>NC_082706.1:152756182-153388256 GCF_030144855.1 Hypanus sabinus
TTCTTTGAGGAGATGACCAGGCATATAGATGAGGGTAGTGCAGTGGATGTGATCTACATGGATTTTAGTAAGGCATTTGACAAGGTTCCACACGGTAGGCTTATTCAGAATGTCAGAAGGCATGGGATCCAGGGAAGTTTGGCCAGGTGGATTCAGAATTGGCTTGCCTGCCGAAGGCAGAGGGTTGTGGTGGAGGGAGTACATTTGTATTGGAAGGTTGTGACTACTGGTGTCCCACAAGTTTCGGTTCTGGGACCCCTACTTTTCATGAGTTTTATTAACGACCTGGATGTGGGGGTAGAAGGGTGGATTGGCAAGTTTAAAGACGACACAAAGGTTGGTGATGTTGTCGATAGTGTAGAGGATTGTCAAAGATTGCAGAGAGACATTGATAGGATGTAGAATTGGGCTGAGAAGTGGCAGATGGAGTTCAACCCAGAGAAGTGTGAGGTGGTACACTTTGGAAGAACAAACTCCAAGGCAGAGTACAAAGTAAATGGCAGGATACTTGGTAGTGTGGAGAAGCAGAGGGATCTGGGGGTACATGTCCACAGATCCCTGAAAGTTGCCTCACAGGTAGATAGGGTAGTTAAGAAAGCTTATGGGGTGTTAGCTTTCATAAGTTGAGGGATAGAGTTTAAGAGTTGCGAGGTAATGATGCAGCTCTATTAAACTCTGGTTAGGCCACACTTGGAGTACTGTGTCCAGTTCTGGTCGCCTCACTATAGGAAGGATGTGGAAACATTGGAAAGGGAACAGAGGAGATTTACCAGGATGCTGCCTGGTTTAGAGAGAATGCATTATGATCAGAGATTAAGGGAGCTAGGGCTTTACTCTTTGGAGAGAAGGAGGATGAGAGGAGACATGATAGAGGTATACAAGATATTAAGAGGAATAGATAGAGTGGACAGCCAGCGCCTCTTCCCCAGGGCACAACTGCTCAAAACAAAAGGACATGGCTTTCAGGTAAGGGGTGGAAAGTTCAAGGGGGCTATTAGAAGAAGGTTTTTTACTCAGAGAGTGGTTGGTGCGTGAAATGCACTGCCTGAATTGGTAGTGGAGGCAGATACACTAGTGAAATTTAAGAGACTACTAAACAGGTATATGGAGGAATTTAAGGTGGGGGGTTATATGGAAGGCAGGGTTTAAGGGTTGGCACAACATTGTGGGCAGAAGGGCCTGTACTGTGCTGCACTATTCTATGTTCTATGTACTTGTTTGAGTAATTGAGTTTCAATAGTATTTGAATTCTTCTGAGAGTCTAGGACATTCGGTGTCCTTCATTATTGGTGATATTTTTGACAGCTTAATGATTTGGCTTGTGGTGAAGTTTCTTCTGGCCCACATCACAAAACACCTTGTCACCATTTGGCCTCACCAATTAGAATCTGAGTAACTAGACAACGGCAACATGAAAAGATAAAACTGTATTTACCTTGTAATAGCAAGTAAGTTGGTCTTTAAAATCCCTCAGTGGTACTGGGAAAAGGTAGAGTCATAACAGATTTCAATCACGCATGGAGGAAAGGGAATGAGGGAGTGCAGAAATAAAAAGAGGTCTTTTACAGGATTGATAGCAGGCTTGGTTAACTGGGGTGAGGGTACAAAGAAAGAAGGAATGGAAATGTTACCAGTAACAATACAAGAGATAAGGCGTGCCCCAGAGGGTGAAAATAGAATTGTACAAATGTTCCCAACAGCTGCTATACCAAAATTATAGCAGTAATGATTATGATCTGAAATTGTTGAACCCGGTGAGTCTTGAGAGCTGTAATATGTCTGACTGATTGCTGATGTGTTACTCCTGAAGCTTGCGTTGACTTTCATTGGCACAATGTACAAGGCAAAGGTGGAAAAGGCAGAGTAGGGTTAGCCGAATGGGTCACTTTGCGTACTGAATAAAGGTATCTTCCAAGGTGTTAATTCATTCCAGATTTAGTGACACAGATATTGAGGTGATTGCATTGTGATAACTCAATTTGGTATTCAACATCGAAAGCAGTATGTACTTTGTAAGTCGGCCAATGTACTTTTTCTACTTCCCCTCTGCCGAATTCTTGATTGTGTACTTTTTCTAGCTCCGAAAAGTTCTTGAGTAGAAATTTCTCCTCAGTCACTATGCTTAACAATATTGCACCAGCTGAAGATTATTGCAGTTGCCAACAAAATATAGATACATGGAGGTCAGTGATCAAATTTCCAGTTGAAGCATTTAGAATGAGCAGTTGAGCAGGATTTTCTACCCATTAAATGGCTCTATTCTGTTGCTGCTGTTTAACCTGCTAAATATTTCAAATGTTGCTTGTTTTTCTTGTAGATTTCCAATATCTGCAGTGTTAGGAGAAGCCACAAAGTACTGACATGAAACAGGCCAATAATTATAATGTAGGACACAGCAAACCTCTGATTCCTTCCTATTACTTCACTTTAATGTAAAACATGAGTATTATACTTCAGAACATCTATTCAATAAAATCCTAGTAAATGCCAGTCTGTAGTTTCAGAGGGAGCTCGTAGAATGTATTATTACTTATACTGTCATGACTGTTGCTTTGAAATCTCAACACCTATAAGCATTGATTAAATTCTTTTCCTCCTGCATGTGGGTTCAGAATAATTAGAGGCTGTGAGAAGCTGCATGTGGGCAAAATAATTAACACAAACTCTATGTAATTTCACTGAGATGTCACTCAGTGCAACTCTGAATAAAGCCAGTAAGAGGCAACTTTCAAGGACTAAAATAAGTGAAGCCAATTGATGGTATTTACGGTGATCTATTCAATTCTGCTGGTCTGATAAGAGAGTCATTAGGAACAAGTATAAAATACCATTTAATTTCTATCATATCAAAGAAATACTCTGCACATCCCAACTGTAAGTGAATTAACTTAAAAAATTCTTGACCCATTGAAGATCAAAAATACGTTTGTCATTTGAACACCTGCACCAATTCCTATATGTATATTGGGCGAAGCTACTTTCCACCCCTTCTGATGCTTTGACGTCAGAAATTCAATTGAGTTGCTAACTCTCCTAGGAAACTATTATTTCTTTAGTATAAAACCCGAGTTTGTTACACATACTGTCAATCGTGACAGATTGGTTTCCCGCAGCTGCTATTGAATGACGCAAAACAGGTTTTCTTTGAAAAAATATATTTGCTGTTGGAAGCACTTCATGCAAATATGATTTGATGTAGTGTCACAAGTACTATTCCTTCTCCTCATCACTAACAAACTAATTTATTCTCTTTAAGCAACTGGCAGATATTTCCTGCTCAGATAACAATTTTATGAGCTGCCAGGTATGGCTGTACGTTGCCCTTTAAATATCCAGAATTTTAATACAAAGGAATATGTGTGCCTTGCCATAAATAGGTCTAAACTAAATTTCAAGCCTGCTGAAGAATTAGACTGCATTCAGAGTTTAATTTATTTTACATCCTTAGAATTTTATTTTGCAGCTCTATTTGTGCCATTAAAAGTTGCTAAAGATGCTTAATTATTTGTTAATTCAGATAGATACATACTTTATTGATCCCAAAGATCATCACATCTCTAGCGATAGGTTGAATTATTATAGAGCCTCATGGCCGAGGCTAAGAATGACCTCATTTAGCGCTCCTTGGCACAGCGCAGTTCTCTTAGTCTCTTACTAAAAATGCTCCTCTGCTTCTCCAAGGTGGCATGACGGGGGTGTGAAACATTGTCCAGAATTGCCAGGATTTTCCGTAGGATACTTTGTTCTACCACAGCCTCCAGTGTGTCCAGTTTGACTCCTATAACAGAGCCAGCCTTTCTAATCAGTTTATTGAGCCTGTTGGCATCACCCGTGTTGATAACATTGCCCCAGTACATTGCTATATAGAAGATTGTCCTAATTGTAACAACAGACTGGTAGAAGATGTGAAGGACAGGCCAGCACACTCCGAAGGACCTCATTCTCCTCAGGAAGTAAAGGCACCTCTGGCCCTTCCTGTATACAGCCTCTGTGTTGGTGTTCCACTCAAATCTATCTTCCAGGTGCACCTCTAGGTACTTGTAGGTCCTCACCACATCCACGTCTTCACCGTCTATAGTGACAGGGAGCAGTGCAGGCTTAGTCTTCCTAAAGTCCATCACCATCTTCTTTGTCTTCCTGATGTTGAGCGGTAGAGGAATTACTTTTAGAATATACTTTTAAAGTACTTAAAGCTTTATCTGTAAATATTACATTTAGAAATGGTAAGAAGATTTTTATTATTTGGTTTACATTGCTAAATTTAGAGCTGCTGAACAAAGAAACAAAATTAAATATTAAATTGAGATTCAGACATGACCAAGATTTTTTGAGGCCACTCAGTTCTTCAAGCTTGTTATGCCCAAGGTCAGAAGATCAGGGTTGATTTGATTAACTTTTTCTCATTTCCAATACTCTTTGTAAAATATACACATGAGAATGTACAAAAAAATTATTGATACAGAAATAAAATCCTAATGACGCTCTCGTCTTTCAGCAGTATTGAATGGCATTTTTTTCCTTTTCGTAATAAAATAATATTAATTTAATGGCAATAACTAGATACCTTGCAGAGCAATTCCTTTGCAAAAGAACACCATTACAATGGAGATTACATTCATTATATTAATACAGAGAATTTTCCAAAGCATGTGTACAGAAAGGATTTGTTCCAAAGCTCAGCTAAAGCCATTAGACGTTACATCATGTCTTAACCATTATGTTATCTGTCAGCTTATCCACTTCCACTAAACCAAGTAAGAAACTGCCAGCAGTTCACATTCTGAATCCAAGCAAAGCAATTGAATGACTGCTCATAAATGATTCTGCCTCATGTCACCGAAGGTTTTACACATTGTGATATCCTTTTTCAACAAAGGAAAATAATTCTCTTATCTCATTGAATATACCCTAGTGAACAAAAGTAGTTCTCATAATTCTTTCCAAATCACATATAAGAAGTTCATTCGGCTCTCTACACCAGCTCTAAAAGATCAGTGGGATCATTTAAGCAGGCTGCTGTTGCCATTCCTAAGGCACAAATAGGAACAAATTGAATTGGTACACTCATGGCCCCTTAATGCTGGTATTCTGGTTGTTGCTATTCATAAATACACCTTCTTGTCAGCAACTCAAATATAAGGTATGATTTAAAACTGTAGTTATTGCTCTATTGTAAACATACTGTATGATTTGCATGCATGAGCCTGTATTGTACCTGCTCCCTTCATTCTTCCCCTTTTCCTATAGTTTTAAAGGGAGCACAGTAGCCTGATCCCCAAAACAGCCTCCAACCCATTTCTGAGTAGTTTTTGTGTAACAAAGTGAAACTGGAGTTTATTTATTTATTTAGAGATACAGAGCATAACAGGCTCCTCCAGCCCCCTCCAGCCCAGTGAGCCACACCACCTAGCAACCCACTTATCTGCTGTTAGCCTAAATACAGAGCATTTAACAATGGCTAATTAACCTATGAACTGGTACATTTTGAGTTTCTTCAAAAAGGTTGCAGCCCCAGAGTGCCCCTTCATTTTTTATGTGTATTATGGTAGTTCAAAGCCAGTGAGATGCAGGAGTCATGGAGTCATTTAGCACCAAAGCCAACCCTTCAGCCACCATGAACATTAATTATTTTTACTAATTCTTGTGCTGTAGACTTCTAGCAAGATGGTGCTGGAGTGTGGTGAACATTTGTGTATAAAGGAGTGATCTTGTATTTCCATTTAGAGCTACTGGAGCTGAAATCTATATCCAGACATTATGGTAAGCAACAATGTCTCAGGATATGTCGCGGCAATCCATGCACTTGTCCAGATGTGCATCAAACGATGTGAGGGGACCTGATTTCATCACCTCTTCAGATTGCAACCAACCATCAACTATAAACTGACAGATTGCATCCATTTTAAATTTAGGATCATATTGCTCAGCTAACTGGGCAGCAGTAACAAACCCATGGGCTGTGGGCTTCCCCTGGTTAATATTCATTCCAAGCATTCCAACGAAACACAACTGTCAGAATACACGGTAAGAAAACAGCAAGAGATAGATGATGGCCTTAACTCTACCAGTGGTTGTCTATCTCTAGCAATCCTAAAGGAAAATGCTGGAGGGCCTACTGAATGCAGCTGTCCAGTTTGTTAAAGTACTTCCAGAGTCTGTTCAGTCAGGAGTTCTGGGGGTTTTGTAAAACAATGATGATGGAGTGCTAGTATCTGTCCAAGTCAGAATGGGGTGTGAAACATGGAGGTGATGTTGCTCCCCATAGGCTGCCTTTTCCCTTTGTGAGGAGGAGTTCCTGGATTTAGGTGTAATCAAGATGTATCATGTCCCTGAGGAAAGTTATCCTGGTACAGTACTAGGTTTATGCATGCTGATTATTTGCTCCTTTAGAGATACTGACATGGATAGTGGAATGGCTGACAGGCAGGAGGCAGTGAGTGGGAATAAAGGGGCCTTTTCTGGTTGGCTGCCGGTGATTAATAGTGTTCATCAGGGGTCAGTATTGGGATCACTGCTTTTCACATTGTTAGTCAGTGATTTAGATAATGGAATTAATGGCTTTGTGGCAAAGTTAGCGGATGTTATGAAGATAGGCAGGGGGGTAGGTAGTGCTGAGGAAGTAATGTGATTGCAGCAGGACTTAGATAGATTGGAAGAATTGGCAAAAAGTGGCAGATGGAATACAGTGTTGGGAAATGTATGATGATGCATTTTGGTAAAATGGAACAATAGTACAGACTATCATCTAAATCGGTAAAAGGTTCAAACATCAGAGGTGCAGAGGGACTTAGGAGTCCTTGTACAAGACTCCCAGAAAGTTAATTTATAGGTTGAGTCTGTGGTAAAGAAGCCAAATGCAACATTGACATTTATGTCAAGGGGAATAGAATATAAAAGCAAGGAGATAATGTTGAGGTTTTATAAGACACTTGTCATGTCACACTTGGAGTATTGTCAACAGATTTGGGCTCCATATCTTAGAATGGAAGTGTTGTCATTGGAGAAAGTCTAGAGGAGGTTCACAAGGATTATTCCAGAAATGAAGGGGTTAACATATGAGGTACGTTTGGCAGTTGTGAGCCTGTACTCACTGGAATTTAGAAGAATGCGTGGTGATCTCATTGAAACCTACTGAATGTTGAAAGGAGTACATAGGGTGGATGTGGACAGGATGATTCCTATGGTGGGGGTATCTAGAACTAGCGGGTATAGTCTGAAAATTGAGGAGTGACCTTATAGCACAGAAGTAAAGAGAATTTTTTTTTAGTCAGAGAGTGTGAATCTGTGGAATGCTCTCCCACACACTGAGGTGGAGGCCAAGTCCTTGTGTATACTTAAGGCCGAAGTTGATGGTTTCCCGATCAGTTCGGGCATCAAAGCATATGGTGAGAAGGCAGGTGTATGGGTTTGAGTGGGCTCTGGGAGGGATCAGCCATGATGGAATGGCTGAGCAGACTCAATGGGCTGAATGGCCTAATTCTGCTCCTATGTCTTATGGTCTTATCTTGGACAGGCATCAAGTTTGTAGTTTGGTATTTTTTGCATCTGAACACATACAGGAAAATGAAGAGTATTCCATTACGTTCCCATAAAATATTTGTATTTTATGGATGGTGGAATGCCATTGGGAGTAAAAAGCTGAACTGCTGACCACAAGGGGACTCCCAGGTGAGGGTGAGCTGGCAGTGTCTGTAACAACAGAACCATGAAAAGGTCTCTGCAGAGAATCCCCCCCTAAAGCAGCCAGACCAGAATTCATCCCAGGCTGATTTCACCTACATCTTTAACTCTTCATCCAATCAGTCACCGTCATCCCCGTACCAAAGAACTCTATACCTTCAGAACTAAATGACTACTGCCCAGTGGCACTGATGCTAGTCATCGTAAAGTCCTTTGAATGGCTGACTATGGCACATATCAACAATCCCATTCCTGCCAAACTGGACACACCAATATGCTTACCAACAGAACATCTCTACAACTGATGCCATAGTATTTGTTAAGCACCTGGCCCTAACACAACTAGAAACAAGGATACTTACATCAGAATGCTGATTCTGGATTTCTTTTCAGTATTCAACACTATTGTTCCATAGACCCTGGTGAACAAACTCCTACTCAACACACACAAAAGGCTGGAGGAACTCAGCAGACCAGGCAGCATCTATGGAAAAAAGTACAGTCGACGTTTTGGGCCAAAACCTTTCGCCAAAACTCCTACTCCTTGGTCTAAATACAATACTGTCCAACTAGGTGTTGGAGTTCCTAACCAACAGACTTCAGGTAGTCAGGAGGCACAACTATTCCTCCCTTCCCATCTTCCTCAACACGGTGCCCCAAGAGTTTTTTCTGTACACTCTGCACATTACTGTATGGCCAAACACCCAACTAATCACATTGTCAAGTTTGCTGATGACGTAAGAGTGGTGGAGCTCATTACTAACAACACTGAGACCACTTACAGAGAAGAGGTAGAGAAAGAACTCAAGTCCTGGTGCCAGGCAAATAACCTCAGTCTCAATATCAACAAGACAAAGGAGATGTTACCCACTTCAGGAGAACCTGCACCACTTATACCTCTCAGTAAATTTGTGGCACAGCAGTGGAAACTGCAAACAGTTTCAAATGCCTGGGGTGCGCATCTTATACATTCATCATCCCAGAACACCTTGCACAATCAGGAAAGCTCACCAGCACCTCTGTTTTTTTGAGGAAGCTGAAGAGAGCTGGACTATGCACATTTATACTCACATCCTTCTACAGATACTCAATAGAGAGCATTCTACCAGGTTGCATTACTGCACAGTCTGGAAATGACCCTGAGGTGGACAGGAAGGCTCTAAAATGGGTTGTCAAAACTGCCCAATGCACAACCGCCACCAACTTGTCCACCATCAAGGATATATATAGAAAGTTACCAGTAAAGGGTCAGTAACATTATGCTGATGATATACTGTTTGATGCACTCCCATCAGGGAGGAGGCTATATAGCATCCACGTGAAGACCATAAAAATAAGCAAAAAGGCAGATTAATACCTCCATCACTAATCTACCCCTTCTTGCCCAAACCATCATGTCTTTATCATTTTCTGCCAGTACTTATGTAAAGACAGTCCTGTGCATAGTGTCACTTTATGGACATACTGTACAATCAATCTATAGAATGTATATAAACTATCTTGGGTATTTATATTTATTGTGCTTTTTATAGTTGTGTTCTTTATCATAGAATGTTTTTTGTGCTGTATCAGCTTCAGAGTAACAATTATTTCATTCTCCTTCACGCTTGTATACTGGAAATCAAATTAAAGAATCTAGAAGATAGCTAGCCTCAATGCTTCATCACATACATGTATCATAAGTTTTGGGGAAAAAATTGGGGAATAGATTCTATGCATTGTCTCCAGGTTAATTGGGTTTAAGAAAATCAGTACAGTAAATCTGCATGAATTTAGCACATTTATGACTTTGCCAGAGCAAGAATAGCAGATTTTCAAGATTATTGGATACTAATACTCCAACTGACTATTAATGTATTTTTTTCAGAATTTTACACTGTGGTATAATACATCTTCCAGGGAAAGTGATCAATTAAACAGAGTAAGGGATACAAAGCCCTGAAGTTTCAAGGCATTGTGAAAAACAGAACCAAGTGAGTGTCACCTGGGACTTGGGGTTCCAGTGGCAATGAGAATCCCTGTGAGTGTAAGAAAGTGTGGGAATCAGCATCCAGTGAGCTATCAGGATCTCCCAAAAATCAGAAAGTTGATTATTGGAATTACACTGTAAATGGAATTCATGTCTTGTAAAAAGAAATTATGTGCTGCACAGGCACCAATTTTATATAAGCACTCCCCTGTGTAAGTTTAACTTTAGGTTATTGTGTGAAACAGTCACCGGTCAGTCACTCCTGATACACACAAGTGTTTACTGGATGCCTGAGCTGATATCAAGTGTTTTACATCATTGCCAAAAGTCAACACTTCTTTTTGTAAAAAGAAGTTGGAAAATTACCAGTTTATTGCTGATATTGTGCTTTGAAGTTGAATTTTCACCTGTGTTTGCTGGACTAAATAGTAACAGTATCAAGCAATAATGCTCAATCAAATCACACAGAAGTTAGCCAAAATTAAGTTAGAAAGATTGGTGGTTTACAGTAAAGTTATCCCTGTAGGAAGACTTGTGCATTTACAGGTCAGACCCAGGCTCAAACGGATGCAACAGCCAACAATTTACTATACAGGCATCTGTGAGATGTATCAATTCTGTGTCCTGAATAAGTGAAGCTAGTCCTGCAAAGGAGATGAGAGGAATTATTACGCCTCATATGGGCACTCGTTTTTGCAAATCATGTTGGTGTTAGGATTGGAATGTGCAGATCTCCTTGTCTGAAGGGGGATTGATTCCTTAAGAAAACTATTTGCGTCAGGCTATCCTTAATTGCCTGTGTAATTAATGCCTCTTTCTTTGTCTCTGCTGGGAAGATGGTGCTGGGTGCGTTCTGGGTTTGCATACGGTTCTTCCTCTGGCTCTGGCTGCTGTTCTCGCACTGTTGTGCTGTGTAGCAGAAATCAATAGACAATAGACAATAGGTGCAGAAGTAGACCATTCGGCCCCTCGAGTCTGCACCGCCATTCTGAGATCATGGCTGATCATTCACTATCAATACCCAGTCCCTGCCTTGTCCCCATATCCCTTGATTCCCCTATCCATCAGATATCTATCCAGCTCCTTCTTGAAAGCATCCAGAGAATTGGCCTCCACCGTCTTCCGAGGCAGTGCATTCCACACCTCCACAACTCTCTGGGAGAAGAAGCTCTTCCTCAACTCTGTTTTAAATAACTGACCTCTTATTCTCAATCCATGCCCTCTGGTACTGGACTCTCCCAACATCTGGAACATATTTCCTGCCTCAATCCTATCAAATTCTTTAATTATCTTAAACGTTTCAATCAGATCCCCTCTCAATCTCCTCAATTCCAGCGTGTACAAGCCCAATCTCTCCAATCTCTCTGCGTAAGACAGCCCTGCCATCCCAGGAATCAACCTAGTGAATCTACGCTGCACTTCCTCAATTGCCAGAATGTCCTTCCATAATGAAGCAGGTGCCACAGTAGCGTAGTGGTTAGTATGATGCTATTACAGAGTTCAATTCCAGTGCAGAGTTCAGTCCATGTAAGGACTACCTGTACATGCTCCTGTAGAATGTACTGGCGTTCCCTGGGTGCTCCGGTTTTCTCCCACAGTCCGAAGTCATACCAGGTAGGGATATTGGTCATTGATATTGTCCTGTGATTAGTTTAGGGTTAATCACGGTTGTGGGGTTGCTGGGGTGGCATGGTCTGAAGGGCCAGAAGGACGTGATCTGTGAGGTATCACTAACTAAATAAAATGAAATCTCTGCGCTTACTTGGTATGAACTCCAGCACTCCCCTCCCCACACACCTTGATACCTACACTGGAAACCCATTTTCAGAAGACCAGAGGAATTTTTCATCATATTTCTGGTGACTGCATGACTCTTGTGGTAGGACTTTAAATTGGTGTGTGATGTCAAAGGTAACTTTATACCCTCAGATTCATAACTTCTTGATGTGCCAGTAAGGACAGACTCAGGTCTAATGCAATCCTGTGCAAGGTATCTGCAAGCTTAGGTTTTCCAAGGCTATGTAAAATGTTACTGGAAGATCTTCAGCCACACTTTTGTGCCTAGATTGCTCTCTCTATTGGAGATCATGATCAACTTGACTCTCAGTTTCTCCCAGCCAACATGTTCCTTCCAAATGGCTGCAGCGGATCTTTCCCATGTCTCTCAATTTCTTACACGTGACTGCTTCAGTGAAATCATCTTGGCATTGTTTTCATCAGAAGTGAACTCACTGAGTTTGTTTTCAATGAATATCAGATGGCATCTCAGGTACTGTCATTTGTGAGAACTCTTGTCTTCACAAGAATGCAGGGAGCTATTGACTGTACAATAGGGGTTCCCATTAGACCTTTTATCAACATATTTCTCTGAAAGAAGGTTTTCATCAACAAGACATTCTCATGACCCACATCCAACAGCAGAAGTGCAGCCAGTGGAGAAAAGACTTTTTTATATATTGAAGTATACAGGGTCTATTCTATGGTGCATGAAATCTAAGACGATTTATATCATAAAATTTGGCTGCAAAACTAGTCTAGGTCTGACACACAATGCTGCTGTAATGTGAGTTTTATGGTATAATTTCCAGTCTCAGTCCAAAATTGAGCAATGTAATAGTTAAAGAAAATTACTATTTGCTTAAGTTAATTCACAGAGACTGACAAAGATTTTGATCGAACTGCAATGTCATTTTAAGGGGGTGATGAAGAGAATCACCATTTTGGCAATGCAGAAAGACAAAATAATTAGAAAACAAAAATTAGTCCAGTAATTCAGAATAAACCAAAAATGACTTTTTTCATTTTATAAAGGATCTGGTCATTCTTCAAATATAATTATAACTTCAGTCCTTAAGTCAAGTCAAAAACTGGAGATGTAGTTCAATGTCACCTTCCTTTTTACTACATCATTTAAATCCTTTAATTTCTCTAATGTTTGTTGCTTTTAAAGCCAGAATCTCTTTTAACTAAGAATATGTGGGGAAAAATCCATATACAATTTTCTTGAACCATTAACTTGCAATCATATCTTAATTATAATTTAATTGACAGTGAGTTTATGCATCTCTTTGAAAATTTACTGAGCTACTCCCATAAGAATTAATTGAACGTATATTTTTATCTCAATAAAATACTCTAAAAGAATGCTTTTGTATGAATACATAGGAAGATTAAAAATAGAAGCAGGAATTGCCCATTCAGCCCTTTTGACCTGCTCTGTAAATTCAGCACAACCATAATTCATCTCCATTTCAATACCCTGTTTCCACTTTGTTCTCATACCCCTTGATCTCATTGTCAAAGGTATTTAATGACTTGACCTCCACTGTCTTCTGTGGCAGTGAATTCCAAATGTTCACCAGCTCTCAGGTGAAGGAATTTCTTCTGTTTGCAGTTCTAGAGGTCACAGCCAGATCAACAGATCTGATTATGGACTCTTCAGCAATTGGGAATATCCTCCCTATATCCAGTCTTAAGATATTCATTAGAGGAATTACATCTTACCCCTAGGCTCATTATTGACTATAATAACTCCCACTCCAAAGCATATGCTGTTTTGCTCCAGATCGATGACTGAGTACTGAATAAACTCATTCCAATATGTGTAAGTGAGAGGCACCAATCTCATTACCCTTGGAATTTCAATCTGAATTGCTTGGGGCAAATGAAAACAAACAACTCAACTTGCCAACACTGCCAAAAATTCAGACACATCTTTGGAACTAAAGTGACAACTGATGTAATGTTGGTTACCCAGAAGAACTACAAGCCTTAGATTTTTCCATCTTAACACAACCACATAGGTATTGATATATTTAAGGATTAATTTTACACCAGCTGGTTTGGTGCAACGCTGTATGACACAATAACTCAATGGGAGTATTTGGAATACCAGTTTAAGGATGAAATTGGCAGCTGATGAATAAAGAAAGCCACTGAAGAATTAAAGAGCAAGCTTATACCTTTCTTCGGCAATGCCTAATGTTCTGTTGCAGGAAGGAGTTGGAGAGAGAACTTCCTCCATCAACAGAAGGAAGAAATCCCTAGTTCCCACAGAGGAGATGTGGATGAATGTAACACAGAAGCTCATGAGCAGGAGCACTGCACAAGATTCCTGAGGTTAATGCAGGAAATGTAATACTCCAATCAAAAGAATGTTGAATATTGAAGGAGATGGGAAACTGGAGGGAGTTGGACTTTGTGCATTAGATATATGGTTGGGTTTTCACATAATTGGCTGACAAGTGTGCAAGAGCAAACAGTCTACACTGGAGGGTGCAGCCCAACTCAAATGAAAATCAATGCTGTGGTATGAGGGTATTGATGAAAAAGGAAATCTTTGCAGAAGAGCAGACAGTTTGGTGATAATTGGGCAGGATATTTTATGTGCATTGTCCTTGCTTCCTGAGAAAACAAAGAACGGTGTTAATGTTGCGAGGTTTTGAAAGTTATCTCTGCATGGGTAGAGCAGCCAACTTCACGTTAAGCCAGTGAAGATTATATCAAAGGCTAGACTTGAATATTTTTACAGGAATAGGCTAGGCCATTAGGACAAAGAGGCAGGATGAAAAAAATATATATAAAAGCAAAGAGATAATGATGAGCCTTTGTAAGAAACTAGTCAGTCCGAACTTGGTGTATTGGAGTATTATCAACAGTTTTGGGCCCCATATCTCAGCAAAGATGTGTTATCATTGGAGGTTCACAAGGATGATTCCAGGAATGAAGGGTTGAGGAGCGTTTAGCAGCCTTGGGCCTGCATTTACTGGAATTTAGAACAATGCAGGGGGATCACATTGAAACCTACCAGGTTTTGAAAGGACTAGATTGGGTGGATGTGGAGAGGATGTTTCCTGTGGTGGGGTATCCAGAACTAAGAGGGCACCGCCTCAAAATTGAGGGGTGACTCTTTAGAATAGAGGCAAGGAGGATTTTTTTAGCCAGAAAGTAGTGAATCTGTGGAATGTTCTGCCATAGACTGCAATGGAGGCCAAATCCATGCATATATTTAAGGCAGAAGTTGATTGTTTCCTGATCAGTCAGGGCATCAAAGGATAAAGTAAGAAGGCAGATGTATGGGATTGAGTGGGATTCGGGATCCACCATGATGGAATGGTTAGAACATAGAACAGTACAGCACAGTACAGGCCATTCGGCCCACAATGTTGTGCCGACCCTCAAACCCTGCCTTCCAATATAACCCCCCACCTTAAATTCCTCCATATACTTGTCTAGTAATCTCTTAAAATTCACTAGTGTATCTGACTCAGGCAATGCATTCCATGCACCAACCACTCTCTGAGTAATAAACCTTCCTCTAATATCCCCCTTGAACTTCCCACCTCTTACCTTGAAGCCATGTCCTCTTGTACTGACCAGTGGTGCCCTGGGGAAGAGGCGCTGGCTGTCCACTCTATCTATTCCTCTTAATATCTTGTATACCTCTATCATGTCTCCTCTCATTCTCCTTCTCTCCAAAGAGTAAAGCCCTAGCTCCCTTAATCTCTGATCATAATGCATACTCTCTAAACCAGGCAGTATCCTGGTAAATCTCCTCTGTACCCTTTCCAATGCTTCCACATCCTTCCTATAGTGATGTGACCAGAACTGGACACAGCACTCCAAGTGTGGCCTAACTAGAGTTTAATAGAGCTGCATCATTACCTCGCGACTCTTAAACTCCATCCCTCGACTTATGAAAGCTTGATGGGCTGTATGGCCTAATTCTGCTCTGATGTCTTATGGTCTTATAGTCTTAAAAACAAGCTCATTCACAGATTTAGCAGTACAGTAGTAAGCAAAAGAGGACACAGAAATTAGAATGCTAACAAAAGTACTTCCATTTTGTTTTCTTACCAATTGACGCCTTCTCTTTCTGCCTCAACCATTACTTGCTGCTTCCACTCCCAATGGACTTGACTGTTCCAGTACAAGGGATGGTGACATCATCATTGATAGATCTGTAACAGCTCCAATGTACAGTGTAATCTGGCCAAGGTCATCTCAGCAGTCATGGCAAGAGAGCTTGTACAGCCCGCCTGTACAACTAATAAGCCACATCAACTAGGAATAGTGGCTACAGAAAAACCAAGGACTTGCACAAGTGTTTGACAAACTGATTTTGTGGTTAAGTTTCTATTGATAAGTGAATCACATAATATGGATTGGCCTAAACTTTGCTGATTTTCTATGTATAATACTAACAATTCCCCACTCAAAATATGGGTTCAAGATCCCCTGGGAAAATGAAGGTCCCAAATTTGTTGACAGGTTCTCATTACTAATATCTGTACTGTACTGAATTTTGACATTTTGCTTCGTCACAGAGATCAGTGGTGAAGCCCGAACTTCCTGTTAAACCTGCACTCACCAAAACAGTTTCATCCATTGTAACATATTGCTAAAAGGACATGCATGTTTTTAATATGTATTGAAGACTTGCACAAAAATGTAAAATAAAAGAGATTCTGCAGATACTTCAAATCTTGAGCAACACACACAAAATGCTGGAGGAACTCAGCAAGACAGGCAATGTTTGGGGAGATGAATAAACATACTACTGATGAAAAGGTTTGGCCCAAAACATCAACTGTTTATTCACCTTCATAGCTGCAGCTTGACTTGCTGACTTCCTAAAACATTTTGTGTATGTTGCACAGAAAAACTTAAGTTGTTAGTCAGGCTGTATAGTTTGAGGGCCTGGCTTGACAAGCTATCAAAGTACTTGCATGGGATTTACAATTCAACAATATTGGGAATCTTATAGATCAGATTAGTTACACTTTACTTCTGTAAGATGCCATTCTGAGCTCTATTCCAGGTAGGTGCAGATCTTGCAGGGAGGCCTGCTCCCCAGGAATTTGTTGCACAGCTGCAGAAACATTTCTCTGTCACTGCACACCAGCTGCATATTGGCAGAATGGAATCCCTAATGTGCCAAGGCATTCTGACTAATTTCATTGCAGACAATGCTGACTTAATTAGCAGACCTGACAAGAAAAAAAATCCGCATCCAGTGACTGGGAGATGCTGGATTTGCCTCCAGTGAGAGGACCCAGAAGCAGCAAAATTGGGAGCAGCGCTCACTTCCAGTCATGGCCATTGAGCTCTGCAGCAGGCTTTCTTGCAGGAGGCTTTTGATGTTTGTACCAATTAGCATAGCAATGTCTGCCTTTAAAGAGGTTAAGCAAGCTGAGTCAACCTGTGCACCGTATAACGCAGGCCGTGCCTCCCACCATCTCACCCTACTGTTGCTCCTCTCAATGCCAATCAATGGCAAGTCTACCACAGACTATTTCTCCTCATCTGGATCAACATAAGGCAGCCACAATGTCACACATTCTGAGTACCAATAACTCTCAAAATGCAGAAATTAATCTCACATTACATATTCTCTCAAAGTCTTTATCAGTGGCAGACAAGAAGGCAGCTGTGAGTGCTGATTGGTATTATACGTCTAAATGTTAATGAACCCTATGAATTGCTGTTGTTTTCCCTTCTTGGTTTCAATGGCACGTTTACATGACAATTAAATAACACAGCAGTAATTTAAACATTCATATCAGTAACACGTCTCTCTAGAGGAGGTTATGCATAATCAGCCAGAACTACCCAACTTAAACCCAGAAGGCAACACTCTGCTGGTGGTGTCTGGACCCAATTCCATTTTCCTGAATTTCATTTCCTACTTCATCTCTATTATTTATACCTCAACCCATATTGATTTTCCAAATCAAAACTGCCCCCTTCCAGTCTGGACTGCTTTCGGAGTTAGATTAATTGGCTAAACTGTTCTCAAACAGCCTGTCACCTGAACTTGCTCTTTGTACTCTCATTTTGCCTGTCCTAATCTTGTACTGATGAATTGGTCCAATCAACCTAAAATTGTTCATCTGTAGATTGCAGAAAAGCCAGTTGGATTTGGACAAATGGAGAAAAATGATTCCAACAGTAAGAAACAAGCCTGTAATAGCTAAAAAAAAGAGGAATCACTGCTAGCAAATCACCTTTGGACACAAAGATGTGTCAACTGATCACTGGTCAAATTATAATGGAGCATAAGATCCAATATTACGTGTGACATAGCACACGATGGTTCATTTTATCTAATTTCACCCTCACTTTCTCTATGCTATTTACAATGAATGCTGTTAGCAACATTTGCTCCAAAATTCAAAAAAGACATTTCAACAGTAACACTACATATTAAAGAGAATATGATGTGGTTCAGTGGAAGTGGAATACACCTTTTGGAAATAACACCATTATTTTATTATTGTTTTAGATCTCAAAATGTGACAGACCTACACTATTCAGAATGATAGTCTCAATCAGAGAAAGGTTGTTAGTTAGACTGACTTATTTCCTCAGAGAAATCAATTTACCTATTATGCTGTGACCTTTTGGCAGCTCTGTTTCTTTCATGCTGAGCAGCCTTATTAAAGTTTAGTTACAGTCAGGAAAGCTCAATCCAGAACTTTGCTTTTTACCAAAAAAATAACTTTAACAGGTACTCTAGAGGGGGACTAAAGTTGGAAGTTGCCAGTTTTAAAGAGCACATAAATTTTAATAACAGCTCTATCCTACATGACCTTTAGCCAAATAGAGTATTATTTAACAGAAATAATCGGTTCTCCTTTGTAAACACACTTCTCTTTCCGACAGCTTGTTAAGCCAAGTACTGGAGCACACCATCATTTCAGAAGTAAATAATTACCTTCATATTGTGCCACAAATACAATTTTTCCTGTCTTCATGCAGTGCTTTTTAGCTATTACTTAAACGGATTATAGATTTAGCTAATTGTTGGAATAGGGGAAAGTACTCATGGAAAATCAGTCAGAGTGGAGGCGGAATGAAATGTGAACCACTTTGCATTGGAATACTCAATTATTACTTTTGAATATTAAAGATTGGCACCCTTTTCCATGGTTTCCACATGATTTCCACCAAATTTACAGTGAGTCCTTGTGGAAATTTAATTGCGAAGTCTTGGTACTGGAAAATAAAGATATTGCCAATAGTCAAATTCTAGGTACACTTCTTAGCCTTTTACAAATTTTCCTTCTTTTGTGCTTGTCTTGTTACAATTTACTGACTTGAGGATGCATTCCATTATTATTTACATTTCCCTTATTCTTGATAATTTTGTTATCCATTAACCTTATAAACCTAAACAAAGTACAAACTTTATTTTCAAATCCCACTTCATCCACGCTAAAAAAATCAATTGAATCTATATTGCAGCTTTACATTGTATTACAGTGTGTTCTTCATATAATTGTGTTCTAAAAATTTTTTAGCACTAATTCGGCATAAAGTAAGAATGGACAGACTCAGAGTATTGGCTAGGATTGGTTTCTCTGGAGTTCTGGAGGTTGTGGAGGACAGAAGTACAAGAGGCAAAGGGGCGACCTGGTAGTAGAGCGATTAGTGTGCTCAGAGTTAAGTTCTGGTGCTGTTCTGTAAGGAGCGTGTATGTCCTCCCCATGGAATGCATGGGTTTCCCCTAGGGGTTCCAGTGTCCGCCCACAGTCCAAAGACTAACCGTTTCAGTAGGAATTGTCCTGTGATTAGGTTAGGGTTAATCAGGTTTGTCAGGGGTTGTGTGGCATGGCTCAAGGGGCAAGGAGGTTCCGCTCTGTGCTGTATCGTTACTGTGAACGAATAAGTAAATAAAAGAGAGGGGAGACAGTCGGCGTCTCGTTCCAAAGGTAGAAATGTCAAACGCTAGAAGGCACAGGTTTAAGATAAGAGGAGGAAAGTTGAAGAGGGAGATGTGTGGGGTCAGCATCTCTGTAAACAATGAGTGGTAAGTGTTGGAATGTGCTGCTGGCTTGGAGGTGGACAGAGACGCAATAGCTGTGTTTATGATATATTTAGAGAGACACATGAATATAAAGACAATGGAGGGATATGCATCATGTGCAGGCAGATGGGATTAGATTCATTTTGCATCAAGGTCAGCGCAAAAGTCATGGGACAAAGGGACTGTTCCTGTGCTCTGTGGACTTTCATTTAAGCTCAAGTAAGGCCTGGTACAAGATCAAAGCTCTTGTTTCAGTGTTCTATTCCTCTAGGTACAACACCTGTTTTAAATTTCAGTGCTTTCTCTGTGACTTACACTTTCATTTAGAATCCTATTATTCTAATCTTTCATTTCTTCATGAAATTATTTAATGTGTGTTAGTGATAGAGTGGGAAGGCTTTGGCTTAACTGATATCGGCATGATCAGGTGGGGGCACAGATAAGAAGAGGTATGTCACTTCCGTTTTGGTACAGAGTAGCCAGGATGGAATGCTCCTCCTGTCATGTGTAGGAATTCAGGATACCTGATGGTTAAGTCTGTGGGGAGTACACCAAACTTCAGTACCTGGCTGACCAGGACAAGGAGTTGGAGCTGGAGTTGGATGTACTCAGGATTATTTAGGAGGCTGAAGATGCTATAGATGAGACTTCTGGAGAGGTGGTCACAACTAGTGCTCTGGCTTCATACAGTAGATGAGTGACTAGCAGGAGAAGAAAGGAGATTAGGAAGTTTGTGCATGGTTTCCCTGTGGCCATTCCCCTCAGTATGAAGTATACCTCTTTGGATACAGCTGTGGAGGAGGGCGGGTAACCCATCGGGGCTTGGCACTGTGGCCAGCTCTGAGGCTCACAGGGAAGGGTAAAATCAGGCAGTCAGGTAGTTATAGGGGTCTTGATAGTTAACAGGACAGAAAAGAGATTTTGTGGCTGCAAAAGTGATGCCAGAATGGCACGTTGCCTCCCGGGTACTAGAGTCCAGGGTGTATCGGGACGGCTGCAGAATCTCAAGGGGAGGGTGACCTGCCAGAGGTCATGGAGCATATTGGCACCAATGATATCAGCAGAAAAGGGGAAGAGATCCCACACAGTGCGTAAATAGAGTTAGGAAAGAGGCTGAAGTGAAGGACTGCTAGGGTAGTAATCTCCGGATTACTCCCAACGACACAGGCTTTGGGTAGGAATGGGATGATATCACAGATCAATAAGCGGGTGAGGAGGTACTACAGGGGACAGGGCTTCAAGTCCTTGGATCATTGGAACCGTTTATGGGGAAAGCTGACCTGTACAGGAGGGATGGTTTGCACCTGAACTGGAGGGTGACCAATCTCATAATGGTACCTGGGAGAGTTTAAATTAATTTTGCAGGGGACAAGGAACTGCAGCACAAGGTCAGGAAGGGAAGGACTGGACCAGAAGAAGGCAAGACAGTGACTATACTTCATTAGGAGCTTGAAGAGAAGTTTCAAAAACTTCTATAGAAGTACCGTGGAGAGCATTCTGACAGGCTACATCACTGTTTGGTATGGGAGCGGTGGGGGCTACTGCACAGGACTGGAAGAAACTGCAGAGGGTTGTAAATCTAGTCAGCTCCATCTTGGGTACTAGCCTACAAAGTATCCAGGGCATCTTCAAGGAGTGATGTCTCAGAAAGACAATGTCCATTATTAAGGTCCTCGAGCACCCAGGGCATGCCCTTTTCTCACTGTTACCATCAGGTAGGAGGTACAGAAGCCTGAAGGCACACACTCAGTGATTCAGGAGCAGCTTCTTCCCCTCTGCTATCTGATTCCTAAATGGACATTGAATTCTTGAACACTACCTCACTTTTTAAATATATATTATTTCTGGTCTTTGCACGATTTTTAATCTATTCAATATATTTATACTGTAATTGATTTACTTATTTATTTATAATTATGATTTTATTTTTTTCAATATTATATATTGCATTGAACTGCTGCTGCTCAGTTAACAAATTTCATGAATCATGCCGGTGATAATAAACCTGATTCTGATTCTCATTCTGAAGGTAGATGTCAGGGAAAGTATTGAAAGGCAAAATCAAGATAACAGGTATGATGGGTTGGATGGTGTAATGTGTGTATATTTTAATGCTAGGAGTATTATAGGGAAGTGTGATTTACTTAGAGCTTGGATCTGGTCATGGAACTACGATGTTATGGCCATTAAGGCCATTACTGAAGCTGGTTGAGAGAATGGCAGGAATGGGTGATTACTGTACCAGGTTTTCAAAGTTTTTAAAAAAGATAGAGAAAGAGATAAAGGTTGTGGGGTTGGGGGGGGGGGGAGTCACACTACTAATCAGGGATAATATCATAACTGCACTCAGGAGAAACATGCTGGAGACGTCAGGCTCTGAGTCCATTTGGATAGAACTCAGGAATAGGAAGGATGCAATCACACTTTTGGGATTGTACAACAAACCCCCACCATCCCTGCCCAATCACCACCAGGACATTAAGAAACAGATAGGTAATCAGATTAAGAAAATGCGTAAAAATAATTGGGTTGTCATCATGGGTGATTTCAGCTTCCCGAATATAAACTGGCACCTTCTTAGTGCAAGGGGTTTAGATGGGGTAGAATTTGTTAAGTGCATCATGGAAGGTTTCTAAAATCTATGTACAGATGGTCCAATGACCTAGCCAGGTGACTGACCTTTCAGTGGGTGAGTAGTTAGGGAACAGTGATCACAACTCCTTAATTTGCAGGATAGCCCTAGATAAGGATACTGACGGTCCTTGTGGGAGAGTTTTAAATTGGAGGAGATCAAATTACGAGGCCATTAGGGAGGACCTAAGAAGATTGAGAAGATTAAGATTAATTGAGAATGCCTTTTCTCTGGCATGTTTACATCAGACATGCAGGGGGTGTTTAAAGAACAATTGCACAGAGTTCAGGACAGGTATGTTCCTGTTAGAAAAAAAGTTTGGATAAGAGAACCTTGGATGTCCAGAGAGCTGATGAATTAAGTCAAGAAGGAAAAGTGAAAGTATGTAAAGCTTTGGAAATTAGTTTCAAATGAAGCAAATGAGGATATAAAAAAGCCAGAAATGAACTCAAGAAAGGAATGAGGAAAGCCAGGAGAATCTATGAGAAGTCCTTGGCAAGACAGATTAAGTGAATCCCAAAGCATTCTATACATACATCAAGGGCAAGAGGACCACTCAAGGATAAAGTGGGTAACATTTGCTTGGATGTGGAGAATGAGTGAGGTACTTAATGAGTACTTTGCTCCAGTATTTACCAGGGAAAAGGACTTGGAGGACCAGGAGGTCAGTGCTGTGTGTGTAAATATGTTAAGACATTTAGAGGTCGAGGAGGAGGAAGTGTTGGGCTTCCTAATGAGTATTAAGGTGGATGAGTCCCCAGGACCTGAAGGGATCTATCTCAGATTACTGAAAAAGGCAAGAGATGAGATTGATCATTATCTTCAGGCCCCTTCTAGCCATAGCTAAGGTCCCGCAGGACATGTTCTACCTCTATTTAAGAAGGGACAACAGAAAATCCTGGGAACTATAGACCGGTGAGTCTCACAGCAGTTGTAGGGAAATTGCTGGAGAAAATTCTTAGGGATAGGATATATGAGCATTTGGAAACCCATGACCTAATTAGGGAGAGTCAGCATGGCTTTGTGTGGGACAGGGCATGACTTAACAACTTGATTGAGTTTTTTGACGAAGTGACAAGAGAGATTATTGATGAGGTAGGGCAGTGGATGTTGTCTATATGGATTTTAGTAAGGTGTTTGACAAAGTCTCATGGGAGGCTAATCCAGAAGATTAAGATACATGGGGTCTAAGGCAAATTGTGTGTTTGGATTCTGAGCTGGCTTGCACATAGAAGACAATGGGTAGTGGGACTTATTTGAGTTGGAGATCTGTAATTAGTGGTGTTCCTCAGGGATCTGTGTTGGGACCCCTACCCTTTGTGATATATATAAATGACCTGGATGAAAATGTAGATGGTGGGTTCATAAATTTGCGGATGATACCGAGATTGGTGGAATTGTGGATAGTGTAGAAGACTGACAAAGAATACAGCATGATATACATCACTTGCAGATATGGACAGAGAAATGGCAGATGACTTTTAACCCTAATAAGTTTGATGTGTTGTACCTTGGTAGGGCAAAAGCAAGGAGACAGTACACAAAGGGGAAAATCCTTAACAGCACTGCTGAGCAGATAGATCTTGGAATCCAAGTTCACAGCTCCTTAAGAGGGGCTACATAGATCAATAAGGCAGTTAAGAAGACTAATGGAATGTATGCTTTTATTAGTTGGAGCATTGAGTTCAAAAGTCAAGAGGTGATGTTGCAACTTTATAAAACTCTGGTTAGGGTACATCTGCAGTATTACTTACATTTCCGGTTGCCCTGCTATTGGAAGGATGTTGAAGCTTAGGGGAGGGTGTGGAAGAGGTTCACCACGATGCTGAATGGTTTCAAAGGCATGTGCTACCATGTGAGGCTGGATAAACTTGTGTTGTTTTCTCTGGAGCGGGGGAGGCTGCAGATAGATCTGATAATGACTTATAAGATTATGAGAAGCATAGATAGAGTATCTGTTTCCCAGGGTTGAAATATCTAATACCGGATACTGTACCACATTCTACAGGGGTTGTATTGAGAGCATCCTGAGCAGCTGCATCACTGCCTGGTTTGGAAATTGCACCACCTCAGATTGCAAGACCCTGCAGCAGATAGTGAGGTCAGCTTAGAAGATCATCGGGGTCTCTCTTCCCGTCATTACGGAAATTTATACCACACGCTGCATCCACAAAGCAAACAGCATTATGAAGGACCCCACGCACCCCTCATACAAATTCTTCTCCCTCCTACCATCTGGGAAAAGGCACCGAAGCATTCGGGCTCTCACGATCAGACTATGTAACAGTTTCTTCCCCCAAACCATCAGGTTCCTGGATACCCAGAGTCTGCACTGACACCAACTTACTGCCCCCTACTGTGCCTATTGTCTTGTTTATTATTTGTTGTAATGCCTGCACTGTTTTGTGCACTTTATGCAGTCCAGGGTAGGTCTGTCATCTAGTGTAGTTTTTGTCAGTGTTGTTTTCACGTAGTTCAGTGTAGTTTTTGTACTGTTTCATGTAGTACCATGGTCTTGAAAAACGTTGTCTTGTTTTTACTGTGTACTGCACCAGCAGTTATAGTCGAAATGACAATAAAAAAGTGACTTGACTTGATTTGACTTGACATGCATTGAAGGTGAGAGGGGGTAGGTTGAAAGGGGATTTGAGGTGTCAGGTTGTTATTCAAAGAGGAATGGATGCCTGGAATGCAATGTCTGGTGTGGTGATAGAGGCAAATATATTAGGCTTTTAAGGGAATGTTAAGGTAGGCACATAGACATAAGGAAGATGGAGGGATTCTGGATATTATGTAATTAGGAAGGATTAGTGTTTGGGTGATTTTGATTTGCTTTTTTGCTGGTTCGGCACAAAATTGTGTGCCAAATAGTCTGTTTTTGTGCTGTATTGTTCTTTGTTCAATGTTCAGTTTGTATTTTGTTACATCACACTCACATTTCAATCTGTTTATCCCTCTACTGTTACCTTACAATAGCAACTCTGTTTTAACAGTATTTCATTGTCTATATTGCTTGGAAAAAGGCACTCTACACATGCAATTCATTCTTTCTCTTATTGATCTGAAACAATGGGGCTAATTTAGCTCTTTTTTTTCAAAACTGTTTGAATAGCTTTTAATGGAGTCTACTTTAACAATATTTTGTGGCAGGGAAATGAAAGTTCCAGATATCCATTTCTAAATACTCAGTTACAAATCTGCCAATGACTCAGTTAGTGAATGACTACAATGTCTGCTCACTGTACTGCAGGTTGGGTCTTAGCAAACTCCACACCACTTGTCAGTCATTGGAGAGGGTAGCAGGGAGGCCCTGTGTGCATAATGACATGTGATGCACCATCAATAACTCTTTCTGAGACGTAAAGGCCAGATATTGGCTTTTATTGACTGGAAGAAGGAACAAGCAGTAGTTGACCACCATACTACATCCTGGAGACTGAGAGGCCGGGCTCAGGCCTCAATCGCCTTTATACAGGGGTCTGTGGGAGGAGCCACAGGAGCAGTCAGCAGGGGGCATGTCCAGACAGGTATATGTAGTTCACCACAATATGTTTCCCAGGTGATTGACAGAGAAACCCTTGGAGGAATTTCTTAGCTGTGTTCTTTCTTGAACTGGAGCATGGCCTCATGGCCACCTGCATGAAAATGGAGCACTGTTAAGGATCACTTAGGTTTTCTGGGATAATAACACGGAAAGGAAAGGTATATTTTTAAAAAAATATATATGAAACTTCCAGCCTGCTTTCCCTCTGCTAGGGTACATCACTGAGTCCCTGATTAGGCTAGAAACATTTTTTCCTCTTGGTGTCCCCCACTGTGAGGCCTATTGCTGCTCTGTAGACCAGGTGCATGGAAAAATCTCAGTGCAGCCTGGAAAGAGAGGCCATTCGTGTTGTGTCTGTGCACAACTACCTATCAATCAAATGAAGGCACGCACGCTGGAAGATGGTTTTAACTGGTGTATTCATATTGGAATGAGAGAGGGAGAGAGAGAGAGAGAACAATGTGCATGTGTCGACAACAGCACATGCACAGACAGCAGATCAAAATGTAGTGCTAGCGGGGTGGGGGGGATTCACTGCTCTAAAAGAAATAGATCCATACATTCCAGTTTGAAGACTCCCAGGTGAGGTGATTAAGCTCCCAGAGGTACAAGGTGTGACCAGCAAGAAGTCTGATTAAATACCAACAGTAACTTCAGTAGCTACCAATATATTCACTCAGTTACCCTTTCCTCAGAAGCTGCCTTTTCCCATTCTGATGAGGGTCTTTGACCCAAAATACTAACATTGTTTCTCATGCTACAAATGCTGCCTGATCTGCTTAGAGTTTCCAGAATTTTGTAGAAATTCACATTATTATCTCTATTCTTCATCTCTCGATGCTCATCCATTGTTTTGATCATCTGTTCATCCACCATCACTCTTGTTGGACGACTTACAGGTGGTGATGAGTTATCATACAAGCACAAGTTAGGACACCTGGTTGAGAGATGTCAAACGGCAACCTCTTGCTCACTGTCATTAAAACTAAAGGGCTGCATGTTGACTTCAGGATGCAGAAGATGGGTGAGCATGTGTCAGTCCACATTTGAAGTCAGTTGGTTTAAATTTTTGGGATTGGATAATCTGTCCTGCACACAGATGCAACCACAAGGAAGGTACACCAGCATCCTTTACTTCTTTGGAAGTCAAGGAGGTGTGGCTTATCATTGAAAAGTAAAACAGACTTCTTCAGAAGCAGTGCAAACACTGGAGTCAAGTATGATGTTCTCCCAAGAGGTTATCTATTGGTGGGTTCTCAGGTGGCTGTAAGAGGATCCAAATATTCTGGTGCAGTGTGGGCAGGGATAAGTGGAGGCTGTGGGTGTTCAGTCTCGTCTTTCACAAATGCCACTTGTTCTCTGTGGCACAATGGAGGTTGCTTTCTTGTAGCGCAGCTTCCTATTGAACAATTTCTTCCAGGTGTATTTATTGTGTGTAATATCTTCGCAGTTTATAGAATTTCATCAGGATGATTGTGAGATTATCTTTGAAATATTTTTGTTGTTCACCAGGAGCTTGCTGACCTTCCTTCAAATGGGAGGAAAGGATTTGTTTGGGGAGACGTGAATTAGGCATCTGAATGACAAGACAGAGTTGGTGTTGCTTTATCATGGTGGAAATGCTGTTCATGCTGGTGCATTCCAGTTTGCTGGTGTTAGTGCATCTGTTCTTCCAGCTGATCCTCAATCGTTTGTAAGGTTCTTTGGTGGGATTGTTCCAGGGCTTTCAGATGCCTGATTCATGATTCTGTTCCATACAGTAATGTAGGAAGGACGACTGCTCAATAGGCCAAAAGTTTTGTTTAGAACTGTAGGTTGCAGTGTTTAAAGACTTCTTCTTAACCTTGCATTGACTCGCTAGCACTGCTTAGATGTGGATTGATCTCTGAATCTGTGTCTGTTTTTGAGGAGAGAATGCTGCCAAAGTAGTGAAAATGTTCTATATTTTCAAGGGTGATATCGTCAACTTTTATGGAGGGGTGGATAAATGGAAGGTTTGGCAGTGACTGATACAGGACCTATGTCCTTTCAAAATAAGACCCAGAGCATTATATGCTTTGGCAAAGGCATTCAGGATACAGTATATTGAAGGTCCCCTTTAGAGTTTGCAGTGAAGGTGTTGTCATCTGCATATGAAAGCTCCATGATTGTGGTGGTGCTGACCTTGTAATTGGCCTTGAACCAGTTGAAATTGGAAAGGCTGCTTTCCATTATTTCCATGGCATTTCTTTTGTACCTGCTTGTTGAATTTAGGCCCTACTACTTCAAAAAAATAATAGCATTTGTCTCAGGATAGCATGCAGTTATTCCAAATAACTATTATTTGTCACACATCCATCATAAGAAATGTTTTGACATTAAAGTCTGACATTACAAAATCAGTTTTTTTAATATTTTCATGATGGCATCACAATAAAATTTCTCGTTCTTTCCTGTGACCTTTCCTTCATGATAGAATGTTAAGTTGTTTCAATGTTGACAACCTCGATGAAAAGAACATTGAAAAACAATTTAGAATACCAAATAAATTGAAATGTTTTCAGATTATTGCTTCATTTTAGCATACAGCTTCCATTATTTCTCTGCACTGGTTATTGCAATAGGCTCAGATTTTACTCATCAGACTCAGATGAAGAAACGAGCTGCTTTCAGTCATTCACAATGCACAATTTAAGTAAGGAATCCTCCAGTGGTCTGACAAAAATGCTGAACTGTAAAAACAAGAATGAGCTTTTCCATGACATGATGCAAATTTGTTTCATTGTGCCTGCCATCAGTATTTTAGATTAATTTCTTTGCTTAATTGAGTCTCCACCTCCTTTTGCTGGTCTGCATACTATGCAGATTTTAAAAATCTTAGGACTTGAGTACTGTAGCTAGACATGAAGCATTCTTTGCTTCTGTGCTGTCAAATTTAGCGGTTGTTTAAAAATGCAGTATCAATCTATTAGATCTTGAGCAACATACACAAAATGCTGGAGAACTAAGCGGGTCAGGCTGCATCTATGGAAAAGAGTAAACAGTCGATCTTTCAGGCCAAGAATTTTCATCAGGACTGGAGAAAAAAAAATTAGATTTTGATTCAGATATATTTCTTTTCACTTTGATGAAAGATTCCATACATAATGTAGTCACTTAGACCTCTTTGAAATATAATACAATACATGCATATTGTAGTGTAAACAAGCTTTAACTTTTTTCACAACTTTTCAGCGTGAGGTCAATGGAAAGAAAAATTAAAAGCACTGTAGATGTTGGAAAACTGAAACAAAATAGAAAATTCTGGCAATATATCTGTGGGAAGATGTACAGAGTTAACAACACACAAACTGCTGGAGGAATTCAGCAGGCCAGGCAGCATCTATAGAAAAAAAGTACAGTTAACATTTCCGACTGAAGCATCGACTGTACTTTTTTCCATAAATGCTGCCTGGCTTGCTGAGTTCCTCCAGCATTTTGTGTGTGTTGCTCGGATTTCCAGCATCTGCAGATTTTCTCTTGTTACAGAGTTATCAAAGGGTCTTTGACATGAAATATTGACTCTGTTTCTCTTCCCACAGAAGTACCCTGACCTGATGAGTATTTCCAGCTTTTACATAAGAACATAAGAAATAGGAGCAGGAATAGGCTATCCGGCCCATCGAGCCTGCCCTGCCATTCAATTAGGTCATGGCCTATCTGTCCGTAAACTCAGCTCCATCTAACTGCTTTTTCCCCATAACACTTAATTCCCTTACTATGTACCTATCTAACTGTATCTTAAATATATTTAGTGAGGAAGCCTCAACTGCTTCCCTGGGCAGAGAATTCCACAGATTCACCACTCTCTGGGAAAAACAGTTTCTCCTTATCTCCGTCCTAAATCTTCTCCACTGAATCTTGAGGCAATGTTATCTAGTTCTATCTCACCTACCAATGGGAACAACTTTCCTACTACTTCTACCTTATCCATGCCTTTCAAAATTTTGTATGTTTCTATAAGATCCCCTCTCATTCTTCTGAACTCCAGAGAGTATAGTCCCAGTCGACTCAATCTCTCCTCATAAGTTAACCCCTCCATCCTGGGAATCAACCTGGTGAACCTCCTCTGCACTACCTCCAAAGCCAGCACATCCTTCCTTGAGTATAGAGACCAGAACTGCATGCAGTACTCCAGGTGCGGCCTCACCAGTACCCTGTATAGTTGCAGCATGACCTCCCTGCTCTTGAATTCAATCCCTCTAGCAATGAAGGCCAACATTCTGTATACGTTCTTAATAACCTGTTGCACCTGCAAGCCAACATTTTGCGATTCATGAACAAGCACTCCCAAGTCCTTCTGCATAACAGCATGCTACAATCCTTCACCATTTAAATAACAATCTGCTCTTCTATTATTCCTTCCAAAATGGATGATCTCACATTTACCAACGTTGTATTCCATCTGCCAAACCTTGGCCCACTCATTTAACCTATCTATATCCCACTGCAGACTCTCCACATTCTCTGTACAATTTGCTTTTCCACTCAGTTTAGTGTCATCAGCAAATGTTGCTACACCATACTCTGTCCCCTCTTCCAAATCATTAATGTAAATGGTAAACAGCTGCGGGCCCAGCACCGACCCCTGCGGCACCCCACTCACCACGGACTGCCAACCAGAGAAACACCCATTTATTCTGCTTCTATTGGTTAACCAATCCTCTATCCATGCCAATACACTTCCTCCAACTCCATGCATCTGTATCTTATTTATAAGTCTCTTATGCAGCACCTTATCAAACGCCTTCTGGAAATACAAGTATCTTTGTATATGATATCCATCTGTTACCCTCTATCCACTTCACTCATTATGTCCTCAAAGAACTCCAGTAAATTTGTCAAACAGGACCTGCCCTTTCTGAGTCCATGCTGCATCTGTCTAATGGAACCACTCCTTTCTAAATGTTTCGCTATTTCTTCCTTAATGACAGCTTCAAGCATTTTCCCAACTACAGATGTTAAGCTAGCTAGTTGCCCGTCTTTTGCCTAAATCCTTTTTTAAAAAGTGGCGTGACATTTGATGTCTTCCAATCCACCGGATCCTGCCCAGAGTCTAGAGATCTTTGATAAATGATTACCAACACGTCTACTATAACCTCCGCCAATTCCTTCAGCACCCTGGGATGCATCCCATCAGGACCAGGGGACTTTTCTACCTTCAGGCCCTCTAGTTTTCTCATCACTATCTCTTTGGTGACAGTGATTTTATCAAGGTCCTCACCTCCCAGTTCGTCCATAACATCCTTCTCTGGCATATTAGACATGTCCTCTACCAAGAAGACTGACAAAAAATAGTCGTTCAATGCCTCAGCCATTTCCTTATCATTCAATATCAATCTCCCCTTCTCGTCTTCCAAGGGACCTACATTGACTTCAGCCACCCTCTTTGGCTTTATATATGTATAAAAACTTTTGCTATCTGTTTTTATATTTGGTGCTAATTTACTTTCGTACTCTATCTTCCCTTTCCTTATTTCTTGTTTAGTTGTTCTCTGTTGTTTTTTAAAGTTCTCCCAATCCTCCAGTCCCCCACTACTCTTTGTGACTTTGTACACACAAGCTTTTAATTTGATACTATCTTTTATTTCCCTAGTTATCCAAGGCTGGCTCACCCCACACTTACTGTCCTTACTTTTGACTGGAATATACTTTTGTTGAGCACTGTGAAAAATCTTTTTGAAAGTAGTCCACTGTTCCTCAACTGTCCTACCAAGTAGCCTGTGCTCCCAATCCACATTAGCTAACTCCTCCCTCATCCTGTTGTAGTCTCCCTTGTTCAAACATAATGCACTAGTTTTAGATCTTACTATTTCATCCTCTATCAGAATGTGAAATTCAATCATACTATGATTATTCTTTCCAAGAGGATCCCTGACTACAAGATTGTTAATAACCTGTCTCATTGCACAGGACTAGATCTAAGATAGTATTTTCCCCTGTAGGTTCACCAACATGCTGCTCAAGAAAGCCATCACGGATGATTCTATGAAGTCCTCCTCAAGACTTCCTTGACCAACCAGATTCTCCCAATCTATGTGGAAGTTAAACTCCCCCATGACAACTGCTGTTCTGTTCTTACAAGCCTCAGTTATTTCTTGGTTAATCGCCTCTGCCACTGCAATATTTTTATTAGGTGGGCTATAGACAACACCCACCAGTGATTTTTTTCCCTTTACTATTCTTAATCTCTACCCAGATGGAGATTCTGCTCTGTAGATCTTATATCGTCTCTCACAATCACCCTGATCTCATCCCTAATCAAGAGCACCACCCACCCTTCCTGCCTATCTTTCCGTATTACCTGATACCCTTGGATATTTAATTCCCAGTCATCTCCACGTTGCAACCAAGTTTCTGTAATGCCACTAAATCATAAGCCTTGGTACTGATCTGTGCCACAAGTTCACTAACCTTGTTTCCAATACAAGGCATTTAGATTAAGTGCCCTTATACCCATTGTCCTTTTAGAATCTAGTGACCTGTGCAATTTTTGCCTTTTACTTTTACGCACTCTATTCTTACTTTTTTCTTCACTAACTCTAGCTTTGGTCTCTGCATCACTTCCCTTTTCTTTAATGTGTGGGTTCCCATCCCCCTGCCATATTTCTCTCTTTTTATTGTAGGACAATGAAAGTGTTTGGAAATTTGACTGTTCAAGGTTCTTTAAATAGCACATTTATAGTCAAGATCTCCAAAAATGCATAAAGTATCCTAACTTAAGCTGGAGTATTGAAGGAATAATGGAGTACTGTTTCAGTTTGGTAATCACTCCAAAGTTGTCAGGAAACATAGAGGAGGCTTGACCCAAATGCAAAGCAGTGGACACAATTTAGTGGTGAGTGATTATTTTAAAAATAAACTGCAAAATAACAAGTCCTGTGGGGGGGGGGCACAAAACAAGAGAGAAGAGGTGCCAAGTACCACAGACAACAAGGTAACTGAGGGCTAGGGGCAATGTGTTAAGGCTGGGTTTAAATAGGCTGCAGGTGTTGGGTTAGAAATGACTGGCAAGTGACTCCTGATAACTGGATGGAAACTGGGAGGATCTTGTGTGTGCAGCCCTGACAGGATCTACCACCCTGATAACTGGCCGTTATCAGGTCAGGATGATCCAGATGGGTCCACTGGATCTCCTGAATGAGTGATGGATCCAAGGTGTAACTGAACGGTAGCCAGGATCTCTCCTCCGGGACATACCCTTCCCAGTCAACCAGGTGCTGCACACCCTGTCCACAATCCACTAACTGGTGAACAGCGTACACTGGACAACCTTCCACCATCCTTGGTTTTGGAGGCGCAGGCTCAGATGGGTTGACTTGTCCATGGACAACAGGCCTGAGGCAGGACAATTGCAAGGTAGCTGAGATCCTGAAAGACAGTGGCAGCTGGAGATGTTGAATGACTGAGATGATGCAATGGGTAATCATGAAGGGACCAATGAACCAGGGTGTGAGCTTGTGGGAATCAATGTGTGGGGCAGATGATCTCAGGTGGACAGCCAGACATGGTCCCCAGGCCAGAGTAGTCTAGCTGGGCACTGACAGCGGTTCGCCTGGTGGCTGTTGGGTATGGTTGACAACAAGGACGACCTGCCATTCCCTCTCCCAAACATTCCGCTACTGGTGAAACAGGCCCACAGTGTGGGCTGGGGGTAGCCTTAAAGCAATTAAAGGGTGACATACCTGTGGCTGAGGATGAACGTAGATTGTTGAACAGCTCAACCCAGGGCAGATATTTTTCCCACATGAAAGGGTCAGAGGTGGCAAAGCATTGCAGAAATTTTGCTATTTGCTGATTGGTTCTTTCTGACTGTCTATTGGTCTGCAGGTGATAGCCAGAGAACAAAGTCACTGAGGTGCAAAGGAGGGAAAAGGTCTCACCGGAGATGGGAGATGAACTATAGCCCCAGTCTGACACAATGTCCTGGGGGAAATCAGGGAAGCAGACTACACGTTGGAGAACCAGGTCTGCCATCTCAGTGACTGACAGAAGTGTGGGGAGAGCAATGAAGTGGGTTGGCTTGGAATACCGGTCCACCACTATCAAGATCACCATGGCCTCATTGGAAGGCGGCAAATCTGTGATGAAATCCATAATGACGTGGGACCATGAGTGTTGAGAGACTGGCTGGGACTGTAGGAGCCTAGAGGGCTACTAGTTGGAGAGATTGAACTGGGCAAATTGAGGGCAGGCAGTGACGTACATCTGTGATTATGGTGGGTCACCAGAACCAGCATCGCAGAAAGTCTGTTGTGCAGTGGATGGCTGGAGAGGGATGAGGAGTGGTCCCAGGGGAACCCCTCAGAGTGCATCTGGGAGGGTGGAATGGGTGGTCTGTGTGTCAATTTCCACTGCGGCTGGATCGAACTGTCATGACAGAGAATCCCCTTCAGTGTTCCTGGAGCAGAGTTGTTAGGATATGGTGAAGTTGAATTCCTCAAAGAAGAGGGCCCAGTGAGCCTAATGTGGGCTGAGTTTGCAGGTTTGCAGTAGATAAAAGTTTCTGATGGTTAGTCCATATCAGGAAAGGCTTGGTGTTTCCCATCAGCCAATATATCCGTTCCCCCAAGGTCCATTTAATAGCGAGTGGCTCCCTGTCTCCTATTCCATAATGATGCTGAATAGAGTTGAACTTGCATAAGAAGAAGGCATAAGGAATGTGTCTTCCTGTCCAGTGCTCACTGGGAGAGAATGACGCCAGATCTCGTGTCAGATGTCTCCACTTCTATCACAAAAGGTCTGGAGGGGGTCAAATGGTAGAGAATAGGAGTGGATGAGAAGCTCCTTGAAACTCCTCGAAAGCATTGTCTACAGCAGCAGACTAGTTTATCCATGAGGTAAGTTACCCATGTTGAGCGAGGAAAGAGAAATGGCAATTTGGCTGTAGTTTCTGATGAAACAGCGGTAGAAATTACAGAACCAAAAAGTGCTGTGCTGTTTGAGGGAGTGTGATTGGGGCCATTCAATTGTGTCATTCCCTTTTTCTGTGTCCAGGGTTATACCTTGAGGTGAAAGGGCAATACCCAGGAATAAAATGATATGTATGAACCTGGCAGTTTTCTAACTTGCAGTACAGTTGGTTTTTGAGGAGATGCTGAAGCATTGAATGGAGATTACAGGCATGGTCATGGGTGTCCTTGGAAAGATGAAGATAGTTTTGAGGTAGATGAACACATACCTGTGTAACGTGTCTCATTATCAGATGGTGTACAATAGTAATAATCTTTCAAGAATAACTAAATTCTGGAATGGTTCTGGAAGAGTGGAAAATTGCAAACATCACTCAACTTTTCAAGAAAGGAAAAAAGTAAAAGAAAGAAAATTATAGGCCAGATAGTCTGATCTGTGCAGGGAAAATGTTGGAGTTAATTGTTGTAGTTTCTGGGTACTTGGAGGCACATGATAAAATAGGCCATAGTCAGCATCGTTTCCTCAAGGGAAAATCTTGCCTGACAAATCTGCTGGAATTCTTTGAAGAACTAGCAAGCAGGATAGACATAGAATAATTGGTTGATGTTGTGTACTTAGATATTCAGAAGGCCTTTGACAAGGTCCCACACATGAGGTTGCTTAACAAGCTATGAACCCATAGAATTACAGGAAAGGTTCTAGCATAGATAAAGCAGTGGCTGATTGGCAGGAGGCAAAGAGTGGGAATAAAGGGAGTCTTTTCTGTTTGGCAGCTGGTGACTAGTAGAGTTCCCTGCTCAAGGGTCTCAGCCTGAAATGTTGACTGCACTCTTTACCATAGGTGCTGCCTGGCCTGCTGAGTTCCTCCAGTATTTTGTGCATTGCTTGGATTTCCAACATCTGCAGATTTCTCTTGTTAGTGAGCCACAGGGGTCTGTGTTGGGACTGGGTTTTTAAAAAAATGTTATATATCAATGATTTGGGTGGCGGAATTGATGGCTTTGTTGCAAAGTTTCCAGATGATATGAAGATAGGTGGAGGAGTGGGTAGTTTTGATGAAGTAGAGGCTACAGATGGATTTAGATAGATCAGGAGAAAGGGCAAAGATGTTGCAGGTGGAATACGGTGTCAGGAAATGTGTCATGTACTTTGGTAAAAGAAATGAAAAGGTTGGCTATTTTCTAAATGAAGAGATAATACAAAAAGCAGAGGTGCAAAGAGACTTTGGAGTCCTTGTGCAGGATTCCCTAAAGGTTAATTTGCAGGTTGAGACAGTGGTGAGGAAGGCAAAAGTGATGTTAGTGTTCATTTCAAGAGGACTAGAAAATAAAAACAAAAATGTAATGTTCAGACTTTATAAAGGAGCAATGACTATTTATTGGTGAGAAATAACTTTAATAATAAATTGCAAAGTTACAAGCCACGAAGAGCCACAAAACAAAAGAGAAGAGGTACTAAACACCACAGGCAATGAGGTAAATGAAGGCTAGGTTAAGGCTGGCTGGTTCATATGTATTAACAAGGATTGTGGGTGAAAGCTGGGTTTAAATAGGGTGCAGGTGATTAGTTGGAAATGACTGACAGGTGCCTCTTGTTAGCTGAGTAGAGACTTGGAGGAGCTTGCATGTGCAGGCTTTACAGAAGTAGGCAGCAAGCTAGTCAATTTGCTCAAGTTAATAACATTTTACAAAAGAATGAAACTAATCAAACTGTGGAAATGTGAGATGAATTATGAAGATTCTCTTTGCTCTGCATGGTTCTTTATTGCTAATTACTGCATCAAATTTTAACAAGATATTTGAGATATTGAGCTATTTTTACTTACTCACAATTACTCATTTGTACAAATGTCTACATGCAAACAAAAACAATTCACTAACAAATTTGATTACAATAAATGTTCCATACTTTCACAACCATGACAAGTCAAAGACCAAAACATAGTTCTACAATAAAACTAAACTCTTCACCTTACTGTACTTCTATTCCTAATGTTACAATATGGTTCATATGCTTAGTCATGTACACCTACAATGAAGTATTTTATATATATACACTGGCATGGGTAGAGCATTGGTTGATCGGCAGAAAACAGAGAGTGGGAAAAAAGGGATCCTATTCTAACTGGCTGCTGGTTACCAGTGGAGTTCCACAGGGGTCGGTGTTGGGACTGCTGCTTTTACACTGTATGTCAATGATTTAGACTATGGGATTAATCAATCTGTGGCTAACTTTGCCGATTATACAAAGACAGGTGGAGGAGCAGGTAGTGTTGAGGAAACAGAGAATCTGCAGAGAGACTTAGATAGTTTAGAGGAATGGGCAAAGAAGTGGCAAATGAAATACAATGTTGAATAGTGTATGGTCATGCACTTTGGTGGAAGAAATAAATGGACAGACTTTTATTTAGATGGGGAGAGAATTGAAAATGCGGAGATGCAAAGGGACTCGGGAGTCCTCTTGTAGGATACCCTAAAGTTCAACCTCCAGGTTGAGTTGGTGGTGAACTCAATGTTGGCATTCATTCCTAGAGGTGTAGAATATAAGAGCATGATTGTCATGTGCAGGATCTATAAGACACTCATGGGACCACATTTGGAGTATTGTTTGCAGTTTTGGGCTCATTATTTTAGAAAGGATATACTAACATTGGAGAGGGTTCAGAGAAGATTCATGAGAATGATTCCAGGAGTGAAAGGGTTACAATATGAGGAGCATCTGGCAGCTCTTGGACTGTATTCCCTGGAGTTCAGGAGAATGAGGGGTGATCTCATAGAAACATTCCGAATGTTAAAATGCCTGAACAGATTAGATATGGCAAAATTATTTCCCGTGGTAAGGGAGCTTAGGACAAGAGGGCACAACTTCAAGATTGAAGGACGTCCATTTTGAATGGAGTTGTGGAGAATTTACTTTTGTCACAGGGTGGTAATACTGTGGAATTTGTTGCCACGAGCAGCTGTGGAGGCCAAGTCATTGGGTGCATTTAAGGCAGAGATAGGTAGGTTCTTGATTGGCCAGGGCATCAAAGGGTATGGGGAGGAGGCAGGGGAGGGGGGGATGACTGGAAGAATTGGATCAGCCATGATTGAATGGTGGAGCAGACTCATTGGGCCGAATGGCCTACTCCTGCTCCTATATCTTATGGTCTTATATTAAAATATCTTCAAAATTTTGAATCATCAAGCTTTCACACTGATAAAATCAATTGTCTTTATAATAAACATGCAGAACATTTAAGTTACTTGAAGTAAAGCAATCGGCATAATCAAAGACATGCCCCGCTCAACCCTGGACATTCTTGCTTTTCTCCTCTCTCATCGGGCAGAACTACAAATGGCTGAAAGCATGTACTACCAGGCTGAAGGACAGCTTTTATCCCGCTGTTACCAGACACTTGAACAGACCTCTTGTACAATAAAATGGACTCTTGATCTCACAATCTGCCTCATTATGATCCTACACTTTATCATTTACCTGCACAGTAATTGTTCAGCAGCTTTTACACGTTTTTCTGCATTGTTATTGTTCTACCTTATTCTAGCCCTATGCACTGTGTCATGACTTAATCTGTATAAACAGTGTGCAAAACAAGTTTTTCACTTTATCTTGATACATGTGACAATAATAAACCAATATAAGTACTCTTGAAGTATCTCAAAGAGTGAAGCATGGAGCAAAATCACGAAAGACAGCAACTTAGCAGATATATAATTGATGAAAATTAGTTTCTCTACACTATAATATCAATGTACAATAAAGTTGAAACATCTCTTAAACAATTAATATTCAAATTCATTTTTTAAAGAAGTAACTGGGAACTCCTTGTCCTGTACAGCTGTTCATTTACTGTCAAACTATGATTAAACTTAGAAACTATCATTGGCATTGCTTCACTGACAGTATTTTTTAGTTTCCTGGATTATAGAGCAGCTCAAAACCAATATCATGGTAGAAATGTTCCACATGTTGGATAGCTTCAATGGAGAAGCTGCCTTTCTGATTAAATATCCTAAAATGAGACATGACCTTTTCATTGCTTTACAAATGTTGCCTGATCTGTTGCATCTGACCTGAAAAATCTGATTTATTTCTAATTCTTCACATTTGTGAAATAATTTGGATGTTGCACTATTAAACACAATTGAATCTTGAATCCTAATTTGATCAAATCAAGCAAATCTTACTATATGACACTAATTGCTCAAAAGTACCTATTAATAATGAAGACCATAAGTTAAAATAATATAATATGTAAAGATTGATAATACAAAAAACAGTGCTGAATTCAAAGCCTTTTTGCTTGAGAAAAAAATCTATTGAATTGAGAAGTCTAATAATTAAATCTAGTTTGGATTTAATAATCTAAGGAACTACAAGTTATGTTGCATAAAGGGTTATCCTTGAAATATAGTTTCAAAATATCCTGGTATTTGTAAAATGAATGTCAAGGTAGTATATGGTGACATATAGCATACGTATTTTGATAGTAAATTTACATTGAACTTTCAAATGTAGGAAACTAGGCATATATTTCCTACTAATTGCCAAATGCTTTGATATTAGAGGATTGTGATAGAAGAGTGAAATAGGGGAAAGATTTAACATTCATATTCATAAGATTCAGAATCTTCCACTAGTTATAAATATATGCTGCTAAAAGCTCTTGTCTTTGAAAATTGCCTATGAAAAGAAAATGTTATCACGTCCACTGAAGTGGAAGGTTAATGAAAACAAAGAGGGAGTTCATGATTATCTGTGGTGTTGAATTTATGCTATAACACCATGGATAGATGAAGAAACTCTTCTTCAGATGATCATAGATTAAGGGAGCTAGGGCTTTACTCTCTGGAGAGAAGGAGGATGAGAGGAGACATAAGAGGTATACAAGACATTAAGAGGAATAGATAGAGTGGACAGCCAGTGCCTCTTCCCCAGGGCACCACTGCTCAAAACAAGAGGACATGGCTTTCAGGTAAGGGATGGAAAGTTCAAGGGGGAAATTAGAAGAAGGTTTTTTACTCAGAGAGTGGTTGGTGCATGGAATGCACTGCCTGAGTCAGTGGTGGAGGAGATACACTAGTGAAATTTAAAAGACTACTAGACAGGTGTATGGAGGAACTTAAGGTGGGGGGTTATATGGGAGGCAGGGTTTAAGGGTCGGCACAACATTGTGGGCCGAAGGGCCTGTACTGTGCTGTATTATTCTATGTTCTCAAGCTTCCAGCCGGGTATCATATATAGATTTAGAAACATTACAGGATATGGGTAATGGCCTTGACATCTTACTGCATAGGTAAAATCTAGCTGCATTGTTCTTGTACAGCATTGTAATACCATCTGGGTCATGAGTTTATCATTGTAACTGAGCCAACATTGTACCTGTTACTTTACAAGTAATGGTTGGGGTTAGAAACTGAGGCAAGATTCATTACTGGAAGAGTGAGGTTGGCGAAGAGTGATCGGGTCAGCATGTGAGGATTGAAACATGAGTTCAGCTATCAGAAACTGAAGTCAGGAGAGTTGTAAGTTGGGTTGGCCGTTGATCTGAGCTGCATTAGGTCAGGTTTGCCATCAAATGATGAGAGTATTGTGGCAGATGAAGGAGTTTGGATCTGTCTGGACCTCAGAGGATTAGACTCAGATTGGCAGGAAGAATCGTGTAATTGGCTATGGAAGGGTGGAGACCATCTGGAATTAGAAGATAGAAGCTTTAAAGGGTTAGAACACTGGGAATATAGAAGGAATGAGGAAGCCATTGGGAAATCAGAGGCTGGAGCCTGATATAAGTATGTGGTTTGCAAAGATGGGAGAAGATAATACTATAAAGTGGGAAGTATGTATCAGTTCTTAAACTTTGGAATATGTAGCGTAAAAGCAATGCTTTTAAAGGTCCGCTCCATTAGAAATGACATCAGTTAACATGTACCTGATATGGAAATCTTATCAAATGCACACCAGGCATATTTCTGCAATATAATCCAAAAATTATCATCAATTGGTTTCAGACTCCTTAGTGCTTTAACAAGAAACACCATATGGTTGAGCAGCTACTCCAAGATTCCTCTGAGCCTCAAAGAATGGATACAATGATATACTGTTTTGTAGCAATGTGATAATAAAAAGTGAACTAAAAGCTAATGTACCTGGCAATATTTGCCATCACTCATAGAGCAAACTACCCTAGGGAAGAGATATATTGAAAAAGAATCAGCTGGAAAGCTATGAAGGAGGTGCACCATCTGGTGCCACACACATCTCCGGAAACCAGAGTACTCCATTTCTTTGCCACAGGCACCTGCAGGGACATTGCCACTGTTGTGCATGGCAACAGTCCATTAACTGAACCGCAGTTTTATTTCTTCAAGCACAGAAACAAATAAATTTTAGCGATAATTGGTTGCAACAACAAATACAGTTGTGCCTGTTCACTTATTTCCCCATTCACTTTCTTCCTCAACAGTCTATAACACCATCCTATCTTCAATCTACCATAAAATTAACCTATTTCGACAGATCAGGCGATGCAGACTTAATAGATTTACTTTGGTCTACACAATGCACAACCAGTTTTAATGACATTGCCATTTTGTATGCTAAATATGCATCAGAGACACAGATGGAAATAACAGTAAGACTGCAGCTGATTGTTTTCTCTCCCACTCGCTCACACTGCAATTAACACCCCATCCATAAGCAGAGACATGATCCTCATGAAGGAAGCAAGAACATAAAAGCTGAAATTGAAATTTAAAGGAAATATACTATCAAAAGTATATTTTGACTCTTAGAAATTATCAAAGAATATTGAAAATTAATTTCAGTAGGAGGTTTATTATTGATAACAAGTTCTTGTATCTGTGGCACTCAAGTTTTGCTATCTTTTAACAAACCTAATTCTGATCACCATTTTCACAACTGTAAAGTTTTACCAACTGTTCTCTGTGCATGGCTGCAATGATTTGGGTTGACAATTCCATAAGATATCTGTCACTGTAGAGAAAGCTATTACAGTATCAGAAATGAAGCTTTGTACAATGTAACTTACAAATACTCGTGTTAGTTTAAAGTATTGCTATCTCCAGCATCTTAATGAGTGAACAAAATCGGATATTGAGACATATCTCTTGGTGGTGTTCTTCCTTCTTTTCCTCGTTGCCCACTTCCTTTTGACTTGGTGATGACAAAGACTGGTTCTTCAGGTCAGAAAAAATAAATCACAAAATCTAAAGCAGGATCAAGGATGCAGCAATCTTTCTGAATTGCACTGACATTGGAAGTTCTGTCTGAACATGTGATATATCTGCATTCTGCACAAACGTGGAACATGCATGGAACTGTGCTTGGGCTCCACATTGATCACAAGCTATTTCTTAAGCTCCAGCCAATTTCTTGAATTTGGTGCTAATCAGTGTAAAGGCAATGCAGAGGACTCGTGCAGGAAAAATTCATTTTCACTGCTTACAAGCTTAAAGTTATTTGCTGAACTGCTGGTAGCCACAGGAAAATGCATTATCAATTCATCACTCTCCACTGAAGAATGATGTATCAGTGATATTGCCAGTCTGTTGAAACGGAACATACAAGATGATGTGGGTTCTTGCAATGGAACTTGAAGGAGCTTACAATCATGGCTAATCATCTTGCATTCATATCCTGTTTTGTCTTGTCTGCTGGTAATATATTGTATGTACCTTCTTCCTGATGTAGACAGCCTTCTAGTTCCTCCTGGAGACAGTGATTTACAGAAAAACAACAAGGACTATTATTGGAGCATGTTTCTCACACAGTGTATGAGAATGAGGTATGAGAATGGCTTCCTGAACATGGTCGCATAATCTCGTGCACATTGCTTCCATCTCCTGCTCTTTCCCATCTTTTTATTTTTCCTGCATTCCATCTTGAGACGGGCCTAGGAGATCACTTATCACCGGAGTTGTTTCTTTCCTTTGTATTCAAGACCAGTCCAGTACAAACTCAAAGCTGTTATTTAATTTCATCATTTTCTTATGAAAGTCAAAAACAAAATAACATATTGAATCTGAGAAAACTAATCAGCATCTAAATTGAATGGAGGGAATGTGTACTTTAAATAACCGCTGCAGTGTTCCTGCCAAGCGTTGGCATTATAAAAGAGCTTATCATGTGTTGACCAATCAATGGATCAGATCCATGAAAGGGAATAAATGTTCTGTAAGGAGAAGACCATTATTCAAATATATTCTTGAAGCTTTGGGTGCATTGGATGTCTGCAATACAGTCGGCCCTCCTTATCCACGGGTTCCGCATGCACAGATTCAAACAACCGTGGATAAGGAAAACCCAGAAGTTCTCTCTCCAGCACTTGTAGTTTGAGCATGCACAGACTATTTTTTTTGTCATTTTTCCCTAAACAATAGAGTATAACAACTATTTACATAGTATTTACATTGTATTAGGTATTGTAAGTAATCTAGAGATGATTTAAAAGTACAGGCAGTCCCCGGGTTATGAACGAATACCATTCCTGAGACCATCTTTAAGTCAGATTTGAAGTCAGAACAGGTATGTCCGGTATTATGTAGCCTCAGTTAGTAAAACATTTGTCTTAGTATATAATATATATTTTACCTTTCTATGCATATGAGACACTTAAGAAACATATGTATTTCAATAACTATACCACTGTGTTGCTTAGTAATAATTGCAGCTTTCAAGGAGGCAGGGCCTTTCACATGCTCCATTAAAATTGTTCCAATCATTGACCGACTGCAGTCTAACGCTTTTGCAATGACCGATGGCGTTTCACCTTTTTCCGATTTCTTTATTACTTCTACTTTATTTGCAATTGTGATTGTGATTATTTTCAGGAACAGAAACCCTGTGGATTCAGAGCTGCGCCAGGTCCTAGACTCCACCGCACTGATACATGTTAAATAAGGTCCGGCGTTCCACTGGGTCCTAAAGACCACCACATTGAGCCAGGTTAAATAAGGGACTTGAGCATCAACGTTTTTTTGGTATCTGCAGGGGGTCCTTGGAACCAATTCCCCATGGATAAGGAGGGCCGACTGTACATCTAAAAAGCAGAATAACTCTGTACAGAGCTTCAAATCCAGCATGGCTCTCAAATATTTCTGCCGCAGGAAATGGCATGGAGACTGGATCTTTTGAAGCTGCCTGATACCTAAAGCAATCAATGTGTTTGGAACATAGTAATTGCATGTTTATAAATCATTTCTCTTTTGAACCTCTGTTTTTGAATAACCCTGCAGGATATCCATTAGCAATGTACCTGAACATATCATTTTAAAACAAAGATCCTTTCACAACAAATGCAAGTTCAGCATTTGCTTCATTCTTTCACTATTAATTTGAGCTTTAATTTTGCTCTGCCTTCAGATAATCAGGATTTCTGTAGCAAAACAAGATTGATTATGACCTTTCATTCACAAACTATATTAAGGCTCTTAAAAGTTTAAAGGTAAAATAATAAAAATCCAATGAGAAATTATAAATGGTTTGAAAATTAGTAAGAATTTTAATTCCTTCACTTTATCATCAGTTGTACAGTATTTTCCTCTTGTACAGACATTGTACATGAAAATGAATGGATCGTATTCACTCTCAAAAAATCAGCCTAATGTCTGTGTCCTTGAAAGTTAAGTCAGCAAATGACTTCATTCTTAACAAGGCCATTGAGCATTTAACTGAAGGAAAGGACCAGTGGCTACTGTACATGGATTATGAACCCATTTAACAAAGTTAAAAAGCAATATTTCTTTCACAAAGCATTTTAATGGTGTATCCTTGAATTTTGAATATGCAGCGTACTTGTTGAGGTGTGGAAACCATTGCTGTGCTAAGAACTTTAATTTCTGAACATGGCTATTATTTTGGAATGTTTTTCAGGATAAGATGTATTTTTAATTAACTCATTTGATATGGACATTATTGGGAAGGCCAATATATATAACACATTGTAATGTTAATTTCAATAGTTTCAATCTATTTCAAGAGAGCCATTAATAACTGTAAAGCATGATTCATCCTCTGCTGTGTTCAGACAGTATTCATTCAATCTTGACTTTTATTCTGCCTTCACATCTATGAAATAGGAAGATTTGATTCATATTATATGGAACATAATCATTGATTTTTTTTCTACATTTGCTATAAGCATGGGTGAGGGTAATGGATGCAAGAAGTCAGTCCCCAAAAAGATGCAGATCTAAGATAATTAACTAAAAGATAAAGGGCAGATGATTTTCAAAGCAAATTAAAATGCTGACCTGGAAATGGATGCTAATTCAAAAAAAGTTGCAAAAATAAATGTGATAAATATTTGAAAAGAACAAAAAATGGGGCTATGTGAAAAATTAGGAGAGTGGCACTAACTGGCTGGTTCTTTCAAAAAGTTTGCACAGTCACATTGGGTTGATTAGCTGACTTTGGTGCTGAATCATTCTAAATTGTTTCTTTTATAAGGGTTGCTCTTAATTATATCAAAATAATTTTTTAAACTGGATTGCTTTGCATAAATAGCACCACAGGTTCAATAACAATTTAGTTTCCTGGAAAGTGCAGCTTGCAGGCTGTGGGCAAGAAGGGACAGGGCCAATGCAGCATGGAAGCCAGCCAGCCTGAAACTAACGAAACCCAGTTTATGGTATCAGGTGCAGAAGAATAACATTGCTGAGATGCTACGCTTTGTTAGTTAGATTAATGGAACACAACAAACTGATCTTGTGTTCTCTATTACTTTTGATACTTCTTTTTAGTAAGCAGCTAACATTGTTATGTAGAACTAATGGTGTCAAGAAACAGATTTGCTAGGGTGCAGATGGATAGTTACTTCACACTTTCACAGAGCTATTAATGATTTTAAAAGTCCTTTAAAGGCTTTTCATGAAACCCATGAGAGATTTAAGTAATCAAGATGGAGATGGCTCTCCTTGATCATCTGTTTTGCATAAAGTGGGTATCCATTCTTTCCACACTGTGCTGCTTCAGAAAATTACTTAAAGTCTGTTGGGTTAGATTAATTTCACAGTAGAGAAACTCCATACGAAATGTGATTAAAAAAAACATATTGAAGAATTGCATTTTAAAAAAAGAGAAGTCCAGTATTTTCCAAAAGACAAGGGCATGCCATTAAATATATTAGTCTCTAAATCATCAGTACTGCTGTTGAATAACATATAAGTGGTAACAGTATTTAACAGTTAGCTGATGTGGTGAACGATGTTGAGAATCTGACATCAATTAGTCTCAACACCTAAGTTAAATAAAAATTGTGTTTTACTCCTTACATATCTTTGGATTGGATGTTCCTAGTGGATATGTCCTTGTTAGGCAGTCACTCTGGGTTGTGCATGATTAGTTTCTACTCCATTTCACTGAGCTGTAAGTTGGCTGAAGAATCCTGTGTTATATTTTCAAACTCTGACACATCAGGGGCGGGTGGTGCTTGAGAGGGTCAGATCTTGTGCTCCCTCTGTCATTTACATATAATATTTGTGTGGAATATCTATAGCTCTGAAGCATGGAGGAGTGTGAGGGTCACTCCTGCATGGCAGACCAGACAGCAAGCTTGGGGCTTGGGTTAAGGGTTCACTTGAACATCCTTTTCCTTAGCTGGTGAAGGTTAAACTGCAGTGGAGCTGGTAATGCAGTTCTTCATTAAATGTACCTTCAACCAAAAATGTCTCTTGAATTATGTAAAGTAATCCAGATTTTCAAGAGTCCTCCTGAATATTATGTTGGCTCCTGGGTGCTAGGGTCAGGGATGTCTCAGATCGAGTCCACAGCATTCTTAAGTGGGGTTGAGTAGCCAGAAGTTGTGCTCCACATTGGGACAAATCATATGAGTAAGAGGGGTGACGAGGTCCTGCAAAGTGAGTTCAGGGAGTTAGGTGCTAAGTTGAAGGACAGATCTCAGGATTACTACCTGTGCCATGTGTTGGCGAGGCCAGAAATTGGAAGATCATATTGTTTAACATGTGGCTAAGGAGTTGTTGCAGGAGGGATAGCTTCAGATTTTTGGATCATTGGCTCTCTTTCAGGGAAGGTGGGACCTGCACAGAAGAAATGGTTTGCACTTGAACTGGAGGGGGACTCATATCCTAGTGGAAAGGTTTGCTTGTTTTGCACTGGGGATTTAAACTGGAGCTGTAGAGGAATGGGAACCAGAGCACCAGAACAGATAGTGGAGTGATTGTGGAGAAAGATGTTGCTAAGCCTAAACACAAAGTCAGGAATCAAAAGGTCAAATGGTGACAGTAACATTTGGAGCTGCATATATTTCAATGCAGGAAAGGCAGATGAGCTTAGGGCACTTATCAGCATTGGAATTATGACATTGTAGCCATTAGTGAGACTCAGTTGTAAAAGGGGCAGGTCTGGCATCTCAATGTTCCTGGATTTCATTATCTTAGGCATGATAGAGTGGGAGGGATTAAAGAGGGAGGGTGATGTTACTAGTCAAGGAAAATGTCACGGAAGAGCTTTGTCAGGACAGAATGGACAGTTCGTCAGGCTAAAACTGAGGAATAAGAAACATATGACTAAATTGACTGGATTCTATTATAGACCACCCAATAGTCCATGGGTTTTAGAGGAATAAATTTGTAGAGATCGCAGACTGTTGCTGGAAACATAGAGTTGTGATAGTAGGTGATTTTAACCTTCCTCATATTCACTAGAACTTCTATACTGTAAAAGGGCTGCATGGAAAACAGTTTGTTAAATGCATTCAGGCAAGTTTCTTTAATCAGTACATTGAAGTCCCAACTAGAGAGAGTAAAGTGTGAAATCTATTAGGGAATTAGACAGGGTAGGTGACAGAAGATTGTGTAGGGTAAATCTTGGCATCTAGTTATCATAATGCCATTAGTTTCAAGGTAATTATAGAAAGCATAGGTATAGCACTTATGTTGAGATTCTAAATTGGGAAAAGCCAATTTTTATGGTATCAGAAAGGATTTGGCAAGTATGGTTTGGGACAGGTTGTTTTCTGGCAAAGGTGTACTTAGTAAGTGAAATTTTGAGATCTCTGTGCTCCTGTCAAAATAAAAGGCAAGGCTAGGGAATCATGGTTTTTGAGAGATATTGACATCCTGGTTTCAGAAGAAGAAGGAGGATCATAGTACATATAGCAAGTAGGAACAAATAAGGTACTTGTTGAGTGTAACAAATTCAGGAGAACATTTAAGAAGGAAATCAGGAGGGCTAAAAGAAGACATGAGGTTACTCTAGCAGACAAGGTGAAGGAGAATCCTGGCTTCTACAGGTATATTGAGAGCAAAAGGATAGCAAGGGTCAAAATTTGTCTTCTGGAAGATCAGAGTGGAGTGGTAATCTGTAAGGGAAGTCGAAAGCACTGGGGGAGATCATAAATTATTCTTTTGCATTTGAACTTAACTAAGCGAGGACAGAGTCTATAGATGAAAGACAAAGCAACAACGAGATCATGAACTTTATGCAGATAACAGAGGAAGATGTGTTTGCTGTCTTGAGGTAAATTAGGGTGGATAAATTCCACAGCTTCAGATAATGTGTTTCTTTGGATCCCCTGGAAAGCTAGTGCAGAAAATGCAGATGCCATAGCAAAGATACCTAAAGCATTCTTAGCCATGAGTAAGGTGACAGAGGTTTGGAGGATCACTTGTGTTGTTCCTCTGTTTAAGAAAAGATCTAAGAATAATAGGCAAGTGAGCCTGACATCAGTAGTTGGAAAGTTATTGGAAGATACTCTAAGGAACCAAATGTGTGAGTATTTCGAAAGACAGGGACTGATTAGGGTTAGTCAGCATGACTTTGTGCATGGTAGTTGTGATTTACCAATCTTATAGAGTTTCTTGAGGAAGTTATCAGGAACATTGATGAAGGCCATGCAGTACATGGACTTTAGCAAGGGCTTGACAAGGTCCTGCATGGGAGGTTTGTCAAGAAGGTTCAGTCACGTGGCATTCAAGATGAGTTAGTAAATTGGAGTAGCTATTGGCCTCGCGGAAGAAGCCAGAGAGTGGTAGTAGGTGGTTGCGTCTCTGACTGGAGGCCTGTGACTAGTGGAGTGCCAAAGAGATCAGTGCTGGATCCATTGTGTTTGTCATCTCCTGTATATCAATGATCTGGATGATAATGTGGTTAAATGGATCATCAAATTTGCAGATGACGGCAAGTATTAAGGTGTAGTGGACAGCAAGGAAGACTATAAAGATAACAGTGGGATCTGGACCAGCTGGTGAATTGGGCTGAAAAATGGCAGATGGAATTTAATGCAGATTAGTGCTAGGTGTTGCTTTTAGGTAGGACCAACCATGGTAGGACTTACACAGTGAATTGTAGGGCACTGAAGAGTGTGGTGGACCAGAAGGATCTGGGAATACAGATACATAATTCCTTGAAAATGGCATCACAAGTACAAACGTAGATAGAGTTGTAAAGAATGCTTTGGTCATTTTGGCCTTCAGAAATCAGTGTAGTGCGTATAGGACATGGAATGTTATATTGGAATTGTATAAGACATCGGAGAGGCTGTACTTGGAGTATTGTGTACAGTTTTGGTCACCTTCCTACAGGAAAGATGTAAGTAGCATTGAGAGAGTACAGAGAAAATTGACAAGATGTTGTCAGGGCTTGAGGAGCTGAGTTATAATGAAAGGTTGAATAAGTTAGGACTTTACTCCTAAGAAGACTGAGAGAAGATTAGTTAAAGATATGCAAAATCACGAGGGGTATAGATAAGGTAAATGCAGCCAGCTTTTTCCATTGAGGTTAGGTGAAACTACAACTAGAGGTCATGTGTTAGGGTGAAAGGTGAAATGTTTAAGGGGAACATGACAAGGAACTTCTTCACTTAAAAGATGGTGAGAGTGTGGAACAATTTGCCAACACAAGTAGTAGATGTGGGGTTAATTTCAACATTTGAGAAATCTGAATAGGTATATGGATGGGAGGGGTATGGCCGGCTATGGTCTGGGTGCTGGTTGATGGAACAGCACAGACTAGATGGGTCAAAGGGCCTGAAAAGGGTTGAGAGGGATAGAATGGCAGAGCAGACCTGATGGGCCGAATAGCCCAATTCTGCTTGTATGTCTTGTGTTCTTATGATTCTGTGACTCCATGATTTCTCATCTTCAAATTGATAAATGAACTGCTCAGAACCTTAGTCCCAGCGCTATAAATTTGATCAGGAAACCTGTTATTTTTCAGAAAATTCCTTTGTCCATTCATCAGAGCAAATTATATATCTGGCAATTTAAGGATTCAGTGATAACATGGTCTTGGTCCTTTCTTTCATACCATATTCTGAAGGTGATAAAAATGGCTCCTAAACCATTGTGGCATAATCAACTTCCCTCCCCATAATTTCTGTACTAAGTGTTACTTTCTCTGGATTACATTATTGTTCATCTTAGATACAGCAGTTCAGCATTTAAATTGAGAGAGAAACATTTTATTTCAACTCCAACACAAACCCAGCACCATAATTAGTAACTAGAATGTGGGAGGATACATTAATAAATAGAGGAGGAGAGGGACAGACAGTTTCTTATTAACAACTGTCATCAAAATTACCTTGAAGTAATAATCAAGTCTCAAATGTTCTACAGGATTGGAACTAAAAATATATTTTAGATAACAACAATGATGTAAGAAATAGAAATGAAACAGTTCATGATATTTTGGCCTCATGCTTATTTTGCCATTCCATAAAACCACAAGTGATCATTTATTTCAGTACCTCTTTCTTCACTAACCCCATTTCCCTTGGTATCCAAAAGCTTACACGTTTATGTCTTGAAAAGTCCACATTGTTTTTAACTTTTAATACAAATTTATAGAGATAGAGACTATTTCTGTTCTTTTCACAGGTTGAAAACAGATGTCCTTTCCTTATCAATTTCTGATACACCTTCTAGTTCTGGAAATAATGTTTCTACGTGTCCAGAGAGGAAAATTTGCATCTATATCATGTCCTACGCAATCTTTGGATGTTAAGACAAAGATTTTTCTTGAAGGCCAGCTATTCTTTGTAGTTGCTACCATAGTAACCAACAAGCAGCACACTAGTAAAATAAACTTGCCTGTCTTTGCCTACGCCTATTGGTTCAACCCCAATCTCCACTTCCTCTGATACTCACTACCTACAAGATTCTGTCTCATTTTCCTAATTTTTATTGGTCAGTAACCAGCTCCTTCATCTTCTGTTAGGAGGCCTAAGGTATAACATGGGAAACAGACTGGTTGGCAAAGAAGGACAACTGGATCAGAGGTTCCAGGTTATTGCAGTCCAGGTCACCAGGACGAGCTCTGAGCATTCTTCCATGACAGTGAGTTTCTATTCAAGTACAAAGTGGGATTACTTCTCCCTGAACAAACTGATGGTCGACTATTGTAGTGTTCACTCATTAGCAAAAATGATAAGTCAGCATACAGAGAGACGGGAGAGAGGCTTGTTGGATGGTATGAGTACAACAACCTGAGTCTCCACATAATCAAGAAAAAAATAGATGATTGCAGTCATCAAGAAGGCACAGGATGATCACTTGCACATCAATGGCTCTGCCATGGAGAGAGTGAAGAGCACAAAGTTTCTTGATTTGCACATAATATACGATATAACCTGGACCAACAACACCTCCTCACTAGTCAAGAAAGCACAGCAGCATTTTTACTTTCTGAGGAGAGTGAGGTGTACAAGGGTCCCTGCCCACATCCTAACAACTTTCTATTGGAGCACCATCGAGAGCATCCTGTCTGGCTGTGCCAGTGTGTGGTATGGAAGCTGCAAGGCATTGGATCACAAGACCCTAAAACGGACATTAAAAACTGCTAAGAGAATCTTTGGGGCCTTCCTTCCTCCTATTTGTTATATTTACTGGAAGTATTGCAGACGAAGGGCCTAAAGCAGGGGTCAGCAACCTTTACCACTGAAAGAGCCACTTGGACCCGTTTCCCACAGAAAAGAAAACACTGGGAGCCGCAAAACCCGTTTGACATTTAAAATGAAATAACACTGCATACAACGTTTTGTTTTGCCTTTATGCTATGTATAAATAAACTATAATGTGTTGCATTTATGAAATTGATGAACTCCTGCAGAGAAAACGAAATTACATTTCTGCATGCAACAAAAACATTTTGAACTCCGAAAAAAAGACGTTGGGTTGAAGGTTACTTTTAAGTAAAATACTCAACGTCTATTTGAGTCCTTCTTGTATTTATGAAAAACGCCAAACTTAAATTTGCCGCCAGCAGCAAACCAAAAATAACGTCAGCCAGCTGTCAACCTGAAAAATAAAAGGACTATTTCACTGAACAATGAAAACATATGAATATACGTAAAATAATACGCAATTAAAATATTTATCATACTTCTTCAGGTTGACTCACACCTGACAATGCAGTCGTATTCAGTAGGGATGGATCGATGCTTAGGGGAGTGACCGGGAAGGATAATGTGTTTTTTTCCTCTCTGAACTCACAGAAGCGTTTCCCAAACGATGTTTGCATTGCGATGATTGCAGAATGTAAATACTCCGAATTTATCATGTCGTGACATTGTTTGAACTCTCTCAAATTGGGCAAGTGAGACAATGTGCCTTTCTGTAAATCTCTGGCAAGCAACGTCAACTTGCGCTCGAATGCAAAACATCCTCCAACATGTGCAGGGCTGTACGTCCTTTCCCCTGAAGAGCTGTGTTCAGCGTGTTCAGGTGCGCTGTCATGTCTACCATGAAGTGTAGCTTTTCCAGCCACTCTGGCTGTTCCAGCTCAGGAAAGTTGAGCCCTTTGCTGCCCAGGAAAGTTTTCACTTCTTCCAGACGCGCGACAAAGCGTTTCAGCACCTCCCCTCTGGACAGCCAGCGATAAAAACACGTTGTAGCGGTTGCTACACGCAGTCAGTAAACTGCAGTCAAAGATAGCTTTATTCGAACTAAACAGCCTTGCTTTTAAGCCTCCCTCAACCCGCCCCCCATGGGCGCGGATGCTGCAAAAGACACGTACTCACAAACCCCCGTAGGCTATCTCCCTTAGCCTGAACGCTGGCTAATTGTGAGCCGGTTCGGATGTGTCAGGAAATGCGTCGCCACAACGTCTTATTTAGATTGTACAAGATCACCATAATCTTCAAATTTAGATTTACATTTCAAAAACTAACAAACTAACATAAAATACATATTAATTAAATACTGACCATGTAGCGGTGTGCTACACGCAGCGCTAAAATTACGACACGGAGTCGGTAACTGCAGTCGAAGGAAAAAAACTTTATTCGAAATCTTCAGCCTCACTTTTAAGCCTCCCTCAACCTGCCCCCCCCCCCCATGGCGCAGAGGCTCCAAAGCTCTGTGCTCGCAAACCCCCGTAGGCTATCTTATTGTGAGTCGGTTCGGATGTGCCAGGAAAAGGGTCGCCACAACCAATTATTTCCCAAAGCAACAGGGAGCCGCAGCACAGACGTAAAAGAGCCACATGTGGCTCCGGAGCCACATGTGGCTCCGGAGCCGCGGGTTGCCGACCCCCGGCCTAAAGCATTGTTGAGGAACCTGACCACCCTTCCCACAATCTCTTTGATCCACTAGGAGGTACAAAATCATCTGGTCTAGAACCGCCAGACTGGGTAACTGTTTATTACCTCAGGCCGTGAGACTAATAAATACCCTGCCGTCACTGAGGTCTCATCACTGTTTACTGTAAACATCAAGCTGTTTACTGTTCACCACTGCTGATCTTTACTACATGCATTTTGAATGATATTTTATTAACTTATTTATATAGTGTAATATTTTTAGTTTATGTGTTGTGTGTGATACATGATGTGTGGGTGTACTGTGGTCTGGAGGAACATTGTTTCATTTCGTTGTATATATACATACTGTATATACAAGTCAGATGACAATAAAATCGAACTTGAACAACTTAGTATAATCTTTTTGTAAATTACAATTAGAACAATCTGCCATTGGTTTATGTAGTGTAATATTACAGCTGTTGACCCCAGACACTTAAGTCAAACCCAACAAATTTAAATTTATAAGTTAGGTTTCAATTGTCCCTGTTCAGGATTGGACTGGATTTCAATTCTATACTTGAACAGACATCTACTCATTCTTATCTATCCCACTCTAAGCTTGCAATATGTTGCACAAGTACCAATCTAACATTGTCAAACCTACTGCTATTCTTTGACAAAGTGACCCATCTCACTGAGGCTAAGTGCCAACTTTCTGACTCCTTCTCATATTGCATTTTGGGTCACAACCTCGTCACCAAATATTTCCCTGATAGCAATTGACCTCATTTCTCTGGAGATCTTCGGTCAACAATCTAAGGCTCACAGTACTGGATCCACACATGAACGGATCTACATCCTCCCCAAGATCCACAATTCAGATTGTACTGGTATATGCTCCATTTCAGTTTGTTCTTTTTCCACAGACAGACTTAATCCTATTTTCACTCTTTTGCACCCCTTAGAACCATAGAACACTACAGCACAGTACAGGCCCTTCAGCCCTCCATGTTGTGCTGACCCATATAATCTTTAAAAGAAAAGTACTAAACCCACACTACCCCGTAACCCTCCATTTTTCTTTCATCCATGTGCCTGTCCAAGAGGCTCTTAAGTACCCTTAATGTTTTAGCCTCCACCACCACCCCTGGCAGGTCATTCCAGACACTCACAACCCTCTGTGTAAAAAACTTATCCCTGATGTCTCCCCTAAACTTCCCTCCCTTAATTTTTTTTACATATGCCCTCTGGTGTTTGCTATTGGTGCCCTGGGAAACAGATACTGACTATCCACCCTAATCTTGTAGACCTCTATCGAGTCCCCTCTCATTTTTCTACGCTCCAAAGAGAACAGTCCCAGCTCTGCTAACCTTGCTTCATATGACTTGTTCTCCAATTCAGGCAACATCCTGGTAAATCTCCTCTGCACCATCTCCATAGCTTCCACATCCTTGTGCTGTCTCTTCCTGTTTCCTTTCCATTATTTTGACAGTTTCCTTTCCCAGCTGACTCACTTACCCAAAGAATGACAAGATTCTTCAATTCTTCATCACTCAGTTAAATAGTCTGAGGACTTTTCACTTTCTGTTTGAACAGAGTTTTCACTCCACCACTATCCTTTGCTTCAATAATTAGCAACTCGTTTTTTTTTTAAATTCTGAATCAAAAGTACAGCTTAGGGATTTAACATGGGTCCACAGCATACTGGTTGCTGTGTAGTATTTTCAACAAACGTTATTTCAGTCTTAGACAGGACCTCTCACTCACTTCCATTCCCAATACAACTGAAGCAGCATCATTGCTGCTTGCTGCTTTCCTATCTAACTGAAATGTTTCATCACCCAGCTCTCAGAAGTCATCAATGAATTTGTTAATTTCAGATAACCAGCCTTTCCAATTTGTATCTGATAAAAAGTAATCAACTTCTCTTCATGGGTGGTAGCTGATCTGCTGACTACTGCCAGTAGTCTTACTTTTCAGATCCTAGCAGCTGCAGTGTTTCGTTCAGCATCGTTCTCTATCCCCCCCATTCATTGTTCCCATAGAATTCCATATCAGCCTTTGTCAACCAACAGCAGCACTATCACCACATGTATCCTTCAGCCTCTCCAATCTTTTATCTTATTCTCACTGCCTTGCCCCCTTCTCTGCAACTCTCCTAACTCCCATGAAAAGCTGACTGAAAATTTCACTCTGCCTCTCTAGATTCAGACAGATTTGCTAAGTATTTCCAATATAGTCTGTTTTAATTTCAGACCTCTTCACTATCTAATCCTCTATCACTACAGGTCCTAGACTATCTTGCTTGGTGCCAACTGGATGATCATTAATGGCTTAATGGATGTAAGAGGTCTCCAATTTTCTGTAGTGCAGGAGCACCTAGAACCTCATCCTATTTATTAATTTGAATGCATGCAGAGAAAAACAAAGATGAATTATTTTGAAGTTATTTTTAAACACTGACATTTGTTAAATAAGCTTGAGTGGGAATCAGGTTCGCTCCTACAGTATTTCTCATTCATTCTTCAAATGAGAATCTGTATTGGCTCAGAGGGGATCAGTCCCAATAACACAGCACTGATAAACTCCTTGCCTTATGAGAAGTAACCTATAATTATCATCCTACTTAGAGGCACGAGAGATTCTGCAGATGGTGTAAATCTTGAGCGACACGCACAAAATACTAGAGGAACTGCATTTATGGAGGGAACAAACCGCCAAATTCTGATGAAGTAATTCCAATGAAGGGCTTCACCTTGAGAAGTCACCTGCTTGTTCCTCTCCATTGATGTAGGAATTTGCTGAGTTCCCCCAGCATTCTGTGTGGGTTGCTTATCATTCTACCTACTTCTGAAACACAGTTAATTTTACAAACTTAAAAGAGGATACTGTTCAGGCATTTTCTTTTGTGATGTGCTGTCATGTTATATTCCATACATAACCACATGGAATAATGAGTAATTTTGCATTGACCACTTGCATAAAAACAAAGCTGGTAACAACTGCAGGGGATCTCTTAATGCATCAAGTAGTAGGACACATCTATGACTTTTTGAGATCAAACCAAGCCTTTAGCTGCTGACACTAATTGCTAAGTAAGCCATCAAAGCTACAAGTGATGCAAGTGAAGTTGGTCACACACCATGTATATCTGAATTTGCCTATTTATTGCATATGCAATGCAGGTCATTTGGGATAGAAATTCTACGCTTCATGCTTGGCAATTTCTTAATGCTTTCCAAATAGAAAACTGGACAAAGGCAGAACTTAAAAATTCATAAGAAATTTGATGTGAACACAGTACCATGAGTTTTCTGCCCTCCAGACTCTATCTTTAATCATTACATGCTATTTGTTTGATTAAACTAATTCCCTATCTCAGGTCAACGTGTAGACTACGCCAATGTGTATCAGCCCAATGAACAATAGTTTTGATGACAGTAAATGTAGGAGCCATTCTCCATCTTTGTTAAAACTATAAATCTTTTGTTTCTACGTGTTACTGAAATATTATAAGTAGTTAGTTTCTGATTTCCATTCTCCAGTCAGGGTTGTCTGTTGTGGACAAAGTCCCCAGTGCATTACAGACAAATGGAATTTGCTGCTCATACTCCACTGAGATCCTTCTAGATCTCCCGGGGAACTGAGATATAGTGAATTGTTTATGCTTTTCCTTGAGCATTTTGCCATCATTTTAAGTTAAAGAGTGTGTATTACAGTCGTACGCACTCTTTATTTTAACTATACAGTCAATATTGATTTGCTGTCTTTGGAAATCAAAAGAAACTTTTCTTTGTGATAATCAGAACATATGAAATTCTCCTGTAGGCTCTTTTTGAGTATGCTATTCAGTTTGTTAGAATACTGGCTGAAGGAATTTTATTAGTGTGACTCAGTCTTTATTCTTGATATTATATATTATGATGCTAGCTGTGACTTTCATTCAATGGATATTTTTATTAAATTTGATTTATGCCTTCATTGTAGATTCAAGTGCAGCTAGCAATCAGAATTAACATTTCCCAATTCAATGCCACTGAAGTCAATAATGTCCTGTTTAAGGATGGACTTGTACCTATAAAAGCATGTTAATGAGGATCGTGATGGACAATAAATTCCATGGCATCATACCGAAGAGTAGGCTTGATACAGCGCAATGCCATTCATTTGAACACATTAGCATTGCAGATGACACTGAGGTTATCAGTTACTTATTTTAACTTATATCCGATAAGGTGATTACCTATTTTCTAACTAGCTAGCCCTGGGTTTATTTAATCATTGTTCAATATATAATGTAGTTTCCTTTCAGATGTTTATGATGAAGGTTCAGTAATTACAGTAATATTGAAAGATAAATAACTATCTGTCTGAAAATTTTATGCCAATTGTCAAGCTAAAGTTGCATATTTTCTCAATTTTTGCTGGGAATGGATATCACCTATTTTCTTTCCAAAAATATCAATATTGTGGAGCATCATGGAACTGAACTGTCGATGGGTATGAAGTCTTTTTAGGGAATACTTCTCTAATTTCTCTGATTATCAAAATTCACTTTCTAATAGGAAAGCCCCTCTGGCCTCTTCCCATGCCCTTTTCAGAGGTCGTTATCAGTATGACATATAGGCACTTCAGTTTTGCTAATCCACCACATACTCTCATTTAGCTTTCTCTCAAACTGGAACACTCCATTTGCACTGATTCAACTCTGACATGTTCAGTAAACTTACTGACAAGAGAAGCATTTTGCATAATGGTTGAAGAAATTTCTATTTCATCGAAACTGAAAATCAACTGTTTTGACACTTCCTGCTAACCCCCACTGACCTATTATCTTCAAATTCACAATCACACAACACACTGAAGATCCACAAGCAGTACTCTGATTATTCTATCATTTCATCCCATTCCTTGCCCTTTGGGACGACCCACCCCATTACCTACTCATTTCTGACGTGTATCTGGATCTCTTTAGGGCTCTCTCACATTGTAGTATTTTTCAGTTTCCCAGTCTTTTTAGACAGGCCACCCAGTCTCTCAACATTAGCAAACTCAAGCCAATGAACTTCTACACCTTGCTGGATCTTAGCTTCAAACCTGAATGAATGTTCAACAGCCCTCCTCTATGACCACCCATCCCTGGCTGACTGATCTTGTTCTTACGATCAATATTGTTTCCTTTGACTCTGCTCACTGTCGTTAAAATAACCCATAAGATTCCTAGATTTCAGTATTAATTGCCTGTCTCACCTCAATTAGAAAGCATCAATTTTACCTCTATTTCTTTTCGACTTGTCTCTTGCCCTCACACAATTTATTTCCAAATTCTTCTTGGTTTTATTTAACCTCTGAACCTCTTTTCCTGAAGTCTAATCAATATTTATTAAAATATTATCTTCCCTGAAATGCCACTTTTCCTATTGCTTTGGACATGTGTTCCTTTCATTCTCAAACAGGATTTTCAATTCACATAGATCATTGGATATTCAAACATATCCATCTCATGTTTCTGCCCTGATTCCTTTCCAGCTCAGAAGAATAATAATGTTCCTCCTGTCCTCATCTTCCAGAACACCAACCTCCATATTGAATAGATCATTCTCTGCTGTTTGAGCTATGCTCAGCATGATATTCCTCAGTGAACATATCTTTTCATCCCCTCTGCTTACATTGCTCTAAATAGACTGATTGGACCAGGGTGTGACATAATACTCTTCCTTCAGCTCCAATACCCATTCTGCTTCCAGCAATTGCCCTTTAACTCACCATCACCCAGAAACCAAACAATTCTCCCTCATTTATGGAAAAATGGCTTACTTATACTTACTCCATTTTAGTATTTACAATGCAGTCTCCAGAGTTTGTTGAACATGTCCTTTTAGTGTGGAAAACAACTTCTTTTGACCTTTGAAACTTTCTTCTGATTTGATATCTCTCCATTTTTTGTACTTTATTCCAATGAAGCTAAAGGAAGCTAGAGGAACAGTGACGATTTCTGATCCAGTGCTCTGCAAGGTTCTTGACTCCATATAGGGTTCAATGATTTTAGACCATATCCATTATTGTTATTTCCTCTGACCTCAAGAGCTGGTTTTAAAGCTGCAATTTAGAATCATGTTTTGTGCCCTATGCCATTTCTACCTCCCTTTTATTTTTGCTGAAAGCTAACCACTTCCAGTCCAGTAGAGGTCTCTCTTGCTCAGTCACTTTCCCATACTCTACTTCATTCAAAACTAGTGCATTTTTACATTTATCCATTTCTGATTCATTTTATTTTTAACTGAAACATTGACTCTGTTTGTCTCTTCACAGTTGCTGTATTACCAGCTGAGCATTTCCAGCTGTTTGGTCAGTAACTGGAGATAATTGAATCCTTCTGGAAAAACTTTGAAGATTATCATCGTCTATCAAGTTACAGTTTACAGGAAAATTAAAATTCAGTGCTAATTAATTTGAATCCTGAACAAGTGTAGGTTTCAGTTCTTGGACGTGCTAGGGCATGTTGAGAGAACGATTGGTAACATACTGTAGGTCCTTAGGATTCAGAAAACAAAGGCATAAGAAACAAAAGGAGGGAATTTATGCTCATCCTATACAGAACACTGGTTCAGCTGTAGATGGGACACTACATCCAATTCTGGTTATCAAACTTTAGGAAGGAAGTTACGGTCCTGGAGAGGTTACTAATGGTACTGGGTTTGCTGTCCCCGAAATTCTGTACTCAAGCGAGTACAGAATCTTAAACCCTATGCAATATAGATGGCTACGGGAGCCCTCATTAAAGAGCGGTTATACTATAGTCATCTAGTCTTCAAAGGTTAGATCACTTCCCTGTTTGTCTTGCATGATGTCAATACTCACTATTTGAGTGGTGGGTCCCTCCTCCCTACCAAGGAGGCGGTACATCCAGAAAACAAGTAAGTTTAAACACATTTCGTTTAATTTCAGCTTTTTGCAAATTTAGATAACATTCTTAAAGCATATTTAAGACTCACAGAGTTTTATTTTTATCTTATAAGAGATTTGCAAGTTACAATTAGTTAAGCACAAAGGATTTTGAAAACACAAGTACAATTCCTTAAGCTAAAAAGACATACCGACAAGTTGCAAACTAATGAGCTACTTGCTGCAGAAATTGAAGGCAGAGGGATGTATCCTAGTCACACAGTTTTTTTTATCATATCTTTTGTCATTCCTTGACCATTCCTAACAAGCTTCACTGCCATCAAACATTTATGCTATTCTTTTTGTTACTTGGTGACTTTTCACACATGTGATTTGTTTCTGTTGCATTCACCAGGCTTGGTGAATGCATTGTTCAGTTAAACTGAAGTTGTTTTCTCTGGATTAAATAATGGACCAAACAAGGCCCCTTTTGTTTGTTTATGACAAGAGGCTGAGCAAAGAATATTACCTGGATGTTTAACTTAATCAAAAACAACTCTTTGGCGCCTGGAAGGATCAGCAGCTGTGCCAGAAAGCTAAACGTGACAAAGTGCCCCCCTCCCCCCGGCCCTGGACAGTGAATATCCATCACAGGGTACACGCAAGATTTGTTTGAATAGTTGAGTGATGAAACAGTTAGGCATACACATTCATCCCATCTTTCAAATGTTAGCTTTAGATATAGCCTGTACATACAAATTAGGATTTGGGAGAGCAGCTGTATAGATTTACTCACTACAATGGGAGTACAGAAATCTTCTGCCTCATGGGAAGTCATTTTCTGGTTACATTTCTGACTTAGGCACTGTCCGAATTTTGAACAATTCACCACAAATGGGGGATGACCTGTACAGTCAGATCTGGAAAGCTGGCATGGTATCTTTGACGCATAGAAGCTTGACAGGAATTTGATAGAAGTGCATAAATAGAGGGAATGGTTCCTATAGTTCTTTAGATATGTTAAGTGTAAAAGCGAGGCGAGAGTAGATATCAGACCACTGGAAAATTCTGCTAGAGAGGTAGTAATGAGGAACAAAGAAATGGCGCATGAACTGAATAAGTATTTTGCATTGGACTTCACTGTGGAAGACACTAGCAGTATACTGGAAGTTTGAGAATGTCAGGGGACAGAAGTATGTGAAGTTGCCATTACAATGGAGAAGGTTCTTGGGACACTGAAAGGTCTAAAAGTAGGTAGATATGTCACCTGGACCAGACGGACTACACCTCAGGGTTCTGAATGAGGTGGCTGAAGAGTTTGTGGAGGCATTATTAATGATTTTTCAAGAATCAATTGATTCTGGCATGGATCTGGAGGAATGGAGAACTGCAAATGGAACTGCACTCTTCAAGAAGGGACCGAGGCAGAAGGAAGGAAATTATTGGCCAGTTAGTCTGACCTCAGTGGTTGAGAAAATGTTGGAGCTGATTGTTAAGGATGTGGTTTCAGGGTATCTGGAGGAACATGATAAAATAGGCAGGAGTCAGCATCGTTTCCTCAAGGGAAAATCTATCTTGCCTGACAAATCTGCTGGAATTCTTTTAAGAAGTAACAAGCAGTGGTGAGTCAGTGGTGAGGAAGGCAAATGTAATATCAGCATTCATTTTCAGAGGACTAGAATATAAAAGCAAGGATGTAACGTTGAGATTTTATAAAGCACTGGTGAGGCCTCACTCGGAGTATTGTGAGCAATTTTGGGCCCCTTGTCTAAGAAAGAGTGTGCTGATGGTGGAGAGGCATCAAAGGATGATTCTGGGATTGAATGGGTTATCGCATGAGGAATGTTTGTTGGCTCTGAGCCTCTACTTACTGGTATTCAGAAGTATGAGGGATGACCTTAATGAAACCTATCGAATGTTGAAAGGCTTTGGTAGAATGGATGTGGAGAGGATGGTGGGGGAGTCTAAGACCAGAGGATGCAGCTTCAGAATAGAGATGAGGAGAAATTTCTTTAGTCAGAGAGTGGTGAATCTATGAAATTCATTGGCCCATGCAGCTGTATTCAAGACAGACTTTGATAGATTCTTGATTAGTCAGGGCATGAAGGGATACGGGGAGAAGGCATGAGATCGGGGCTGAGAGGGAAAACGGATCAGCCATGATGAAATGGTCTAGTGGACTCGATGGGCCAAATGGCCCAATTCTGCTCCTGTCTCTGATGGTCTTATTAACAGTTGATTCAAGAACCTGAGCATTCATTAAATTCTATGACAAAAGATTGAAGGATTGTAGGGGGCGGTCAGGACTTTCTGCAGAAAAGGTGGTCATGAAAGTAATTGCTTCTGTTGAATAAGCATCAGATTCAAAGAGCCAGAGATTGGTGGGCACCTGGAACTTGCTACCAGATGCAGATACGTTAAGGACTGAAGACAGGCACTCAACATTTCAGGATCAGCTTCTTCTCCTCCACCATTATATTTCTGAATGGACGATCAACCATGAACACTACATCAGTATCATTTTCCTCTCTTTTAGCATGATTAATTTAATTTTCTTTTTTTAATACGCACTACTTATTGTAATTTATAGTTCTTATTATTCTGTATTGCAATGTGCTGCCGCCTCAAAACAACACATTTCATAACATATGCCAGTAGTATTAAACCTGATTCTGATTCTTAAAAGAGCTTCAGATAGGCACGTGGAGGGAAGCATTGGATTGATCTTGGAGAAGATTAAAAGATTGGCTCAACACCGTGGACAAAAGCGTCCATAATGTGCACTAACGTTTTATCTTCTATGACCAGCTGAGAAAATAAAACAATTCATGCAGAGCAGATTTGATCTAGAAGTTATTACCTTGTAGAAACTGAATCAATAATTCAGTTTCTTAACAAGAATTGGATAGGCACTTGAGAGAGTGAATAATTTGCTAGGGTATGTGGAAAGAGAAAAGAATAAGGCTAGGGGCTGGCATGTATTCAATGGACCATACAGCTGCCAATGCAATCACAGCTATTCCATAATTCTATCAGGCTTGGAATGTTGAAGAAGCTATGTTTTGCTAATAATGGATATTAGTTGTTGTTGGAGGGCTTAACACTAAAATTCATTAGGAACGGATTTGCTGAATGCAATACAATTTTATTTTTGCTTTGCTGCAGTGGGACAAATTGTATCCCATGATGCATAAGGTCTGTGGCAGTTACTGTTGTCAGAATATATTCTCACTGGCTCCAATCGCATAGATATCGGAACACTACGGGTCACTTCTCATATACCACAGGCAAGTTTTCTCTAATATGTTGTTAAAAATCAAGAATCATTGTGCATTCAGACAATCTCACCAAGATGTAATGTGAAAACAATTTATTGAAGTATCAGTTTTACTACCCATATCAAGCCCCAGTATCTGATGAACCCCTTCCGATCCCAAAACAATATATAAAAAATTTAAAATCAGATGATATTCTTTTATTGTTTATTGACATGTAATGCTTGTAATTATTCTTTCTATGGAGAAGGCATAAAATGGCAGATGAAATTCAGGTAGAACTGCTTTTCTTTATTAAAAACAGCTCCAGTATGAGAGGGATGTTTTTTATGATGAATCATTTGCTATATCTCTGAAAACCTAAATTATTAAAAGGTCAATTTTTAAGGCTCAGTGGATGGTGAACTTTTAATAAAACAAGAAGATGGGACATAGTCTGAAAGTATCAGAGGAGGAAGCAAATTAACCCCAGGTGGTTTATGATGTCACAGACAGCATGGTAGCATAGAGATGAGCACAATTACTTTACCAAGCCAGCCATCGCCGATAAGGCTTTGATTTCCTCTGCTGTGGGTAACGGGTTTGATTGCACAGGTTTCCTCCAGGTGCTACATTCCAAAAATGTACGCATGGTGTCTGAAAAGAGGATGCTGTCCAAATTACATGCCATCTTGGACAATGACTCCCATTCACTCCATAATGTACTGGTTAGGCACAGGAGTACATTCAGCCAGGGACTCATTCCACCGAGATGCAAAACTGAGCGTCATAGGAAGTCATTCCTGCCAGTGGCCATCAAACTTTACAACTCCTCCCTCAGCGTGTCAGACACTCTGAGCCAATAGGCTGGTCCTGCACTTATTCCCACTTGGCATGATTAACTTATTATTATTTAATTATTTATGGTTTTATATTGCTATACTTCTACACTATTCTTGGTTGGTGCGACTGTAATGAAACTGATTTCCCTCGGGATCAATAAAGTATGTCTGTCTGTCTAGGGTTAGTGAGTTAATTAGTAAGCTGCTGGCATGCTATGTTGGCCCCAGGTACGTCATAGGTGTGTCACAGATTTGACACAAATGGTGCAATTTACTATAAGTTTTGATGTATATGTGACAAATAAAGCTAACCTTTAATCTGTGTTGTGGGTCAGTACATGTTTCACAGGAGATTCCTGCAGTGGAAAGAAGTGCAATACTAAAGCTCGGCAGGATTGGTTTCCTTGTAGAGCCCAGACAACCATTACCGTGCAAATCCTCAGGAGAGTCAATAGCCCCTAGGTATGGTGTGACATTATGCCAGGAGCAGACCTTCAGAAATTGACTTATTCTCAGAGTGAACATCATAAAACACAATCGTGGACTACCTGGTCAATGATTGAGAACCTACCTTTACTCATTCCATGTTATGCTTCCCACATTCACATAAACCTACCCCAGAATTACTTACTTAGAGACGAGGAGTAATTTGCCAATGAATCTCCTAGTTTTTGGGATGTGAGAGAATGCAAAGCACCCAGAGGAAACTCATGAGGCCACATGAGGAATGAGCAAAAGCCTCACATTTAGCTCCAATGTCTGGACTAATCCCAAGCCTGTGGTGTTAGGGAGTGTCTGTGGGTTGAGAGAGATTCAGTGAATGGGGGAAGTTTGTGATGGGAGAGAGTGGCTGTGTCCCAAAGCTGTAACACCGTAAGTGTCTTGGGCTAAGATTATTACAGCCTTCTCTCTTTGCTTTGCCTGAGTTAGGATAGTGGCGTGATTGGCAGAACGATACCAAGAACACAGTGCAAGCTGCTATCATTTTAAGCTGCTTCTTTGCTCTCTGCATTTTGGATTAAAAAATGTGTCAATTTGGACTAATAAAGAAGTTTAATTCTCACCATAAATAACAATTTCAAATTATTAAAGAAAAAAACACTGTTAACACTAAATAAGCCCCTAAAGCAGTTCTGGAATACAGGACACAGGATTGTGTTGGTTGACTGCCCTTTTCTCATTTAATACTACTTTTTGCTGCCTGATGTCTGTGTCCAGCGATTGCTAACGTCACTGTTCACTGACTGCTGGATTAGCTGTGGGGTGGGGGTTGAGTGGGGAGGGGTGTGGAATGTCAATATTTGATGATCTTATATAAAGATGATATGCACTGTTTAAAACCAATCTGAATCTTCCATTGTGATTCCAATATGATTGTAGAGGGATTAACATTATTTGGAATGGTGCAGTATAACTGATAGATAGGGAAAAGCCATCAACAGTTTGTGGTGCTACATGGTGAAGGAAATCAAAAGAACATTTGTTTTATTATGTATAAGGAAACAGAGAGTCGTATGGAATCATTATGGAATGACAATGGGATGACTAACAGCAGAGGTAAAGGTTAGGATTTCAAGCCAGGCTTAAACTGGGTGATAGCTGGGTGGTATGGTTTGAAGGGCCAGAAGGACCTATTCTACACACTCTATGTCAACTAAATAAAAAAAATGAACCCAACAATTATTTCAGTTCATCTAGATTTGTTCCTAACACTCCCTCTCAAACTGAACTATAATCTTCACACACACATCTCAATGAACACAATGAATAATTTCGCCCATAACGGCCCAATCTGCCAAACTCATTCCCCTATATATTCAGACATATTTACTACTGCAAACTGTGACACAAGAACTAATTGACTGGTGGTGCACCTGCACTGGAGGAAAGAGTTGCTGATGCTCAAATTTGACCTGGATATTGAGGGCACAGGAAGTAAAGGGAGATATTGGTGCCATATTGAAAGGTTCAGGAAGTTAAGGTAGCTGAGCAAAAGAATAGGTAGGATACTGTAGGGCACAAAGACAGAGTAGTCAGTGGGATGAGAATGGATAGGACATTGAAAGGTTTTAGAGGCGGGGGAAGAATCAGATCAGAGTAACTTGTGTTGAAGGCTACAGAGAGGGAGCAGAGAATGGAATTGCATGCTGGGATAGTAAAAGGTGCAGGGAGTGACAAGAGACTGGGTTTAGTTTGAACAGAATTGGAATTAAATTCAGGAAGCCCTTATTGAGGAAACAGAAGAACATATTATAGCCAGCAAACACTTTTGCATTTTCTGCTCTGAAGAATGGGAGTGAAAGTACGGAGGAGGGTGAAATAACTGACCTCTGGAGCTCAAATCTACAAATATTTTTGCTGGAAGTGAGTATATCACCTTTAGCTTAGTTCCTCTTTCAAAAAACTGTCCCGACTGCTGTAGTCAGTGCTAGAAGGAACTTTCTCACCATTCAGTCAGCCGTAACCTGACCATTGAGCACCAGCACCAGGAAGCTGGCCAACTTCAGCACTTGTTCCTGCACCATAAACCTGAGAGAAAAAGGCTCTGATTGTCAAAAATAAATTAATTACTAGAATTTATAATCCGGAGCTAAAACAGCCTGTTCACAGAGCCTCATAGTTGCTGGAACTTGTGGTTATGGAACATACAGCCCACCGATGAAACTCCCTTTATTAAAATGGTATGTGTCCAACCTTTACTATGTTGAAAGATTAGTTGCTCAATTTCAACTATAAAGTGGTTAAACAGTAGAGAGAGACAAAAGTAATGATACACAGAGACTTGATTTTACTCTCATAGTCGCCACATATAAATAAAAGATAATGTGCTCTCTAAGGGGAATTTGACCATGGTGCCTTCATTCTGCATTTCTGCAAGACGGGCAAGGACAGCACAAAGGTTTGGTTGCCAAAGGGCATGTGCTGTTATTCCACAGTTCTAATATGCAGACAGCTATTTGTTTCCTCGTTTTTTTTCTTCTAAAACACAATATTAGATATTTGGTGGAACACATTACAAAGCTCATTTATCATCATGTGTCTGGTTTATTTGGAAGAACAGCAAAGCCGCCTACAACAGCTCAGATCTTTTACAAAAACCAAGTATGTTTCTACTGAGGTATTTTTAAACAAAACTGTTTCAGATATAAAAGAAATTTAACTTCTTAGCCTTTCAACTGTAAAGTTACAAACCTATTTTTCTATTTGATATTTAGCAATATAAAGCTATATTATTAATTGCCATTTCCATGATCACATTGACTTCCATTTAAACGTAAGATCTTTAGGTCATTGGGATATAGAAAAATTATTTCTTGCTTCAGAAATTCCGATGATCCCTCATGAATCAGCTGGCATCACCATCTCAGCACACCATTTGATTTGCAAAAACTGAATATCAATACATAAGACTGAGAAAGCTGGATAAGGCCATTAAGGCTATGGAGAACACATGGTAGAACTTTAAGTTGTTTAGTTTTTTGACTGTCATGAAAATCAGTCGTGGGTAGACCATAGCCTCAATCTTGCAAAATGTTCAGTGCTGCGTTTCAAAAGTTTTTCATTGGTTCTAAACAATAAAGAAACATCTTGAGAGCGATGTGAAAGATGCTATGTAAGAACAGCGATTTATTTTCCCGAACTTCCAAGATGCCACCACAGCCATCAATTTTACAAGGCTTTTTCACACTGACTGGATCTTTCATTCCTTGCAGCACGGTATTTTAGGAATTCCTCAGGGCTGCGTTTGCTGTCAGTGGAACTTCACCATAAATGCAAAGAAAAACCAACTTATTTATGTAAGTGGCATTTCCTCTGCACCAGCCTACTTTAGTGGCATCCAGCAGCACAGTTGTATTTGCTTTATAGTGGACAGGAAGTTGCAGGAGGAAATAACACAAAGCAGGCACAAACATTAGTAACTACATGAGCAGTATTTTGACAGCAAGACCATTTTGAAACCTCTGTGCTGGCATCTCAGAATAAGATCTCACAAGTCTGCTTACTAATAAGCATCAGCCATCAGTCATTCAAAATATGTCAGAGCCCTTTACAGTGTAAGAATAATTTTCCAAGTCATTAACAATGTATAAGGTGCATAGCATGTTCAAACCTTTAAAAAATGTTGTAAGATTCCAAATTATTAATCCATTGGAGGTAATTTAATATGCTTTGAAAAGATATTAAGAAGCCTTTTCAAATCAAGAGGCACTGGAAAAACAAGAGATTGGAAATATTTTTCACTGCTTCAAACTCAACAATGAATTTCTAAATGACGAAGTTATTGGTAAAAAATATGTAAAATATGTGAGTGAACTGTTGAGAGATCAGAAAGCTCTGAGTTGGAGAGGAATCTTGGTGTCCTAATGTATAATTCATAAAAGGCTGATATGTAAGTACAGCCAGGAATTGTGAAAGATATCAAAATTTTACTTTTTATTGCTAGAGGAATTGAGTACATAGGCAGAGATGTTCCACTTAAGTTATATAGAACATTGGTGGGATCACAACTGGGATGTCATATACTGTATTGGTCCTGATATTTAAGCATGAATGTTAATTCAATAGAAACAGCTCAGAGAATTTCTGGCATAATACCCAGGTTGTCTCATGGGGAAAGAGAGAACAAACTGGGTTTGTATCTGTAGTAGTTTAGAAGAGCGAGAGGGTACTTGGATGAAAGATACAAGCTCCTGAGGGTAAATGACAGAAATGATGTGGAGAGAATATTTTCTCTTCTGGGTAGGTCTGAAGCTAGTTGTTTAAATCTAACACATTGTTCAATTAGGGTAGAAACAGAGGCTTTTTCTCTCAAAGGGCTATTGAACATTCTTAAAACAAAAGGAGATATATTTTTGATAAACTAAGGCCATTCACCCTTACCCTTTTTATCGTATTCTGGTGGCCTTCTTATGCTTTCTCTTCTCTTTCTCCAACCTCCCAACTTGCTCATCACTTTCCTCTGGTTCCCCACCTCCTTCCTTTTATTCCTCTGTCCTCTCCTATCTGATTCCTTCTTCTCAACCCTTTATTTCTTTCATACAGCTTCTCGCTTTATTCCCCTTCCCCACCAACCTACCTTCCCCTCACCTGATTTTACCTATCCCCTGGCATTTGAACTCCTCCCCTCCCTTCACCTTCTTATTCTAGCTTCTGCCCCTTCTTTTCCAGTCCTGATGAAGGGTCTCAGCCCGGAACACTGCCAATATGTCTCTATTGATGGTGTCTGACTACTAAGTTCCTGCAATGTTTTGTGTGTGTTGCTCAGGTTGGGAGATTCATCTGATACCAGTGTTTCTGATTTTCTGGTTATGACTGAGCACGTACAAACAGAACATCCTAAATGCTAAAGTGAAGAAAAGGCTATACTTAATAGATTCTACATTACAAATATCTGGTTTATATGCTGTTTTTCTGCCATTTTCGACATGTAAAACTTTATCAGAAACAAGGATTTCCCCATCTCTACCAAACAACTGTTTTGTGGTAAAATGTAGAGTGTAGACAGCTGGATAAGTTGCTTTTATTGCTTATTTCCAATTGCATTTGAGAAGGTGATAATGAATCTGCTTTACTGGCGACCTTTACTTCTTTGTAGAATGTAAAGAAACATTAACTTCTTCATAGTTGGCCAGTTGTTTCCTGTGGAAATGCAGTCACATGTAGGCAAAACCAGACGAAGTGCACCATGTCTCCTACCTGATAGATATTGAATAAGTCTGGTTTTAAAAGCAACTCATCCAAGGCAACCAAGTTTTCTACCAGAATTAGTCACATTTGCCAGCGTTTCATCTAAATTCTTTTATCATTTCCCATCTGTGTACCTGTCCAATGTCTTTTAAAAATTGAAATTCTACCCACCTCTGCCACTTCCTCTGGCAGCTCATTCCATATAACCCTGACCCTTTGTAGGAAAAACTTTCCCCTCTTGTCCCCTTGAAAACTTTCCACTTTTGCCTTGTTTCTGGATTGCATTGGATCACTTTACAATTGTTCACATTTATGATGTTAAGCCCATTATCAAGTGACCACACATTTTTATCCAATAGGCTTCAATAATAAAAAGATCATAAGACATAGGAGCAGAATTAGGTCATTTCGTTCATCGAGTCTGCTCTACCATTCAATCATGGCTGATTCTTCTTTTACCCCTTCTCAGCCTTACTTAACAGCTTTCTCCCCATTACCTTTGATGCCATGTCCAACCATGAACCGACTAAGCACTGCCTTAAATAAACAATCCAACAATGTGGCCTCCACAGCTGCCTGCGGTAATTCCACAAATTCACCACCCTCTGGCTAAAGAAATTTCTCCTCATCTCTGTTTTAAATGGATGCCCTTCTAATCTGAGACTATGCCCCCTTGTCCTAGATTCACCGAACACGGGAACCATTCTTTCAACATCTTCTCTGTCTAGGCCTTTCAACATTTGAAAGGTTTCAATGAGATTTTCTTTCATCCCTCAAAATTTCAATGAGTACAGACCCAGAGCCATCAAACATTCCTCGTATGATAACACTTTCATTCCTGGAATTATCTTTGTGAAACCCCTCGAACACTCTCCAGTGCCAGCAAATTTTTTTCTTGGATAAGGAGCCCAAAACTGTTCACAATACTCAAGGTGAGGCCTTAACAGTGCCTTATAAAGCCTCAGCATCGTATTCCACACCTGTATTTAAGACCTCTTGAAATGAATGCTAACATTGCATTTGCCATCCTCGCCACTGTCTCTGTCTGCAAGTTAACCTTTAGGGTGTTCTGCACAAAGACTCCCGAGTCCACATGCATCTCCGATTTTTGGATTTTCTCCCTGTTTAGAAAATAGTCTGCAGATTTATTTCTTCTACCAATGTGCATGATCATCAGCTTCCAGCATTGTATTTAAATTGCCACTTACTTGCCCATTCCCCTAATCTAAGTCCTTCTGCAGCCTACTTGTTTCCGTAAAATTACCTGCTCCTCCACCAATCTTCATATCATTTGCAAACTTGACAACAAAGTTGTCTATTCCATCATCTAAATCATTGAGATACAGCATAAAGTGAAGTGGTCCTGACAACAACCCCTGTGGAATACCATTAGTCACTGGCAGCCAACCAGTCAAGGATCCTTTTACTCGCTGCCTCCTACCAATCAACTGGGTTCTTATCGTGCTAAGCAGCCTCATGTATAGCACCTTGTCAAAGGCCTTCTGAAAGTCCAAATATACAAAATCCACTGCATCCCTTTTTTCTATCTTGCGTGTAATCTCCTCAGAGAATTCTAACAGTTTTGTCTGGCCAGATCTTCCCTTAAGTAAACCATGTTGACTTTGACCTGTCTTGTCCAATGTCACCAAATACTCCTTCGCCTCATCATTAACAATTGACTAACATCTTCCCAACAACTGAGGTCAGGCCATCTGGTCTATAATTTCCTTTCTGCTGCTTGCTCCTTTTTTAAAGAGTGGAGTGACATTTTGCAATTTTCCAGTCCTCTGGCACCATGCCAGAGCTTTCATTGTGTGCTGTGTCTGCGAGGCTGAGTCCGGCAGTGCTGTGGAAGTCCATAGGGTGGTATTCCCTTCTGCCACCTGCATGGGATGACGAGTGTATCGGGACCCTGAGGACTTGTGGAAACTGTGTGGAGGTTTCTTTCGAACTTATAGTCTTTTAACATCTTTGGACTATTTTTACTGTGCCCATGGTCTTTTTTTTTATCAGTTATGCTATTGTTTGCACTGTTGTAACTATATGGTTTTGTGCAGGTCTTGTAGCTTCAGTTTTTTGGTCTTGTTTTGTCTGGTAGATTTGGAGCTCCTTTCCGGGAACACGCTAAGATGGTAGCGCAATATTAATACGCAGCAGCCTCTCCAGACTCTGGATTGGGGATTGCCAAACATTATGTGGATTTTCTGGTGTAGTCTGTTTTGTCACGTGCTTTTGTGATATCATTCTGGAGGAACGGTGTCTCATTTTTTAACTGCATTGCCTTTGTGGTTTCTAAATGACAATAAACTGAAAATGAACTGAACTGAGAATCCAATGATTTATGAAAGATCATTACTAATGCCTCCACAGTCTTTGGAACCCTAGGGTGCACTTCATCTGGCCCAGGTGACTTGTGTACCTTTAGATCTTTTAGCTTTTTGAGCATGTTCTCCCTTGTAATAGTAACAACACTCTCTTCTCTTCTCTCACACCCTTCAACATCTGGCACACTGCTAGTGTCTTCCACAGTGAAGATTGATGCAAAATACTCATTTAGTTCATTTGCTATCTCCTTGTCCCCCATTATTATTTCTCTGGCCTCATTTTTTAGTGGTCTTATATCCACTCTCATTTCTCTTTTATTTTTTATATACTTGAAAAAGCTTTTACTATTCATTTTGATATTATTTGCTAAGTTGCTTTCATATTTTATCTTGTCCCCCTAATGATTCTTTTAGTTGCTTTCTGTAGGGCTTTTAAAGCTTTCCAATCCTCTGTCTTTCCACTAATTTTTGCTTTGTTGTATGCCCTCTCTTTTTCTTTTACGTTAGCTATGAGTTCCCTTGTCAGTAACTGTGACTATTTTGCCATTTGAGTATTTCTTTGTTTTTGGAATACATCCATCCTGCACCTTCCTGATATTTCCCAGAAACTCATGCCATTACTGATCTGCTGTCATTCCTGCCAGCATCTCCTTCCAATTTACTTTGGCTAACTCCTCTCTCATATCACTGTCATTGAAATACTGCTACATCAGACTTTACTTTCTCCTTAACAAATTTCCAGTTGAACCCAATCATATTGTGATCACTGCCTCCTAAATGTACTTTTATCATAAGCTCCCTAACCACCTCCGGTTCATTACATAACACCCAATCCAGTATAGCTGATCCCCTGGTAGGCTCAACAACAAACTGCTCTAAAAAGCCATCTCATAGGCATTCATCAAACTCACTCTCTTGGGATCCACTTCCAACCTGATTTTCTAAATCGACCTGCATGTTGAAGTATCCCATGACTATAATGGCTTAAATTGGGAACAGACTCTGGCAAATATACAGCTCGTTCTCTTAAATATAAAATCTAAAAATATTCCTTCCTTGCCTCTCCAAACAGGTCAAAGATATAATTTCAGCAAGTAGCTCTCAATTTTCAATAACTTTTGAAATGGAAACATGATTTGGGAAATGAATTTTAAAATCAGTTCAGGACATCCTACTCACTGGCTGGGAGTCAGCATAGAAATGTGATTGATTTAAAGGGTTAATGGAAGCAGGAAAGAAAAGAAGAATATTTTAAAATCAGATATCAAGAATCTGCAATGGAAACACTGCTCTGAACTGTAACTATAAATTTCTAAGCTAATTATCCAGCAGCAGACACAGCTGAATCATTCAGAGGGGTAATTAGCAATCAGAGATAATGAATAGTGCAGCCATTCATTGTCATACAGAATTGAGCATGGTGCTGCCTTAGGGAACCCAGTCATTTCCTATTCCTTTCTCCAGGCTTTGTTGGTACATTGAGTGCATCAGTCCATTTTATTACTCCCCACTGTTCAATCCATCTACGGGTTGCCACACACTTTTGATCCTGTCTGTCAAGCTCATGCAAAGCAGCAAGCCCATTTCTGGTTACATTACTGGTGTTTATTTCAGTAAAAAAAATCCCCCATATTTTTCATATTAATCTGAGTTGTTTAATTAAGTAAATAATCAGAAAAGGCCTATAATGTTGCAGCTGGTCAATTCAAAATTTATTTTGAAAATTCTGCTGAAATACAATGGAATAATCAACATAAAGATGTTCAAGATATTTTGTAAATGCAAGTGACAGTTTTGGTAGTCTCAGCATTTGTGACTGTACGGGTTCCCAATGAAAGTCCAACATCAGAGCATGCATTGATAATAGGGATAAAAGTACTTTGATTTTGGATCTTCTGTTAATCCAGGCATCTTTGTTAGATAAAATTGAAACCTTATATCCCACCAGGTTCAGGAACAGTTATTAATCCTTAACCATCAAGCTCTTGAACTAGAGGGATAACTTCACTCAACTTCACCTGTCCCATCACTGAACTGATCCCACAACCCAAGGACTCACTTTCAAAGATTCTTCATCTCTTGTTTTCGATATTATTGCTTATTTATTATTTTGCTTTTTTGTTTTGTATTTGCACATTTCTTTGTCTTTTCCACTTTGGTTTTACTTGCAGTCTTTCATTGAGTCTATTGTGTCTCTTTGTATTTAATGTGAATGCCTGCAAGAAAATGAATCTCTGGGTCATATATGGTGACATATATGTGCTTTGATGATAAATTAACTTTGAACTTTGAACTAATGCTGTGAAGCTCATCTACATCTTTGTAAACTCCAAACTCAAGATGTTATTGTTCTTGCTTTGCGGCTTGTTCTGTTGGCTCCAGCTCACTCCACACTCTGGAGCCAATGCTCTTTCACTGCCATCCTAATTCCTGCATCCTCAGCCAAGATTACCTTATAGTTGTGGGTTGAAGCATACTCATTAGCCAAGGGATGAGAACTCTGTTGCTCTTCTTCAAATAATGACATTGGCACTTTCACAGCCTCAGAGAAGATAGATGGAGCAGTTCCATTGCTGGCATCAAACCAACCAATCAAAATCAGGTCAGAAATTACAAAGTGTGTTATTTAATTATTTTTAAAGGCAGGTAGAATAAATCCAACATTAATGTGAACATAATAAATTGGAAAAAAAGGATAATGGGCAAGGTTAAAAAAAAAGAAAATATGGGCCAGGCAGATATTCAAACACTGGAAGATTCCAATACCTAGGAAGGCAAGGCAGTTCTTACATATTGGATTAGACATTGGCTTTGTGGAACAAGCCAGAGAGCGGCAGTCAAGGGTTGCCTCTCTGACGGGAGTGGTGTGCTGTAGGGATTGGTACTGGGTTTGTTGAGGTTTGTCATCTATATCAATGATCTGGATGATAATGTGGTTATCTGGATCAGCAAATTTGCAGATGACACCAAGATTGGGGGTGTGATGGACAGCAAGAAACACTACCCACCTGCAGTGGGATCTGGATCAGTTGGAAAAGTGGGCCGAAAAATGGCAGATGGAATTTAATGCAGACAAGTGTTTAATGAGAGGTGTTTCATTTCAGCAGGACCAACCAGGATAGTTCTAACACAACAAACGGTAGGACACTGAAGAGTGCCATAGAACAAAGGGATCTGGGAATACAGGTCCAGGATTCATATGTGGGGTTGGAAAAAGAGCTTTTGGCAGATTGGCCTTAAGAAATCAAAGCAGGAGATGGGATATTATATTGAAGTTGTGCACATTTGTTGGTAAAGCTTAATTTGGAGTATTGTGTACAGTTGTGGTCTTCTACCTACAAGAAAGATGCAAATAAGGTTGAAAGAGTACAGAGAAAATTTACAACGATGTTGCCAAAACCAGGAGGACCTGAGATATAAGGAAAGATTGAAGGAATAAGTTTGGACTTTATTCCTTGGAACATTTAAGATTGAGGGGAGATTTGGAATGCAAAATTATGGGATGTATAGAAAGGTTAAATGCAAACCTGCTTTTTCCACTGAGGATGTGTGTGACTACAACTATATGTCATGTGTCAAGGGTGAAAGATAAAATGTTTAAGGGGAATATGATGGGAAATATCTTCTCTCAGAAGCTCACAAGAGTGTGAAACAAGCTGCCTGTGCAAATTGTGTATGCACATTCAATTTCAATGTTTAACACAGAATGTTTGGATAGGTACATGGATGGGAAGGGTATGGAGGGTGCAGGTCGATGGCGTTAAATGGTTTGGCACAGACCAGATGGACCACAGGGCCTGCTTCTCTGCTGTACCTTCCTATGACTCTAAATCTCACTCTGTGATCTTAATATATCTGAATTTCTTTTCCTGCATCACAATGCTGTAGGAATTCTGAATACATTATGTCATGCTACTAAAAGACAAGTACATAAACTGTAACTAAGCATTTGGAAAATACAATGTATGATGGAAATCTAAAATGAAAACAGGTCAGGCGAGAGAGAAAACAAGTAATATTTTCGGGTGATGACCTTTCATCACTTCTGAATGAATATTTTCTGATGAGATTCCAAAAGTTTTGACTTTCAGACATGATTCCCATATCATATTAGGAAAAAAATATTCTGTGTTGAACAGAATATAAGTAAAGAAATGCAGATACAGAAAATGAACATAGGATAATTTGGAATAAAGAAGCAAGCACAAATGTCTTACACAGATATTCAAAACAATTTTCTTGATAACCAAATAGCAATTGTTAATTGGTCTCTATTTAAATTTGGGAACGCTGTATTGGAGCTTTGTGTTTGCAGACATTGGAGGCAGTTATTAACAGCAGGCATGACATTTACAAATATGCCATACTTAAAATAATAGGTCAATGCAAAACTAATGAATGTGGCCACTACATAATGAATGGTGAACTTAGTCAAAAAAAAACAAAATGTGAAAATAACACTTGTAATTATGCTAGGACTAATTCATGAAGCAAATGACTTCTAAAATCATAATTTTAATGATGACTGGAGTTTACGGGAGTAATTTGGAGAATGCAAGACTGGTTCATCTCTAAGATGAAGAAGCATTCTAAAGGGAGGATGAGGCAACCGTGGATGACAAAGGAAGTCAAAGACAGCATGAAAGCAAGAGGGGGCCGACAATACAGCAGAGATGAGTGAGAAGCTTTTAAAAACCAACAAAAGGTAACTATAAAAAAAAGGAGAGAAAAGATGAAATATAAGGATAAGCTAGCTAATAATATGAAAGAAGATACCAACAGTTTTTCAGATATATAAAGAGTAAAAGAATGATAAGAGTGGAAATTGGTCTGCTGGAACATGATGGTGGAGAAGTAGTAATCGGGAAAACAGATATGGCAAATGAACTGAACAAGTATTTGTGTCAGTCTTCACTGTGGAAGTTATCAACAGTACGCCCAAAATATAAAGGTATCAATCGGGAGGGAGGACAGCAATGGAGGAGTGAGTATGTTGCTATTATTAAGGAGAAAGTGCCTGGGAAGCCATAAGGCCAGAAGGTAGATAAGTCACCTGGACCAGATTGACACCAGCTTTCTGAAAGAGGCATCCAAGGAGATTGTGGAGGCATTTGTAGTGAATTTTCAAGAATCACTACATTCTGGAATGGTTCCGGATAACTTGAAAATTACAAATATCATTCCTCCTTTTAGGAAGGAAGGGAGGCAAAAATGGAAAATTATAGGCCAGTTAGCTTGAATTTAGTGGTTGACAAGATGCTAGAGCCCATTATTAAGAATGAGGTTTTGGGGTACCTGGAGGCACACGATAAAATAGGCCAGGAGTTGCATAGTTTCCTTAGGGGGAAATCCTGCTGACAAATCTGTTAGAATTAGCAAATAACAGGCAGGATAGACAATGGAGAGTCCGTGGATGTTGTTTACTCAGATTTTCAGAAGGTCTTTTGACAAACTGCCATACATGAGGTTGCTAAACAAGATAAGAGCCCATGGTATTACAGGAAAGAAACTAGCATGGATAGACGATGGGCCGCCTGACAGACAGAAGGCAAATAATAGGAATTAAGGTATCTTTTTCTGGTTGGATGCCGGCTATTAGTTCTGCAGGGATTGATGTTGAGGCCACTTCTTTTAATGTAATATGTCAACAACTTGGATAATGAAGGTTTATAAGAATAATCCCTGGAATGAAATAGTTAATGTATGCAGAGTGTTTGATGGCTCTAGTTCCTGTACACCCTGGAATTTAGAGGAATGGGGGAGGGAATAATTTCATTGAAACCTATTGAATATTGAAAGGCCTAGATTGAGTGGATGTGGAGAGAATGCTTCCAAAATGGAAAAGGCTAGGACCAGAAGGCACAGCCTCAGAAAAGAAGGACATCCCTTTAGAACAGAGATGAGGGAGAATTTCTAAAGTCAGTGGTTGAAGAATATTTGGAATTTGTTGTGGAAATTAATAGGTTCTTGATTAGTAAGGACAACAGAAATTACAAGGAGAAGGCAGGAGAATGGTGTTGAGAAGGAAAATAAATCAGCCATGATTAAGTGGTGCAGCAGATGTCATGGGCCAAATTGCCTAATTCTGCTCTTATAGCTTATGATCTAAAATTAAGTACTGCTGAGTATTTTGCAGACACATTTAAATGTTAATGTGGATCTTGGTAAAATATTCAGGATATCTAGGAGAAAATGTTATAGGAATTGCAACAGTGAGATGAATTTTTAATCATCAATCAACATTTCACAGCTTTGACATGTCCCATTATGTATTGTCCCTCCATTTGATTGGAAGACCTATGAGCAGAATTAGTCCATTCGGCCTATTGAGTCTACTCCGCCATTTCATCATGGTTGATTTATTTTCCCTCTCAACGCCATTCCGTTTCCTTCTCCTTGTTACCTTTGATGGCCTGATTAATCAAGAACTTATCAACTTCTTCCTTAAATATACCCAATGATTTGGCCTACACGGTCATCTATGCCTGTCATTTTCTCAAAGAATACAAACAAACTTGTTAGACAAGATTTTCCCTTTAGAAAACCACGTTGACTTAGGCGTTTTTTATTATATGTTTCCAAGTATCCTGAAACCTTATCTTTAATAATAGATTCCAACCTTTCTATCCACTGAAGTTAGGCTAACTGGTCTATAATTTCCTTTCTTCTGCCTCCCTCCCTTCCCAAAAAGTAGGTTGGCATTTGCAGTTTTCTAGTTCTCAGGAATCATTCCAGAATCTCGTGATTCTTGAAAGCTCTGTACTAATGCCTCCATGATCTCTCAGCTACTTCTTACAGAACCCTGTGGTGTGGTCCATCTGGTCCAGGTAACTTAGCTACCTTCAGAATTTTCAGCTTCCCAAGCATCTTCTCCTGAGTAGTAACAATGACACTCACTTCTGCCCGTCACTCTCGCATGTCTGCCATACTACTAGTGTCTTCCACAGTGAAGGAAGTTCAATGTTTTCCTTGTGACCACGTGTGTTTCCTCAGCTTTCTCTAATTTCCTCCCACATTCCAGAGACATAATGGTCAGAGTTAGTAAGTCGTGGGCAAGCTAGGCTGGTGGCGGAACGTGGGGACACTTGGAGATTGCCCCAGCACATGCTTGGACTGTGGTTCGGCCATTTTGGACTGTGTTGGTTGTGATGTAAATGATACATTTCGCTTGATGTTTCAGTATATCTATGTACAAATTACCAATAAAGTTTGCCAATACCATAACAGTGGTAGGGCTCATCACCAAAAAGAATGAGGCAGTCTATAGAGATTTGGTACCAGGAAAATAACCTCTTCCTCAATATCAACAAAACAAAGGAGATGGTTATTAACTTCAGGAGAACTCACAGCAAGCTCATCCTTCTTCACATTGGCAGCACAGCAGTGGAAACTGAGGAGTTTCAAACACCTGTGAGAGCACATCTCACACAACCTTTCATGGTTACATTCCATACAATCAGGAAAGTACACAATGCCTGAGGAGACTGAAGAGATTTGCACTACGCACACCTATACTCATGTCATTGTACAGTTCTGCAGTAGAGAGCATCCTAAATTCTGTATCAATATATGGTACAGAAACTGCACTACAGCAGACAGGAAGGTTTTACAATGGGTTATCAAAACTGAACAACGCATCAGTAGCACCAGCCTACCTGCCTTCAAGGGCATGTATAAAGAAAGGTACTGGAGAAAGGGCCACTAATATCATGAAGAATCCAAAGCACCCTGCTCATGTAATGTTTGTTCCACTCCCATCAGGGAAGAGTCCATGCCAGGTCAATCAGACTCAAAATGGTTACTTTTCCTAAACAGTAAAGCTGCTCAAGACCGCCAACACTAACCCATATCATTACAGCTCCTACCAGCACAACATTACCTTTTCCTATCCACTATATTTACAGACATTCCTGATCTATTATGGACATAAAATCAATCTATGTATATAAGCTATCTCACGTATTTATATTCTATGTGCTTTTTGTTATTGCGTTCCTTATTTTATTGTGTTTTTTTTGCGTTGTAGTAGATCCAGAGTAACAATTATTATGTTCTTCATTACACCTGTGTACTGGAAAAGACATTAAAAGATTGTGAATCTTGAATCTCTACACTGAAATCCTGATGTTATGTCTGTCTTGAAAAATTATGTAAGTGCATATACCTTCTTTATGGAAGTAAAATGCTGTCACTGAATTAAATTAAAATAAAAATGTAAATATTTCAAGGTGATGACCTTTCATCAGTTCTTTTGAAATGATCATTTGATATTACCCAGCAACTCGGGAATTCTATGCTGCACATCTACAGAGAAAGGACCATACATAAGGGAATTAGTGACTGAAGCGCTACAGTATAATGCAACTGATCTTGAGAATTAGACTTTTGACTTTGCCTTTAGGCTAGATTTTGAGGTTTAGGTTTGATATTAGTTCAAAGCTCACCAAAGGAGCCAAAGACAGGCTTCTTTGAAGTTTGGGTCCTCATTATAAGGTGGGCACCAAAATCTATCCACCAAGCATGGATAAGATTGCTGTCTTTCTTATCTTCAGATGCATTCAGAGCAGAAGCATACTGATGACCTTACAAGAATGGAAAGAATTTCAAAGTAAATTTATTATCAAAGTATGTATACACTCAGTAGTCATTTTAATAGGTACTTCCTGTAATTAATAAATTGACCACTGAGTGTATGTTCCCGGTTAACTGCTGTTGTAACAAAACTCTTCAAGTTTTGACGAGTGTTCAGAGATGCTCTTCTGCACATCACAACAGTGTGGTTATCTGAGTTACTGTTGCCTTCGTGTCAGCTGGGACTAGTCTGGCCATTCTCCTCTGACATCTCTCATTAACAAGGGACTTTTGCCCACAGAACTGCCACTCACTGCATGTTATTTTGTTTGTTGCCCTATTCTCTGTAAGCTCCAGAGACTGTTATGTGTGAAGATCCCAGGAGATCAGCCGTTTCTGAGATACTCAAACCAGCCCGTCTGGCACCAATCATTTTACAGTCAAAGTCACTTAGATCCCATTTCTTCCTCAGTCTGATGTTTGGTCTGAACAGCAAGTGAACCTCTTGACCATGTCAGCATGTTCTTATGCATTGAGTTGCTGCCAGGTGATTGGCTGATTAGATATTTACATTAACAGGCAGGCATACTGGTGTCCCTAAGAAAGTGACTGAGCCTTTGTCACAATATCTGCTCTGAGGTTCATTCTCTTTCAGGCATTCACAGTAGAATGGAGAAATACAATAGAATGAATGAAGAACTACACACAAATAAAAACATCCAATGTGCAAAAGAAGATAAACTGCAAAACTGCATAGCAGCGTTTGCACTTTCTGAGTAGAATGAGGTGTGCAAGGTTTCCTATCCTCATTCTAACAACCTTCTTCAGAAGCACCATCAGGAGTGTCCTATCTGGCTGCATCATTGTGTGGCACAGAAGCTGCAAGGCATTGAACCACAGTACCCCCAGGGGCCAATAAAAAATGCTGAGAGGATCATGGAATTCTCTCTCTCTCCCTCTGTTCATTGTAACATTTACTGGCAGTGTTGCAGAGGAAGTATTGTTGACGATCCCTACCACCCATCTCACAATATTTTTAAGTCACTACCATCAGAAAGGAGGTACAGAAGCCTGAGGACTAGAACTTCCGGACTGAATAACAGCTTCTTCTCTCAGGCTATGAAACTAATGAATCCACTGCCACTACTATGACAGCAAACTGTTTACTTTTTACCTGTACTATGCTTTACTATATGCATTTTGAATGATATTTAATATTTATAGTAATATATACAACCAAATGAAAAACAGAGCAATGTTCCTACAGACCACAGTGCAGCCAAATAGCATATATCTCACACACACACACACACGGAGGTGGTACGGGAGCTTTATGTCCCACACCACCAGGATTCAGGAACAGTTATTACCCTTCAAACATCAGGCTCCAGTTCACTCACCTCAACTTTGAACAGATTCCACAACCTACCTACTTACTTTCAAGAACTCTACAACTCATGTTCTCAGTATTATTATTTATTTAAAATGCTGGTGGAAGTCCTGACGAAGGGTCTTGGCCTGAAACGTCAACTGTACTGCTTCCTATAGATGCTGCCTAACCTGCTGCGTTCCACCAGCATTTTGTTGCTTAAATTTCCAGCATCTGCAGATTTCCTCGTGCTTGCATTTTTAAATTAACTACTGTGAAGCCTCTCCCAGTGATGCCTACACTGAAGAAGTTTAAATCTTCTCTTCGACAGGAGTTCAGTAAAACCCTCTCTCACAGTCCTGATGAAGGGTCTCGGCCGGAAACATCGACTGTACTTCTCCCTATAGATGCTGCCTGGCCTGCTGCGTTCCACCAGCATTTTGTGTGTGTTTCTTGAATTTCCAGCATCTGCAGATTTCCTCGTGTTTGCATTATTTATTTATCTACTTTACTTATTTATTATATAAATGCATACAGTCAGATAAACATGAACACGAATTACAAGAAGAAACAAATAATAATAATAAATAAGTAAAATAAGTAAATAAATAATACCGAGAACAAGTTGTAGAGTTCTTGAAGGTGCGTGGATGCGTAGGTTGTGGAATCAGATAGAGTCTGATGTTTGAAGGTAGTACTTGTTCCTGAACCTGGTGGTGAGGATACTCTTTCTTATGGTAGCAGCAAGAAGAGAGCATGGCCTAGTTGGAGGCCATCTAGAAAAAAAGCCGTAATATCAGAAAGCATAGTGATGAACCCACAACATAAGAAGATACACAAGAACGAAAAGTCCTTTGCCTCACACCCTACCAGGAATTCCCTGCTCTCCAACATCTTTTTCAGCCAGCCTACATTACTCTACTTCACATTCCCTTTGCAGACACACATCCATCTCTTCCTTGGTCTTTCCCATCAGCATCATTTATTCTTTCTAGCCTTTAAGCAATAATTATTTGCCTTCATACTTCTTTTCTCATTTTATTCTTCGCCTGTTTTTGATCCAACACATTCTGATTGTGTCTTACTTGACTCACATTTTGCATTTTTGCATTTATAGATTTAATCAAAGCCTCATACATCTCTTCAGCCCTCAATTAACATTTCCCCTTGACCTCTGAAAGACAAGGCAGCATACAAACAAAAGATACTGAAAGAGGATCACATGGGCCAATGGTACTGTTCAAGAAGGAACAAGTAGTGATTAGTGATCCTAATCATGATGAGATTTCTTAAGGCATACAGGTACTATGAAGGTGGTATCTGAATGTTATCTGTACATCATAATGAATCTCAGAGAAATACACAAATATGCAGTACTGTCACTAAAGTCATTTGGTGCTATTTAGCTTTTCATTTACATGATACTAAAATTATTTCTTGTTTGGTCATTACAGTCCTTATTAATGGACATTGAAAAATTTAATCCTTATGAGAAAACTGAAAAATTCACGTATTAATTAATTTAGTTTTATTGCAATGCAATGAAACACCCAGCTTTACTGCTCAACTGCAGCTAATAATGGCAGAGATAACTCAGCTACTTGTGGCAGGGATAGCTACCATCAAGTCGTGGGCCTGCAAATTCTCTCCAGGTTCAGATGAGGATTGCTCCTGAGCAATGGAAAAGGATCTGTTTTTCCACACATGCACCTTCAGCATCTGCTTTTAAACCTTGCCTTTTTAGAACTTAAGTGAAGCAAGGTACAGGAGTTTTATGACTATGACTGTAAGAATCTGCGACTGGGCTCTAGGTCAACTCTCACAGCATTAGCATTCTGCAGTCTATCCTGATGTGTCTAACACTCTCCAGGGACATAAGCTTCAAAACTACTATTGCTTTTATGGTAGCTCAAGTAGCTGACATGTACACTCTGGGCTTGAAACTGCATGGTGTAGGAGTGAATATCATTCTTGGATAGACTGAAGGAGTCAGTGCACAGAAGTTTTCACAAAAATCACTCATCTTCAGTAATAGAAGAAAGTGCCAGAAACACACAGCAGGTCAGACAGCATCTATGGAAAGAGAAACTGTACTAATAGTTCAGGTTGAGGACCCTTTTCACAGATGTGTGATTTGCTGACTGTTTCCAGCATTTAACTGTAAATATTTCAGATTTACAGCTCCTGCTGTTTTTATCTGCAGCCTGCTTTCCTACAAGTTAATGGAAATATGGAATGGCAGTTGTTCAGCAGGAATGTCACTTACTGCCTTTTCTTAGAATATCAGCAAGTCTGATTCCTCACCATCAACTAATATTAGATAGAGCTCTTATAGATAGTGGGGTCAAGGGATATGGGGAGAGGGCAGGAACGGGGTACAGATTGTGTATGATCAGCCATGATCACAGTGAATGGTGATGCTGGCTAGAAGGGCCGAATGGCCCACTCCTGCACCTACTGTCTATTGTCTATTGTCTATTATTATAAATGGTGTTAGCCAGTATTGTGTTAGAAATGATTATTAATACCATTATACACGCACTGCTTTGACCTGTGGTTGCTTCAGCTGAATCTCTTTATGTGCTTTGTCAGAATGAAAGTTACACTAACTGTTTCAAAGTTCTTCAATGCCTAATCAAGTACTAACACTGTTAGTACTCTTTCGGATAGGGACGATGCAGAGAAGGCAATAAGAATGCTGTTCTACCTTAATGTCAATTGTGCAGAATCCAACAACTAGCATGGTTATCATTGGCATGCTTATATTTGCTACATTGCTGTAAGCCCCTCAAGTAAGAAAAACACATAAAATGTTGCTTTGTGCTTCCCATAGCTTGCTTTACACATGTGTTGTTTAGATAGCGCCTATTATTCAAATTTGGAAAAGGTATCCCTTGTGTTCTAGTGGTCTTGCTCTGGACATTAGGAAAAATTTAAAAGACATGCTGATGGTCCCAGCATTGCAGTAACTCACATACCTTTGCCATGATTACACATCAGTGAAATAATGGTGACATGCAGGCTCTCAATGGTCATCTAAATCCAGGCTTCTTTTCTAGTGTCTTTAAAGCTATGTGTGTGTGTTTATCATGACATAAAGAATATTGCTCACTGTAGTAGACACCAATTCCTGATATTGGTGTCCATTGAAATCTTAATATGTTGATCATCTCTTGCAAGTAAAGTCAAGGACAGCCTGGAAGCAGCTTGCTGGCAAAAAAGAGAAACCAAAGCCAGTGGTCTCTTTGAGAACCACTGGTCCTTCTAAAGCAACAATAATATGCTACTGAAGACCTCTTCCATTAGATTTGTAAGAATACCAACAAAGGAAAATTTTGATCAGTGTTCTCTGTGGGCTGACTTACAGATAACTGTGAGTACTAACCCCCTCCAGCCTTAACATTTCTCTTTAATAACATTTCTCTTTAAACATGTCAAGATTATTTCTCCAGGTTATTGCTATAGATTTTTTCTTCATTCTATAATTCATATTGTGTTCAGTTCTGGTCACCTCATTATAGGAAGGATGTGGAAGCTATGGAGAGGGTGCAGAGGAGATTTACCAGGATGTTGCCTGGTTTGAAGAACAAGTCATATGAAGCAAGGTTAGCAGAGCTGGGACTTTTCTCTGTGGATCGTAGAAGAATGAGAGGGGACTTGATAGAGGTCTACAAGATTAGGAGAGGTATAGATAGGGTGGATAGTCATTACCTGTTTCCCAGGGCACCAATAGCAAACACCAGAGGGCATATGTACAAAATTAAGGGAGGGAAGTTTAGGGGAGACACCAGGGATGTTTTTTACACAGAGGATTTGAGTGCCTGGAATGATTTGCCAGGGATGGTGGTGGAGGCTAAAACATTAGGGGTATTTAAGATCCTCTTGGACAGGCACATGGCTGAAAGAAAAATAGAGGGTTATGGGGTAGAGTGGGTTTAGTACCTTTTTTTAGGACTGTATGGGTCAGCTCAACATGGAGGGCTGAAGGGCCTGTACTGTGCTGTGGTGTTCTATGGTTCTATGGTTCTATAGATCGTATCAGTACAAAGATCTGCATGGGATCCCAGTACCTGAGATTACCATATCTCATTTCTGTTCTTATTTGATTAATGTTTACAAATTCACAACGAAGTTAAAAAACATACAAAAAATTCAAAAATAAAACATGTGCCTGGCTCGGTCTCTCTTACAGACTACCTCATTGAAGGTAAGTGCATTGATTTATGTTTGGGAAGGTCTATCGTTTGTCCTGGTAAGGGAGCCGCAGCTATCCAAGGTCAAGGGGGATAGCTGTCGTAGTGCTTTTCCCTTGTTCTTTGTTTGTGTAACCGTACCCTGTCCCCACACTGCTTTCTGTATATTGTAGTTGCTTGTGTTGACCCGACTTCCCCTTGTAAATAAATTCCTTATTATTAAAACTGTGTGTGTCCAGGCCTCTACTGTTGAGACTCAAAGAACCAGTTATTTTCCATCACAACACCAATGCCACAAAGTTTTACATTAGTTCAGGCCATGAGTTTGATTTGTGATCCACTATGAAATCCCATTTCTTTTTATTTCACAATATCAGGACCTATGTGAATTTATTTACAAGATAATTGATAATTTCCAATAGATGGCAAACTAGAGATGTCTATCAAAGCATGTTGAAACGCTGCTTAATTGAGTACCATCACTCTGTCTGCATAGCAAGTGAGATTTCCCAATGGCCACACATTTTAATTCCACTTCCCATTCCCATATGTTGGTCCATATGGTCTCCTCTGCTGTCACGATGAGATCACTATCAGGTTGGAGAAGTAACACCTCATATTCTACCTAGGTGTCCTCCAACCTGATGGCATGAACAACAATTTCTCTAACTTCTGGTAATTTCTCATCACTTCCCCTTCTCTTTTTACCATTTCCCATTCTGGCTCCCCTCTTATCCCTCTTCTTCTCCTCACTTGCCTATCAACTCCCTAGTGCCCCTCCTACTTCTGCCTTTTCTCCCATGGTCTGCACTCCTCTCCTCTCTGATTCCTTCTTCTTCAGCCCTTTACCTTTTCCACCTCTCACCTCCCCATTTCGCACTTCATCTCCCCTCACCCATCCATCCACCTTCCCCCTTCACCTGGTTTTACCTGTTAACTATAAGCTTGTACTCCTTGCAGGCCTTTCTAGTCCTGATGAAAGCTTTGTCACCTTTCCTTTCAAGTCCTGACGAAGGGTCTCAGCTGAAGCATAAACTGTTTATTCCTCTCCACAGAGGTTGCCTGACCTTCTGAGTTACTCCAGCAATTTGCATGTGTTACCATCGAAACAAAATGGTAAACCTATTTTTCCATTTGTATCTTCTCATTCATCCTATTTATGTCATACACCTTGAGTTATAATTGAGATTCTAATGCCATACATATTCTTCCTGCAAAATTGCTTTCCAAACATTTTGTTTTTTATGTAAATGTTATAAGCAAAGCTTAACATATCTGTGGAACACCTTTTGTCATTCTCTTCTTAACAGCTGAAAAATTCTCTTATTCATGAGCAATTGGCCAAGAAGTTGGATTACATTTTTATGTTTGCTATTTAATACAATTTCAATAAGTTTGTACAGAGATATCAATGAATTTACTACATTTTCTAAGGTAAAGCAATTTTCTTGTGGATCCTCTATGCACTTTACACACTACCACATTGAAGGACCCAGTCATATGTAGATTTATAAAAGTGTGTAATATATGCCCAAATTATAGCGGCATTATTTTGCTTTATTCCTGCAGAAACAGGGCTTCAGATAGCTTGTGAGGCCTGCTTCATTACTATTGAATTACCAAGATCATGGAATTCAATGCTGGAATATCACTACTTTTAAACAAAATTTCTTCCCATCAAGATCTCTGCCCCTCATGCCCTCAGTTACCCTTCCTAGGATGTCCTAACTATATTGACGCAACTCCCACTCACTCAGCCCTCTCTGGAAACCCAATTCTAAACTCCACAAACAATTGCCTGGCCATCCTTTTCAACCAAGACACTATATCAATTGCTAGGCAATTACTACAGAACAGAATGAAGGTGTTTGATTTCCTATGCCTATAACCTTTATCTTGTAGTACATAAAACTTCTGGGTTGTGTTCTTAATAGAATTCAGCACCTTTGTTGGTTATTGGCCTACTGCGCTCTGATAATTACTACACTCTTTAGATACCATGCAAGTTCCACTGCTTTAGATTCAGCCCACTTGTGTGGTGAACATAAAGATCCACCATCAATCACAGACTCCTTGCTATTTCTACGATACCCAACTGACTCTATGGAAATTCAAATTAAATTGGTTAATGAGTGTTTAAATAGAAATTTGAAAGGATGTGAATTATAGTATCTTTGGTTGCTTGATACAACTTAAATTATAGTTCATGCAGTCAAATAACTGTCTACTTCAAGATAACAAATAGCACTGATCCAAGAAAAGGAGCAATCCTGGTGCACTGTCAGCTTGCATCCTTCATGAAATTTGTGCATCCTATTCAATTTTTTTCTCCTTTGAAAATCTGTGTAGTTGGCACTGCATTTTATACTTAAATGTTGACAAAAAATTTATCCTCATATTTTTCTCCACGTTCAAATTTTCACCAGATATGGTCCATAGGACAGTTGCAGTTCATCTCATTAAGATGAAAATAAGTGGTTACACACACTCCAATTAAGAGAAAAAAAACAATATGAGCGGTTAAAGAATCACTTACCCAGAGATTGTTTCTAAAGTTTTCCTCACTCCTAATCCATATATCTTCACCATCAGGCACCTACAAGATATAGGAAGCTATGACATCCACAAAGAAAAAGGACTCCAGTCAGATTAATAAAGGCACCCTTCCCTTATTTCCCCAAGCAGTTTGATGGAAAGACTAGAAATAAATTCGAGAATTCCAATATGTGAAAATAAGATCTGGTTTGAAGGCACAATAACAAAACAAATCAGACATTAAACGTGTTTAATTGAGGTTAAATACATTTAAGGTCTGGATATCATCAGGAAACAATAAGCCAAATGTGAACATCAAATTCTTCAGACTGATCTAGGTCAATGAACTAGAACCAAATGATTAAATAAAATAACTAAGTTGTCAATGTACAACTATAGCATGATGTGCAGGCTCTCAATGCATTACCCAAGATATTTAAAAGTAACAAACGGTTTTCAGTGAAAGAAATGACAAGCTGACAGAGGAAAGGAGTGTGAGATGTCATTCTATTTTCCATTTTTTTTCTCACAGGTAAATCAGTATTTATTTTTAATCCTTTTTCAAGAGGAATCTAATCCTTTTTTTCCCTTAGGGAACAGAAAACAAACCTACAATAAATGGTATTAAAGAACACCCAAATAAAACAACAACCAATAATGCTACCAGCTATTATAATTCATGCTTCAGCAGAAACCAGATGGTATTCCTACAGCTTTGAAAAAGTGGAGGCAGAAGATGTGTTTGCTACAGGCCATATATCTACTTAGAAAAGGTCCAACAACTTCACAGTGGGAAAAAATTCCTCCATCAATTGAATGATAGTTCAGAAATATGATGTTGAATTTTATGATACACACAAGAATTGCAAGAAACTTTGGCAATGGTGTGGAGTGGTGATAGTATATCACAATTTTTCCTTGAGGTTCTTAGCATCATAGAAGCTTCAAACTTGATGTATTTCAGATGACACCAAAAAGAAGCTGTTTGCAACTAAACTTTGGCAGCAACAACACCATTGTGCAGAAGAACTGTATTACAGCCTAACTGTACCCAAGCCATGCTGTTCTAGTACAATGGAAATTATGCAACAAAGGAAAACATGTTCTCCCATGTCCTGTGTACAAAAAAACAGGACAAATCTAATCTGGCCATTTCCAACCCATTCAGTCTAATCTCAAAGATCAACAGGATGGAAGGAAATTATTGTTTATTCTATTCAGCATTTACTTATCAGTCTTTCTGCTTCTGTTCAATTTGGATTCAGACTTTATTATATACTTGTATAGCCATCATCTAACAATGTATGAAGCACGGAAATGCAGAAAGGGGTGAAGGTAACGTCAATAGCACATCTGACAAGTAATTTGAAGAAGAAATCCCCACTATTGTAATTATCAGGTATATACTGGCTAGAAACAAGCTGCATGTTACTTCATTACTAAAGCAAGACACACAAAATAATGGAGGAACTAATACATCAGGCAGAATCTATGCAGGATAATGATCGGTTGATGTTTTGAGGTATATCCTAGTGTTGGTCAAAAACATTGACAGTTCATTTCCCTCGGTAGGTGGTGCCTGCCCTGTTGAGTTTTCCATTATTTTGTGTGTTTTACTCAAAATTTCCAGCATCTGTAGAATCCTCTGTGTCTCCACATTTGATAATTCATGGCACTTGACTCATCTCCTAATAAATCTTTTTCATCATCTTCATTTGACTGCAAGAATGAAACTCAAACAGTCCTCAAAAGTTTATATAATTTAGTACAAACAATCCTGCTTGATTGATATGTTATCCATCACATTGTATGGTTACTCCTTCTACTACTGATATATTATGGACACAGCAACTTTTCAAAACATTTGAGAGAAGGGCAAAGGACACTCTCAAATTCTCCTTCAAATCCTAGGACATCCTATGTAACAACAAACAAGCTAAGAATCTATAACACAGACTACAAAGGTTTATCATTTTCAGGGTGCTGAAATGTACTTTATGTGTAGTAACAATATGGCATTTTCATCTCTAACAAAATGCAACCTGTTTTATACCGGAGTGCTTTGCTAATAGTGTTTGTGCAACATTTTGCTGATGGAAACTGAGTCCTTGACAAACTGCAGAGCAGGATATGCATTACTGGAAGAATGCCAAATACACTGATTGAACAGAAGGACAGAGTATATCCTTGAACTGAAGCATGGGTCGTTGTACTTGTGCATAATGGAGTGGCTATATTGTCTTTTTTTTTTTGGAGGCCATCACTGGCGTTTGTACCGTGATGGTCTCCCCTTGCTGCAAGTAAAATAAATGCACTTATAATTGATGCACTCTGAGTTAATTGTTTTTTATGGGATGTGGTGAAATGGTGAAAAGGCAATTATGATTGAGCAATAATTGCTGGGCTTTCCAACATATTCTAAAAGAATAAAACTATTGCCCTCCAGATGTGTTATTGTGTTTGGACATCTGCTACAACCCATTTCATAGCTCAGATTGCTACATAGCCTCAAACCCATAAGAGAAATATCAAATTAGATATAAAGAAACAGTATGGGTCCAAAAAGTACAATGACCCTGAGGAGTGTAAGTATAATATTTACTCACTAATACTCTTCATTCAGCTATTTAGCTCTGGAATATTATGAAACCATAGACTAATAACTTAAACCATCCATATTTGAGATGACTATAAATCTTTAAGCCTTTCAGGTTTTGGGTGGGCCATGGTTGGGCGTAAGGAGGGATGGGGATAGGAAGATGGACAAACAGAAAAGTATGTGTCCGTTGCACAATATTTTTTTTCGGTTTGTTGCATGACATCCATGCAAAATAAAAATGGAGTAATGACTCCATTAAAAGTTTAAAAAAATGTAAACAGAAATGTTGCATCTTGTCCAAAGAGCATTGAAATGACATTGTGTGCATACTTCATCAGACTTCTCTAATGTTTTCTATTAGAACCACCATAGTTACCTATTAAATAAAAGGATTACAGTCTCTGCCTATCCTTTCTCTTCATTAGACAGGTATATGAATGGTATTTAGTGGAAGATAAATGTACTGTTCATTCTTGTGAGGGAGTTTGGAATAGACAGAAGCATAAAGTTAAATGACCTAATTTCCCAGTTCAGTAAATCAATCACATATACTGTCAAATATTATCAACAATTATACCAATGCAAATGCAGGCTAATGGAAGATGCATTTATTTTTTATTGGGAGTGAAACCACTGAACAAAAAGCCAAATTTCCACATGACTGTGCCTTAATGACTACTGCCCTGTGGCTCTGACATCCATCATAATGTAGTGCTTCAGGAGGCTGGTCATGACGCACATCATCTTCAGTCTCACAAACAACATCAACCCATTGCAATTCCCCTACTGCTGAAACTGGTTCATGGAAAAGCTACTTAATTACAGAATACAATTATTGTCATGCCCGAAATAAATCAATAATCGGAATTCATTTTCTGCCTTCTTGAATGCAGCCAAAACACCTGGCTAGATCTCATTGAATGGTAGTAATACATGGATGCAGATGAATTGTTAGAGAGCTGACAGGGCACTGTCAAAAATATTTTGTAATAATGAGAGAGAGCAAGAGTGAGAGAGGTATTCTCTCAAGATTTGGAAATATGATTTTTAGTTTCAGCTGACAAATGACAGAAATATTTCTCATTGATGAGGAAAGTCTGACCAAGACTTGGAGCTGCTTAAATTGCTCCGTGGCTGCAGAGCAGTTGGTAATGCATAAGGAAATGGAGGTCAGGCTCTAAGGTAATTTTCTTCAATACTTTTTCTGCATTGAAGAAAATCAGAAGAATAGTAGTTTTGTAGAATGTGCAGCCACATCCATTTTTGAAATAATCTTAAACTTACCTTTCTAGCATCTACAGAATCTCTTATGTTTATAAATTTATCTCTTCTAGGTAACATGTGAAGCATTGTACACAGCACAATATTTTGTCTTAATACATTATTCCTTCTACAGGTCTATATGCTGCTCACTATTGTCATTTGTCTTTTATATGAATTTCATAAATTATGACTGAATTATTAGTGTTTTTATTGTTAATCCAGACTCATTTCTGCCTAACAACTGAATCAGACAATCAGCAAAGAGAGATTTGTATTCTTTTTTCAATGTCCATATCCTGGTCTGTCTGTTCACCTTTATATCCTGAAAGTATCCATCCTGAACATAGATCAGACCCTTTTTAGCACAAAAACAACTTCTATTTATTATCACTCAACCAACTTTATCCATCCATCATATTTCTTTTTCCACCATTAGCATGCCAGATTTCCTTTCCATTGGTGTCTGAAATTGCAATGTGAACAATGCTCCTGACATAAGAAAGGCAAAATTTAACCTCCATCTATCAAAATGTAAGTTTACAGACTCAAATTAAATTTGCAGGAACAGGTCATTTACACTGTAACTGTAATTGGCCCACATTTCTTTGGTGCTTAAGCTGCTTTGTTAGTAGTAAAATGGCCTTGTTCCAAAAGCAAAACCTAGATTGGGAAAGGATCCTAGCAGAACTTAGTCACAGTGTGGAATAAAAAACTTTCTCAGTTAATAATTATACCTTCCTAAAGGCATGAAGTCCTAATAATGCCATTAATGTTAGTTCTCTGTATTTAAGAGTAATGAGAAGACTCCCTTCCCACTGTATATAATGGGATTATATTGGGTTCAGTGATGTTCTCAACATTCACATTGGATGTCCCCAACCAATTTTCAACCACAACCAAGAATTCCACCACCTCATACACAACAAAATAGAAAGATACCAGAAAATACTATACTTCTTGAGCCTTTCTTTTCTATTATTGCGTCTCACTTGCAACACTACTGAAAATATACGTCTGCAAAAGGAATACTCTACAGAGACATAAATGAACTATCTCATTCATACAATTAACCAGCTCTTATTCACCCACTCAATGACACTTCACTGGCTTTTCATTCACCACGTAAGACCTACTGCCATTGTGCTTTCAAGCCAACACAAATAAAGATGAGGGTCTTGAAGTTGTTCTTTGATCCATCAGACTGATTAAACTGTGATGTGTCGAGGGGAAAGGAGATGGGCCTACAAGATTGTGGATGCTCTGTGTATGCTATCCTGACACAGCAGTGTAAGGCGCAAGGTATAGCACATAACAAGCCATGATAGTGATCCCCACACTGGCACAAATGAACGATATGAAGCATATTCGTCCCTACTGTCCTTCAGCCCACGCTGTTGCAGGCTCAAGCAAGACCAAATGACCCATATTGGTCATTTTGGAGTTTATTGTCCTGAGTTTGTCTTCCAAAGCAGCAAGAGCAGTAAAATTATTTAATAGAAACTGTCCAAATTTGAACCAGAACTTAACAGTGCTTTGGAACCTGACAAAAATGGACAAAATAATTTCATCGAGTTTTATGAATTTAATCACATTGATTTGACAACTAAAACCTAATTTAAACAGTAGTCTAGAAAGTCTGCTTCTGAGAAAGAATTTGGGTCTGCCCTCACTAAATTATTCAGTGTGGGTTTGAGCTGATGAAAGTGGACAGCATTGTATGTGTTGTGCCAAATATCAAATAATATGAAAATTCAGCAAGAATTCTCTTAGGACATGGCTAGGAAGATCAATTAGGAGTACATTAGAATTTTTCCATAGATTTTATGAATACCCATTTTAAACACCTTCAATGTCATCTGTAAGATCCCAGATATATTTTTGTTTCAGCAATTTTATTTGAAGTTAAACTTATTTTACGTTCTTTATTATCATTTGCTGCCAGAGATCACAAAATTCAGAAATCTATACTGAGGCAGACCAATCACTTGGTTGGAAAGAGGCTGCTCATGGAAAAAACACAAAGAGATTCTGCGGAAGCTGGAAATCCAGAGTAATTTACACAAAATGCTGGAGGAACCCAGCAGGTCAGATAGCATCTACTGAAAGGAATAATCAGTCGACATTTCGGGATGAGACCCTTCATCAGGACTGGAAAGGACGGGGGGGAAGCCAGATGTCAAAGCCTCACTCATCAATTGGGCATCTGCCACACCAGAGAAGACAATGGAACAAACAACATGTTTCAACTTATTGCAGCGGGCACTCTTGGGCAGCTCATTCTCAATCATCTCTGATCTACTTCTGGCTACTCACTCTGTGTAATCCAAGTCCATAGTAGCCAGAACCCTCTCCTCCAATTGACTAAACCACTGGAAGATGGTTAGAATCCTCTGTTGCTGTTTCTAGTTCATGGCACCTTGCTCTGCACTCAGTGCAACCTCCTCCTTCATTCTCCATACATCACCAGTTTAATTAGTCTATTGGGTTAAAGAGTGATTTTCAGAGTCCTGCCCTTAATTATTTGTACTGATTTGAAAGAACCGTAGCTGTAGAATTGATCTTAATTAGTGAATAAAATGCTAATGAAGTGCCATGAAGTTATGAAAAGGAAGGAGCTGACTAATTATATGGATGAGATAGCTCATTATGTTTCTGCAGATTGTTTTTATTTTGTTGTAAATCTTATGCTTGAAGATATGGACGCATATCTGAGATTAACCTGTAAGTGAAGGTTGAGTATGGAAATATGGTGATGGAATTTAAGGCAGATGAGATCTGTTGCTGCTTTCAGCAATCTTAACCACAAGGATGAACTTCATAACTTTGTTGTTCTCCTGGTCCTAAACTCTCAGCGAGCTCTGTGATAATTTCCTCCCACTAACTTCAGTTCAGCTCTTGGTGGTTCTTGAGCCACCCAGCATGCAGGGTTCTTTCTACTACCCACCCCTCCCACCAGTACCTTGGTGAGACAGACTACCTCCCTCCACACCTGTCGTTATGGATATCACAGCTGCCTTAGATCCATTGCTTCCAGTAGACATCAGATTCTGTGGCCATGTTCCATTTCAGAGGCAAAGGCAGAATTTTCCTTTCCACATTTTTCTTTCTTAAGTAACATGAAATTTTCACACACATAATACAGTCATTCATGGAAAATATAGTATTAATCTCTAACAATAGTAAAATCTCACAAATTGCTCACACTAATTTCCATTTGCCAAATTTTCACTCACATACTAAATCTATCTACATCCTGTTGCAGAGTCACAACACCCTCATTGCAACATTGTGGTCAACTAGATTTTATGCCATCAGCGCACTAGAATACATTATTCTTTGCACCCTCCTCCTGGTCATTAATATTATTGGTCATTGTATTAATCGAGGGCCAAGAATTGATTCTTGGGCTACTGCCCAAGTTACATCCTACCAAAATAAAACAGACCCCATTGCTTAAACCTTCTCCTTTCTTGACCTTTCTGTCTCTATCCCTGGAGACAGCTTATCTACTGATGTCTACTATAAGCCTATGGACTCTCACAGCTACCTGCACTATTCCTCTTCCTACCCTGTCTCTTGCAAAAATGTTATCCCCTTCTCGCAATTTCTTCATCTCTGCCACATCTGCTCTCAGGATGAGGCTTTTCATTCCAGGACGAAGGGGGTGTCTTCCTTTTAAAGAAATAAACATCGAAACATAGAAAATAGGTGCAGGAGTAGGCCATTTGGCTCTTCAAGCCTGCACCGCCATTCAGTATCATCATGGCTGATCATCCAACTCAGAACCCTGTACCTGCTTTCTCTCCATACCCCCTGAACCCTTTAGCCCCAAGGGCCATATCTAACTTCCTCTTAAGTATAGCCAATGAATCGGCCTCAACTGTTTCCTGTGGCAGAGAATTCCACAAATTCACCACTCTCTGTGTGAAGAAGTTTTTCCTCAACTCTATCCTAAAAGGCTTCCCCTTTATACTTAAACTGTGACCCCTCGTTCTGGAGCTTCCCTTCCTCCACCATCAACTCTGCTCTCAAATGCATCTGTCCCATTTCATGCACATCTGCTCTCAGTTGTGCGTGAAACCCCATCCTCTTGCCATACCACTGGGGATAGGGTTTCTCTTGTCCTCACCTACCACCCTACCAGCTTCTGTGTCCAACATATTCTCTGTAACTTCCGCCACCTCCAACGGGATCCCACCACCAAGCATCTTTCCCACCCCGCCCACCCACTTTCTGCTTTCCACAAGCATTGCTCCCTATGCGATTCCCTTGTCCATTCGTCCTCCTCATCCCTTCCCACCAATCTCCCTTCTGGCATTTGTCCTTGTAAGCGGAACAAGTGCTACACCTGCCCTTACACCTCATCCCTCACCACCATTCAGGGCCCTAGACTGTCCTTCCAGGTGAGGTGACATTTCACCCGTGAGTCGGCTGGTGTGGTATACTGTGTCCGGTACCCCCGATGTGGCCTTTTATATATTGGTGAGACCTGACACAGACTGGGAGACCGTTTCACTGAACACCTATGCTCTGTCCACCAGAGGAAGCAGGATCTCCCAGTGGCCTCACATTTTAATTCCACGTCCCATTCCCATTCTGATATGTCTATCCATGGCCTCCTCTACTGTCAAGATGAAGCCACACTCAGGTTGGCGGAATAACACCTTATATACTGGCTGGGTAGCCTCCAATCTGATGGCATGAACACCGATTTCGCTAACTTCCCTTAATGCCCTTCCACCCCTTCTTACCCCATCGCTGATTTATTTATTTATTTATTTATTTGTTATTTTTTCCCTTTTTTTCTCTCTCTGCCCCTCTCACAATCACTCCTTGCCTGCTCTCCATCTTGCTCTTGTGCCCCCTTTCTTTCTCCCTAAGGCCTCCCGTCCCATGTTTCTCTCCCTTCTCCAGCTCTGTATCCCTTTTGCCAATCAACTTTCCAGCTCTTAGCTTCATCCCTCCCCCTCCTGCCTTCTCCTATCATTTTGGATCTCCCCTCCCCCTCCCACTTTCAATGCTTTTACTACCTCTTCTTTCTGTTAGACCTGATGAAGGGTCTCGGCCCGAAATGTCAACTATACTTCTTCCTATAGATGCTGCCTGGCCTGCTGTGTTCCACCAGCGTTTTATGTGTGTTGCTTGAATTTCCAGCATCTGCAGATTTCTTCGTCCTTGCTTAATGTTATTGGTCTGTTGCATAAAAAGAGATGGGAACCCCTGATTTAGACTCATTGTCAACTACGCCTTTGATCTACAGTAACACAACTCCTCGAGCTTTTTTCTTCTGCAACATATGCCTTCTGGAAATCCAAATATACTGCAGTTTACTGCAAATATCTACAGTTTCCCCTCTATTAACTCTATTCATTACATTTTTGATGAACCCTAATAAATTTGTCCAAATGATTTACCTTTCATAATAGCATGCTGACTTGTTCTGATTACATTAGGCTTCCCTATTATTTTGACTGATTACTCTAAGCTTTTCTATTGCTTTAAATCAGGATGGATCGTTCCATATTTTAGGCCTTTGGTTTTAAAATCAAAATCCCTGATGAATGGTGGAGACAACAGTATGATACTGACAATGGTTTCTGCTGCAGGTAAAACTGCAGCGATACTACTTTCCAATAAATAGCAAGGGTATCTTACATTGCAACAGTCCGTATTTGGTTTGAAGCCAGTTTGTACAAATGATGCCAAAGCACAACCAAGTCATCCTCTGTTGTTATAGAATATGTTAACCATACTTGTATTCTAGTTAACACAGCAGGATAAATTAAACATTGTGGGAAGCGCTGTCCAAATATCTGATGATGCAGTTCTTCTTTAATATGCATTATTTATTTGTGCTTTATGCTGTGGTACTGCTTCATTGAACCTTTCATTTTAAGTTTCTTCTCTGGTACTTTGTTCTAGGCCTTTATTCTTCCATACATTTCTTTTTCAGCTCAATAGGATTTATTTTGTGTTTTCCAACATTCATTATTCTTTGATAACTGCTGGTGTGAGGGATAATCTTCTTATGATTCAATTGATTAGGTTCTATTTCTACTGTGAATAGAGCACTTTACATACAGTTTTAGCAGCTGAGTATACTTATGATCCCTACAAGGTCTTTTAAGTTCATTATGCATTACTAATTGATAACGTTTGTGGAATGTTATATGTTAGATATTTTGATGCATTTCATTTTGTGGTATGATTTCAGCAAATGTTTATTTAGTGTTTCAGTAGTGTATTTAATATTGGCTGTAAAAGGGTGAGTGCTATTAAGCAGGCAATTGTCTGTAGAGGCTTGCTGAACTAGTCTGGAAAGACCCCTGCTATGCTGGCTGAGCTTGTAAATCTGTTCAGTTCATCAGCCACAAAGCTACATAAGGAGCCTATCACAATACAGGCAGTGAAGATGAACATCAGAAAGTGAGAGTGATCTGAGCTGGGAACCTCACAGGACTACAAAAAAAGAGGATGCCAAGGGTGGAATTTTAGTCACTCAAAGTGTGAGTCATGAAATCATGCAGAGCTCACAGAAGGGTGGTTGAAGGCTGAATAATTTTGATAAAATGATAACGTGGAATGAATAGAAAGGTTTCACTGTTCTAATAACATTGTATAAGTTTCAGAAGGGAGTGACAGTGAACTGATATTCAGAAGTGTAAGAAAGCTACCCTACTGATGGAATTAAGGTCAGGTATCTAGAAAAGTGCTAGTTAATTTATTAGTACCTCAGAGGCAATCAATGTCTCATTTAATGAAGCTGTTGAAATTCCTTCAATCTAGTGCCCTCGAAATTTTTGTTGGCTGTATATTCTGTAGTCTCAGTCAAAAGCTTTGAGAAATGATTGGTGGTTCTATTGTTAAGCTAAAGAATTTATTGCACAACTATAATTTTGAGTTGTTTTCATACCATGCATTAAGTGATTTTTTTGTGTGTCTGTGGACTTACAGTTGAAAGTAGTCAGGCTAAGCCCTTTAATACAACACTGTTCCATTTGAAAAAGCATGCACAATTGCTTGAGCTTCAGAAAAAGTGCAGACATTTAATTTCAAGGCCCAAGACTGTTTATTATCTTTTTCCATGAGTGTAAAGGAGAACAAAATAATTGTTACTCTGGATCCCATGCAGCATAAGGAAACACAATAACCATAAAGAAGACAATGATGTTCTCCTGGTCCTGGCATGGGTACTGTCTAGCTTCTTCCCTGTTGGGAGCGGGACAAATAAGCAGGATGATTGGGAGCATTCATGTTATTGCTGTTTCTTTCCCATTATCTTTCTGTAAATATGTTCTTGATGGTGGGTAGACTGGTGCCAATGAAGCACTGGACAGTTTTAACTATCCATTGTAGAGCTTTTGCTGTCCACTCCAGGGCAGTTTCTGTAGCACACAGTGATGCAACATGTTAGGATGCTCTCCACTGTACATCTGTAAAAGGCCATGAGTACTGGTGTACATAGACCAGCTCTCTTCAGCCTGCTCAGGAAGTAGAGGTGGTGCTGAGCTTTCTTGACTGTAGATGTGTATTCTGGGACGATGGGAGATTGCGTGAGATGTGCACTGCTTGGAGTTTGAAACTCCTCGCAGTTTCCATCAGTGAGTGGTACGGGTTTCCTGAAGTTGGTATTCATCTTTTTTGTCTTATTGACATTGAGGAAGAGGTTATTTGTCTAGTAATATTAAGATATATAAAGTTAAAAGTGATGTGTTAGCAAAAAGTATAGACATAGCTGTGGTGTATTCAACCACAGGTAGACATTTATATTCATTTATATTGCAAGGTTTAATAGCATTCCCTGCACTGGCAATTTCACAGTGTTATGCATGTACTCAAGTGAGACACTTAGATAGGGGGTGATAGGACATGAAATCAGAAGAATCACAAAATTACATTATTAACAATTGTGGCTGACTACCCACACAGATGCACGATGGCAGACAGAGTAACACACACAAAATGTTAGTGAAACTCAGCAGGTCAGGCAGTGTATACGAAAAAGGATAGAGAGTCAATATTTTGGGCCAGGACCTAATGAGAGATCTAAATGAGGGGCCTCTGCCCAAAACATTGATTCTTTACTCCTCTCCATAGATACTCCCTGACCTGCAGGTTCCTCCATCACTTTTTGTGTGTTACTCTGGTTTTCCAACATCTGCAAAATCCTTGTTTATGACAGACAGAGGTTGGCATGGGCACTCTGGCAGATCAGCAATTTTAGAGCAACATCTAGGTTTGGACATGCTTTGAATTTATTAAGCTGATCCATGCAAGGACATCTACAGTGAGAGGAACTGGGCTCACATTTGTATTTCCCGGGATGCAAAAGCTGTATACTGAAGAAGAAGATCTGTTCCTAACCTTCTTAATATTTAAAAAGAAAATGAGCTACAATGGTTTGAAAACCACAAGATGCTGGTGTAAATGCAATGGAGTCAGGAGACAACACCAAAGATCTTTAACTCTTTAACAGAGATGCTGCAATACTCTAATCTCCTGGTCTGACTCCCATTTAGTTAAATTTTGAAAGGGATAATTGACATGACTTTGGTCAAATCTGCCTTAACTCCACCAAAGTCTCCCTCATCTCATCTCTGGAGTTTAGCTTTTAGGATCATGTTTGAATTACATCCGTGATAAGTTTTTCTGAACTGAGTGGCCCTGGCATAGTAGACCAGATTACTGGTATGTGAACATCATTTAATAGCATGTGGATGATACTTTCCAATACTCTGAGAGTGGATATTTGGTAATAATGAACTAATTGGTCTATTCTAATTAGAATGCCAGTGGCAATCACATCTATATTGATGAGGTTGGCCATGGCTAGAATCATTTCCTGCCTAGGCAAGGACCAGAACCCACTGCAATTTAAACAATAGGTCTACAGTGCCTGCCGTCTCACTGGCTCTCCACTTGGCCTTGGATGACCTGGAAAATAGAAATAGCTACAGTATGTTAAGCTGCTGTTTATTGACTCCAGCTCAGCATTCAACACAATCATACCCCCAATTATAACCTAAGCTCCAAAACTTAGGCCTCTGCTCCTCTCTCTCCAACTAAATCCTTGACTTCCTCAGTCTGTGCAGATAGAAAATAACCCCTCATCCCCACTGACAGTCAACAATGGTGCACCTCAAGGTTGCGTACTTAGACCAGGGCCATATTCTCCCTGCACCCACGATGGGCACAGCTCAAATTCCATCTCTAAATTTGCTGATAACACCACTCTTGTTGGCAGAATTTTAGATAATGACAAGGAAGCATCCAGGAATCAAATAGAATACGTTGCATTCAATGTCAGTAAGACCAAGGAATTGAATGTGGACACCAGAAAGGAGAATTCAAGGAAACCTCGGACCTTATCAGAAGTGAAAAGGGTTTCAAGATTCAAATTCCTGGGTGTCATCATCTCTGAAAATCTATCCTGGGTCCAACATATTGATCCAATTACAAAGAAGACATAACAGTGGCTATACTTCATTAAGAGATTAAAAGAATTGGTATGACACTTGCAAGTTTCAATAGATGTAACACGGAGAGCATTCGAAATCACTGCCTGGTATGGAAGGGCTACTGCTCAGGATCAGGAAAAGCTGCTGAAAGTTATAAATGCAGCCACATCCATCAAGGGCACTAGTCTCCCCTGCATCCAGGACACATTCTAAAGGCAATGCCTCAAGAAGATGGCATCCATCATTAAGGGCTCCTATCACCCAGTTCATGCCTTCTCGTTGTTACTATTAAGGAGGAGGTACAGGAGCGTGAAGACACATACTCATCATTTCAAAAGCAGCTTCAGATTTCTAAATGGACAATGAACCCATGAGAGCCATCTTAATATTTTCCCACTGAAAGGATGCAGCTGGAAACATCAACTGTTTACTCTTTTCTATTGGTGCTGCCTGGCCAGCTGAGTCCCTCCAGCATTTTTCAATATTTTTCCCTCTCTTTTTGCACTATATATGTGTAGGCCTCTGTTAGTCTTGTGAGCCCATGGATTTGCACCTCGGAAAGTTTCCAGGGCACAAGTCTGTGCAAGGTTTTTTTTATGGAAGACCGACAGTTGCCCAAGCTGCAAGTCTCCCCTCTCCATGCCATCAATGTTGTCCAAGGGAAGGGCATTAGGACCCATGCTGTTTGGCACTGGTGTCGTCGCAGAGCAATGTTTTTTAATGCCTTGCTCAAGGACACACACGCAGCCTCAGCCAAGGCTGGAACTAGTGACTTTCAGATCACTAGCTGATCACCTTAACCACTTGGCCATTTATTGTAATTTATAGTCTATATTATTATGTATTGCAATGTACTGCTGCCACAAAACAGCAAATTTCGCAACATATGTCAATGATATCAAACCTGAATTTGATTCTCAAACGAGAGAAAATCTGCAGATGCTGGAAATCCAAGCAACACAAACAATGTGCTGGAGGAACTCAGCAGGCCAGACAACATCTATGGAAAAGAGTACAATCAACATTTCAGGCTGAGCCCCTTTTATCAGGACATGAGAGAGAAAGATGAGGATTCTGATTGGATTTGTCTTGCATTTATGAATATGACATACTTGGGAAATTTTCTACATGGAGAGTTGATGCCATGGTATATCTGCACTGAAACAGCTTGACAAAAAGCATGACCAGCCTTGAAGAGCCTTCAGTTGGAATGTTTATGGTCTCATAACTTGTTCAGAATATCATCCACATACAAAGAATCTAGTGCTCAAGTATACCAACCCAACATCATAACTACTATTACACAAGAATTATTCGAAGTCTACTCAAGATACAAGAGTTAGCAGTTATGCTAGTTTTCACTACAAAAGTAATTCCCCTTGTCCCTGGTGATATGACAAGGAATAGAAGTAGGAAAGTTGGATTGTAGTTGGAGTAAAAGTGGAATAAAAGTTTGAGAAGCCTGAATCCCAGAACAGCTTTACTAGGGCCACTCAGCATTCATAAGCCATCATCCCACAGTGGGATAGCTTTCTCGTGCTTTGCATCCACTCCTTTGGTGTCAGGAACTTGGAAATCCTAGTGCAGGGATTCCCTAAAGGTGACCTTGCATGTTGACTCATAGTAAGGAAGGCAAATGAATGTTAGAATATAAAAGCAAGGATGTAACACTGAGGCTTTATAAGGCACTGGTCAAACTGCACTTGGGATATGGTGAACAGTTTTTGGCCCCTTATCTAAGAAAGTGTCCAGAGGAGGCTTTTTGAGATGATCCCAGGAATGAAAGGATTAACATATTAGCAGCATTGAATTGCTCTGCATCTGTACTTAATGGATTTTAAAAGAATGAGTGGGGATCTCATTGAAACCTTTCAAATATTTAACATTCCATGTAGAGTGGACATGGAAAGGACATTTCCTCTTGTGGATGAGTCTAGAATCAGAGAGCACAGCTGCATAATAGAATGATGTACCCTTAGAACAAAGATGAGGTGGCATTTCTTTAGCCATAGGGTAGTAAATCAGAAGAATTAATTGTGACAATTTGATAGTTTCTTGATTAGGAAGGGTGTCTAAGGTTACATGGAAAAGACATGGGATTGAGAAGGATAATAATCAGCCGTAATTGAATGGTGGAATAAACTTAATGGGCAAATGTCCTAAATCTACTCCTCTGCCTTATGTCTTACCTGCGAGCCCTGGGCAGGATCAATTTTGACATTATCAATAGTGGGAAAAGCAAAATGGGACTTACACCAGGAGGTATGGCTCACTAATATCCAAAGTGCTTGAGTAAGTTTCATTAAGGTTCAAGAAACCCAAGATGTTGTTATCAATGGTCTTAATTTTGTAAATGTAGATGATCAGATATAACATGTAGAATTTATCAGCAATACGGCTAAAGTACTATTTCGCCTTCTTTTTGTGGATGTGCATGTTTACTTTTTATGAGAATATTTACTCAATTTGCTAATCCTGAGAATCCATTATTCATTTTTATTTTACCCCAATGCAATTTTCCCCTGCCAAGTTATCAAATGAACAACCAAGGATCTGCAAAAACAAAATATTGTAAGAGAATCTAGTCCATAAGACCTTTCTAAACTTTGGCTCATGGCAGGAATATCTTGTCTGCAGTCAACACAACAAACTATTCAATGCACTACACTTCGTAAAGCTTTACTATACCAGCGCATATCAAAATATGTAACTCACTAAGGCTGTTTGAATTCAACCATTGCTTGTGCTTCTCCACAGAGTCTTCTAATTTTAAAGTGTTCAATCTCATGTAAAATATATGTGCAACTGCATCAATCAGATTCAAGCAGTTGTGCAGCGGAGCAAAAAGGCAAAGGGCAAAAATTAGAAGTGGAGTAGACAATCAAACAGAAATAACAATCTTCATTAACATGTCCTCATATTTTCTGATAAAATTGAAAAATCAGATGGATTTGCATCCTGTTGGAGTTTTCAGAATTAACTGCTTCAACCTTAAATACAGTCTTGATTCCCAATTTTCAGCCTTTTACAACTTTGAATGTTACATCTGCGACAATAAAAATCTTTATGCATGCTAGATGAGAAGCCAGGAGTAAAACAGAATCTTGCAATACAAATTCACGTGAAAAATATAAGGCTATTGGGAATATGAGTAATTGCTGAGACAATAATTTAATATTCAGCAAATGGCTCCCAGATGGTTGATTCTTATGCACATTATGTTTTGGAGCAGTTTTTTGCAGGAGCATTGTTGTGTCCTGAGTATCCTTTACTCAGCTAGATACTCATCACCTGGAATATACTTGAACTGCCAGAATTACTCAAATAAACAAATTTAGTTTATTAAGGAAATAACTCACTTGCTATTTCTTACACACAAGAGTAAACTCAAACTGGAATTGCTGATCCATACGTACACCTTTTATCAAATTAGATATCACACATTCGCAACCACAACACAGAGTATATTATCCAAGTATAGAACTAAATAAATACTGTAAATACACCACCATCAGTGTTTGCAATAGAGCTGAAGATTATAAGTACAAAGTTGGTTATAATCAACCAACATATTTATATTTTAATAAATGCCCAGTACAGCCGGGAATATTCTTACAATGTAAAAACTCCTGCCAATGTGTCACTACCCAATAAATTTGGATGGTTTAGAAATTTGTCACCTCAGAAGGGTGATACTTTAAACATTTACAAGGAACATGCTACCTATGTGTTTTTTTTGTTGGGGAGTTCAGTAGTAACAGTTGCGCCATTGAGAGGCTCTTAGAGATTTTCCTTTGTGTGTGTGTGAGAGAGATCAAAAAGAAAAATAATAGGGAGATCTGAGGCAGCTTAAAATGAAAGGTAAAAGCAGAAAATGCCGAAATACTCAATAAGCCAGATTGCATTTTATTTCCATAGCTACTGTCTGACCTGTGAGTATTTCCAGCAGTTTCTATTTCTGTTTCAGATTTCTAGAACCAGCAGGTTTTTGTTTGATTACCAACAAGTTGAAAGTTTATAGGCACAAGAGGCACAGCAGATACTGGAAATCTGGAGCAATATACACACTGCATTGAAGGAGCTCAGCAGGTCCAGCAGCACCTGTGGATGGGAATAAACAGTCGACATTTCAGGCCAAGACCCTTCATCAGAAGGTCCTGTCTTTTAAATGAAATACTGTCTCAGCAGATGTAATTTCAAAAAAGCCAGTTTCCTTAGTACCATAACCTGCATTTAGGCATCACACCAACTCCATCATAGAACAGAATCATTACCATATTGTTGTTTTCGTGATTGATTGCCAAGCTTCTGTCAGTGCAATAGGATCCTCATTCTAAACTACTTTGAGGGGTATAACTATCTAGGAGTTTCCTAAGGTCATGAACAGTAGCATACACTGTAGAACTTTGCTTGGGGATACAAATGGGGCTTGATCTAGGATTTGCTAAACAAGGCCACTCTTGACCTTGTACTTGTTTTCAATCACAGCTTTCATAGTTACTCCTCGTATGTGACAATGCTGTGGCTCACCTTAAATTGACGGGGAAGTGGAATGTCAGGCACACAAGGTAAGGTCCTTCTGTGCTCAGTTTGGGCAGCCATGTCTAAACACAAACCTTTTTATACATTACTCGACAAAATAGTTCAACAAAAATCAGCCAATCTTAAAGTCTACAATTGCAAAACTAAAATGTTTATTTTCAAATCTAGCAATGGAAAAAAAAATTATTGTCATTTCATGACAAATGGAACTACAGTAACAATTCAGTTTAACTCTTTTTTAGTAAGACTTTGAAACATCTCAAAATAATTTATTAAAAAGAAATTTCACATTAAAATATAATTAACCATTACATCAAGAAAAACAGTTGTTTAAAATAATGGTTTTCTGAACCTTTAGTACGTGATATGTAATCTGGTCACCTTCTTCAATGCATTCCTCTCTGATGAAGAGAGGATGAAGAGTGGTATTACTTTGCAATGGCTCCAGTCCATTCTATTACTTGTGCAGAATGTAGCACACCACGTTTATTATAGATCTCCAAAAACTGAACGGTCTGAAATACCTGAGTGTACCTTGAGTCATTTATTTTTGTATATTAAGCTCCATGTAGAATATTTGTTATTTTCATACATTGTGTAATCACTAAATTCTATCACAAAGAAACTTGCTTGTAAATGTTGATGAAGGTATCACCAAGTTTCTAAGGCAGTGATTGAAATCAAGACTAATATAAATAGAGAATTTCAATTTGGTCGGCAAATTGGCTGAGGGGAACAAATTGTGATGTTTTCATTTGTAAGCTGAAGTGTGAATTAAAGAAAATATTCACACTCTGTAAACATAAAAACAAAACTCTTTGATCAAAAAATTCATATACTGCAGAATTAGTCCAATACATGTAGTTTATGTTAATGTGGATCATTATGAGAAAGCACTAAATTTAATCTTTAAAAATTAAAATTTAAATTTTATGCAAATTTAATGTCTTTCAATCAGTGGTGTGTAAAATGGTTAGCAAGTTATAAAATTGAAAGTGCTGATTAGAATATTAAACCTTGAAAATGGCTTTAGAGCTGCTTCTTTTGTTGCAATATCAGCAGATTTGTCAGAACAGCAAGATTTGTTGCGATTATACTAAATACATAAATGTCATAACACTGCACTATGTTCATGTATAACATGCCTATTAATCTATCTCTCTTAGCGGCCAAAAACAAAAGCAAAGAGGATCAAGTACTTCACATGCAGTTTTGATTTTCTTCATTAACATATTTTGAAGCTGATACTGCTGATGTATTTTCCCCACTCCCCTCCTAATGAAATTAATTTGTGTTGGAGTAGGTTTGCTCGGTTGCTGTCTGGCAATCAAGCTGAGATTTAGAAAGCATAATACAGTTCTTAGTTTGATTACCCAGATAACTCAGATCCTGGTCTTGCTGATGGATAATGGATCACTGGTTTGAAACAGTTTTGGAGTTTTGCCTCACCCTTTCCTCACATATGGAAAATAATTACAGCATCCCAGTTTTCCAGAAGGGAAAAAATAGTTATGCTAATCTAATCAGTCCCTTTCAAATAGTGAGTCCTGGAACGTACAGTATTTTTTGACCTTTTGAAAGAATATTCTCAAATAATTTTGTGCTATGTTACATGATTTTGCTCACTATTATGCAATTGAAGCAAGTTATTTAGTCCACTTAATGCATGCTGATGTTTGTGCTACCCAAAACTTTCTGTACTTAACCTCATCAAAGCATGATCAAGATCTTCTGCTGGCCTAGAACTGAAGATAGGCTTTTTGTTCCATTGTGGCCCCATCATCCACTGGATGTCTCCTACAATTTAGCACCACCCTGAGTCGCACAGTACCTCTCTCAGTGAAGATAGCTAAAGGCATTCACAGAGCTTAATCCCCAGGCTCACAGACTGACAGTGATATCCATATTAATGAGACTTAAACATTCAAAAATTTGGCTAATTTTGTTTTGCACTTATAGGCATCTGTTAGTCTTGAGAGAGCATGGATCTGCACTTTGGAAAGTTTCCAGGGCGCAGGCCTGGGCAAGGATGTATGGGAGACCACATGTTGCCCATTTTGCAAGTCTCCCTTTTCCACGCCACCGATGTTGTACAAGGGAAGGGCAAGGGCAGATATAGCTTGGCACCTTAACATTCTACAAAACAAATTCACATTCCACAAATCAATTAAGAACATTGAAAATAGAATCAATAAATAATAAAGGAAGACTATATACCTTTTTACTGGAGCCAAAGTCTCCCATTCAATTAAATAGAGTGTGCGGTGATTGATCTGGGGCTGGGGCAGTGAGATTACCATTTTGAGAACTGGGAAATCAGTGGATACCAAACCAAAAGCCGTGGATGGAGCAGGAGGAATGTCGTCTGCTGAAAGCCAGATCTGTAGCCTTCAAGTCTGGCGACCCAGGCCTGTACCAGTAAACCAGGTATGATTTGTGGAGGGCTATTTCAAGGGCGAAGAGACAATTTTGAATGAGGTTGGACGCGACATCAAATGCACAACAACTCTGGCAGGGTTCTCAAGACATTACTTCCTACAAAGCAAAATCCAATAGGATGATTGGCAGCAATGCTTCACTACCAGATGAACTCAACGTCTTCTATGCTCACTTTGAAAGGAAGAATATAACTGCAGCAGTGAAGATCCCTGCTGCACCTGGTGATCCTGTGATATCTTCTCAGAGACTGATTAGGCTGTCTTTAAAGAGAGTGAACCCTCACAAGGTGGGAGGTCCCAATGGAGTACCTGGTAAGGCTCTGAAAACCTGTGCTGATCAACTAGTAGGAGTATCCAAGGACATTTTCAACCTCTCACTGCTACGGGTGGAAGTTCTCACTTGCTTCAAAAAGGCAACAATTACACCAGTGCCTAGGAAGAATAATGTGAGCTGCCTTAATGACTTTTGCCTAGTAGCACTCACATCTACTAATGCTTTGAAATGCTTTGAGAGACTAGGCTGAACTCCTGCCTCATGGACATGGACCCATTGCAATTTGCCTATCATCACAATAGGTCAATGGTAGAGCATTCTCAATGGCTCTGCATATGGCTTTAGACCACCTAGACAACACAAACACCTATGTCAGGATGCAGTTAATCGACTATAGCTCATCATTCCCACAATCCTGATTGAGAAGTTGCAGAACCTGAGACTGTGTACCTCACTCTGCAATTGGATCCTTGACTTCCTAACCAGAAGACCACAATCTGTGTGGATTGGCGATAACATCTCCTACTTGTTGATGATCAACACTGGTGCTTTTCAAGGGTGTGTGCTTAGCCCACTGCTCTACTCACTATAAACACATGACCGTGTGGCTAGGCATAGCTCAAATACCATCTATAAACTTGCTGACGATACAACCATTCTTGGTAGAACCTCAGGTGGTGATGAGAGAGCATATAGGAGTGAGATTTGTGGATTAGTGGAGTGGTGTCGCAGCAACAAACTGGCACTTGATGTAGTAAGATGAAAGAGCTGATTGTGGACTTCAGGAAGGGTAAGACAAAGGAACACATACCAATCCTCATAGAGGGATCAAAAGTGGAGAGAGTGAGCAGTTTCAAATTCCTGGGCGTCAAGATCTCTGAGGATCTAACCTGGTGCCAGCATATCAATGTAGTTATAAAGAAGGCTAGACAGCAGCTGTACTTTATTAGGAATTTGAAGAGATTTGTCATGTCAACAAATACACTCAAAAACTTCTATAATTGTACCACGGAGACCACTCTGATAAATTGCATCACTGTCTGGTATGGAAGGGCTACTGCACGGGACCGAAAGAAGCTGCAGAAAGTTGTAAATCTAGTCAGCTCCATCTTGGGTACTAGCCTAAAAAGTACCAAGGACATCTTCAAGGAGCAGAGTCTCAGAAAGGTAGCATCCATTATTAAAGACTCCAGCACCCAGGGCATGCCCTTTTCTCACTGTTACCATCAAGTAAGAGGTACAGAAGCCTGAAGGCACACACTCAGCAATTCAAAAACAGCTTCTTCCCCTCTGCCATCTGATTTCTAAATGGGCATTGAACCCTTGGACACTACCTTAGTTTTTTAATATTCAGTATTTATGTTTTTTGTATGATTTTAATCTATTCATTATACGTATACTGTAATAGATTTACTTACTTATTTATTATTTTTATTTTTTCTTCTATATTATGTATTGCATTGAACTGTTGCTGCTAAGTTAACAGATTTCACATCACACCTCAGTGATAATAAACACGATTCTGATTCCCAGTATAGCTTACAGGTGCAGTGCAGGAACAGCTGGCAGGATAGACGGTAGCACACATAGTTTACATCTGTACACAGTGCTGGAAGCAGTAACATCCACAGAAAAGCACAACTAGTTCCTGGCATTATCACTAGTATGGATTCAGAACCTTCAGACCTCCTTGATATTTTCCATAAAACTTTATGTGAGCTGGGCTGGAACCGCTCATACACATGAACAAGTGAATGCCATTAAGTTATTGGGATCTTAAATACAAATTTAAAAAAAACTTCAGATAATAGGAATTGATTCTATTAGACAGCACCTGTGGAAAGATAGACTCTTTCCAGATGTGCTACCTGATGTGCCTCTAGAACTAAGACCTTAGTGCTGTCTTAAAGAGGAAGACAGTAAATCACCAAACATAAAGCCATGCCTGAAAATCTGAACAAACTTTACCCATATGGAGCCGAGACCAGTTTGAGAGTTCTTCAGAGTGTCTTAAAGAAATTGCTTGACTACCGACTCCCTCAGAATGCCAGGCTATGCACTTACAATTTTAATTTTTAAGATTCAGAGTGACACTTTTAATGAATCTTGTCTGCCAAAATTTGCCATCCTTCCATTTTTGATTCCACATGGATCACCCACTTTCTGCATTGCTTTCTTAACTGAGTAATTCAGCCTTGCACCATCCAACCTTCAAGCATGTATCCTTCAGTGAAATGAGATAAGCATCTGATAAAAATCAAACTGGCTAAACATATTAATATGCATTGACCCAAATGCTTTACAAACTCCTTTCACCATGGAAGTAGATTTCTAGTTACTGAAGTTACTTATAATTACTGGAGTAAAAGATTGTTAAATCTTTGCTGAAAATGAAGCAATTCCCCCCAGTTATTTAATTTGTTCCCAGTGCTGTTAATGCTTGCTTGCTTTTCTGATACTTCAGATATGACAAAGCCACTCTAGCAGCCTAGATATTTGTTGTGATTTATACCTTATGCCCAATTAAAGAATATAAATGTCAGCACAAAGAATACTTAATCAAATCCCCTGTTAAATGTTGCATTTATAATACATATTCAGAGATAAGCAGTGATGAACTGAGTTCACTTGTACATATTTTTGGCCATAGAATATTCCCAGAGTTCCAAAATTATGTGTACAATATGCCTCACAATTGAAGAGTGAATTGCACTGAATGATTTATTAGTAAGGGGATTAAAATATGTACAACAAATATATGGTAGAAGAATACAAAACAGATTACCAGCTCAATCAGTTTGCAATACTGATTTGATAATATTGAAACAGTTTTGAAGTTTAATAGACAACATGATCAGCAATAGAGGCATCTCATTAGTACTACTTAAATATATAATAAATAAATTACTGCTAATAGGCAATTAATTTCTTCTAGCCATTGTCATTATTTTATAGGCAATTGGAATTTGTTTTAGTTATTTCAAACTCTAGATGTGGTATGACACCAATAGGAAAAGGAAGTGGTGTTAGTGAAAGGGAACCTGAAATATTGAGAATCTTTTACTGCCTGAGTGAAGTTAGAATTAAATTCTGCTTCCATCATTGACCATCACAAATAAAAAAACCATCACAAAATAAACATTCATGGAAAATCAATTAATTAACGTTTTACATTCCTTTATCGCAAGGTGTGCTTCTGTTCATTTCTATTCAGTGGTTGATGAAAGGCTGCTGACTTGCAGTGGAGATGCTGTGGATTGAGAACAGCTTTCATTAGTTTCCAGATGAAGCAGTCAGTCCTGACTAAATGTGTGCACTGTATCAGCAAGGGGCTTCCAAGCAGAATATAAGGCTTTGAAGATGAATGCCGCTCTCCTGAAAAGGAATGCAGGTCAGATTTTATGGGGCCAGGTGAGATGCCTCAGCAAACTGGTAATTTACTAGTTAGAAGATTGCTGGATAGATTGATGAACAGCTGGAACAGCTTGAAAACCCCAATATATGTAATAATACAGACTCACGATCGAGCCTCCAGTGCAGCATTCAGATGTTGGGTGGTGCTGCTCAAATGGAAACTGCAACATTAATCCTCATTAGCTTAATGGAATTCAAAGCTACAAAAGGTGAAGTCCAAACTGTGCTAAATTGCTCCATATTCTTTGTTACATAACAAAAGTTTTAGATGACTTTGTAATGCACTGAACACATCAGTTATCAGCCTTCTACAGCTGCCCCACAATGTCCTAACTTAAATGCTCTCCAACAGAACTCATGTGGCTTCTAAGTAAGCTGACAAAGGTTGTATCCTTGATTTGTGTTCTGACTACAGACCACCTATATGGAGTCACATCTCCATGATAACCTGCTAATTATTTAACTGAGCTGGTGGTTTGAAGTGCATACTCCAATGAAAGCTGCATTTCATTATCATCACTATCTTCTTGCTGCCCCTCCCCCTCTTCTCTAGATCTTGATAACATATGATGATTTTAGACCTATACTTGGTGAAGTTTAGAAGAATGGGGGGGGTGGGTGAATCTCATTGAAACACATCAAATATGAAAGGCCTAGATAGTGGCGACATGGAGTGGATGTTTCCTATAGTGTGGGAGTCTAGGATCAGAGGGCACAGCCTCAGAATAGAAGGAGATCCCTTTAGAACAGAGATGAGGAGGAATTCTTTAGCCAAAGGGTGGTGAAGTTGTGGAATTCATTGCCAAAGACAGATGTGGAGAGCAAGTCATTGGGTATATTTAAAGTGGAATTTGATAGGCTCTTGATTAGTAAGGGCATTAGTGGTTACTAGGAAAAGTCAAGAGACTGGGAATGAGAGGGATAGTAAATCAGCTATGATCAAATAGTGTAGCAGTATCAATGGACTGAATGGCCTAATCCTGCTCATACGAGAATTTCTGCTCATATATCTTATGGTCATGATTCCCTGAAAAGGAAGAGGGACAAGGATGAAACGATGGTGTGAAAATGGGAGCCAACTAAGAGTGGGAACGGGGAAGAAGCCCTTATAAAGTTAAAAGCACGAGACATAGGAATTTAGCGGATGATGAAGTAAGAAAAGCAATATCTTTCATGATTTCAGCCTCAGCAAATGCAAAGAATGACCGATAAGATTTTCTCCATGTAGAATAGGACGTGCTGCATCCAGTTGTTCAAGATTTCCTTTTGTACGAGTGAGGAAAGTATGTCAATAATTGTTGGAAAGTGTTGTTGGGTGCTGTGACTATGGAAATTGTCCTGTATCCTGGGTGAAAGATATGTGCATGCTTTAAGATTTGGGCATGTGATTTTAAGCTGCTGATTTGTGGTACAGCATATGAACGTTGAATCCAATTCCAGACTGACAGAGATTATTGATAAACATATGATAATATTGTAATGAATTGAAGATTAACTGAGGTCGGAAGTGCAATTCGTAGGATCTGGCATTTCATTCATTGATTATGAACATTCCTATAAAATCATGCTTCTTGCATTGAGATCTTTGGGGTTTAGCTCTTTGAACTGATTACCAAGGGTGATTACTTCCATACCTTAGCATTGTGTGATTAAAGGAACTCGAGATTACCTCACTTGCCCTATTTAGTAGACTAATTTCCAATTCCTCTATCAGCATTTGGAACTGGAAATAGGTAAACAAAAAAGTAGAAAATTTTTTTTGCAGAATGGTGGGGATCCCAGAGGTTAGTCTAGAACCAAAACTTTCCTTTGTTTCTATAAAGATTTTGGATTTGTATGTTTATAGGGTATTATTTCCAAATATTCACATGAGAAAAATTTGGATGGCCACTGAAATATGGGAAGGCTAATAATTAATTTCAAGCTGATGCAGAACGCCTTGCATATTGGGTGTAGGATAGGAGCTAAAATTTGATGTTGAAAAATGTGAGATGTTACATTTTGGTAGGAAAAATGCAAAGAGGGTACAGTTCTACAATGGGTGCAAGAGCAGGAAGTATTGGGAATATAGGTACTTCACTTATGGATGGGATTAAAATATTTGGGCTACTGGCTTTTATAAATAAAGGTAAAATATATAGAAGCATTGAGTCTTTATAAAATATTGATTGATCTATAACCCAGGGGAGAGCTCCCACTCCTGGAAAAATGTGAAATCTTTGAAGGTGTGGAAATGATTTACCAACATGATTCTGGGAATAAGGGATGTCAATTTCTCTGGTAAGGTCAGTTTTTGTTGACTGCCCTTAATTGCATAATAAGTTGATAGTGAGGCTTGATTTTAATCTGTTGCAGTCATTGTTATGAAATTTATTCACCCATAATGATAGAGAGGAAACCCCAGGATTTCCACTACTGAACTTGCACATCCTAGAATGATGAAGATTGATAGGCATTGAAAATCACCTTAAGAAACTTGTACAGCAATGGCAGAGATGACTGGTCTGATAGCCATTTACTTTTAGTTTGATTCCATTCACTTGAGAGATTGCTGCCATTTCCCAGTGATTAATTTTTAATCAGAATTTTTGATGCCACACTTAATCAGATATTGCATTGGCATAAAGGATTATTTGTTTTAGATTGGACCAGGGTTGTAATGAGATCTAGAGTTGAACAGTCCTGTCATAACCTGAACCACACATCAGTGGGCATTTGACAATACTGTTAAACATGTTTACCACCACTTTGTCTGGTGCTATTTTTCTGGATTGAATTTGCTCAACTTTTTGTGTGAGAAATTCCTAGGGAGAATTAGGCTTCATAACTGTTATGGGTGTGGCAATTGCAATTGTCCACAAACAACTTGGTTAGAGACACAGTTAGTTCAGGAGTACAAAGCTTCAACTACAGAACTACATCTGGGATTCTGTCACACCCATTGCTTTTGTTGTTGCAATGGACTCATATCATTCAAATAACATACAATATGTATTTGAATAACTTGCTTCCATATTAGTAAAAATTTGAAGATGCATGGAATGCTGAGGCTTTATAAGGCACTGGTGAGGCCTCACTTGGAATATTGGGGGCAGCTTTGGGCCCCTTATCTTAGACACTGGAGAGGGTTCAAAGGAGGTTCCAGGATTGATCATTTCATTCACCAGAATTCAGAAGAATGAGGGAAGTCCTGATTGAAAGCTATTAAGTGGCGAAAGGCCTTGACAGATTGGATGTAGAGAAGATGTTTCCTATGGTGGGAGAGTTAATGCCAAAGGACACAGCCTTAGAATAGCAGGGCATCCTTTTAGAATAGAGATGTGGAGGAATTTCTTAAGACAGAGAGTGGTGAATCTGCAGAATTCAGTGCCACAGGCAGCCGTGGAGGCCAAGCCTTTATGTATGTTTAAGGCAGAGATTGATAGATTCTGAATTGGTCAAAGCATGAAGAGACACAGGGAGAAGGCAGGAGATTGGGGTTGAGAGGAAAAATGGATCAGTTATGATGAAATGGCAGAGGAGACTTTATGAGCCAAATGGCCTAATTCTGCTCATATAATTTATAGTCTTATCGATGAGGCCATGATGAATTATCCATCTACAACAATGGCTGCAAATGCTGTAGTCAGTGGCCTATCAGCAATTGGAAGCAAATGAGTATGTACTCACTCAGGCTGACAAAGTGTATACCACTCGGATACTGTAGAGGGGAATGATCTCGCAGAGGAAAGTCACAGCGGTCAGGTATCTAGCACTGAGTCTGGCTCTCTGAACCAGAAGTGAAGGGGGAAGAAGAGGCATGCTGTGGTGATAGGGGATTTGTTAGTTAGGGAAACAGAAAGGAGGCTCTGTGTACAAGAATGAGATTTCCAGATGGTGTGTTGCCTCCCAGGGACATCTTGGATCAAGTCCTCAGCTTTATTAAGGTGGATGGTCAGCAGACAGAGGTCATAGTCCATTTAACTAACGATAACATAAGCAGGAAGAGTGACGAGCTTCTGCAAACTGAGTCAAGGGAGTTAGGTGCCAAGTTAAAGGAAAGGACATTGAAGGTTGTGATCTCAGTACTGTTTGCCATGCCAGTGAGCTCAGAAGTAGGAAGATCATACAGTTTAACACATGGCTAAGAGATGGTGTAGAATAGAGGGTGTCTGAATTTTGGATCATTGGGCTCTCATCCCAGGAAGGTGGGACCTTCACAGAAGAGACTGTTTGCACCTGAACATGAGGGGGTATAATACCCTAGCTGGAAAGTTAGCTCCTGCTGCACAGCGGGGCAAGGGTGGGGTGGGGTGCAGTTGAACTAGAGTTGTAGATGTATGGTATCTAAGCCTTCAGAACAGATGGTTTAGAGGTTGCGAAGACAGATGTTGTTAAGAACTCAGACAAAATCAGAAATCAAAAGATTGAGCATGATGTGACTAATATCCTGAGCTGTGTATATTTCAGTGCAAGAAGCATTGTGAGAAAGGCAGATGGGTTCAGAACAAGGATCAGCACATGGAATTATGATATTGTAGCCATTAGTGAGACTTTGATACAGCAGAGGCAGGACTGGCAGCTTAATATTCCAGTGTTCCATAGTTTTTGATGAAACAGAACTTTAAGGATTAAAGAGGGTGGGGTGCTGTCACTACGCGGTGAAAATGTCAAGGCAGTGCTCAGTCAGGACAGACTGGAGAATTTGTCAACTGAGAAGTTATGGGTAGAACTAAGGAATAAGAAATGTATGACTACATTAATGGTGCTAAATTATAGATCACTCAACAGTTGGCAGGATTTAAAGAACAAGTCTGTGGAGAGATCACAGACTGTTGCAAGAAACACAAGGTTGTTATAGTAGGGTATTTTAACTTTCCACATAGTAATTGGGACAACCATACTGTAAAGGACTGGATATGATAGTGTTTATCATTTGTTTTCAGGAACATTCCCTTAATCAGTACATGGAAGTCCCAATGGAAGAGTGCTCGATACTTGATCTGTTATTAGGGAATGAGGCAGGGCAGGTGACAAAAGATTGCATAGGGGAATCTTTTGCATTTCCATTAGTTTCAAAGTAAATATGGAAAAAGATACGTCCAATCCACTGGTTGAGATTCTAAACTAAAGAAAAGTCATTTTTGATGTTATAAGAAAGGATCTGGTAAGTGTGGATTGGGACAGGCTGTTTTCTGGCAAAGGTGTACTTGGTAAGTGGGAGGTATTTAAAAGTGAACTTTTGAGAGTAAAAAGCTTGCATGTGCCTGTCATAATAAAAAGGCAAAGGGAACAGGTTTATGGAACCTTGGTCTTCAAAAGATATTGAGGGCCTAGTTAAGGGAAAAAGGAGGTGCCTAGCAGGTGTAGACAGATAGGAACAAATGTGGTACTTGTGGAATATAAGAACTGCAAGAAAGAAAGCAATCAGAAGGGCTAAATGTAAGAATTTAGGCCTCCTGATTGCCCGAGTTGACAAGGTGAAGAAGAATCCCAAGGGATTCTACAGATAATGTTTGGAGCAAAATGACTGCAAGGTATAAAATTTGGTTCTCTAGAAAATCAGAATGGTAGTCTATCCAGGGAGTTAAAAGAGATGGGGGAGACCTTAAAGGGATTTTTGCATCTGTATTTGCTCAGGAGACAGACATACGGTCTACAGAATTCAGGCAAAGCAGCAGTGAGGACATGGACTGTATACAGATTACAGAGGAGAAAGTGTTCACTGTCCTGAGGCAAGTTAGTGTGGATACATCCTCAGGGCCTGATAAGGTGTTCCTTGGTGTTCTGCTGTTTACAAAAGGTTCTAAAAATAAACCAGGAAATTATAGTCTGGTGACCTTGAAATTAGCAGTGTGAACATTATTGGAAGTTATTCTAAGGGATCAGATATGCGAGAATTTGGATAGACAGGCACTGATTAGGGATAGTTAGCATGGCTTTGTGTGTAGTAGGTCATGTCTAATAAATCTTATAGAATTTTTTGAGGAAGTTATCAGGAAAGTGTATGAAGGCAAGGCAGTGGATGTTGGCTACATGGATGTCAGCAAGGCATTTGACAAGGGCTCACATGGAAGGTTCAGTTGCTTGGCATTGAAGATGAGGTAGTAGATTAGATTAGAAACTGACTTCCTGAAAGAAGCCAGAGAAAAGTAGTGATGGTTGTCTCTCTGACTGGAGGACTGTGATTAGTGGAGGGCCGCAGGGATTGCTGTTGGGCTTGTTGTTATTTGTCATCTATATCAATGACCTGAATATAATGTGGTTAATTGGATCTGTAAATTTGCCGATGACACTACTAGACTGAACTCCTGCATCAGCAAGGACCTGGATCCATTGCAATTTACCTATCGCTACAATAGGTCAATGGCAGACACAATCTCAATGGCTCTCCACACGGTTTTAGACCACCTAGACAACAAAAACACATACGTCAGGATGCTATTCATTGACTATAGCTCAGCATTTAATACCATCATTCCCACAATCCTGATTGAGAAGTTGCAAAACCTGAGCTTCTGTACCTCCCTCTGCAATTGGATCCTTAACTTCCTAACCGGAAGATTAATAATAACACATCCTCCTTGCTGACGATCAACACTGGCGCACCTCAGGGATGTGTGCTTAGTCCACAGCTCTACTCTCTGTATACACGACTGTGTGGTTAGGCATAGCTCAAATACCATCTATAAATTTGCTGACGATACAACCATTGTTGATAGAATCTCAGGTCATGACAAGAGGGCATGCAGGAGTGAGATATGTCAGCGAGTAGAGTGGTGCCATAGCAACAACCTGGCACTCAACATCAGTAAGACGAAAGAGATGATTGTGGACTTCAGGAAGGGTAAGACGAAGGAACACATACCAATCCTCATAGAGGGATCAGAAGTGGAGAGAGTGAGCAGCTTCAAGTTCCTCAGTGTCAAGATCTCTGAGGATCTAACCTGGTCCCAGCATATCGATATAGAAGGCAAGACAGTGGCTATACTTGGTGAGGCATTTGAAGAGATTTGGCATGTCAACAAATGCACTCAAAAACTTCTATAGTTGTACTGTGGAGAGCATGCTGATAGGCTGCAACACTGTCTGGTATGGAGGGGCTACTGCACAAGACCGACAAAAGCTGCAGAAGGTTGTGAATCTAGTCAGCTCCTTCTTGGGCACTAGCCTACAAAGTGGACATCTTGCGGGAGCAGTGTCTGAGAAAGGCAGCGTCCATTATCCGATTCCTAAATGGACATTGAAGCTTTGGACACTACCTCACTTTTATTAAATATACAGTATTTCTGTTTTTGCACATTCTTTTAAATCTATAAGTAAATTTATACGTAATTGATTTACTTGTTTATTTTTTTTTCCTTCTCTGCTAGATTATGTATTGCATTGAACTGCTGCTGCTAAGTTAACAAATTTCACGTCACTTGTTGGTGATAATAAACCTGATTCTGATTCTGTCTCTGGCAATTGGGGATGTAGGGGACAGCAAGAAAGACTATTTGAGCTTGCAATGGGATCTGGACCAGCTGGGAAAATGAGCTGAAACATGGCAAATGGAATTTAATTCAAATAAGTGGGAGGTCTTGCCCTTTGATATGACCAGTCAGGGTAGGTCTTACATAGTGAACAGGAGGGCACTGAGGAGTATAGTAGAACAAAGGGATCTGGGAATAAAGGTCCATAACTCATTGAACATGGTAGCACAGGTAGATAGGGTTATAAAGAAAGCTTTTGGCCCATTGGCCTTCATAGATCAAAGTATTAAGTACAGGAGATAAGATGTTTTGTTGAAGTTATATAAGATGTTGGTGAGGCCTAATTTGGAATATTGTGTGCATTTTCGGTCTCCTACTTACAGGAAAGATATAGATAAGTTTGAAAGGGTACGGAGAAAATTTACAAAGATGGTGTTGGGTGATGTGGAAAGGTTGAATAGTTTAGGAAGAGGAACATGAGGGGAAACTTCTTCACTCAGAGAATCATGAGAGTGTGGAACAAGTGGTGTATGCAAGCTCAATTTCAGCATTGAAAAGAAGCTTGGATAGGTACATAGATGGCAGGGATATGGAGGATTATGGTATGGGTGCAGGTTGATGGGAGAAGGCACGCTTATTGGTTCAGCACAAACTAGAAGGGCCGAAGGACCTGTTTCTGTGCTGCACTTTTCTATGACCCGATGACTCATGCCTTTAACCTTCAGTTGTAAGTCATGTCTTGAGGCAATGTTCAAAGATCCACCACTCTCATTATTTCTTGTGTTGCCCAATTCAGGTCACAAATAGTGATTTGAGGGCTGCAGAGATTTGATCATTGTTGAATTGTTATGAGATTAGAGTGAAGGTTGGGAGGCTTGATAGAGTTTTGGATATTTGTGGGGCAAGGAGGGAAACATGAGATGGTCGATTTCAGGTCAGTTTTCCACGGTGGCAGATGGGATGTGAGATCAAAGAAAAGAAGAATAAACTATTTAACTAAGAGGTATCTCTGTCTGCCACTCTGCTGGGTAAGTTGTCCTGTAACATCTAATAGTGAGTGCTCCCTGCAGAGCCTGGTCCAAATTCCTTTTCCTGTATTTGCTCTGAAAGATTGTGCAGGGAATTATGGCCCAAAACTCATTTGCCTAGAAATGTCCATTCAAATTACTAGTGATGTGACATGACCCAGAAATGATTGTTATCGTATCTCACACCAGAAAAAAAATGATTTTCTATTGCATACCACTGGGGAGAAAGAAAGAGTTATGTAATTGAATTTTTAGATAATTATACCTTTGTATAGCTGCTAACCACCTATTACTTCAAATTTTAAAATAAGCCTGGTTGAGCAAGAAAAAAAAAACTTTTGCTGGAAATTATATATTTGTAGAGTACAGATGAATACTTAAACTCTGTCTGACACATGTACCCAACTGTTAGCACAGCAACCATCTTTGAATGCAACACTCCACTAATGTTCATATAATATCCATTGTCTTCAAACCTTTTCAGTAAAACACATTTCAGTCATAAAGATGTCATTAGAGATATAGTACAAGTTGATAATGTCTTTGCTGAAAAGGTTTCAAAGGTTCAATTAAACAAAAATAATTTAGGCGACCAACAAAATATAGAGCCCTTTTTTCTACTTTATCCAGAAGCATCTACTGCTCCTAAAGGCACTCATCTGAGATTTTTATTTTACTCACAGTGATGCTAATCGCATTTTGTATATCAGTCATTTTTCAGTTATATGTCTTGTTAGCGAATGTCATCTGTCACTTAAGTACAAAATGAACAGGCTGTTCCTGTCTATATCCAATACCAAGAGAAACATATTTCACACAGTGTGGCTACAATCATAGTCATTGGCTTGGTTGTACCCCCTCATTCCATGCCAATTACCATGTTCCTACTGGATTCCCTCTGAGATCAACTACTTCAACATAACAGTAAATAATTTTTGACAACATACTAAACTGATGCTCAGTTATTAGTTTTTTTAAAAAAAGTTCTGTCGCAAGTCAGAAAGAAATAAAGGCGGTGTTTCAGGAATGAAAAAGGATCATCTGTTTGCATTTTATATTTATGAATAGCTAACTAGTTAAAAGGTGGCTTCAGAAAAATATGCAGCACTTTGAACCAGCTGAAAACCCAGGTGTATTCGTATCTTGTGGATGTTACACATACATAGTGACAGTTCATTGTAATTGCACAGTTCAGTGGAACCGAGCTCAGCTCTTTTCGGTTTTTACTTCTTCAATGAGGAACATCCATTACATTGTAAAAGGCATGCATCTTTCAGTTGCTGTACGAAGATGGAAGGAAAACCAAATTTACTCCTAAAAGAAACTTTCCTTAGGCAAATACGAAATCAGTTTGTTCCCAAGCTAAGGCAGGCTTAGTTCAATATATACTATTTTCACCTCAGTGTCTGTGGGATCAAATGCCTCTCCAGAGACATGAGCTCAAAACTCAGGTTTAATTCTAGTGTCGCATAGTTATTGGCTGCAGAATTCAAGATTGTTTCCTGACAAGTAATACTAAACATTTATTTATTTGTTTTAGCTATGCAGTGTGGAGTGTGTCCTCCTGGACCTTTGAGCAGTGCCTTCCTAGCAACCCTTTAACCCGAACCTAATCACGGGATAGATCACAACAACCTGGTACATCTTTGGACTGTGGGAGGAAATCAGAGAACTCGGAGAAAATCCCTCCATTCCATAGGGAGGTTGTACAGGGACTCCTTACAGAACAATGCCTGAATTGAACTCCAAAATCCAGAATACCCTGAGCTGAAATAGTATTGCACTAACTGTTACGTTTCTATAGTGTCCTAGACTGGCAATAGTTGTGTCCTGAAATGTTCAATCCAAGGAACCCAATTAAATGAAACATTTACTTTTTACAATAATGATAGGAAATTAATTTCTGATACCTGCTAAACTAAGATTAAATCTAGGCTCTGTCTGTGTTCTCAGATGACTATTTTGGACAACAGGAAAAGTGTGCAATTGATAGATATAACAAATGTTTCTCACACAAGACTAAAAATAGATGATCTGGTCATTCATACAGAACTGCTTTTCACCACTTCTTTTCCTACTTGACCACATTTCAAAAGTATTTTATCGGCTTCAAGTTAATCCGGAATATCTTGAAATGGTTGTGAAAGATACAAAACTTTCTTTTGAGGTGCTGATGAAGAGAATGCTTGATTGGTGCATTGTGATCAGCTGTCTTTGGGACAACAAAGGGTTTATACTCCTGACTATGGTAATGCACCATCAATAACTCTTGGAGATGGGAGGCGAACGATAGGCTTTTATTAGCTGCAAGAGACCACAATTAGCAACAAGAGACCACCACACAACATCCTGGATACTGAGGGAGGAGCAGTGCCTCCAATTGCCTTTATACAGGGATCAGTGGGAGGAGCCACAGGAGCAGTCAGCAGAGGGGCATGTCCAGATTGGTATATGTAGTTCACTACATTCACCACCCATTTGTTTTAAAAGACAGTCCCCATGGGGCGAAGTTTCTTATAAGTATATTTGCAGGTTAAGTCTATTGGGCAGTTGAATCTGTCGCTACGATCTACGTAGCACCGGTGGTGATTGCACAGGTGCCGGTGGTTGTGCTGGCTCCGGCCTGACTTGAGGTGTCAGCCCATTAGGCGTCAGTAACCCCTCATGCATGTGCGAGGCGCCTGGTATAGGAGTGTTGTGAGGAGTCTGTGTAGGGCTTGGTGTACGCGGTGTCTAGTGGTTATACACCTCAGTGGGTACTTGGTTCATAGTCACCATGGAGTGTTCTGGGTAAGGGTTTGGTGCTCCTGTGGGCGCCAGGTTGCAGACGGAGACCGTGTCCTCCTGCCCATCAGGTAAGACCACGTAGGCATACTGGGGGTTTGCATGTAGTAGGTGAACCCTCTCGACCTGCAGGGAGTATTTCTTGCTCCTCGCATGTTTCTGGAGCAGCACTGGCCCTGGGGATGTCAGCCAAGCTGGTAGGGTGGTCCCAGTGACAGACTTCCTGGGAAAAGAAAAGAGTCGCTCATGAGGGGTGGCATTGGTGGACGTACATAACAGGGAGCGGATGGAGTGGAGTGCCTCGGGGAGGACCTCCTGCCAACGAGAGACCAGCAATCCCTTTGACCAAAGGGCTAAAAGTGAGGCCTTCCACACTGTGGCATTCTCCCTCTCCACCTGTCCATTTCCCCAGGGATTATAGCTCTTGGTCCTACTAGTAGCAATGCCCCTAGCTAGCAGGTACCAGTGCAGCTCGTCACTCATAAAGGAGGACCCTCTATCACCGTGGATATAGCAGGGATATCCGAACAGAGTGAAGAGCTGGCGCAGGGCTTTTATGACAGACGTGGCAGTGGTATCGGGGCAGGGGATGGCAAAGGGGAACCACGAGTACTCGTCGATTATGTTGAGAAAGTAGACATTGCGGTTGATGAAGGGAAGGGAGCCTTTAAAGTTGACACTCAGTTGCTCAAAGGGGAGGGTGGCCTTGATAAGTTATGCCTTGTCAGGACGGTAGAAGTGCAGTTTGCACTCAGCGCAGTCTTGGCAGTCCCTGGTCATCGTCCTGATGTCCTCAAGGGAGTAAGGCAGGTTCCGGGCTTTCAGGAAATGGTAAAATCAGGTGACCCCCGGGTGGCAAAGATCTGCATGGAGGGCATATAGCCGGTTGAGCTGCGCACTGGCACACGCTCCCTGGGATAGGGCATCGGGGGCTCATTGAGCTTTCCAGGTCGATACAGGATATCATAGTTGTAGGTGGAGTGTTCTATTCTCCACTGCAAAATTTTATCATTTTTCATTTTGCCCCACTGTTGGTTGCTAAACATGAATGCAACTGAGCGCTGGTCAGTCAGCAAGGTGAACCTTTTGCTGGCAACATAGTGCCTCCAGTGCCTATTAGCTTCCACTATGGCCTGGGCTTCTTTCTCCACTGCGGAGTGCCGAATTTCAGAGCCTTGAAGGGTACGAGAGAAGAATGCTACTGGCCTGCCTGCCTGATTGAGGGTAGCAGCAAGCGCGAAATCGGAGGCGTCCCTCTCTACTTGGAAGGGAATGGTCTCGTCAACTGCATGCATCGTTGCTTTGGCAATGTTCCCTTTAATGCAGCTAAAGGCCGCGCAGGCCTCGGCAGAGAGGGGAAATGCGGTGGACTTGACCGGGGGGGGCAGGCCTTGTCTGCGTAGTGAGGGACCCATTGGGCGTAATAGGAAAAGAAGTCCAGGCACCATTTGAGGGCTCTGAGCGTGGTGGGAAGAGGGAGTTCCAACAGGGGTCGCATACAGTTGGGGTCAGGGCCAATGACCCCGTTCTCCACGACATACCCAAGAATAGCAAGTCGGGTGGTTCCAAACACACACTTATAGGTAAGGTTAAGAGTTTTGGCTGCTTGGAAAAATCGTTGGAGGTTAGTGTCATGATCCTGCCAGTCGTGACCGCAGATGGTGATGTTATCCAGATATGGGAACGTGGCCTTCAGTTGGCATTGGTCCACCATCCGGTCCATTTCCCTCTGGAAGACAGAGACACCATTTGTGACACCAAATGGGACGCGCAGGAAGTGATAGAGCCTGCTGCCCACCTCGAAGGCGGTGTAGTGGCGGTCCTCCAGGCGGATGGGGAGCTGATGGTAAGAAGATTTTGGTCTATGGTCGAGTACACCTTGTACTGAGCTATCTGATTGACCATATCCGCGATGCGGGGTAGGGGGTACACGTCAAGCTGCGTGAACCTGTTGATGGTCTGGCTATAGTCCACGACCATCCTATTTTTCTGCCCGGTCCAAACAACAACCACCTGCGCCCTCCAAGGACTTGTGCTTGGCTCAATGATCCCCTCCCTGAGCAGCAGCTGCACCTCCAACTTAATTAAAGCCCTGTCCCCCACGCTGTACCTCCTGATTTTAGTTGCCACAGGTTTATAGTCAGGGGGTCAGTTTAGCGAACAGCGGTGGGGGAGGGGAATCTTGAGGGTGGAGAGGCTACAAGTGGTGTCAGTAGCACAGCTGTTGGCATGGTGCTGGGTGGGATGTGTGTGTGTGTGTGTGTGTGTGGTCAGTAGCAGGGTATATGACGAAGTCCCACAAAACTGAGGATTCCTGACAGTGAGTGGTGGGAGGGGCCCGTCATACTCCATTGTCACACTTTTCAGGTGGCTCTGGAAGTCCAGCCCCAATAGCACAGGGGCACACAGTTGAGGCATGACCAGTAACGCAAAGTCCCGATATTCTGTGCCCTGAACCACCAATGTCGCTACACAACCCCCCCCCCCCCCCCCCGGATGTCTGTGGAATGCAAACCAGGAGCCAAGGTGACCCTCTGGCTTACTGGCTGTGTCACAAGTCCGCAGCGTTGCACCGTGTCCGAGTGAATAAAACTCGCAGTGCTGCCCATGTCAAACAGGCAGCTAGTCCTGTGCCCCTCCACCAGGATGTCCATCATTGACCTTGCGAGCTGGTGTGGAGCGCTTTGGTCGAGGGTTACGGAGGCCAGAGTTGAATTGCCGTCTTGAATCGCCTTCTTGGTGCCTGGGAAGCACCCGTGGGTTGGAGGCGGGGCGAGGTGGCGCCAACAAAGATGGCAGATGGCGGCGACCAAGATTGCGACCCCCATGCCTCGCACGCGGCGCTGCTCGACCCGGCTCTTGGTTTAGACTTACTGACCTTGGCGAAGTGGCCCTTCTTTTCGTAGCTGGAGCAGGTAGTTTCTTGGGCTGGGCAGCATTTTCAGGGGTGCTTTTCGAGTCTGCAGAACTAACACTGCGCGGATTTGCAACTGGCAGGAGCCGTGGTCAATTGTGGGGACTTCATGGACTCAAGAGTGGCAGCAGCTGTGGTCGATTCGCTGGTGGGTGGCGGGGTCTGCAGCATCCATGGGACCGGTGGGAGATCACATGGCTGGATAGCGTCAGCATTGTGCAGAGCAGCATCCAGCATGTCAGCCAGCTCGATCGCTGACTATAAGATAAAATCGGCATTTTCCAGCAGCCGCTGGCACACATACACTGACCTGATCCCCGTAACGAAGGCGTCTCGTACCAGGAGCTCCGCATGCTGTTCCGCCGTCAGCCCACTGCAGTCGCAGGCCCGCACGAGTGTCTGTAGGGCCCGGAAAACTCAGCGCTCGACACTCTGGTCTGCTGCCACCACGTCGCTAAGCGATGTCTTGCGTAGACAGTGTTCACCAGCTGCAGGTACTGTCTTTTGAGGGCGTCCAGTGCCCCTTTGTAGGTCAGCAGGTCCCTGATTAGGCAGTATACCCACAGACTGACCCTGGAGAGGAGAACTCTGCATGGTAGCAGGCTCAGTCACGGAAATCTCTTGCAGGTACGATTGGAAGCATGCAAGCCAGAGTTCAAAGGCAATGGCTGCTTCTGGAGATTGAGGATCAATGTCCAATTTGTCTGGTCGTAAAATGCTCTCCATGTTTTAAAATTGCAGCGAATAAAATTGATGCACAATCAATAACTCTTGGAGATGGGAGACGAACAATAGGCTTTCATTAGCTGCAAGAGACCACAATTAGCAGCAAGAGACCACCACACAACATCCTGAAGACTGAGGGAGGAGCAGTGCCTCCAATTGCCTTTATACAGGGTCTGTGGGAGGAGCCACAAGAGCAGTCAGCAGAGGGGCGTGTCCAGACAGGTATATGTAGTTCACAACATATGGAAATCTTAAAATCATTCTCACAGTACTGGATAGACATAAAGTTAACCTGTAACATTTTAGAGCACCTTCTCTTCAACATGAACAACTTCATTGCAATGACATTAATTTAATTAAGCCTAATCAAAATAAAATTAATATGCTGCTCAACACTTTCAATTTGTATTCATGTTTCTTCATTTCTCACTGATATAGAAGTTTTCCTTTTTAACAGTTCCATAGCAGGTTTTATATGAAAGTGTTGACCCTTACTTGATTTTATGACCATTTTGGACATAAATATTTGAGCAAGGAATTACATTTACAGCACATTTTTAAAATAATCTATACACCCCTGGGTTTGAATAGGGAGAATGAGGGTCAGGACAACAACGTGCAACTGAATGTGAAATGATGTCTTGTCACACCACTCTACATATTGTAGACAGGTCAAGCAAGTTGTGTTTTGCATCTCATAAGAAAATATTTGGACTAGTTGAAAATGTAGGTTTTAAGGAGCATCTTCAAAGACAGCATTGATAAGAGCCTTTGGGAAATGATCCCAAAGCCCAGAGCCATGCAACTAAAGGCAGCATTACTAATAGTGCAGCAATTAAAATTGATGATGTGCTGGGTGCCAGAAATGTAGAAATGGCTTAGTTAATAGTCTGTCAGTTTTGCTGTTTAAAATGCAGAGTTTTCCCTGTGCCTAACTGCAGTTATTTATCTTCAAAGGAATACCTTTTGTTATTCATTACCCCTCTTTGTATAATGTTGATTGAACTACAGTCATTCTGATAGGTTCAGAAATGACTAAATATGCAGAGATACTGTGAAACATTTCCCAATTTCAATAATTTCAATAATTAGTTGATCAACAGTGTGTCTGTAATCACCTTATTTGGACTAAAATAAACCCCACAAATCTGTGAATGCTGATGTGATAATGGCCTTAAAATGCAGAGGGATGGACAAGAGAATTTAAATGCCAGCTTCTTTGTTCTGTTAGCAAACTTGATCAGCAGCATTTTAACTGGATAAAGGAAGGATTTCATGGTTTTCTGAGTTACTTTCTCAATTCATTACATGGCAGCATATGCTACAAAACAGAGCTGGATGAACTGTCAGCTTTCTGATTGCTGCATAAGAGTGGACATCTAATAATGTTTGGCAATGATTTGAAATTATATTTATAACCTGGAGAAATAATTACTGGCATTTCAACGTCCAGACTGACAGATAAAAGTAGGACAGTTTGATACAAAACCTAGCATAATGACAGATAATAAAATTGCAGTTAAATCTCTGAGCCAGAATGATGACAAAAGACAGATAGAGCTCAGACAGAATATGGATTCTTGCTATCCATATGCTTCTTCTAGTATAAGTGTGATTTCTATTCAGAAGCACCCAGTTGTGATTCTACCATGAAATGATTGTGATCATGTACCACTCCACAAAAAATCAATTTCCAAATGCATAGCAAAGAAAATAAAATTGCAACGCATTTGTATTGCTTGGTGTATGCACTTCAGTCAAACTGGTTCTAGATAACTGCATCATCAGTAACTTCCAGTTATGCACTAGAATTCAAATTATATGCCATGTCTTATACACTCTTTCTGTTTTCTCTTCATTCTCCTTTCCCCAATTATGTTTTCTGTATGACTTCATATGAACATATGTATACACAAATGGAATCAGAAGAATGTACCTCTCTTGTATTAGAAGAATTAAAAAATAAGCCAAACAGCTTTTGTTCAGTGAAAGCTTAGATTTTACTACTGTATCAGAAACGTCTGGGGAGTTATTAACTTGTTCTGCCTGGTTTCAGATCAGCAGTACAGCAGTTAAAACTCAGCTGGAGAAACTATGTTCCCAATTGAATCTTCAAGCTATGAGGGAAGAAAATCCCACACCTAAAACAGGCTGCATTGTGTATTTAACCTTTCAGCAATATTTGAGTAATACTGTAAATACATTGCATGATTAAGCATTCTTACCATATAACCATATAACAATCGCAGCACGGAAACAGGCCATCTCGGCCCTCCTAGTCCGTGCCGAACTCTTAATCTCACCTAGTCCCACCTACCCGCACTCAGCCTATAACCCTCCACTCCTTTCCTGTCCATATACCTATCCAATTTTACCTTAAATGACACAACTGAACTGGCCTCTACGACTTCTACAGGAAGCTCATTCCACACAGCTATCACTCTCTGAGTAAAGAAATACTCCCTCGTGTTTCCCTTAAGCTTCTGCCCCCAACTCTCAAATCATGTCCTCTCGTTTGAATCTCCCCTACTCTCAATGGAAACAGCCTATTCACGTCAACTCTATCTATCCCTCTCAAAATTTTAAATACCTTGATCAAATCCCCCCTCAACCTTCTACGCTCCAATGAATAGAGACCTAACTTGTTCAACCATTCTCTGTAACTTTAGTGCTGAAACCCAGGTGACATCCTAGTAAATCATCTCTGCACTCTCTCTAATTTATTGATATCTTTCCTATAATTCGGTGACCAGAACTGTACACAATATTCCAAATTTGGCCTTACCAATGCCTTATACAATTTTAACATTACATCCCAACTTCTGTACTCAATGCTTTGATTTATAAAGGCCAGCGTTCCAAAAGCCTTCTTCACCACCCTATCTACATGAGACTCCACCTTCAGGGAACTATGCACTGTTATTCCTAGATCTCTCTGTTCCTCTGCATTCCTCAATGCCCTACCATTTACCATGTATGTTCTATTTGGATTATTCCTGCCAAAATGTAGAACCTCACACTTCTCAGCATTAAACTCCATCTGCCAACATTCAGCCCATTCTTCTAACCGGCATAAATCTCCCTGCAAGCTTTGAAAACCCACCTCATTATCCACAACACCTCCTACCTTAGTATCATTGTTCTTGTTGTTTATGTAATTCATTATGGGTTATATGTACATGAATGGCATACATCTGCATGTCACCATATCATAAGTGCGAGTCTTGTTAAAAATAAAAATTGATACTAATTCCCTGGGCTCCCTGTGTTTTTTTAAAATTAATTTCTGAAGTTACAAAACATAAGAGTGGCAATGAGGAAGTTTTAAATGAACCCAAGACAATTACCTTCCCTTCTAAAAGACTGGAGTGAGCCCAGAGATTAACTTTGACTTTTAATGTTATTTATTTGGGCTCAGAAAGCATGAAAGGTGTTTGTTACAAATATTACTAGTAGCTAGGAAGAAAGTGATTACCAGGAAGTGGCTAAGCAAAGAGTTTCCTACAGTCCTGAAATGGATAGAAATAGTTCAAGAAATTTATATTATGGAATGATTCATTCTCTCTCTCTCTCTCTCTCTCTCTCTCTCTCTCTCTGAGACATGCCACTAAAAAATTTGAAAGATACTGGGAAAATTGGACATTTTATTTGAACCTGAAATGACTTCTTCACTGTACATTTATTTGGTTTAAAGAACTTTGTTTTATTTCTTTCTATGAGGGAACCTGCAGAATGGACTTTAAAGTCATGGATCTTAAGGTCCCCTAAGACTTTGAAGAACAATTATGGACATAAGAGTTTGGTTAACCTTGATACAGCAATGTAGCCCATTTCTCTATTCATTTTTTTCTATTATAAGATACGGATTTTACTTCACCTATGATAACCCTGTCTATCTGTTTTTATCCTGTTTGTTCTATTATTGGCAAAACAATAAAAATAAAGTAAAAAAAAAGACTGGAGTGGCATTTGCAATCTTCCAGTCCTCTGGGACCATGCCAGAATCAACTGATTCTTGAAAGATCATGCCTAATGCATCTGTTTTCTCTTTAGCAACCTCTCTTAGGACTCTGGATGTAGTCCATCTGGTCCAGGTGCCTTATCCATGTTAAGACCTCCGAGTTTGCCTAGCACTTTTTCCTTTGTAATAGTAATGACACTCACTCCTGCTCCCTCACACTCACAGGATCTGGCACACTGGTAGTGTCTTCCACAGTGAAGACAAATGCAAAGTACCCACTAAGTTCATCCGTCATTTCTTTGTCCTCCATTACTACCTCACCAGCATCGTTTTCCAGTGGTCTCATATCAGCACTCACTTCCCTTTTACATCTATTGTAGATGTCTATATAGTAGATTTATATATATATAAATTCACTAAAAGTAAAAATGAGACAATGACATGTTATTCCTGGCTCCGTGTTTTTCCTTTCAATCGGATTTTAGTCTCTGAAGAAAACTTAGATTAGGGACCTAATACAAACGGAACATGAGGAAGTGTAAGAGAATATGATGTAAATGGGCCTGAGGATCAGCATGCCTTTTCAATGAATTCTTCTCTTAAGGAACAAGAATTGACACCAAGTCTAATAGGAATTAAACACTGGAGACACAAGAAACTGCTGATGCTGGAATCTGGAGCAACGTACAAGGTCTGGAGAAACTCAATGGGTCAGGCAGCATCCGTGGAGGGAAATGACTGTTTTACGTTTCAGGTCAAGACCTTTTATCTGCAAGTGCATGCTTCTCTCTTCTAGGAACATCTAGACTGTATTTGCCAACTTTGTTGGGGAGCAGGCCTAATTTATAATGAAATATGATGTGATTGGTGTGGTTAATAATATAACTGATTTAATTGTTATTGTTACAAATTGATGCTGAATTGCAAGTATTTAGGAAAGCACAATTCGGAGATGTACTGGCTTGATTCAAAGGATGAAAGACTGTTTTATGAGGAATGACTGTGCAAGATGGATCTATGCCTTCGTAGTTCAGAACAAGATCTTATCGAAACATGTAGAATTCCTTTCTAAATTTGTGACTCCTTATCTTTGAACTATGGGGAATGTGGTTCAAAAATATTGAGTCACCTTTCTTTGAGGAATTTCTTCTATCAGAGGATAATGAATCATAAAATCCTTGATCCTGGAGATCTATGGAAGCTGAAACATTGTATGTATTTGAAGCTCAGGTCAGCAGATTCTGAGTCAGCAGTGGACACAGGAGTAAAGGGGAATATCCAGGAAAGTTAAGGTGAAAATAACCTTGGCTAAAGGCGACGTCCTTCAGACTGTTCACAAAATGACTTCTTTAGCTTTTTCTTCTTCTTTCAGATATGATTCTGCTACTATCAGAGCCTGTGATTTACATTTTGTTTGTGTGCTCTCGGGCCTACTGAGTGATCTGGTATTTTGCTGTCTCCAAGGGAGTTTGGTGAGTTTTCAAGCAGAGTGTATGGCCTGAAGTACAAGAAGCCTGGATAGGGGGTGCGAGCCCATGACCAACTCCATTTTTCTTCAATCTTGCCAATTTAAGCAGTGAACAAGATTGAAATCGAGGATGAGAGCAGAAGGTGAGTGGGTTTCCTGCACTGTCTACTTGTGTTTAAATGGTCTGTCTCTCTCTCTTGCTTGATGCTGTCAGAGAATAGTGCCCGAGACTTGGGTCTTAGGCAAGGTTTATTCGATGTGGTTTGTGGACAGGACTAGGTCGTTCATGGTTACTCCATTTCTTATTGCTACTTAGTGAGGTTTTGTTTGTGACAGTCTGGCTCTGCAGCCTGCGGTCAATGAATGCCACTGAGCTAAATTGACCTAAACTGAACATTCCTAGATTGTTTCTTTGACTCTATGACTGATGTTTTATATTCTGTGTTTTTTGCTTACTTTTGCCTTTTGCAAAATTATTTTTTTTTCTTGCACATTAGGTGTTTGATGTTTTCTTTGAACGGGTTCCGTAGTGTTTCTTTGTTTCATGGCGATCTGTGGGACGATGAACTTCAGGGTTGTATACTGCATGCACACTTGATGATAAGTGAACCTTGAACTTTGAAATCAGATCAGCCATCATGTTTTGTAGGTTTTTACAGTTTTAAAGTTTTGCATGGGCTTTTATCTTTCTACATTTTACATTTCATTCTTACAAAGTTCATTCATGTCAGAGATAACCTAATTTAAATTAAGACAACTTTTGCTGCAAAACAAGATTGTTTCAATGAAAAGCATATGATATTTAAGGCTAATGAAAGCTTCATTCTGGATTCCTCAACGATGATTTCTCTAAATCAGTAAAAATTGATTCCCTGAGACCCAACAATCAATCTATTGCTTGGAAGGAGGTTCTTCTAAACTCTTTGAGGACTTCTTATGCTTGCAGTTCTAAACAGGACTGTTTCATATGAATAATATTAAACTTAACCCAGTCACAGCCCAGCTCAGCCTTTTCTCCAAATTTTCACAGAAACAGAATTAACTCAGTATTTTGGTTATTCCAACTGAAAATGTTTATACAATGATATAATAATATTTAAATTTATAATTTGGAAATTGAATTAAATTGAACAATTGTATTAAAACTAATGGGATCTAATCTTTGGACAATTCTGCAATGAGAAAAGTTTCCAATTACCTAACACTCTATGTGCCTTATAATTGTATCTCCATTAAACACGTTCTCCCTCAGCCTCTTCCACTCTTAAGGAAAACAAATCCAGCTTATTTCATTCCACTCCATAAAGAAAACACTCCATCCCAGACAGCATCCCATGATTTTTTATCCTCATCTGTTTCAGTGTTATCACATGCTTTCTATTTGTGGAGATCAGAACTATAAATAATGATATAGTTGAAATCCCACAAGTGTTTTGTAAAGTTGTACATTAACCTCACTGTTCTTATATGACCCAGTTAATGAAAGCAAGTATCCTGTATACCTTCTTCGCCATCTTATTTTTCTGTGCTTCCACCTTTAGGGTTTCTTGGACTTGTTAATCAAGGTCCCTCTGCTACCAAATCAGTTTTGGACCCTATTTGCCAAATTGTTTTAGATTCCATTGGCTCTAATGTTCTGGACCAGTTTACCTTGTGAGACCTTGTAAAAGGGTTAACCCAAGTCAATGTGATCTACATCAACTACTCAGCCTTCATCAGTACATTCCATTACTGAGAAATTCAACTATCTCCAAAATACTCTCCCTCTGACACTCCAACCATGGTGCAGCAATATTTCCCAAGATTAAGTTCAGTTCTGCCCTTTCTTTAGTATATAAATACATTTTTGCATATTCCTTCACAATAAGAAGTTCTGTTTATGCAGAAGTGATAACATGCTGAACCAAAATTTGCTGCCACGACCTCATTGCACACATTTCTAATCTCCATCTATCCTGAATCTGCATTTACTATCTGAATGAGAGGGCCTGACCAGTATTTTGGACTCCACCAGTGAGCCCTAATTGATACATAGTTCCACCATGGTGTACTGGAGAAATTCTGTTCCCAAAATGTTTTCAGAAGTCTTTACTGGCTGCTAAACCCCTAACCTAGTTTTACAAGCTGCAAAAACTGAGAGGAATATTTAGTAATTTTGAAAAAATATTTCTGATATTCAGAGACATTTAAAAAGCTATAAAGCTTCTAAAATACAGACAATGAAAAGCATTAAACTCATCTGATTTTTCCCCCTTTTGCTTTATATCCATACTCACATTCATCTAGATGGCAGGAATAACTATTACTATCTTGATGCTGGGTATACAAGTGAGATTAAATCTACCTGAACTGGGTGTCAATCATCATTCTCACACATGCCTCTTTCAAAATGGGAATTGAGAGCAGCTGCATTATCAATTACTGACTGGCTAAGAGCAGCTAACTTTGTGTTGAGCAGTGTTCCTCATCACATTGACAACCTAAGCCATTAATACAGGGGATTTTAATTTAGGTCATTATCAGGAAAAGTAGGAATTGACATAGTGTTTTAAGTGCTCCTTATCTTAATAAGCTCCTTAAATCTTTTTAAGTCCCTGTCCTACACTGACATAATGTTAGCTTTCAAAATCACATGTGCCTTTTTAGGTCAATTTTATTCGGTGTTTATATAGAACTGGACTATATACTTCCAACATATAGCAGGTATATCATTCACTAATAATTTATGCATAATTTATGTCTATTTTAATAGCTTTGAATCAGCAAATGTTCCTAAAATTATATGTAAGATGAATCACCCAACAAAAATTCTGCCTTTTAGATACCATCTGAGTGTCAAGAAAAAGAAAATTACCCTTGAACAAAGTCATTTCTTTTTACAATTATGCAGTCACTCTGAATCACTCTGATAATATACAAATTTCATGTGCAACTAAAAATGTACATGACACAAATAAAAGTAATGGTGGTTGTTAACATTTGATTGATTAAATGTGACCTTTCCATTATCTCCAGAGCAGTGCAAACTTTGAATAGGAAAATTGTAAGTGCTTTATGAAATATGTATAGTGATCACTGATATTATTTTCACTATATTTCCTTTCTTCACGAGGTACTGTTCTGACATTTTTCAGGTACCATGTACCCTTCAGATTTGCAGTGAGTATATATTTTTCATGGTGAGCATGGTTATAGTCAATTGAACAACAGATGGGAGAAGCTAGAAGTAAAGACGAGTCTAAGCCAATGGCAAACCCCTCAGATAGAAGCATTAAGTGGCTGATCCATCTCAACTCTCTTTCAAGGCTTCCACTATCATAAGGTCCATTCTACCGCCAATTCAATTTACTCCATATGAAATTAAGAAAGAAGGAAACCACTTTTTATGGCAAAATAATGGTACTAGAAATATCTATGTAGTGTTTTAGATCTGTTCTCTTTATCTAACCACATCCCTAGTCAAATTATTCCAGCCTATCTGTGATACTGACATCCATGCGATGATGTAGAAAGCTGTCTAGATATGCCATCATCACAAAACACAGAGCAATTCAATTAAGCCGATCACTGCTCTAACTGCCAACCATCAATGAAGTGACAGGACCTGTGGCTGACAGTGCTATGTATATAAGCTATCTTATATATTTATATTTATTGTGATTTTTTTATTAATGTGATTTTTAAAAATATGGCGTTTTTATTTGTGCTGCTTCGGATCTGGAGTAACTATTATTTTGTTCTCCTTTGCACGTGTATACTAGAGATGACAAACAATCTTGATATTATCAAGCAGTAGTTAACTGACTCTTAACCTGTTCGATGATGCACAGTTTGAGCTTCATCAGCACCACTCAGATCCAGACCCTATTACAGCTTTGGTGCAAAGTTGGACAAAAGAATATAATTCCTAAAGTGATTGTCTCGAACAATATGGCAGCATTTGTTTATGAGTACCTAATTCACTGGGATTTGGAAGCCTCTCCATCCAAAAGTGTCAGCTCCTGAGCAAAGGAATGAATACTGGAGGACCATTATCTCTGTTGCAAGATATTTTAACCTGGATTCTTCAAGGTTGATGGGCAATCATCTTCAGCTGCTGGATCAATGCTCCTCCTTCCTTGATGGCTTCAGCATGGTCAAGTAACTGGAAAGATGTACCTACCATACAACTGCCAGGGACTGGCCAATTACATCAACAAAGTCTCTAACTATCTTTGACAGTTAATGCCACGACTAACACACTCGACACGCTCCAACACATCCTGCAGTTACTCAATTGCAACATAAAAAGCAGATTAATGATTCTTAAATTTTCCTTAAGAAATTAGGCATGGATAATATATGCTGATCTTTTCAGCAATGCCTACACACAGTAAATAAAGAAAATATCAAAAAAATGCAATGGTTTGGTATATTTTTAAATGCTGTCATCTAACAGTTCTGAAATTCTCATTTTTCAGCCTTTCAACCTGTTGAATTCTTAGAGATAGTTAGGACATGAAAAAGCTGAAAGAGGAGAGTGATTGATGTGATGTTTGGATGCTATTTAATTGTGAGAAATCATTCAATAGTAATATATGTCAGGACTTCCCTTTACACAAATATTTTATACAGTATTTGGTGAACAATGTTACAGAGAGTCTAGAAAAACAACCATTCATTTCCTCACAAGGTTAAATGTTTATCACATAAAACAGCATGGGATAACAGAAGAGTCCACTGGATGTTATAAACTGATTTTTAGGAGGTATTTTCATCACTGCATTGCAGTGTGGAGAAAACAAGTTTCAAGAATTCACATATCCCACATGCTGTGTTTAGCTAGCCATTCCAGCATGGATGTGATGAATGATGTAATGCAGTATTTGAAAGACCATTTGGAGTGCTTGATTTACTACTGCTTTCAAAAATAACCATGAATAGCAACTCAAGGAACCAATACAACATCCAATTTAATCTTTCTAGGGGATTTAAAGAACTGGATTTTTTACATTTATTCTCCAGCTGACTACTGATGCCCCATGTCCAGTGCTCATTATCAATGGAATAGCAGGAGTGCTTTCCAATGTGGCTGGATATCAGAATGTAGAAGTGTTTGGGCAATTCAAAGCCTTTTTCAGTGGTTTGCCTAGATTGTACTCTAGGGATTATGAGATAAAGCCAGATACTGCTGAATTCATTTCAGGACTTACTAACTCAAGAGTCTCTTCCAAGAGAGCTGATGTTCATGTCTTCAGGTAACACTTGGAAGAAGTGCCAGAATAAACAACAGAGGGAAAAAAAATGTTGTGAAGACACAAGCAGCCTGCCTGGGTAGGGAAATGAATAATGTTGTAAAAATAAATATCAGAGGGGATGCAGCTAGTGTAGGCTTGATGCTTGCTTAGATTTGAAGTAGTTGGGAAAAGCATTGTGTGGTTCTTGTGCTCTGGCATTATTTTTTAATGAAATCACTAGATGTAAGCGACAATAGCTGCACTTTGAAGAAACTTCACATCAGTTGAAACTACATGAGTTATTTGGGGTAAGACAACAAATAAGTATTTGTTTTCCAAAGACGCTGCCTGGCTGGCTGAGTTCCTCCAACATTGTGTATGTGTTGCAAATAAATATTTGTTTTGCCATTTATGGAGATATCCCAATCTCTCTCTGCAGTAACAGAACAGTCCCCTACAGCAAATCTTCAACATCTTCTGGGGTTTCCACCAATAGCCCTTTGATAGGGAGCACAATTCTGAGGCGAATACATGTTATTACAATGTGTGTCATGTACTCCATGTATATTGTAATCCAACTCTGCATCTTTATAATTCAGCAGTCCTGGTTTGAATCTACAACAGTCTTCAACACTCATCTACAGGGTCTACGCTGTGGCCTGCCAAACCATGAGATATGTTGTTGTTTCTTGTCATTTAGCAGTTAGCCTGCTACTTGACCTTGAAATAAACAAAAGGAAGCAAGTCTACAGAGTATAAATGTGCTCTGGCAGTTCCCAGCTTGACGTACATTAACAGAGATGAATTTGTCTCAATGATCACACAGTAACTGTAGCTCAGGGAGTGAAAGTTTATTTAACTCACATAATTATGGAGTTCACACTTGGGGCATGAATTTCCATGAGTGCTGTTGTCAACTCCAAAAGACTTGTTAATCCCAAGATGCCCTGGAAGTTTGTAGCCCACTCATTTGTCTGCTTGTAACCGGTGTCAAACTGAACGAGTATAGCCACCCTATCAAGGCACCATTTGTCATGTTTGACGTAAGTAAAGACAGTGTTTTTGATGCCTGATCAAAAATCTCCTCCAACATGACCTTGCGAGAGCTGCCCAGGCTGCCGGTAAAATAAAATCAATAAAGTTTGGGATGTTCGACCACCGTCAGATTAATCTAGCTGCAGTCAGGTAAGATTATTCATAGTTTAAGCTGCAAGGTTTGCTTTTAAATTGGGGTGAGAGAACCAAAACAAGTAGCGTACCTGAAAACACAAAGGAGGTGAGGGATCATCAATTTTAATGTACCATAACTTTTTCCTGCCCCTTGAGAATGAGGGTATATGTGCTGCAACAAGATTCTTTCTCAGTGCCAGTAAAACTAAGGAGCAGATTAACCTCAGGAAGGGTAAAAAGGGTGAATATCCAGCAGTTAGGCAGAAGATCTACAGTGGAGAAAGTCAGCTGTTTTAACTTCTAAGTTTTAACGCATCAGAAGATCAGTGCTGGGCTTAGCACAAGGAAGGTGTGCTGGCATCTTTACTTTCTTATAAGGTTAAGGAAGTTCAGCATGTCACCAAACACTCTACCAAACTTCTACAGATGTACTGCAGAAAATATCTACAGTATGGTCCGGTAGAGCAATTGAAATGCAAAAGAATGTTAAAAGCATTCGAGAGTAATGGATTCAGCCCAATGCATCATGTGCACATCCCTTCCAACCATCAGTCGTATCTACATGATGGTTTGCCTCAGAAAGGCAACTTCCATCAATAAACTTCCCCCATCCAGGTCATGCTATCTTCTCACAGCTACTATTGTGCAGAAGGTGTAGAAGCCTTAAGTCCCAAACCGTAGGTTCAAAAACAGCTGTTTCTCTTCAACCATTCGCTTCTTGAACCAACCTGCACAACTCTAATCATCACCCCAGTAAAGCAATACTTAGACCACTTGGACTATTTTGCACAAAAATTGACTTTTTTTGTTCTAATTATGTTCTTTCTTGAAAAGGTTGTGTATAATTTATATTTTTTTCCCTAGTGAAAACTGCTTATCTGATGCTATTCGCCCATTATGCTGCAGCAAATCAGTTTAGCGTACTTGTGCTTATGACAATAAACTCAACTTTGACTTTAAACACCAAAGCTAACTTGTCACAGTGTTACCAATGACATCATTAAATCACATATTTGGATTCTTATTGTCACTGCGTCAATATTCAGCAGGAGCCATGAACAATTTCAATGTTAGTAAAGATGTATGTGAGCCAATAAGGAGCAAGAGGTCTCAGACAAATTTAACCTTTCCCAATCATTGATCCTGAAAGATGGTAAGAGCATCTTAAGATTAATCTGACTGAATATATTCCAAAAATAAACAAGGAAAGTTCTTCAAAACGAATATTCAACTCACTCAGGCAACACACTCAAAATGCTGGAGGAACTGAGCATCTATGGAAAAGAGTAAACAGGTGAAATTTCAGGCATGGAACATCGACTGTTTACTCCTTTCCATAGATGCTGCCTGGCCTGCTGAGGTCCTCCAGCATTTTGTGTGTGTGTTGCTTCGATTTCCAGCATCTGCAGATTTTCTCTTGTTTGTGATTCAACTCACTCAACTAGCTTGAAGCTGAGACCTTCATCATAGAACTTTCAAACAGAATAATCTGGAAAGACTCAGCTGGTCAAACTGCATCTGTCAAAAGATGAACAGCTATCACTTCAGATTGATGAATTTACATCAGAACTGAAACGGTGAAACAGTTCTCATAAAAAAGGTAACTTGAAACTTTTGTTCTCCACGGATGCAGCCTCATCCATTGCATATTTCAAGCATTTTTATGTTTGTTTTGTTTAAGATCTCATGCATCTTCACTCTTTTACTTTCAAAAATTGTGTCCTGTGTTAGAATATTTATAATATTTGTATATTTGTAATTTGTATATGCTTTGCTGGTTGATCTTTGCAGTTTTGGCAAGTTTGTATATCACAAGGGATAGACAGCCAGTGACCTCTTCATTACGTATCTCCTGAGTGTACGTTCATGTTCTTCTGCAGCTGCTGCCCATCCACTTCAACGTTCAACATGTTTTTCATTCAGAGATGCTCTTCTACATACCACTGTTGTAACATGTGGTTATTTGAATTGCTGTCACCTTCCTTGCACCATTTTAGCCAATATCCTCTGCTCTGACCTCTCTCATTAATAAGAGATTTTCGCTCAGAGCACAGCTGCTGACTGGATTTGTTTTTATCTCGCACCATTCTCTGTAAACTCTATAGACTGTTGTGCATGAAAGTTCCGGTAGCTCAGCAGTTTTTGAGACACTCAAACCACCCTGTCTGGCACCAAAATTCATTCCATAGTCAAAGTCACTTAGATCCCATTTTTTCAGCATTCTGAAGTTTGGTTTGAACAATAACTGAACCTCCTGATGCACGTCTACATGCTTTTATGCATTTGTTGCTGCCACATGATTAACTAATTAGATATTTGCATTAACGAGCGGGTGTACAGGTGTACCTAATAATGTGACCATGGAAGATAAATAGAACTGTTGTCATGTAGTCATTAGCATTAACAAATGGTAATATATACTGTGCATTCTCTTTCCTGAACTGCTGACTTCAAAAGATACTTGCATTTAGAATGTCTAAAAGTCAAACTGATGAACATCTAGACATAACAGTAATAAATTATAACTCTTGAGGAAATTAAACTTGGCATCTTGGGAACTGAGAAGAATATCATTTGCAGATCACAGACTCAAATCAATTTAATATGTAACAGAACAAATAACCTATCCAAATGGACAGAACTCAGTTTTTCTGGGATAATTGATGATGGTTGTATTTTACAAAAAATCCACAAGTTGGTGCTTTCGTTTTATATAATTCCATCCAATGCTGGATCCATTCAAACAACCAGATCTAGAAATCTGATTGAATACGGCTGTTCTTCACAGAGCTACATGCATGATAGTAATTTTTTCACAGCGGAAACCATTACGTTGGTTTCTATGGTGATTCCCGCCACTGTGAAAATTTAATCAGGCTGTGGTCATGAATCGTGTTTGCACAGATGATGTGCTTTCCTTGTCGGATGTGCATGTAATGATGTTATTCCCCAGCTAATGCTTGTTTGGAGCTTGGCATGAATTTGCCACATGACCCTGAAGTGCACATTCAGCCCAACCAGGTTTTAATAGGTTGGTATTTCCATAATGGGTTAATTACAGGATTCACCAGCAGAGTTCTAATTCAGTGACATGAGTTTGAATTTCATCATGGCAATCAAGGCATTTAAATTCAAGTAATGAATCTGGAACTTAAAGAAAAAAATACTAATTTCAGGAGCAGTCATCACAAAACTACAGAATTGTTATAAGATCCCATCTGGTTAATAAATACCCTTAAAGGAAGAAAATCTGCCTGCTTTACCCAGTCTAGTCTATACTTGACTCTGGACTCTCCACCGTGGTTAATATTTAATTACCTTCTCATGTCAAGGGAAATTAGTGATGCACAATAAATTTAGGTATTGCCAATAATGTCCATGACCTATTTATGAATAAAGTAGTCTTTCAAATTGTTCATACTTTATTGTGACATAGAAAGAGTCCATTTCATCCTATTAGGTTATACCTGCTCATGAAGCAATCCCATTCTCCTGCTAATTTTCCCTGCAAACTAAATTCTTCACATTTCCATTAACTCTCTCAGATTCTCTCTCTCATCCGCACAGCAAGCACAACTTACAGTGACGAATTAGTCTGCCACTCACACATCATGGGGATGTGCGAGGAAACCTGACTGTCTCAGGAAAGCCCACATGGTCACTGGGGAATGTGCAAATTCCCCAGCAACAGCACTTAGGGTCAGGACTGAACCTGAAAAGCTGGAGCCACGAGACAGCAGCTCAAATTCTGCCACTCCGCCCTCCATTGCTTTATGCATAAATGTGTGGTTTTGATCCAAACTTCTGGAACTTGCTGAAACTTTTGCAAATTGTATGTTATGCAAGAACCTGAACACAGAATTATCTTCTCAAGAAGAACTTTTGGCATCACAAATTTTAAAGATTTCATACTTGATGATGTGATCCCAGATGGAATCAGTGAAAAAAATCAGTGACTGTGAAGAAAAATCATGATTGATACCAACATTGTTATTTAAGCCAGTTCATTGTTAGATTAACAATAGTTAAATGAATCAAATATGTAGAAGTAAAATAATTCCCAAATGCATCCTGGAATAAAAAAAAACACTTATTTTACATTAGATTATACTTTGAGTTATTAAATAACAATTCTCAGTTGATGGTTTCTCCCGTTATTATTAAGTCACTGTAGGGAACTTCTTTTCAGCGAAAAGGAATCATTAAGCCAATGTTAAGGCAACCTTGCCAATTTCTGAATTTGAAACACATAAGTCAGTCGGTACTCCTGTTTTGGTGGTCCTCACTGAAAAGCAAACAAATTAGGGAAATGTTCCCTGCCCAATGCTAGACTTACAAATACTTCAAAAAATCAGCAATACCAGCAGGACAAATAAAGCAAACAAAAGCAACCTTAATAATCATGAGATATAGGTACAGCAAGAGACCATCCAGTTGCTGACAATGACTCCATCTATTAACAAAAGATTATTTTTTCACTACAGATTTTCTGCATTAGCCCCATTTCACTCAATTTCTCTCACATCTAACAATCAAGAAAATAATTAGAAGAGAAAGGGAAAAAGAGAAAGATAGCAGTTCAATGATATAACATCTATGTCTTAGACATAGATAATAAAAATCTTGCCGCCATTGAAGACCAAATAAAATCATATAACTCTTTAGTAATAAGAGACTTTGTAGAGGCATGGAGATTCATATTAGCAAATCAAGGATATATCTACATGTCTTGTTCTATTGCATCAGTAAAATGTCTACTTTTTTTAACCTTGTGGCAGACACTGAATACTTCAGTAAATTTGTTGCCTACTGTGAACCACATTTAGACTGCAACAAAGCCACATAAACTGCTCTCCAGGTTTAGACTACTCATAATCAATGCCACAAGCAATCTATTTGAGTGTTGAAAAGGAACAAAAGAATTGGAGTTGATAGCTCCAGTTGCCTGCAGTGAATTATACACCAACAACTGTATTAAATACAAAATAATAAAAGAACATTTGACCCCTTAAGCAGATTCTTCTAAAGGTTAGGAGCCCATCACACACTTTTGATCTCTTAAGTGTCTGATATAAGTATTTTCAGTTTGTATTGATAATCTAATAAGTCATCACTTATAGTCACCAATTCCATTAGCTCTTCTGCACTTAATGTATTTCTTCTCTCCTTCCTGAAACTTTTAGTGCGGGTAGAGTTCTACCCTATAAATTAGTAAATCAGTTTATTATAAAGCCATAAGACCATAAGACATAGAATTAGAACTGTGGCATTTGGCCCATCGAGTCTGCTCCACCATTGCATCATGGCTGATTTATAATCCCCACAACCACATTCTCCTATTTTCATCATATAACCTTTGACACCATTAATAATCAAGAATCTATCAAGGTCTGCTTTAAGAATACATACTGGCTTGGCCTCCATTGCCATCCATGGCAATGAATTCCACAGATTAACCACCCTCTCTGGAACTAAGTTCTTCCTCATCTCTAATCTAAAGGAATGTCTTTGTATTCTGACACTATGCTTTCTGGTCCTAGACTCAAGGACTTGGTACTAGTTTGTAGTAAGAAATGTTTTCTGTTAGTACATTGCTAGTGCAGTGAGAATGGATTCAGAATTAGAGGTATGTTCTTTGTTTGAGATGTGGGAACTCTGGGAGACCTCCAGTCTCCCTGATAACTACATCTGTATGAAGTGAATCAAGCTCCAGTTCTTCACAGATCATGTTAAGGAACTGGAGCCGCATCTTGATAATATGGGAGAATGAGGAGGTGATAGATAGGAGCTACAAGGAGGTAGTTACCCCAAAGTTGTAGGAGGCATGTACCTTGGTGACTGGCAGGGGAGGGAAAGGGAGCAGGGAACCAGAGCAGAGTACGCATGTGGCCATTCACCTCAATATAGCACATTAGATACTGTTGGTGGGGGGGCTGCTATGGAGAAACATAGAAACATAAAAAACCTTTAGCACAATAAAGGCCCTTCAGCCCACAAAGTTGTGCAGAACATGTCCGTACCTTAAAAATTACTAGGCCTCTATTTTATTAATCTCCATGTACCTATCTAGAAGTCTCTTAAAAGAACCCATCGTATCTGCCTCCACCACCATTGCCGGCAGCCCATTCCACTCACTCATCACTCTCTAAGTAAAAAACATACCCCTGACATCTCCTCTATATCTACTCCCCAGCACCTTAAACCTGTGTCCTCTTGTAGTAACCATTTCAGCCCTGGGAAAAAGCCTCTGAATATGCACACAATCAATGCCAAGGAGAAAAGGCCGAGTTCACCCAACCTATTCTCATAAGCCATGTTCCCCAATCGGGGCAACATCCTTGTAAATCTCCTCTGCACCCTTCCTATGGCTCCCACATCCTTCCTGTACTGAGGTGACCAGAAATGAGTACAGTACTCCAAGTGGGGTCTGACCAGGGTCCTATAGAGCTGCAACATTACCTCTCGGCTCTTAAACACAAACCCACAGCTGATGAAGGCCAATGCACCGTACACCTTCTTAATTATGGAGTCAACCTCCGCAGCAGCTTTGACTGTTTATGGACCTGGACTCCAAGATCCTTCTGATCCTCCACTGCCAAGATTCTTACCGCTAATACTATATTCTGCCATCATATTTGACCTACCAAATTAAACCATCTCATGTTTATCTGGGTTGAACTCCATCTACCACTTCTCAGCCCAGTTTTGCATCCTATCAATGTCCCACTGTAACCTCTGACAGCCCTCCACTCTCTCCACAACATCTCCAACCTTTGCGTCATCAACAAACTTACTAATGCATCCCTCCACTTCCTCATCCAGATCATTTATAAAAATAACAAAGAGTAAGGGTCCCAGAACAGATCCCTGAGGCACCCCACTGGTGACTGACCTCTATGCAGAATATGACCCATCTACAACCACTCTTTGCCTTCTGTGGGCAAGTCAGTTCTGGATCCACAAAGCAAGGTCTCCTTGGATCCCATGTCTCCTTACTTTCTCAGTAAGCCTTGCGTGGGGTACCTTATCAAATGCCTTGCTGAAATCCATCTACACTACATCTACTGCTCTTCCTTCTTCATCAATGTGTTCAGGCACAGCAGAAACCACAGCAAGCAGGTTTCTGGCAATGAGTCCGGCTCTGTGGCTCAGAAGGGAAGGGGGAAAAGAGGCAGACTTATTGACAGGGGATTCAATTGGCTAGGGGAACAGAAAGGATGTTCTGTGGACAAGAACAAGATTCCTGGAGGGGTTGTTGCCTCGAGGATGCTAGGGTCAGGGACATCTTGGATCAAGTCTACAGCTTTCTTAAGTTGGAGTCTGAGCAGTCAGAGATCATGGTCCACGTTGGTACCAATGAAATGGGTAGGATGATTGATGAGGTGCTGTAAATTGCATCGATGGAGGTACTAAATTGAAGAACAGAACCTGCAGCGTTGAGATCTCAGGACTGATAGTTTAACAGATGGCTAAAGAATTAATGCAGGAAGGAGAGCTTCTGATTTTTGGATCTTTGGGCTCTTTTCCAGAAAGATGGGACCTGTACAGAAAGGAACGTTTGCACCGGAACTGTATGAGGATCAATATCCTTGCGGGAAGGCTTTCTAGTGCTGCACTAGTGTTTATACTACAGTTGTCATGAATGAGAACCAGAATGCCGGAACAGATAGTGGATTAGTTTTGGAGAAAGATCTTCAAAAGCCTACATGCAGTGTCAGTAATCAAAAGTTTGAATATGGTGGGACTTACGTTTTAAGCTGCGCATATTTAATTGCAATGAGTATTGTAGGAAAGACTGATGCGCTTAGGTTATAGATCAGCACATGTAATTATGACATTGCAGCCATTAGAGAGACTTAGTTGCAAGAGTACTGGCAACTCAATGTTCCAGAGTTCTGTTGTTTACACATGATAGAGCAGGAAGGATTAAAGGGGATGGGTGACATTACTAGCCAAGGAAAATGTCACAGCAGTGCTATGTCAGGAAAGATGGGAGAGCCCATCTAGTGAGGACTTATGGGTAGAACTGAAGAATAAGACAGGTATGACCATGTTAATGAGATTACATTATAGACCACACACAATCCGAGGAATTTAGAGAAAACATAATTGTAGATAGATCACAAGAAACATAAGGTTATTATAGTAAATGGTTTTAACCTTCCACATATTGACTGGGACTTCCCACACAGAAAAAGGGTTGGATGGGAAAGAATTTGTCAGTTGTATTCAGGAAAGTTTTCTTAATCCATCAAATCCAGCAAAATCCAACCAGCATATAGAAACCTACAGCACAATACAGGCCCTTCAGCCCTCAAAGCTGTGCCAAACATGTCCCTACCTTAGAACTACCTAGGCTTTACCCATAGCCCTCTATTTTTCTGAGCTCCATGTAGCCATCTAGGAGTCTCTTAAAAGACCCTAATGTTTCTGCCTCCACCACCACCGCTAGCAGTCTATTCTCTGCACTCACTACTCTCTGTATAAAAAACTTACCCCTGACATCTCCTCTGTACCTACTTCCAAACACCTTAAAACTATGCCCTCTCATGCTAGCCAACAAAAGGCAACTGAAACAGCTATAAGAAGGGAAAAGATGAAATATGAGGGCAGATTCACTAATAATATAAAGTGGGATGCCAGATGTTTTTTTCAGTTATAAAAAGAGAAAAAAGGAGGTGAGAGTTGATATTGGACCACTGGAAAATGATGCTGGTGATGTAGCAATGGGCCACAAAGAAATTGCAGATGAACTTAATGTGTACTTTGCATCTGTCTTCACTATGGAAGACACTACCAGTGTGCCAGAGGTCCATGAGTATCAGGAAGCGGGAGAGAGCATCATTGCTATTACAAGGGAAACAGTGCTTGGCAAACTCAGAGGTCTTAAGAGGGATAAATCACCTGGGCCAGAGTCCAGAGAGAGGTTACAGAAGAGTTAATGGATGTAAGGGTCTTGATCTTTCAAGAATCACTTGATTCTGGGATGATCCGGAGGACTGGAAGAATACAAATGTCACTCCACTTTTTAAGAAAGAAGGAAAACAAAAGGAAGGAAACTATAGCCCACTTAGCTTAACCTCAATGTTTGGGAAACTGTTGGAGTCTATCAAGGATGAGGTTTCAGGGTACTTGGAAACTAATAACAAAATAAGTCAAAGTCAGCAAACACGAGGAAATCTGCAGATGCTGGAAATTCAAACAACATCACACACAAAATGCTGGCAGAACACAGCAGGCCAGGCAGCATCTATAGGGAGAAGCGCTGTCGACGTTTCGGGCTGAGACCCTTTGTCAGGACTAACCAAAAGGAAAGATAGTAAGAGATTTGAAAGTAGTGGGGGGAGGGGGAAATGTGAAATGATAGGAGAAGACCGGAGGGGGTGGGATGAAGCTAAGAGCTGGAAAGGTGATTGGCAAAAGTGATACGGAGCTGGAGAAGGGAAAGGATCATGGGATGGGAGGCCTCTGGAGAAAGAAAGTGGGGGGGAGCACCAGAGGGAGATGGAGAACAGGCAAACAACTAAATATATCAGAGATGGGGTAAGAAGGGGAGGAGGGGCATTAACAGAAGTTAGAGAAATCGATGTTCATGCCATCAGGTTAGAGGCTACCCAGCCAGTATATAAGGTGTTGTTCCTCCAACCTGAGTTTGGATTCATTTTGACAATACGGGAGGCCATGGATAGACATATCAGAATGGGAATGGGATGTGGAATTAAAATGTGTGGCCACTGGGAGATCCTGCTTTTTCTGGCGGACTGAGCGTAGGTGTTCAGCGAAACAGTCTCCCAGTCTGTGTCAGTTGTCACCAATATATAAAAGGCCACACCGGGAGCACCGGACGCAGTATACCACACCAACCGACTCACAGGTGAAGTGTCGCCTCACCTGGAAGGACTGTCTGGGGCCCTGAATGGTGGTGAGGGAGGAAGTGTAAGGGCAGGTGTAGCACTTGTTCCGTTTACAAGGATAAGTGCCAGGAGAGAGATTGGTGGGAAGGGATGGGGGGGACGAGTGGACAAGGGAGTCGCGTAGGGAGCGATCCCTGTGAAAAGCAGAAAGAGGGATGGAGGGAAAAATGTGTTTGGTAGTGGGATCCCGTTGGAGGTGGCGGAAGTTACAGAGAATTATACGTTGGACCTGGAGGCTGGTGGGGTGGTAGGTAAGGACAAGGGGAACCCTATCCGGAGTGGGGTGGCAGGTGGATGGGGTGAGGGCAGATGTGCGGGAAATGGGAGAGATGCGTTTGAGAGCAGAGTTGATGGTGGAAGAAGGGAAGCCCCTTTGTTTAAAAAAGGAAGACATCTCCTTCGTCCTGGAATGAAAAGCCTCATCCTGAGAGCAGATGCAGCGGAGACAGAGGAATTGTGAGAAGGGGATAGCCTTTTTGCAAGAGACAGGGTGGGAAGAGGAATAGTCCAGGTAGCTGTGAGAGTCCCACCACAGGAGGTAGCTTATAGTAGATATCAGTAGATAGGCCGTCTCCAGAGATGGAGACAGAAAGATCAAGAAAGGGGAGGGAGGTGTCGGAAATGTCAGTAGATAGGCCATCTCTTTTCCAGCTCTTAGCTTCATCCCATCCCCTCCGGTCTTCTCCTATCATTTCGTATTTTCCCCTCCCCCTTCTACTTTCAAATCTCTTACTATCTTTCCTTTTGGTTAGTCCTGACGAAGGGTCTCAGCCCGAAACGTCGACTGTGCTTCTCCCTATCGATGCTACCTGGCCTGCTGTGTTCCACCAGCATTTTGTGTGTGTTGTTGTTTAAGTCAAAGTCAGTATAGTTTCTATGAAGGGAGCTCTTGCCTGACACAAATCTGTTAGAATTTCTCAATGAAATAACAACCAGAATGGATGTAGGAGAGGCATTGGATGCCATTTATTTGTATTTTCAGAAGGTGTTTGATAAGATGCCACACATGAGGCTGCTTACCAAGATAAAGTCCTACGGCATTACAGGAAAGATACTGGCTTGGAGAGCAGAATGAATGGCAGGCAGCATGCAGTGAACGGGTACAAAAGGGGCTTATTCTGTTTGCCTGCCAGTGACTAGTGGTGTTCCTTAGGGGTCAGTATTGGACCGCGGCTTTTCACATTGTTTGTCAATGATTTTTATAATGGAATTGACGGATTTGTGCAAAGTTTGTGGATGATACGGAGATAGGTGGAGACATAAGTAGTGCTGAGGAAGCAATGCAATTGCAACGGGATTTAGACAAATTGGACAAATGGGCAAAAAAGTGGCAGATGGAATACAGTGTTGCGAAATATATGATAATGCATTTTGGTAAAATGGAACAATAGTGTGAACTATTATCTAAATGGAGAGAAGGTTCAAACATCAGAGGGATAGGAGTCCTCGCTCAACACTCCCAAAAGTTTACTTTAGAGGCTGAACCTGTGATAAAGAAGGCAAATGAAATGTTGGCATTTATTTCAAGGGGAACAGAATATAAAACCAAGTACATAATTCGGAGCCTTTATAAGGCACTAGTCAGGCTGCATTTGAGTATTGTCAACAATTTTGTGCACTATATCTCAGAGAGGATGTGTTGTCATTGGAGAGAGTCCAGAGGATGTTCACCAGAAGGATTCTGGGAATGAAGGTGTTAACATATGAGAAGCATTTGGATGCTTTGGGCCTGTACTCACTGGAGTTTAGAAGAATGTGGGGAGGGGGCGGGATCTCATCTCATGTTCCGAATGTTGAAAGGACTTGATAGGGTGGATGTGGAGAGGATGTTTCCTGTGGTGGGGGTATCTAGAACTAGAGGGCTCAGGCTCAAAATTGAGTGGTGACCTTTTAGAACAGAAGTAAGGAGGAATTTTTTTTTCCAGAGAGTAGTAAGTCTGTGGAATGCTCTGCCACAACCTGTGGTGGAGGACTAGTCTGTGGGTATATTTAAGGTGGAATTTGATCGTTTTCTGATCAGTCAGGGCATCAAAGGAGATGGCAAGAAGTATGGGGTTGAATGGGATCCAGGATCTGCCATGATGGAATGGCGGAGCAGACATGATGGGCTGAATGGCCTAATTCTGCTCCTATGGTCTTTCGGTCTAATCAGTACGTAGAAAGCCTAACCAGATAGAAACATAGAAATCACAGAAAACTTACAGCACAATACAAGCCCTCTGGCCCACAATGTTGTGCCGAACATGTACTTACTTTAGAAATAACCTAGGGTTACCCATATACCTCTAGTTTTTCTAAGCTCCATGTACCTATCCAGGAGCCTCTTAAAAGACCCTATCATACCCGCCTCCACCACAGTTGCCGGCAGCCCATTCCACGCACTCACCACTCTCTGTGTAAAAAACTTACCCCTGACATTTCTTCTGTACCTACTTCCAAGGTATAAGTCTAGAGACTCTCACAGCTACCTGGACTATTCCTCTTCCCACCCTGTGTCTTGCAAAAAGGCTATCCCCTTCCCACAATTCCTCCGTCTCTGCCGCATCTGCTCTCAGGATGAGGCTTTTCTTTCCAGGACAAAGGAGATGTCTTCCTTTTTTAAACAAAGGGGCTTCCCTTCATCCACCATCAACTCTGCTCTCAAACACATCTCTCCCATTTCCCGCACATCTGCCCTCACCCCATCCACCTGCAACCGCACTCAGGATAGGGTTCCCCTTGTCCTTACCTACCACCCCACCAGCCTCCAGGTCCAACGTAAAATTCTCCATAACTTCTGCCACCTCCAATGGGATCACACTACCAAACACATTTTTCCCTCCCCTCCCACTTTCTGCTTTTCACAGGGATTGCTCCCTACACGACTCCCTTGTCCACTCGTCCCCCCCCATCCCCTCCCACCAATCTCCCTCCTAGCACTTATCCTTGTAAACGGAACAAGTGCTACACCTGCCCTTACACTTCCTCCCTCACCACCATTCAGGGCCCCAGACAGTCCTTCCAGGTGAGGCGACACTTCACCTGTGAGTTGGCTGGTGTGGTATACTGCGTCAGGTGCTCCTGATGTGGCCTTTTATATATTGGTGAGACCCGATGCAGACTGGGAGACTGTTTCGCTGAACACCTGCGCTCGGTCCGCCAGAAAAAACAGGATCTCCCAGTGGCAACACATTTTAATTCCACGTCCCATTCCCATTCTGATATGTCTATCCTCTATTGTCAAAATGAATCCAAACTGAGGTTGGAGGAACAACACCTTATATACCGGCTGGGTAGCCTCCAACCTGATGGCATGAACATTGACTTCTCTAACTTCTGTTAATGCCCCTCCTCCCCTTCTTACCCCATCCTTGACATATTTAGTTGTTTGCCTGTTCTCCATCCCCTCTGGTGCTCCCCCCCTTTCTTTCTCCCGAGGCCTCCCGTCCCATGATCCTTTCCCTTCTCCAGCTCTGTATTACTTCCGCCAATCATCTTTCCAGCTCTTAGCTTCATCCCACCCCCTCCGGTCTTCTCCTATCATTTTGCATTTTCCCCTCCCCCCACTACTTTCAAATCTCTTACTATCTTTCCTTTCGGTTAGTCCTGATGAAGTGTCTCGGCCCGAAATGTCGACAGCGCTTCTCCCTATAGATGCTGCCTGGCCTGCTGTGTTCCACCAGCATTTTGTGTGTGTAGCAAGTAGCAGAGCTTGTTCCCTGGAAGATCAGAGTGGTAATCTATACATGAAGCCAAAATAAATGAGGGTGTTCTTAAACAGATTTTTTGCATCTGTATTTACTTGGGAGATGAACACAGAGCCTATTGATGTGAAGATATTCAGTGGGGTATTCATGGACCTGATACAGATTTTGGAGGAGGAAGTGTTAACTGTTTTGAGGCAGGTAAGGGTGGATAAATCCACAGGGCCTGACAAAGTGTTTCCTAGAACTCTGTGGGAGGCAAGTGCAGAAATTGCAGGGACCTGAGCAGAGATATTTAAAACATCTTTAGTCATGGAGATGTTCTGGAGTATTGGACTACAGCTAATGTTGTTCTGATGTTTAAGAAAGGCTTTAAGAATAAGCCAGGAAATTATAAACTGATGAGCGTGATATTCTGAGTGGAAAAATTATTGGAAGGAATTCCAATTTAGAATCTAAGAGGTGGAATATACAGTATAAGTATTTGGATAGACAAAGACTGATTAGGGATAGTCAACTAACACTGTGCATGCTAAGTAGTGTCCAATCAATTTTATAGAGCTTTTTTAATGATGTTACCAGAAAAGATGATGAAGGCAAAGCAGTGGATGTGTTATCTGTATGGACTTGAGCAAGGTATTTGACAAGGTCCTGCAAGGAAGGTTCAGCCACTCAGCATTCAGGATGAGGTAGTGTATTGGATTAGACATTGGCTTTACAGGAAAAAACAGAGAGTGGTAGTAGGTGGTTTTCCCTCTGCCTGGAGGCCTGTGATTGCTGCAGGGATTAGTGCTGGGTCTGTTGTTGTTTGTTAGCTACTGTATATCAATGATCGAGATGATAATGTGGTGAACTGGATCAGCAAATTTGTGGATGGCACCAAGACTGGGGGTTAGGGGAGAGCGAGGAAAACTATAAAGCTTGTGGTACAATGTGGACCAGCTGTATGATGAAACATCATAGATGGAATTTAATGCAGAAAATTTTGAGGTGTGGCACTTTGGGAGGACTAACTAGGGTAAGTCTTGCACATTGAGTGCAGAAGAACAGAAGGATCTGGGAATACAGATCTATATTCATTGAAAGTGACATCACAGGTAAATAGGGTCATAAAGAAAGCTTTTGGCACATTGGTTTTCATAAATCAATGTACTGAGTACAGGAGTTGGGATATTATGTTGAAATTGGAGATGACCTGAGGTCTTTGTGATCTTCAGACACAGAGCTCGAGAAAAGCAATGAAACAGACTTTTAACATCGTAAACCAGTGGGTTGGTGTTATGTCTCCCGCTTGCTGTGAAAATGGGGGACACCTCCCTCTCCCTTGCCAGGTAGAGAGAGAGAACTTGTGGTTTGTCGAATTTTGGATGAAATACGAAGCCTTTGGGGTAACTTTGGTCTGTGTCTTTGCTATTGCTTAGCACACATTTGGGCTCGGTGATGGTACCGAAGCAAGTTTTTTTTTGCTGGTGGGGGGAGGGGGGATCGTTGCTTGCTGCTGCTTAAGCGTGGGAGGGGGGAGCTGGGGGGGGGACTTTGGGGCTGTCACGTTTAACTGTCGTTCATTCTTTGAGGCACTTCTGTTTTCATGGATGTTTGCGAAGAAAAACATTTCAGGAAGTACGTTGTATACATTTCTCTGACATTAAATTTGACCTTTCAACCTTTGAATTGTATAAGACATTGGTGAGGCTGAATTTAGAATATAGCGTGCAGTTTTGGTCATGTACCTATAGGAAAGATGTAAGTAAGATTGAAAAATTCAGAGAAAATTTACAAGGATGTTGCCAAGACTTGAAATCCATAGTTATACGGTAAGGTTGAATAGGTTAGGCCTTTATTTCCTAGAACATAGAAGAATGAGGGGAGAGGACAGAGATATACAAACCTATGAGGGGTATAAATACAGTAAGTGCAAACAGGTTATAAGCTATATCTAGAGGTCATGGGTTAAAGGTGAAAGGTTAAATTTTAAAGGAGAACACGAGGGAGAACTTCTTCACTCAGAGTATGATGACAGTGTGGAATGAGATGCTGCAACAAAGGATCCAGCACCAAACTCTGCGACACACTACTAGTTAGAGGAAATCTCGATTCAATTTCAGAGAGAAAAATAAAATCTCTCATCTTGACGTACTCTTTGTAAAACTCATTTAATTCACTGAACAGCTATTTTTCAGAAGAATATTGGCAAACAAATGAAAGCTTAGAGGGAAAGTAACAAGAATAAACCTAGGCCTGTACATTCAATTTTGAATATGTACTCACTGAACTGAATTTGTCCATGATAGAAAAAGGAAGACTGAGGAATGATTTAAAATGGGTTCACAAAATACTGAGAGATATATATAAGATAATCTAATTAATGTGGACTGGGAGCATAGAACTGGAAGCTACATATATAAATTTATTAAGTTTCATAGAAGATTAAGCATCAAAGGACAAAATTGTAGTTATATAAGGTTTTTTCATAATCTTTGGACATCCCAATGCATTTCACTCCCAGTTAATTAGTCATTAGTCAGAAGCCAATTTGCACATAACAAGGATGCACAGCAAAGAGCTAGCGCTGTATTGGTTGATGGGTAACGATCAAAGGCATCAAAATATTCTCTGACTCTTCTTTGGTCAATGCTATTGAAGTTTTTATATCCAACTGAGAGGGAAAATTGAGTCATAGTTAAACATTTCTTCTATAATATGATACTGCCAAGAGTGTAGCCAACTCTCAATACTGCATTGAAATATTAGTCTTGAAATTTGCTGAATTGGAACCCGAGAACTGAGTCAAAACTGCTGTTAGGCACAGAAAGGTAGGACATCCTTAAAGTTGACTCCCAGCAAAATTGTCAACGTTGAGTCAGCTGGTACATTTACAAACCTTGATAAATATTTTAATAGGGATGGGACTGAGGTTAGAAATGGAAGTACAGAAAGAAAATCAAATACATGAAGGATTGCAATGATTCTTGTGCAGCTGGAAAATAAGCAAATATTGACGTGGAACTTACAACTTGGATAGGTATCAAACAAGAGAGACTGAATTTTTTGCGCACTATCTCTAACTGTTAGAGAAGTTCAGGCTCTGCGACCCAACCACAGTCAAAAACTATGACCATTATGGCTCAAATACTACCTGGAATGTTCAGGAAGTATTTTGTTGAACTACACTTGAGGAGATTAACAAAGTGGAATATAGCTCATGTTAAAGCGGACCATACTGACAGAACGAAACAACTGAATGACCTATTTACTCTGTATACCTTTGCTTGTTTTCCTCTACCAAGTTATTTTCTTTATTAAATAAAATATTGTCATCTTATAAGTGATATATCTTATTATTAGATATGGATGATATATCAGACTTGTCTCAATTGTTAGCAGTATCAATAGAATTAGAAAATTGTGGAATTGATTCTTTCCTCTAGAAATTGAAGCACATAAATCTAGACTATAAGACTGGGGAAATATTGCATATCATCTTTCTGATGAGATGTTAAGCTTGCTTTTTCCTCATGTAGAGGATATCTTTATTGGTAAAGCTATGCCAATGTTGATTAGGTTTCCACAGTACTTTCCTGCATATAACACACTGGGACTCCCAGAAGAAAGGTACAATATAAATCTAAGATTTTTCTTCGTCCCTGGTTCAATTGATTTCCTTTTTTTTCATTGTGCATGGTGATTTTTGTTCATCTTTCACATAGTTTTGGCCCCATTTGTTCCATTACCGATTTTTGCTGAAATCAGTGATGCTGACGTACTGAACAGAAAATTGGTGCATCAGCTGATACCTTAGTAAATGTATCCATTTGACATTGGAGGATGTTTATTGATTGGATATGGTTCAATGTAACACAAGAAAGCATACTATCATTTTAGTAGATAAGAATAGAATATTCAAGGATGAGAAAAGTTAGTCACTTATCAATGTTCATCCCTTCTATTGTTGAATAGCAGATGAGGTCTCATGGACAACTGCATCCAAAAGCTACAACAAAGCCATTGCAAATGATCTGACTCTTGATTAAAATTTTAAGTATAGATTCCTAATATACTGAACACATCTATCAAGGAACATAAAGATACAAGGCATAAAAGCTGGAACAGGCTTGAGGGCATATCAAGCCTATTATAACTTTCAAAAGATTTGAACTACTGCATCATCTCTTTGTTGCCTTGTCCCCATATCTCCTGATTCCTAATAGGTTAAAAATCGATCATTGTCAGCACAGAATAAAGTCATTGACTGATCATGAACAATACTCAAAGGTAAATAAGTCAATATAAAACTTCCTACTCAATGAGTAAAGAAACCTGTCATGTCTGTCCTAATTGTATGGCCCCTTTAGTAAATCTGGAGCCCCTATAATAGAATATTACTCTCACAAAGAGACATGAATTTAGCTATTTTGGGTAATACTTATTTCATAAGAACCAAGAACAGAGATGGTAAAATGGTTATGTTTTTCAAGCTATGAAGTGGCTTCGGAGAGATATTAAACTAGCAAAAACCCACCTCTTTATTTAATGACTAGTGGTGGCAAATCTTTGGAAATCTCTGCCCTGGGGAAATACAGAAACCTAATCACTGGGTTAATTCAAAGCACAGATTGATAGATTTCCTGATATAATGGATCAAAGAGATATGAGGACTGTGGTGCACAATTACCTCATGTCCAATCTATGTTATGCAGGCAGCATGTCAAATTGTGTTGCCTGTTCACTATAAAAAATTCTGCAACTATTCAGTGTTAATCGGCTGTACAAATTAACCAACAGCCCATATTGCTGTATTTCAGCCCTAGTTCAAGCTATTGTTTAAACTAGTCTGCTTCAGGTAAAAGGTAATGCCCACGGAGGTTGCTGAAAACGTTGCTATGCAAGAAAGAACAATAACTAATTTTGAGTGAGAACATGGGCTAGAAAGCATGGAGGAGAAGATGAAAGGGCAGAGAGGTGAAATATATTGACATCAATAGAAAACACAATCTACATTTTAAGAAAGCAATAGGAAAGATGGTCATAGAGTTGATCTACTGGACTAAGTTAACCACTTCATTTGAGCAGTCAGGCTTAAGGCCTTATTGTACTAACCATCTCATCATCTCCTCAGTTCACCACACCCCATCATTAACATCAACAATTTCCGTTGATGTAGAGACTGCAGACACTGGAATCCAATACAACACGCAATGCTCTGAAGGAATTCAACTGCTCAGGCACCATCCATGGAAGGAAATGGACAGCTTGTGGCGACCCATTTCCTGGCACATCTGAACCGACTCACAATTAGATAGCCTACGGGGGTTTGCGAGCACAGAGCTTTGGAGCCTCTGCGCCATGGGGGGCAGGTTGAGGGAGGCTTAAAAGTGAGGCTGAAGATTTCGAATAAAGTTTTTCCTTCGACTGCAGTTACCGACTCCTTGTCGTAATTTTAGCGCTGCGTGTAGCACACCGCTACAATTGGTGACCCTGACGGTCCAAACGATTTTTGGACCAGAAATGACCGACGCCGCCTCTGTTCATGCGGTTTCGTTGAAACTGCCGGGTTTCTGGACACAGCGCCCGAACCTATGGTTCCAGCAAGCCGAAGCCCAATTCCACATTCGCCAGATCACCTCAGAAGACTCCCGCTACTACTACGTGGTGAGCTCCCTCGACCAGGACACAGCGGCCCAGGTCGCGGAGTTCGTACAGTCGCCCCCAGCAGACGGCAAGTACACAGAATTCAAAGCCCTGCTCCTCAGGACTTTCGGACTTTCACAGCACGGGCGGCACCCGACCTGCGTACCCAAAGACCTACAGAACTGTAAGTTTGTGTTTGTACGAAGGGGCGGGCATCGGCCACCGCTGCAGCGGCCATACGAGGGGCCGTTTATGGTGCTCTGGAACAACGGGTCCACGTTCGTGCTGGACGTTGGGGGGAAAGAGGAGGTTTTCACGGTGGACCGCCTCAAACCGGCCCATGTGGACCTGGCGCAATCGGCCGAGTTTCCGGCACCTCGGCGCAGAGGCCGACCTCCCAAGCAGGTTCTGGCGCAGAGGCCGACCTCCCAAGCATGTTCTGGCCCAGACTGTGGACATTGGGGGGTGTGTCGCCGGTTCTGGGGGGGGGTTATGTGGCGACCCATTTCCTGGCACATCCGAACCGACTCACAATTAGATAGCCTACGGGGGTTTGCGAGCACAGAGCTTTGGAGCCTCTGCGCCATGGGGGGCAGGTTGAGGGAGGCTTAAAAGTGAGGCTGAAGATTTCGAATAAAGTTTTTCCTTCGGCTGCAGTTACCGACTCCGTGTCGTAATTTTAGCGCTGTGTGTAGCACACCGCTACAAGCTAATGTTTTAGGCCAAGACCCTACATCTGGACCAAAAGATAGAGAGGACATTGCCAGCATAAGGAGGTGAGGGAAAGGAGTGGAGCAAAAGATGGCAAGTGTGTAAGCTAAGTAGTACCCAGCGAGGAGACGTGACTGGCAATGGAAGGGGCAAAAGTGGAAAAAGCAACACAGTCTGGGACAAAGGGCTGAACAAGATGAATATATCACCTGCAGCACTTGGGGTTTCAACACAGTTGATCACTGTTAGACCACCATTCCATCACTAGAACACATTTCAGGAAATCTGAGCATCTGGTTATGCTCCTCTAACACGCACACAGGCAGGCTGAAGTGTAAGGCTCCAGAGGTAAGAACAATGATGTAGTGGTTGTGAGAGGCAGAGGAGTGGCTGTGGGGCTGCATTTAGTTGATGGATTGTGCCACGTTCAAGGACTCATCAGAGGAGCTGGCCAACTAGGTCATGGTGGCCACGGAGTTTATGAACTCAGTCATGATGGGTGTGCCCCCACAAAATCAATTAGTCTTCCCCAATCAAAATCCTTGGATGAACCAAGAATCCTGCAGTCTGCTGAGGACCAGATCAGTGGCCATTATTGGAGTATTGGAGTATAAAAATATTATGATTGGAGTATTGGAATACTAAAATATTATGGAGTATAAAACTTGTATCATTTGCTGTGTAACCAAAACTATGTAGTCAGCTTGCTATGCATGTAACCAAGATGAAATCCTAGGAATGTAGAAGACAATGGTATGTTAATGACAGGTAGCTAAAGAGCTAAAGAAATGTAGATTAGAACATTGCTCAGTTCTGGTGAGTTTATTATTTGCTATACAGGTACCCAATTTGGTAGGAGACTGAAGTTTTAGGAATGTAGAAGACAATGGTATGTTAATGAGAAGGTAGCTAAAGAGATGTAGATTAGAACATGATTAAGCCAATTGATAGGAACAATAGGGACGTGTAGTACCTGTAATACGCAACTATAGATTGATTACATATGCTAATACAACTAGACAAATACTATAAAAAATGCTGTGTCCAGAGATCGGTGGGCAATCAGCGACTAGCTCAATGACTGTCTCAGCTTTGATTTGCAAATTAAAGTTTAACCCTTCTTGAAGAACCTTCTGTGTCTCTTGGTCATTTGCGAGGCACAAAAAACCACAACACCTTCAGGTCTGGCGACCAAGGAAAATACAAGACCTCCACAAAACCATCTCACTTCCGAACTGGCAGTTCCAGACTAAACCAGACTCATAGAAGGATGCTCAACAGCTGTGCCTGGGCTTGAATTCTATCACCTCCAACAAAGTAAAACCAAATGGCATACGTGACAACAAGGTTTTAATCCCAGTTGAGCTCAATGCCCTTTTTATGCTCACTTCAACAGACAAAACATAGAGGCAACTCACCAAATCCCACTGCCCTGACGACCTTGTGATTAAAGTCACTGAAGCCAATGTGACAGCATCCTTCAGGACTGTGAATCCACGGACAGTGTCTTACCAAGATGGATTACCTGACCAAGTACCGAAGACCTGTGCTGATCAACTGGCTGTAGTGTTCATAGAAACACAGAAAACCTACAGCACAACACAAGCACTTCAACCCACAATGCTCTGCTGAACATGTACTTACTTTAGAAAATACCTCGGGTTGCCCATAGCCTCTATTTTTCTAAGCTCCATTTACCTATCCAGGAGTTTCTTAAAAGACCCTATTGTTTCCACCCCCACCACTGTTGCTGGCAGCCCATTCCATACACTCACCACTTTCTGCATAAAAAACTTCTCCTGACATCTCTGTACCTACTTTCAAGCACCTTAAAACTGTGCCCTCTCACGTTAGCCATTTCAGCCCTGGGAAAAAGCCTCTGGCTATCCACACGCTTAATGCCTCTCATCATCTTATACACCTCTATCAGGTCATCTCTCATCCTCTGTCTCTCCAAGGAGAAAAGGCTGAGATTACTCAACCTGTTCCCATTAGGCATGCTCCTCAATCCGGGCAACATCCTTGTAAATCTCCTCTGCACCCTTTCTAGAGTTCCCACATCCTTCCTGTAGTGAGAAAATGAAAAATTTCCACAAGAAAATGAATCACGGGGTGGTGCAGTATATAGTGACATATATTCTTTGATAATAAATTTACTTTGAACCTTGAAGTCTGATAATAAAATCAAATAATGGTGCTGGGGTGAGCAGATTGGAACAATGGTGGAAGAGACCCAGTGGGAGGAGTGAGAGCTTGATTGACAGATGAAGTGTGTGGAGGAGGAAAAAGAAGAGGTAAGGAAAAGGGTGTTGGGAGGCTGAGGGCAGTTGCTGAACAAACTGGGTAGATCATAAGCAGAGGGAAAAAGAGCAGAATGGCAGCTGCTTTAACTGAAATTGGACAGGCACTTGTTAGATTATGTATCAAGCAAGAGACTGCAAGGACTGTAACAAAAGACTGTAATCACAGCTTGTAATTATCAACGACAAATGGACTGACCACTGTTTAATTTGCTCTATTATCCTCACAGTTTGACCACAAATTATACTAACAACAGAAATGTCACTCTGAACAAATCAAGGTGTCAAAGAACCAGCAAAGAAAATTTTCCAAGTTAACATCTCTCAGACGACCTAACAAAAAGAACTACAGTGTGTTCACATACTTGACTACTTTGAAGTTCACCATGATTGCTGATTGTGAAGATAATCTTGGGTTCTCAACCAGAGCACTTGAGATGGTTTTCACCACCAAATCTGTTTTGTTTATTGGAAAACATAACACACACAAAAAACAACTGCAGGTGAGAAGGGAAGAATACTTGTTTCATCTTCTATTGAGAGGGTGATATCAGCTGAAACGGAAAACTGGATATTGACTGACTACTGAATCTGTAGCTAACAGTAGGGTTGAATCTTTAAAGATTAGATATGTTTATTAGATATGTTTATTCTATCTTTCACTTTCCAACTTTTCTTCATCCTACCGTCTCTTTGACTGAGTAGCTGCAGATAATCTAAGCAGTTAACTTGTGCTTTATCTTTTTCTTTCACAATTTAACCTACATCACTTGTTGCTTACAAGGTCCGCAAGAGATCCTTTGTACTAGTTCAGATTCTGGCCCCATAATTTTTATTAGAGGAAATTATGCAGGTGTACAGATGACAGTTCACCGTTGGTAGGATCATATATGAATTCTATTCTAAAAGAACCAGTTTATGACTAACTGGGCTGGGCTGTGTTAAAAGTCTTTTCGACATAGACATTACAACCCTTGGTGAATAGAAAAACCTGCCAGGAAGCAGGCACTGTAGCCATTCCCCTGAATAATAAGTTTACTGTCCTGGATGCTGTTGGCGAGGATGACCGACCAGGTGTGATCCACGCTGGCAGGGCCTCTGGCACTGAGTCTAACCCTGTGGTGTAGAAGGATTGGAAGGAGAAGAGGAGAGCTGTCGACATTGGAGACTCTATAGTCAGGGGAGCAGACAGGAAATTTTGTGGACGTGAGAAGGAAACCCGCATGGTTTGTTGCCTCCCCGGTGCCAGGGTCTGGGATGTCTTTGACCAGGTGCATGACATCCTGGTATGAGAGGGAAAGCAACCAGAAGTCGTGATACATGTTGGGACCAACGACATAGGCAGGAAGAGGGATGAGATCCTGAAGTGTGAGTTTTGGGAACTCGGCAGAAGGCTGAAGAACAGGACCTCGCGGGTGGCGTTCTCAGGATTGCAGCCAGTACTATGTGATAGTGATGGTAAGAATTGGAGGAGATGGCAGTTGAATGCGTAGCTGAGGACAAGGTTTTAGATTTTTGGACCTTTGGGATCTCTTCTGGGGAAGGTGGGACCTGTACAGATTGCATGGGTTGCACCTGAACTCGAGGGGGAGCAATATCCTTGCTGGTAGGTTTGCTAGCTTGGTTCGGGAGGGTTTAAACTAATTTGCAAGGGGGATGGGACCCGGAGTGATAGAGCAGTGAAAGAAGTGCATGGAGTAAAGCCAGATCTAACATATAGAGAGGCTTTGAGGAAAGAGCAGCAGAATAAAGGGTGTAAAGGTAGTAAGGTAGAAGGGCTGAAGTGTGTGTACTTTAATGCAAGAAGCATCAGGAACAAAGGTGATGAACTGAGAGCTTGGATACATACATGGAATTATGAGGTACTGGCCATTATGGAGACTTGGCTGGCACCAGGGTAGGAATGGATTCTCAATATTCCTGGATTTCAGTGCTTTAAGAGGGATAGAGATGGGGGATAAAGGGGAGGAGGGGTGGCATTACTGGTCAGGGATACTATTACAGCTGCAGAAAGGGTGGGTAATGTAGCAGGATCCTCTTTTGAGTCAGTGTGGGTAGAAGTCATGAAGAGGAAGGGAGCAGTTTATCTACATGGATTTTAGTAAGGCATTTGACGAAGTTCCACATGGTAGGCTTATTCAGAAAGTCAGAAGGCATGGGATCCAGGGAAGTTTGGCCAGGTGGATTCAGAATTGGCTTGCCTGCAGAAGGCAGAGGGTCATGGTGGAGGGAGTACATTCAGATTGGAGGGTTGTGACTAGTGGTGTCCTACAAGGATCTGTTCTGGGACCTCTACTTTTTGTGATTTTTATTAACGACCTAGATGTGGGGGGTAGAAGGGTGGGTTGGTAAGTTTGCAGACAACTCAAAGGTTGGTGTGTTGTAGATAGTGTAGAGGATTGTCGAAGATGGCAGAGAGACATTGATAGGATGCAGAAGTGGGCTGAGAAGTGGCAGATGGAGTTCAACCATAGAAGTGTGAGGTGGTACACTTTGGAAGGACAAACTCCAAGGCAGAGTACAAAGTAAATGGCAGGATACTTGGTAGTGTGGAGGAGCAGAGGGATCTGGGGGTACATGTCCACAGATCTCTGAAAGTTGCCTCACAGGTAGATAGGGTAGTTAAGAAAGCTTATGGGGTGTTAGCTTTCATAAGTCGAGGGATAGAGTTTAAGAGACACAATGTAATGATGCAGCCCTATAAAACTCTAGTTAGGCCACACTTGGAGTACTGTGTCCAGTTCTAGTTGCTTCACTATAGGAAGGATGTGGAAGCATTGGAAAGGGTACAGAGGAGACTTACCAGGATGCTGCCTGGTTTAGAGAGTATGGATTATGATCAGAGATTAAGGGAGCTAGGGCTTCACTCTTTGGAGAGAAGGAGGATAAGAGGAGACATGATAGAGGTGTACAAGATATTAAGAGGAATAGACGGAGTGGACAGCCAGCGCCTCTTCCCCAGGGCACCACTGCTCAGTACAAGAGGACATGGTTTTAAGGAAAGGGGAGGGAAGTTCAAGGGGGATAGTAGAGGAATGTTTTTCACTCAGAGAGTGGTTGGTGCATGGAATGCACTGCCTGAGTCAGTGGTGGAGGCAGATACACTAGTGAAGTTTAAGAGACTACTAGACAGGTATATGGAGGAATTTAAGGTGGGGGGTTATATGGGAGTCAGGGTTTGAGGGTCGGCACAACATTGTGAGCCGAAGGGCCTGTACTGTGCTGTACTGTTCTATGTTCTATGTTCTCACAGAGTAGTAAGAAGCTTTGGAGAGGCCTGCAATCAAATCAAAAGCAGTTCTTTGCAAAAATCTTAAAACCACCTTCTCCAGCATGGAACTTGTGGACAACTTCATCAATAAATCTGTTGACCCAGTGATAATGTAGCAGCTGAGCGTTCATACCATCCAAGCCTGAAACAAACAGAACTCTGGATATGTCAGGCTTTTTGCTACCAGGCCTGCTGACTGATTCTCACGTTTCCTGTTTTTTTCTTTTTTTTCTTTTCAAGTTTCAGAAAGTAATTTTGCAGATTTATAAATCTCTGGTTAGGTCACATCTGCATTATTACTTTCCATTCTGGTTACTTCATAAAGGAATGATGCAGAGGCTTTGGAGAGGGTGCAGAAGAGGATTCCCAAGAAGCTACCTGGATTAGAGGGCATATACAATGTGGAAAGTGTAGACAAATGTGGGTCATTTTCTCTGGAGTAGTGGCGGCAGAGGGGAGACCAGTGAGAAGTTAGTGAGATTATTATGTGAGGTGTTGATAGAGTAGACAGCCAGAATCTTTTTCCCAGGCTCGAAATGTCTAATACTAGAGGGTGTACATTTAAGGTAAGAGGGGATATATTAAAAGGAGATATGTGTAGTAAGTATTTTTTTAGTACATGAAGCAGAACACTGGCAGGAGTAGTAGTGGAGATGTATATAATAGAGGCATTTAAGAGACTCTTAGATTGGCACATAACTGTGTAGAGAATGGAGGGATATGGACAATGTGTAGGCAGACAGGATTAGTTTAGTTAAGCATTTAATTATTAAGTTTAGTTAATTTGGCACATCATGAATGGAGAGACTATTCCTATTCTATGATCCAATGTTGTATGGGATCTCTTCTAAGAAAGTTATAACCTGTACAAATGGGATGGGTTACACCTGAACTTTGAGGGACCAATGTCCTTGCAGGAAGGTTTGCTAGAGCTGCTGAGGAGAGTTTATGCTACATTGGCAGGGGAAATGAAAAGCAGAATGTTAGATCAGATGATGTAGCTATTGGCGTAAAGATAGATACCATATCCTGAAAGACTGAGGAAGGATAGACAGTAAATAGAGCATAAATATAGTCAGTTTGATAGGTTGAAATACGTTTACCTTAATGTGAGAAGTATTAAGAATGAGGGTGATGCACTTAGACCAGTACATGGAATTACAATGCTGTGGCCGTAGTAGAGATTTGGTTGTTGCCAGGGCAAGATTGGCTGATTCATGTCCAGGATTCAGATGTTTCTTAAGGAACAGGGTGGGAGGTAAAAGAGGTGGGGGAGTGGAGTTGCTAATCAGGAATAGTATCACAGCTGAAGAAAGGGAGGATGACGTAGAGAGTGTCAAGTGAATCAGAGTGGATGGAAGTTAGATACAGAAAGGGAGCAATCCCTCCATTGGGAGTATCCTATAGAACCCCCTATAGCAACAGGAACACTGAGAAGCAGGTTAGGAGGCATATTTTAGAAAGGTGCAAAAATAACAGCGTTGTTCTCATAGCCGACTTCAACTCCCTAATATTGATTGGCATTGCCTTTGCGCAAAAAATTTAGATGGGGGAGAATTTGGTAGCTGTGACCAGGAAAGATTCCTTTCATAATACGTAGACATGCAGACTAGAAGAAAGGCCATACTGGATCTGCTACAAGGCAATGAACCTGGTCAGGTGACTGATATATTGAAGTGTACGATAGTGACCACAACTTCCTGACTTCTGGTATAACCATGGACAAGCTCTGTATCTCCAGGAAAAACAAACAACAACAAAAAACAAACATAGGAGCAGATAATATGGGAAAGTTTTTAATTGGAGGAGGCTTAAATACCTTGGTATTCTACAGGAATTTTGGAGTGTAAACTGGGAACAGATGTTCTCATGGGAATGAACAACAGATATGTGGAGCTTGATAGGGTTCTGGATAGGTTTTTCTCACTGAGTCAGGAAAAAATGGTAGGGTAAAGGAACCATATTTGACAAGGGAAATGGAACTCTTAGTCAAGAGGAAGGATGAAAAAGACTTAAGGTTGAGAACGCAAAAATCAGGCAAGGCTCTTGAGAGTTATAAGGTAGCCAGAAGGGAGCTAAGAAAGGTCTTTGAAGAGCTAAAAGGGGACTCAAGAAGGCCTTGGTGATTAGGATAAAGGAAAACCCCAATGAGTTCTACATGTATGTGAAGAACAGGAAGTCGACAAGAGTGACAGCATGGCACTCAGAGATAAAGGGGCAAACATGTGCCTGGAGACAGAGGAGATCCTTAATGAATACAGTACTTCGATTTAGTGTCACCTGAAGTGAGGGACTTTGACAAATGTGAGATTAGCATTGAACAGGTTGTTATGCTTTGCATGTTGAGGTTAAGAAAAAGATAGTGTTAATGCTTCTGAAAAACATTAGGAGAGATAAGAACCTGGGACCAGATTGGTTCTTATCTCTCTTCACCTTTTTTCTAAGGCACTAACTCTATTATTAGGTCACTATGGGAAGTGAGGAAAGAGGTTGCTGTGGTATTGATGACGATATTTGTGACCTCCCTGGTCACAGAAGTGGTACCGAAAGACTGAAGAATAGCAAGGATTGTTCCGTTCTTCAAGAAAGTTAACAAGGATAATCCTCGGAATTGTAAACCAATGAGTCTTACGTCAGTGGTGTGCAAACTATTGGGGAGGAATCTCAGTCTTAATTTGTATTCTGGTACTAAAGTCCTCTGGTCGTAAAGGCCAACATATTGTCTTCCTTCCTAATTACTCACTACAGCTGCAGGTTTGCTTTCAATAATGTGAACAAGGACATCCAGGTCTCATTGAACATCAATATTTTCAAATTGCTCACTATTTAACCAAGTACTCAGCACGTCAGTTTTTTTTCCATGATGTGCATAATCCTGTGGTTCCCATTGTATATTGGACTTCCTTCTATTATTTGTTTAAATCCTTTAAATCTCTCTGTATATTCCCCACTCCACACATTTCCACTTACCAACAAACTTGGAAATATTATATTAGGCCCTCTTTGCTTAAGTTGTGATATACTGTGTAGATGGTGACAAGAATAGATTAGCATCGATATTTCTGGTATCCTACCAATCACAGTATGCCAATCTATTGACTCTTTAATCCTACTCTGTGCTTTCTATCTTCTAGCTAACTCTTAATGTACACTAGTATATTACTCAGCAAGTTTAGCCTGAATCAGCAAAAGTCCAGTGAAGATCAAAGTGCATTTTATTAACTGGTTTATCTTCATTTCTTCATTCAGATATTGTACATCCTCAGAAAACTCAAAGATTTTTGTCAAAAATTATTCTATTATAAATCCACTTTGACACAGCTGAGTCATACTACAATTTTCTCAGTAGCTGGATATTACATCTTCTATTTCAGCATTTTCCCTATGATCGATGTCAGAGCCACAGAGAGATCCCTAATTTCTCTTTGCCTCTTTCCATAAGCAGGGGAGTGCAAGGTCACATTTTCTATTATGCAATCTAATGGAATCATTCCAGAATCTATGGAATTTTGGAAGGTGATAACCATACATAACACTGTCATCATAATTACCTCTTTCAGAATTTGAGATGTACATTAACACAGGCTTTTTTTGGTTTTCAAATTAAATTTCATTAATTGTTCCAGTTCTCTTATTCATACTAATTTTGTTTATTTCATCATTGTATTGTCAGTGTATCTGGGAGGGTTTTTGCAGCTGCTTCTGTGAAACTTGACACTAGCATTTGTTTAACTTCTCTCTCATATATTTGTGCCCCTAGTTCATCCACACTATTGAAAATGCAGCATGCATTTAAATGTAATACAACTACAGTTGGCCTTTCACCGTTTTCTGTAGTCCGATCTGATCAGCCATTTGGCTCTGCTGTCTAAGTATTTTGCTTACTCATTTCCGACTTCCAACTACAGCATTATTTTTTCTCTTTCTTGACTATCCCGTCAAATTCCCATCCTCTGGAATGTCTTGAAAAGAATGTAAAAGGAGCTATATATAAATGTAAGTAGCTCTTTCTTTCTAAGTCTTTTACCAAGGTGAAATGCAACATGTTTATTTCACTGGGGTGTGCACACATGCTGTAGTTACTGTTTTGAAACTAAAGGCCCAGTAACTGGCTGCAACCAAGCACAATTTCACTTCAGATCAAATAATGGTGCCTTTCACCAGATATGCCTGTGAAGTGTACCTGTTGTACAGATGACTCGAATCATAAGCACTATTGTTGGTATTCATATTAAATTATTGTGTGAGGCTGAAAAAAATTCATCTGCTTTTGCATTTTAATGCCAGACAGCTTTCTCCTTTCACATCTGCTGGGTGAATTACAATAGAAGCATCTGCTGTTATTGCTGCCATTCAAAAAATGTCAGTGCTCTCCACATAGTCATCATCCCTCAGCCTCTCAATTAATTCTGAGCATGCACCAATTACTCTGCACAACACAGTTCACTGACATTTACCATCCATAAGAAAGCCAGCAAGGTGTCATCAGTATAAGGTGGTTTCCCAGTAAATAGGATCTCCTGTTTTCATCACTTGTCTTTTGCTACGTAGTCCAAAAATTTAGCGTCTTTCATACACGCCAGAGGCATTTAAATAGTGGCATGATATGTGTCTGCTAGTCAATCATCAGTCACTGACTGATCTCTCACAATGTACTGGAGATTATTCACTAAGGCTATGAAACTACAGTGATCTCAATGAGCTTTTCCTTACGGCCTATTAACTGGTGCAAAGAAGTGTGGACGTTGGTAGTTTCATTAATGATCTTCAGCAATGCTTGAAGCACTGGGGACTGCACTGCAAAGACTCAAAGTGCATGCATAAATCACTGTATACAAGGCTAAATTGTCCCTTTTCAAACACCCATTCTTTGAAGTAAATAGTAAAAATAAAATTTTACTCATGTCCAGAAATAAATATTAGATTATCTTCAAATTATTTTTGCTCTATCATCTAAAAAGACCTAAAAATTTAAGCCTGTTTAATTTCAACTTTGATATAAATAGCATTTTTATGACCTAAAAACAACTGCCAAATCATGTCCTGTTAGTAGAATTTATCTGTGCTTATGAACCTGTGAAAGGGGTATCATGGTTTCAAAACACATTTAAAATGCTGCTGATAGGATAAAATCAAAATCAGGCTTATTATCACTGACATAGGTCATGAAATTTGATGTTCTGCGGCTGCAGTAAATTGCAATACTTAAAATTATGATAAATTACAAGAAGTACATACAGTATATGTCTGTATGTAGTGCAAAAACAGAGCAAAATTTTGAAGGGCTCTTCTGGATAAATGCTGCCTTCTTGAGGCATTGCCTTTTGAACATGTCCTCAATGGCATGGAGGCTAGTGCCCATGATGAAGCTAATTGAGTTTACAATTCACTGCAGCCTTTTCAGATCCTGTACATCAGCCATATCAGACAGTGATGCAACCAGTCAGAATACTCTCCACAGTACATCTGTAGAAATTTGCTAGAGTATCAAATCTCCACAAACTTCTAATGAAGTACAGCTGTTGGGGTACCTTTCTCATAATTGCATCATTATTCCATCAGTAACTTAAGGCTACTCAGCCTTTCCCCTGGCGACCCATCAGTGAGAATTGCTGTGTGTTTCCCCAGTTTCCCTTTTCTGAACTCTACGATCATTTGTGTAGTCTTACTGATGTTGAGTTCAAGGTTGTTGTTGAGATACACTCGACCAGCTGATCTACCTCACACCTGTAGACCTCTTCAGCACCATATGAGATTCTATTGACAACCGTTGTGTCATCGGCAGATTTATAGATGGCAGTGAACTCTGCGGTCATGAGTGTGGCAAGGGTAGAGCAGCAGGCTAAGTATGCTAAGGTGCACGTATGTTGATTGTCAGCAAGAAAGGCAAGTTATTTTCAATCTGCACTGAACAAGTAAGCATTTATTACAAGTAAAATGTAGTGGGCATTTTAACTGAGACGAAACACTTGTTTTACCCACTTCAATGCCTATGTGTTTGTATTCAAGAGAGGAACTTCTGCCGCTCCATAAACTAGGCTTCTGTGGCTGTTTGTGGGATTTTAGCTACTGTATGTTTAGCTAAGGCAAGACAGAACAGGGATTTAAACATTGTAACTTCATTGGAAGATCTGAAAATCAGATCATGATAACAAATGCACAAAGGTGGGCCTTGTTTGTCAAAGTACGGTAGAGCATTGAGATCCATATTGATGCAATTTGTGTTAACAGAATGGTGTCTATTTCAACATCATTCAGGAACCTGTAACCGATTCTCCTCATAGTTTACTTTCAAACATTTTATCTAATATATGAATATCTTCTTCAAATGCCGATCAATAATTGAAGGAAAGATTATGCTGCCAATCCGTAGAATTTGGCTGCCTCATGGTCTGGTATGGCAATACAAATACGCAGTAATATAAGAAACTGCATGGAGTAATGGACACTGGCCAATATATCAAAGGCACATCCCTCCCCAGCAATGGTAATATCTACATGAGGTAATATCTATAAGAAGCCAACATTATCATCAAATTTCCCTGCCATCCAAACTAATCAATCTTCTCTGAGGTACCATTGGGCAGCAGGTGCAGAAGCCTGATGTTCCACACCACCATGTTCAGAAACAGCTACTTCCCTTCAACCACACAGTTATTCAACCAGCTTGTACCATTTTGCCCTACAATGAACTTGTTTCTTTTTGACCTAATTGTGGTACTACTTGTAAAGATTGTATATAATCAGTGCTTTTGTCGTGAACAACATATACCTGTCTGGACACGCCCCCTGATGACTGCTCCTGTGGCTCCTCCCACAGACCCCTGTATAAAGGCGATCAAGGCCTGAGCCCGGCCTCTCTGTCTCCAGGATGTAGTATGGTGGTCAACCACTGCTTGTTCCTTCTTCCAGTCAGTAAAAGCCGATACCTTGCTTTTACATCTCAGAGTGAGTTATTGATGGTGCATCAGCTTTCTTAGGGAAGTGTTAAGGACCAATTTACTCTTTATTTTTTAAACACTAAAGGGGGGAGTGAGGGTGGTGAGAATGGCAGATAAACGTTCATTCTAACACAGACTGAAGGCTATAGCCCACCAGCTCTTTCTAAACGCATGGCTATTGCCTCCAGTTTTTGCCACATAGTGAAAGAGAAACAGAACGTAGTAAACTAATCAGTATGTCAGGCTTTATCTCAGAAAACATGACGTTCCTACTTTGTCCCTTAATTGACTGTAGATCAACTGTTTCAGTCATACCACACATTGCCGGCCTTATTTCTTGTCAGAATTTTACTGCCATAATTGACTTGAAATAGTTCTATGTCTGCAGGCACTCTAAAGAAACAAGGCTTTATTTCAGAACACCTACATGATCCTGATTCAGAATCACTCATATGACAGATAATTTTCATAACAATTTAAGCCTGAACAAGAATGCTTTCTCTTGCATTTGATCCCAATGTTTCATCTTCTTAAATCTGCACCTCAGTGTGGGCTCCATTCTGATAGTTTCCTTTGATTTCGGGAAGTTGATCATTTAAATGAGTAAAACTCCCTCAACAATGTGAGTGGGTTATTGAACAATAGCTGCCAAGGATATTGTTAAGGAAAATATAACTTGTTGATAATTTTATTCCATTTGGGATACTGACACCCAAAGCAACCATTATTGAATAAAAACATAATAGTTAAGAGCACACCATTAGTCTTTAATCTTAGGATGTATAATTTCATGTCACATTTACAACTCAGATACAAGTCATTCATCACAACAGATACATGTTGCTGTTTAGACTCCATCCATCTTCCCCTTACTCTTTTTCATCTAATCACTCCATCACTCTATTCTTTTCTACCTTATGAGTTTATCTATTATTCCCTTAAATCAATGCATGATGATATCTGCAGCTAATCAATCTCCTTCATTACACATTGGCAAGCTGAGTCATGTCCTTAGAACTTATGTCACAAGGCAGAGAATCTTCCATTATCAAATTACTCATATCCCCTAATTATCCATCCAGCTCCCTCACTCACTTGATCATTGTACAATTTTGTGTCTATCCTTGAAACCTATCCTCACAAAGTGCTCTGCATCTAATGAGAAAATTGATGCCCATTATCATCACCCACTGCTTCATCACCTTGTTACAGAAGCAGGTGAATGCCAAACAAGCTACTAGGAGGGATCTTATGGACAGGAGGAAGCACGAGTGTTTCAATCTACACATGACAGATATCCATAAGACACAGAAGCGGAATGAGATCATTCAGCCCATTGAGTCCAGTCTGTCACTTCTTCATGGCTACTTCCAGATCCCATTCAATCCATACACCTGCACTCTCACCATATACCTTGAAGTCCCGACCAATCAGCATTCTATCACAGATTCCACAGCATTCCATAGATTCACCACTCTTTGGCTAAAAAAAATTCCTCCTTACTTCTGTTTTAAATTGTCTCCTCTCAATTTTGAGGCTGTGTCCTCTAGTTCTGGATACCCCAATCATAGGAAACATCCTCTTCACATCCACCTTATCTGGTCCTGTTAACATTCAGTAGTTTCAATGAGATCACCAAACATTCTTCTAAATTCCAGAGAGTAGAGACCCAAAGCTGCCAAACGCACCTCATAAGTTAACGCCTTACTTCCTGGAATCAACCTCATGAATTTCCCCTGGACTCTCTCCAATGGCAATACATTCTCTCTGAGATATGTGGCCCAAAACTGTAGACAATACTCCCCTGACAAGTGTCTACTATAGCTTCAGCAATATCTCCTTGTTTTTATATTCTATTCCCCTTGATCTAAATGGCAACTTTGTGTTTGCCTTCTTTACCACAGACTCAACCAGTGAATTAAACTTCTGGGAGTCTTGCACGAGGACTCCTAAGTCCCTCTGCACCTCCAATGTTTGAACCTTCTCCCCATTCAGATAATGGTCCATATTATTGTTCCTTTTACCAAAATGCATTATCATACATGTCCCAACACCATCTTCCATCTGACTCATTTTTGCCCATTCGTCAAATTTGTGTAAGTCCTGCTGCAATTACATTGCTTCTCCAGCACTCCCTAGCCCTCCACCTATCTTCATCTCATCCACAGGCTTTGCCACAAAGCCATCAATTCCATTATTTAAATCATTGACAAACAATGTGAGAAGAAACAGTCCCAATACTGACCCCTGAGGAACACCACTAGTCACCAACAGCCAAACAGAAAAGGCCCCTTTATTCCCACTCACTGCTTTCTGCCTGTCAGCCATTCCTCTATCCATACCGGTATCTTTCCTGTAACACCATAGGATTTTATCTTGTTAAGCAACCTCATGTGAGGCACCTTATCAAATGCTTTCTGAAAATCTAAGTAAATTTCATCCACTGCCTCTCCTTTCTCCACTCTGCTTGTTAGTTCCTCAAAGAATTCTAACAGATCTGTCAGGGAAGATTAGCCTTGATAGAATCCATGCTGACTTTGAATTATTTTATCATTATTCTCCAAGTACCCTGAAATTGCATCCTAATAATGGACTGCAACACTTTTCCAACCTCTGAGGTGAGACTAACTGGCCTATAATTTCCCCTGAAACACACACAAAGAGCTGGAGAATTTCAGCAGTCCAGACTGCACCTATAGAAATCAGTCCTGATTTTAGATGGAAGTTCAGGGACCTGCAGAAAGGTCTTTGCCGGAACATTGATTATACTCTTTTCCACAGGTGCTGCCTGGCCACCTGAGTTCCTCCAGCATTTTGTGTGTGTTGCGTGGATTTCCAGCATCTGCAGATTTTCTCTTGTTTATAATTTTCTCTTTTGTGTTCCTCCTTTTTTAAAGAGAGAAGTGACATTTGCAGTTTTCCAGTCCACCAGGACCATGCCGGAATCAAATGATGTTTGAAAGATCGTAACCAATGCATCCATCATCTCTTCAGCAACCTCTCTCAGGACTCTGGGATGTAGTCCATCTGGCCTAGGTGACTTATTCATCTTAAGACCTTTCAGTTTGCCTAGCACTTTTTCCTTTGTAATAGCAATGGCACTCACTCCTGCTCCCTCTCACTCACGGACATTTGGCTTACAGCAAGTGTCTTCCACAGTAAGGATCAAAACAAAGTACTTAGGTTCATCTGCCAGTTCTTTTTCCCCCATTACTACCTCACCAGCATAATTTTCCAGTGGTCCAATTTCAACTCTAACCTCCCTTTTACTCTTTATATAACTGAAAAAACTTTGAATATCCTGCATTATATTATTGGCTAGTTTGCCTTCATATTTCACCTTTTCCCCTCTTATAGCTTTCTTAGTTTCCTTTTGTTGGATTTTAGAAGCTTTCCAAACGTCCAACTTCCCACTCACTTAAACAAACTTTCTCTTGGTTTTTATGCAGTCCTCAACTTCTTTTGCCAGCCACTGATCCCTAGTCCTGCCATTTGAGAGCATCTTCTTCTGTAGGACATATCTGTTCTGCACCTTGAGAACTACTCCCAGAAACTTCAGCCATTTCTGTTCTGCCGTCATCCCTGCCAGTGTCCTTCTCTAATCTAGCTGGGCAAGATCCTTGCTCATGCCTCTGTAATTCCTTTTATTCCATAATGATACTGATACATGTGACTTATGGTTCTCCCTCTCAAGTTGTAGTATGAATTCAAAAAATATTATGATCACTGCCTCCTGTAGATTGCTTTATATTAAGCTCCCTAATAAGATCTGGGTTATTACTCAACACCCAATCTAAGATAGCCTTTTCCCTATCCTTCTTTTCCAGTAAATCTGCAGAAAATGTGTTGACTTTGCTTTGTAATTCCCGTATCTTCTGTCCTGTAGACCTATTTTAATTGCTTGGCCAATAATACATTTGACTGTCACATAGCTCTCTTAGGTCTCTTTACAATTTAATCAAGCAATTTTGAAGAAGGTTTTGCAATTCTTTTCTTAGCCTGATCTGTCACTGAATAGAAGCAGAATGATAGGTTAAGCACACAGGAATAAATCTGTTTTTATGATTGCTCACCAGCATCTGATTGATGGGGGTTTAATATGATAGCTACATTTTGAAGCCATTCTTCTAATTTATAGAAGAAGTTGAATGTCCTCCTGGATACCTTGCTTTGTAAACATTGCTCTTATGAGATCAAACTTCAATTTGTCACCACAAAATCTAACACCTCTGAATACCTCAAGCTGAAGTTTCAGTTGCTGGTCATCAAACTCCTTGTCCAAGGTTTAACTGAAGGTAGCTTCTGTAACTTGAGACCTGGTCTAATGCATAAATATTTGAAAGGGTATAATATGTAGCACATCTTGCACAAGCTTTAGAAGAAGAATAAATCTGTTCCCAGTGAAATGTAAAAAAATATTCATTTCTCATTTTATATTTTCTATGGCAAACCTTATGGTTGGGTATGAAAATATTTTTTATCAATTCAAATCTAACCATTCATGACATTTTTCATTTTGGCTCAAGTTTGCAAAATAAAGCAAATGTATTATCACACAAACCAACTAAGTCTGATGAAATAAAGAACAAATGGTCTTTCGACGATGGGTAAAGCCTAGGTCGTTCTGAGGTAGGGACATGTTCGGCATAGTTTTGTGGGCCAAAGGGCCTGTATTGTGCTGTAGGTATGCTATGTTTCTAGGTTTCTACCTATCTTCAGAGGGGTAGACATGCAGTATATGTTACTTTATGATCTTTAACATTTTGAGAGATTTGGTGCAATATTCTAAAGACTTTCTAAGGGACGGTAATATTCTCAATATTCTTGAATTATTTAAAATATAAATGTACGTGGAAATTTAAATATTCAGTACTGTACATATTTTTGAAATAAGCTCCTTTTTCAACTATTAAAAATCTTCTATAACTATTCAGATTAAAAAGCAACCAATCCTATTACTAAATAAACCCTGACCTACTATCCTGTGTAATTAAATCCCAATAAGTGTATAGCTAGATAAGGTAAAATTGTTCATCTGGAATTAGAGTTAATATAGAGACTAATATTAGTTATAATTAATATATTTTATAGTATAGAATTAATGTATAATTTTTCATAAAACCTGATTTCCTGTTGTATCTCATGTTGTAAGGGAAGATATTTTCCTTCCGGGTATTTTTCTCAACAGTAATGAAGTGCACGGCAGTGGCTAGTTCACAGTGGGGAGGTGGGTCCCACATAGAGATTTGCTGCATTTGAAAACACACACAAAAGTAGATGCTTATTGCCTTATAGCCTTAAATTTGAATGGAGACAAATACTTTCAAACATATATCAAATATAAGTAAAGTAGTTCAATAATATCACTTACAACAAATAACAGTGGCCATTTAGGTTTACAACTTGCTGTTAAATTTTCTGTCCTTGCCTTTGGATGTCTTGAGGAACAATAACATGAAAAAAAAAACTGCTACAGATATACCTACCATGCTAAATAAAAGCAATGCTATCTGTGCATGCTTCAAGAAATACAAGCTCAAAAATGATCATAAAAGCAAATTTTATTCTATATCTTGGAATTTTAGGGTAGTTATTTTTGCATTCCTTATGGCATTTTCTATAACTCAAATGACCATAATAACTGTAACAAGGTGGAAACAGAATTATTCCCAAAATAGAGATACAAATTATCAGGTGGAGACACACATATTATGTGGAGATGTAGGCACGTTTTCAAAGCAGAATACAGAACTATCATATTTATGGCCATGTAGTATTTGGGTGACATTTGAAAGTGATATTTTCAAAGTTAGGAGCAAGCAATATGCAGTCAGTTATTAATTGGTCTCATGATGTGCAAATGTTTCTGTCACCCCTACACCTGAAGTGTAAAAAACATGAAAACCTGGACCACATTCCATCCTGTGCTTGGAAACACTGATCTGGCATACTGATCACTAACCCATCACTGCTATCCATTTCATTTTTGACTTTATCTGTGTATTATACTATAGCACACTGGAAAGGATACTTGATAAACCACTTGCTGAAGCTGAAAGAGACATGGTGTTTAGATCCTTTTTCTGTAAGTTTTAATGGAGGTGTAGTTCTGAGGCACAGCTATAACTTCTGGAAGCACATCGATTGTTATGTTACATTGAAGTGGCAATATCTCTTTGGAGATTTAATCACTACTAAGCTGCAATTGTTACACAGCTGCATATCTTACAAATATTTACAGTACTGTATACACCAATTAAGTTACTTTTTTTATAATTCAGAATTTAGAAAATATAGATCAGTGAGCAAATGAAACCTAGGTAAGAAATTAATCATTGGAGGCTGTGTAAACTAATCCATTAACAAACAGCAGCCTGTTTACAATCTGGCCAAATTTTTCTCTCCAGTGAGGGGGAACATGGAATACACTGCTAATTTATTTTTGCTCATCTTATGTTACAGCCCAAGGCAAATTTCACCTCCAGGTTTTCTAGGCAGCAGAGCAATTAATTCCACAAACAAACCAGCACAAAGTAATGGCTAGTTCCACTGTTTGGTAAACACTGAGGTCCTGACTCATTGACAGTTCTATGTCTATAAAAGTTACAGGCACATTGACTTTTTGTACCAGAGACTCGCTCAGAGAGATCAGTTGTTGCAGTTCCTGCTTCACTTACTTACTGGTATTTCCCTGCTGCTGCTCTTCCCTTGATCTACAGGGTCTCACTTTCCTGATTCATGCCTTGACATTGCTTCATCATTGTGGTAAGTTCAGAGGGCAGGTTGGAACTATTTTTCATCATAAAATCATTCAAAACACCACTGAGAGAAGTAAAACCTGAGCTCTCAGTCAGGGCTGGAGAGTCTCTTCTGTAGAGAGAACTCAACAGCTGTAGCAGAAACTTGACATTGTTGCCTCCACAAATACAATGTGACCCATTGAGTTCTTCCAGATTCTGTCTATTTTTCGCTGACTGTAATGACTCAAGAAGCTTCTATGAAGCAATCATGGTTGTATATGGTCCATCAAAACAAGGCACTCACCACGCCTGAGCAAGGACAGTACATCCATCTTCACTGAGAAATCAGAGCACATGAAGAGGTGGCAAGAACACCTCCACAAGCTGTTGAACAGACCAGGAACCATCACCAATGAAGCATAGGGCAGAGTATACCCTTGACCCATACTGTTCGAGCTAGATGCTCCCCCTACTCTTCACAAGGTCATCAAAGCCATCAAACAGCTATAACCCAACAAAGCACCAGGGCCTGACGGTATCTACCAGTATGGTGATAACACACTGATATCATGCCTGCTGTTCACAAAGTTGTGGGAGCTGCAGAACTACCACAAGACTTCAAAGATGCATCAATCATGACCATCTAGGAGAACAAGGGAGACAAGAGAGACTGCAACTATTACTGTGGCATCTCTCTTCTGTCAGTTGTGGGAAAATGCCTTGTGAAGATCGTCCTTGGACGCTTGGTGCCTAACATCAGTGACAACATCCTTCCAGAAACCCAGTGTGTTTTCAAACAGGCCGTAGTACAGTGGACATGAGCTTCTCACTGAGGCAGCCCCAAGAGAAATTTGTTGAGCAGCAGTGAAGTCTCTATGTCACATTTGTTGATCTAAACAAAGCGTTTGACACTATTGGTAGAGATGGCCTGTGGAAGCTCCTACCAAAATTCGGTTGCCCCCCACACCTGAACAACATTATCCGTCAATTCCACAAAGGCACGGAAGGCTGAATCAACATGTGTGGTGAGTTGTCAGACCCATTTCCCATCAGCAACGGTGTAAAACAGGGTTGTGCTTTGGTTCCTACTCTGTTCGGACTATTCTTCACTGCTTTTCTTCAGGATGCCGCATCAGACCTGAAGTCAGGGGTCTTCCTACAAATGAGGGTTGATAGTGGGCTCCTCAACCTCACAAGAGTCAGGGACATTGTGGCGCATGAGCTATGGTTTACTGATGACTGTGCACTGGTTGCCCACTCTCTGGAAGACTTACGGGAGATCACCAGTCGCTTCGCCAGTGCAGCCAAAAGCTTCAAACTGACAATCAGCCTGAAAAAGACGGACATTTTATATCAACCAGCTCCTGGCTCAAGCTATGATGACACCCGTCTCAATGCTAATAAACAAGTTTTGCTACCTGGGCAGCATAATAACATCCTCAGCTTCTCTGGATGTAGAGATTGAGTGAAGAACCGGAAAAGCCTGTTTTGCCTTTGGTCAGCTGAAAGATCGAGTCTGGTCACAGAACATCAGGTTGGCCACCAAGTGCAAGGTATAGAGGGCCATTCTCATATCAGCCTTGCTATATGGGTGTGAGACGTGGTGCCTATATCAGAGCCACTTACGCCAGCTTGACCAACTACAGCAGCATCACCTACGTTCTCTGATGAAGATCACCTGGCGAGACAAGGTCTCCAATACCGAGGTCCTCCCTCGAGCCGGAACGGAAGCAGTTTCAACCCTGGTGATGTCAGCCCAACTGCGCTGGGCAGGACATGTTGTCAGAATGCCTGATGGAAGACTGCCCAAGGACACCTTGCATGGCCAACTGTCCATTGGTACCCGAAAACAAGGCCAGCGACTGCGGTACAAGGATGTTGTGCACAGAAGCCTCAAGAAAGCTGACATTACCCCATCAACGTGGGAGGACCTGGCTCAAGATCGCTCACAGTGGAGGGACGCCATCAGGAAAGGTGTGGATGCTGTTGTGAACAAGCTCAAAGAAGCAACAGAGGAAAGGCACAGGAAGCGCCACAACAGAGCTTCTGCCCCTGCTGCCCCTCCAGGCCTCACCTGTCAAGAATATGGCAAGCACTGCCTGTCAAGGATCGGCCTATACAGCCACTCCAGGATGCACATATCAAATCCCACTAACTGACTGAAAGAAACCATCATCATCCTATGGGATGGATAGCCAGAGAGAGAGAGAGAGCGAGATTGTTCCAGATTCCAGCATCTGCAATATATTTTGTTCTCTACAGCATGGAGTAAGCTCTGTACAAGCACAAAAAGGTGGAGGAAGTCAGCGGTCATGCAGCACCTATGGAGGGAAAGTAGGCAGTCAACAGACAGTGCTGATATATCCAACAGCACTCCTATTTTGTACAGTCAGCATGGTGCAACATTACAGATGGTTTGGCACATTTACACTGAAGCTAGGACTGTCATGAAACATTCTACAAGGGCTAGAAGAATGCAGTTGGGAGCGCTTCTGCAGGAATTGTAAAAGGTTAGTTGGAAGTTGCAACAGGTAATCAAGAAGGCAGTTGGAATATTGGCTTTCATTGCCAGAAGAATTGAATTTAAGAGCAGGAAGTTTTTTTTCTGCAACTGTATAGAGTACTGGTGAGTCTGCACCTGGAGTACTGCATGCGTTCTAGTGTCCTTACTTGAGCAGACACTCTGGATTTGGGGATGATGCTGAGAAGGTTCACAAGGTTAATTCCACAGGGATGAGAGGGTTAACCTTTGAGGAGAGATTGGCTTGCCAGAGACTATTCTCGCTATTATTCATGAGAATCAGAGGGTATCTTACAGAAACATACAATTATAAAAGGGACAGATAAGATAGAGACAGGGAAGTTGGTTCCATGGTTGAATGAGGTAGATAGCTTCAAGATTTGGGGGAATAGATGTAGGATGGAGATAACAATAAACTTTTTTTTCCCAGAGGTTTGTGAATCTATGGAATTCTCTCCCCATTGAAGCAGTACTGCCTACCTCATTAAATATACTTAAGATACAGATATATATATATATATATATATATAGCAGGAGGAGTAAGGGTTATGTGGAAAATGCAGGTAGGTGAGCTGAGTCCATGGCCAGATCAGCCATAATCCTATTCGATGATGGATCAGGCTTGACAGACCAGATAGCCGACTCCTGCTCCTATGCTCTTCTGTTATAAATACTATGGTGCCCAAAGGAAGAAGTCACAGTAAGCCTTCTCATTCAGGCATCTCTGGTGTAACTCAATAGTAATATTCCCAAGTCGAGTTATAACAGGGTATATGTACCTTTCTTCAAAGCAGAGACTTAAACAGGTTTTCTGATCAACGTGGTCTGCAGATGGCATTTGCTGGTCCATCAATCATGCTATAACCAATTTGCATTATGGAGATATGAATTATTGCCAAACTACCTTGCATTTTCACTGTTGCACCCTTTGAAACAAAGACAATGAAAATTCCTCTGTTGTGGGATATGTGTACCCTGTACATTCCAAATGTATAAAATGTGCAGCCTCCATGAATACACACAAGAGAGAAGATGCTCAAACCAAGATGTGTCCATTTTATTCAAGAAGTTGTCACAGGCCACATCTCCTGAACTTTCTATTGACTTCATTGCAATTCAAACACCAGTTTGTCATGTAACACAAACTTTAAACAAGTAACTACCTTAAAGGAACAATATCTGTGCACGACCAATATTATCACTACCACATTTTTTTAAATAAAAGGCCACATTTAGGATAAATTAATATTTATGCATTATGATATTAGGCAGTTGGTAATTTACATGTTCTCTTTGAACTTCCCAAAAGTGTTGATGGCTGCTGCACAGAACATAGAGTTTGCTAGAAGATGGTCCAACCTTGCATTGCATGACACAATCTCATCCAGCTTTTCATCACTAATATTACAGGATCAGTCATAGTAGAAAGACCTTTAACCTCACAGTCTTCTTGTTATACTCCAGTGTACTGTATGCTAGAAGAGCTGGTCTACAGGTATGAATGAACCATAGAGGACTTAAACTTCAGTTCATACTGCAAAAATGCCAGGTCGCCAGGCAGTTCAAAAACTAAACTCTGAAATGGAAGTTACAGACTATTGAATGCAGTGATCATTTTTGAGAAAAAGTGTGAGTAATGAAGTAATAGTTGTGTTTTCTGCCAGCACGTTGTTGCTGTGTTTCACCAACATCATCTTAAACTACTATTACAGCTATATAGGACCTGGTCAGACCCCACTTGGAGTACTGTGCTCAGTTCTGGTTGTATCAGAAGGATGGGGAAGCCACAGGAAGATTTATAAGGATGTTGCCTGGATTGAGGAGCATGCTTTATGAGAATAGGTTGAGTGTACTTGGCCTTCTCTCCTTGAAACAATGGAGGATGAGATGTGACCTGATAGAGGTGTATAAGATGATGAGAGGAATTGATCGTGTGGATAGTCAGAGGCTTTTTCCCTGAGCTGAAATGGCTAACACAAGAGGGCACAGTTGTGAGGTGCTTGAAAGTAGGTACAGAGATGTCAGGGGTAAGTTTTCTACACAGAGAGTGGTGAGTGCATGGAATGGACTGCCGGTGATGGTGCTGGAGGTGGATACAATAGGGTCTTTTAAGAGACTCCTGGATGGGTACATGGAGCTTAGAAAAATAGAGGGCTATGGGTAACCCGAGGTAACTTCTGAAGTAAGTACATGTTTGGCACAGTATTATGGGCTGAAAGGCCTGTATTGTGCTATAGATTTTCTAAACCGGGTCGAATTGTAAAGGCCAGGTATGGGCAGGATCTGGGCAGTGGGTATTGGATCAGTGCTGGGCCAGATGAAATGGTCAGGTTTTTGGGGATGGAGATGAAACATGGGCTGGTGTTCAGCTCACTGCTCCACTAGGTTTACTCATCTTTGCACTACTGAACTGAGGCTGTGACCTACAACTAATGGGCTCCTGGAATGACCATGACTGGCTTTGAGGCTGTGAACTCACTTTTGTGAACTTCAGTTCTGAACGTTCTTTGCTTACTTTTATTGTTTGCACCATTTGTTATTTTTTTTTCTACACAACGGGTGTTTGATTGTCTTCTTTCACGAGTTCTATTGGGTTTCTGTTTGTGGCTGCCTGTAAGGAGACACATCTCAATGTCGTATATTGTATACATACTTCGATAATAAAAGTACTTTGAGCTTTGAACTAGACTTCTTCTCCTGACTATCCTGCCGACAAATGTAAAGTCTCTGGAAAATAAAACTGAAGTCCTCAGAGCAAGATTGCAGTACCAGAAGGACATCAGAGACTGCTGAGTACAGTGCTTCATGAAAACATTGCTATTCCCCACCATTCCAGATACAGTGTTGCAGCTCGATGGTGTCACCATTCTCAACAAAGACAGGACGGCTCAGTATTTTAAAGGCACATGAGGTGGTGTATGATTTATGATTAGCTCATCATGGTGTACGAATGTGATGGGTTCCGTCTCAGTCCGGCTCACCCGACCTGGAAATTCTAGTGGTCAAATTTTGTCTATTTCATCTACCGAAAGAATTCTCCACCGTCATTCTGGTAGCAGTGTACACTCCACCTCAGTGCAAAGCCAGGCAGGCACTGAAGGGGCTGAGCAACATTATCAGCAGGCACTAAATTGTACATGCTGATGCATTCAACTAGCTTTGGCTTCTTCAACCAGGTGAGCTTGAAGAGGTCTCTGGACAACCACCACAATCATATCACCTGTGGAATCAGGAGTCAACACGCTTGACCTGTTATACCATCATCATAAACAGTTATTGTGCCATCCCACACCCACACTTTGGAAAATCCAATCATCTGCTGTACTTCTATTCCCATCATACAAGCATAGTCTAAAAAGCACAGCACTGGTGGTGAGGAGTAGAGGAGCAATTACAGGACTGCTTTGAGTTGGTGGGCTGGATAACATTAAGGAATTCATCTTTGAGCCTGAATGAATGTAACACAGTTGTCACTGATTTAATCAAGATCTGTGTGGATGAGTGAGTGCCTTAGACGATATACTGGACATACCCAAACTAAAAGCTGGATGAACAAGAGATGGCTAGATCTGTGATATTCGAGACTGATAATCCAAAGCTATCTAAGACGTCCATGTCCAAGCACTGGAAGGCTATTTTAAGGGTGAGGAAACAGTTCTGATTGAGTCTAGAGATGGAATCAGATGCACATCTGCTCTGGAGGTGTTCGCAGACTATTACTTCCTACAAAGTGAAACTGAACATCATGAACCTCTGTGATAATTCACTCTCAGTTGAGCTCAATGCCTTTAATGCATGTTTTGAAAGAGTGTAAAAATAAAACTACACCAGTGACAAATCTCTGCAGCATCCAGTAACCTTGTGAACTCTGTCTTGAAGGCCAATATCAGAACATCTTTCAAGAGGATAAATCCTTCAATGGTCAGGCCCTGACGGTGTACCTGGTAGAGCTCTGAAAACCTATACCAATCAATTGGTATGAGTGTTCAAGGGCATCTTCAATCACTCACTGCTGCAGTCAGGAGTTTCCCACTGGTTTCAAAAGGGCGACAATCATACCAATGGCCAAGAAGAGCCGAGTGAGCTGTCTCAATGACTATCGCCCAGATGCAGTCACATCTATGGTGATGAAGTGATTTGTGCGGTTGGTCATGGCCAGAATCAACCTTTGCTTCAGCAAGGACCTGGACTCACTGCAATTTTCTTACCATTACAATAGATCTACAGCTGATGTAATCTCACCAGCTCTCCATGTGGCCTTAGATCACCTGGACAACAGTAATACCTATGTCAGACTGCTGTTTATTGTCTAGAGCTCAGTGCTCAACACAATCGTACCTTGTTCTAATCAACAAGCTCCAAAACCTGTGCCTCTGCACCTCCCCCTGCAACTGAACCCTTGGCTTCCTTACTGGGAGACCATAGTCTGCAAGATCGGAAATAACATCTGCTCCTCACTGACAGTCAACACTGGAGCACCTCAAGGATACATGCTTAGCTGATTTCTCTTCTCTCACAGCTCAAATGCCATCAATAACTTTTTTTGAAGGCTCAACTATTGTTGGCAGAATTTCAGATGGTGAGGAGGATACATACAGGAGTGAGATAGATCATCTGGTTGAGTGGCATTGCAACAACAACCTTGTACTCAATGTCAGTATAACCAAGGAATTGATGGTGCACTTTAGAAAGGAGGCCGAGGGAACACACATCAGTTCTCATTGAGTGAACAGTGGTGGCAAAGTTGAGCAGTTTCAGATTCCTGGGTTCAACATCTCTTAAGATTTATCCTGGGCTCAACATATTGATGCAATTACAAAGAAGGCATGACAGCGAGTATATTTCCTGAGGAGTCTGAAGAGACTTGGTATGTCACCAAAGACTACTAAATTCCTACAGGTGTACCATGAAGAGCATTCTAACTGGTTGCATTACAGTCAGGCATGGAGAGGCCATTGCACAGGATTGGACAAAGCTACAGAAAGTTGCAAACTCTGCCAGCTCTATCATGGACACTAGCCTCCCCATCATCAAGGACACCTTCAAAAGGCGATGCCTCAAAAACGTCGTGTCCATCATTAAAGATTTTCCTTGTGGCTTGTGTCATTATGGTTAATGCTTTCATTTCACCTTCACAATTTTCTCCTCCAAATCAGTTTGGAAGGGGCTCACACGAGGAAATCGGCAGATGCTGGAAATACAAACAACACACACAAAATGCTGGTGGAATGCAGCAGGTCAGGCAGCATCTATAGGGAGAAGCACTGTCAATGTTTCGGGCCTAGACCCTTCGTCAGGATTAACTGAAAGGAACAGTAATAAGAGATTTGAAAGTAGGAGGGGGAGGGGAAAATGCAAAATGATAGGAGAAGACCGGAGGGGGTGGGGTGAAGCTGAGAGCTGGAAAGGTGATTGGCGAAAGGGATACTGAGCTGGAGAAGAGAAAGGATCATGGGACTGGAGGCCTAGGGAGAAAGAAAGGTGGAGGGGAGCACCAGAGGGAGATGGAGAACAGGCAGAGTGATGGGCAGAAAGATAGAGAGAAAAAAAAGGAGGGGGGAAAACACTAAATATATCAGGGATGGGGTAAGAAGGGGAGGAGGGGCATTAACAGAATTTAAAGAAGTCAATGTTAATGCCATCAAGTTGAAGGCTACCCAGCCGGTATATAAGGTGTTGTTCCTCCAACCTGAGTGTGGCTTCATCTTAACAGTAGAGGAGGCCATGGATAGACATATCAGAATGGGAATGGGACGTGGAATTAAAATGTGTGGCCACTGGGAGATCCTGCTTTCTCTGGCAGACTGAGAGTAGGTGTTCAGTGAAATGGTCTCCCAGTCTGTGTCCGGTCTCACCAATATATAAAAGGCCACACCCGGAGCACCGGACACAGTATACCACACCAGCCGACTCACAGGTGAAGTGTTGCCTCACCTGGAAGGACTGTCTGGGGCCCTGAATGGTGGTGAGGGAGGAAGTGTAAGGGCAGGTGTAGCACTTGTTCTGTTTACAAGGATAAATGCCAGGAGGGAGATCAGTGGGAAGGGATGGGGGGGGGGGAACGAATGGACAGGGGAGTCGTGTAGGGAGTGATCCCTGCAGAAAGCAGAAAGGGGGGAAGGGAAGGATGTGCTTGGTGGTGGGATCCCATTGGAGGTGGCGGAAGTTATGGAGAATTATAGGTTGAACCCGGAGGCTGGTGGGGTGGTAGGTGAGGACAAGGGGAACTCTATCCCGAGTGGAGTGGTGAGCGGATGGGGTGAGGGAAGATGTGCGGGAAATGGGAGAGATGCGTTTGAGAAGGAGGTCAACTTTTTTTAAGTCTTTGATTCATCGGTTTTTCAGCAGGATTCTATCCTTCTCAGGATTGTGTTATGATCTAACAAGCTATGTTCCAGCAGAATAAATGCTGCAATGTTTCAAGCCTCAGCTTTGGAAATAGTGATTCTTGCTTTTATATTATGATATTTAATTAATGTTTTATTTTAATACTCTTAATAAATTGTTCAGTTAAAATCTGAACCATGGACTCTTGTTCAGTAAGACTTCATATTCACCACATGGGGGATAAAGATTATTGTGTAGACTCACGTCGATGCATTCAAGCCATTTTGAATGGTTGTTAATTAGTACCAAAAGGTGATCCACATATTTTTCATAATTGCAGATATAAATTCAGGGAAAAGCTCTTTTCCATCTGAAGTGGCACATTAGTGGGTTGTACTTATCAGCACTAACATAATCTGCATCTAGGCTCCTTTGTTTATGTCCATGACAAATCATCTGGCTACTGTCCTGAGATTGTGACAAGGTGTCACTGAGGCATTTTGTTTCAGTGTTCTATACTCAATATAATGGCCGTATTGAGAAAAGGAAATGGCCAACATTTATACCTTGTAGCAGTTATGTAAATTGCTTTGGAGAGAATATATCCTGGAATATTGTATGCTTCATTTTTTCTGTTTAATTAAAAAAGGAACCCTCACAACAGGTGTGCACAAAATGCTCCCTAGCAAGAACTGTTGAGGAGAGTTTGGGTAATTAGTTTGTATGTACAGTGATTAAGTGTGAAAGGTGATCTCATTGAAATATATAGGATTCTTACAGAGCTCAACACACTGAGATCACAGAAGTCACAGTCTCAAGGGGTATGACATTTAGGACAGACACAATTTTTCTTTTCATTCAGAGGATAGTAGCCTTGTAGTATTCTCTCCCACAAAAGCTTACAAAGGTCATGTTGCTGAATATACAAAGTGTTTGTATTTTAAAAAGTGATTGATAGATTTCTAGAGACAAAAGATAACCACGAGAAATGGAAATTACTGAGATAAAGTATGTGGTACATTGACCAAGTAAAAGCTGGTCTCCAATTGTCTTGGCAAAGACCTTGCTCCTTCATGACTATGTGGTAATACACAATTCCTCCACACAAAGAACAACCATGCAGATATCCTCTACTCTTCAAGACTGGAGCAGAACAATCATTACACACCCTGAAGATCTGCCTATGAAGATATTAATAACTCTCCAAGGGCATTAATTGTGAATACCTTCCTTTTTTTTAATCAACATCAAGCAGAGCATATAAATGAGAGAGCAAGTCTCTCTCTGTAAAAATATTTTTTTTCCTGCTGTTTTTTTGCAGAAACTCTGAGTTCTGGTGAATAAATCAATGTTGAGCATTATTTTGTCTAGTTGGAGCCCCAGAGCAGGCTTTGCCTCACTTGATGTGGACAAAAGTAACATAGAACAGTACAGCAGAGGATTAGGCCCTTTGGCCCACAATGTCCACACTGAACATGATACCAAATCAAATTCAATCTCTTTTGCCTGTACGTGATCCACACCCCTCCATTACTGCATATGCATTTGCCTGTCTCACAGTCACTTAAGCCACTATCTTATCTGCTTCCACCATTATCTCTGGCAGTCGTTCCAGCCACTGACCACCTTCTGTGTAAAGAATTTACCCTTTAAATTTCCTAAATCTTGTCTTAAATATATGTCCTCTAGTACTTGACATTACGAACCTAGGCAAAAGATTCTGACAGTCTACCCTATCTATGTCTTTCATAACTTTATCAACTTCTGTCAGTCTCCATCAGCCTCCGATGTCCCAGAGTAAACAGTCCATATTTGCTCAGCCTGAAAACTGAATACCTTTTAATCCAGGCAACATCCTGCTAAAGCACCTTTGCACTTTTTCCAAAGCCTCCACCAACTTCCTTCAATTGGACAACCAGAATTGGACACAGTACTCCAAAACGAAGGACCTCTTCTCACCAGCAAACTTCCCTTTTTGCTTCACTGTTTCCAACATGTCCCCTGGCCAGTCAACCTCCAAAGGCTCGACCATTGGGAGCTATCTCTCCCATATCTCCATGAGCATGCAGCGGGTTCATTGTGTCGAATGTCAACCGTCTGATCACTGTGGCCAATCCCCTGCAAATGGCAGTGAAAGCAAGCAAATAGGAGTCAGAACTCTCAAGATGCTCTTATTCCACCAGGCCATGCCTAAGATGCATCTGATTCATCAAAAATGAAAAGCATTAAGCTTTTCTCATGTCTACCATATGTTTCCAAACCTCGGCGTTGAAGATGAGTGTTCTATGGGCGAAGGCTTGGGAGACTCAGTTTATACTCTGTTGCCTGTTGGACCACACCCTCTTACTGAGCCTAGGCAAATAGCCATTGCTTTTGTGATGTACATACTTACTTGAACACCATGTGTTGGATTGTTGGTAACTGTACAGTCTTGTGAAACAGTCCGCAAATCCGGCAGCACATTATCAAATGGTTCAATATTAATTAATGGTGATATTGCAGACTTTGAACACTGATCTTTCTATTTTAGATGCTTATCATCAATCTGTAAGCATGAGAGAGGTTATCCATGAGCCTCTAAAGGTGAGCCTAAGTATGGGATGCTAGTATTTCACTGGTGCCGCAGGATTCCTCCCTAATGAAAGGCTGGCATACTTTATGTCTTGGCAGGCTGGCATGTGAGGCTGAACAGCTTTCCTTCTGTTCTGATGTGTAAATAGACACCCGCTGTCAATGAGCCAAAAACATGACAGCAGTCAGGAAAAGAAAATGCCAAAGAGTGTCATTTCCAGAAAGCAACAATATTTGACCTCATTGTGGATCTCAAAGGGTTCCAATATTACCCTGTCGTAGCTGACCTTATCCCTCATGAAAACAGCAGATCAGTCTGTGAAGCATTGGCAGTTAGCCAGTCTTCTTCAGTAGCTTGAGTAAACCACCTTTGGGATGTTGGGTAGAGGGGATTATTCATCATCTGCTACTCTATTAAAGCTCAATATGTAATGTATGATGAGTTGGATACTTTCCTCCAATCACTGTGATGGACATCGGCAACTTACTTTGTGCAACTTCCACCAATACTTTGCACAATTTACATAGCTTTTCTACTGCTGGAACTTTCCATGTATAGGGCATGGGCCAGGGTTTACAATAGATTGGTCTGCCATCTGGTTATAGATGTATATAGGCTTAATGCTTCTCTCTATCCAGATACTGTATTTGAATATATAAACTCATCTTCATATTGCCACAGATGGCTTTGCAAATCAACATAAAATAAATATTTCTCATCTACTCTCAGTTCCTTCAACCAATCTTATCCTAACAAAGTCAGTCTGTCAACATAATCACTATATTCAACAACCTTGCCTTCATTATAGAAACATAGAAAATAGGAGCAGGAGTAGGCCATTCAGCCCTTCGAGTCTGCACCACCATACAGAATGATCATGGCTGATCATCCAACTCTAAACCCTGTACCTGCTTTCTCTCCATACCCCCTGATCCCTTTAGCCACAAGGGCCATATCTAACTTCCTCTTCAATATAGCCAATGAACTGGCCTGAACTGTTTCCTGTGGCAAAGAATTCCACAGATTCACCACTCTCTGTGTGAAGAAGTTTTTCCTCATCTTGGTCCTAAAAGGCTTCCCCTTTATCCTTAAACTGTGACCCCTCGTTCTGGACTTCCCCAACATCGGAAACAATCTTCCTGCATCTAGCCTGTCCAATCCCTTTAGAATTTTATACGTTTCAATAAGCTCCCCCCTCAATCTTCTAAATTCCAGTGAGTATAAGCCTAGTTGATCCAATCTTTCTTCATATGAAAGTCCTGCCATCCCAGGAATCAATCTGCTGAACCTTCTCTGTACTCCCTCTATGGCAAGAATGTCTTTCCTCGGATTAGGGGACCAAAACTGCACACAATATTCTAGGTGCGGTCTCACCAAGGCCTTGTACAACTGCAGTAGAACCTCCCTGCTCCTGTACTCAAATCCTTTTGCTATGAATGCCAACATACCATTTGCCTTTTTCACTGCCTGCTGTACCTACATGCCCACCTTCAATGACTGGTGTATAATGACACCCAGGTCTTGTTGCATCTCCCCTTTTCCTAAACGGGCACCATTCAGATAATAATCTGTTTTCCTGTTCTTGCAACCAAAGTGGATAACCTCACATTTATCCACATTAAATTGCATCTGCCATGAATTTGCCCACTCACCTGACCTATCCAAGTCACCCTGCATCCACTTAGCATCCTCCTCACAGCTAACACCACCACCCAGCTTCGTGTCATCCGCAAACTTGGAGATGCTGCATTTACTTCCCTCATCTAAATCAGTAATATATACTGTAAACAACTGTGGTCCCAACACTGAGCCTTGCGGTACCCCACTAGTCACTGCCTGCCACTCTGAAAAGGTCCCGTTTACTCCCACTCTTTTCTTCCTGTCTGCCAACCAATTCTCTATCCACACCAATACCATACCCCCAATACTGTGTGCTTTAAGTTTGCACACTAATCTCCTGTGTGGGACCTTGTCAAAAGCCTTTTGAAAATCTAAGTATACCACATCCATTGGCTCTCCCCTATCCACTCTACTAGTTGCATCTTCAAAAAATTCTATAAGATTCGTCAGACATGATTTTCCTTTCACAAATCCATGCTGACTTTGTCCGATGATTTCACCTCTTTCCAAATATGCTGTTATCACATCTTTGATAACCGACTCTAGCATTTTCCCCACCATCGATGTCAGACTAACCGGTCTATAATTCCCTGGTTTCTCTCTCCCTCCTTTTTTAAAAAGTGGGTTTACATTAGCCACCCTCCAATCCTCAGGAACTAATCCAGAATCTAAGGAGTTTTGAAAAATTATCACTAATGCATCCACTATTTCTTGGGCTACTTCCTTAAGCACTCTAGCATGCAGACCATCTGGCCCTGGGGATTTATCTGCCTTTAAACCCTTCAATTTACCTAACACCACTTCTCTACTAACATGTATTTCCCTCAGTTCCTCCATCTCACAAACCCTCGGTCCCTTACTATTTCCGGAAGATTATTTATGTCCTCCTTAGTGAAGACAGAACCAAAGTAGTTATTCAATTGGTCTGCCATGTCTTTGTTCCCTATGATCAATTCATCTGTTTCTGACTGTAAAGGACCTACATTTGTCTTGACCAATCTTTTTCTTTTCACGTATCTATAAAAGCTTTTACAGTCAGTTTTTATGTTCCCTGCCAGCTTTCTCTCATAATCTTTTATCCCTTTCCTAATTAAGCCCTTTGTCTTCCTCTGCTGGTCTCTGAATTTCTCCCAGTCCTCAGGTGTGCCGCTTTTTTTTGCTAATTTATATGTTTCTTCTTTGGACTTGATACTATCCCTAATTTCTCTTGTCAGCCACAGGTGCACTACCTTCCCTGCTTTATTCTTTTGCCAAACTGGGTTGAACAATTGTTGTAGTTCATCCATGCGACCTTTAAATGCTTGCCATTGCATATCCAGTGTCAACCCTTTAAGTATCATTTGCCAGTCTATCTTAGGTAATTCACATCTCATACCTTCAAAGTTACCCTTCTTTAAGTTCAGAACCTTTGTTTCTGATTTAACTATATCACTCTCCATCTTAATGAAGAATTCCACCATATTATAGTCACTCTTACCCAAGGGGCCTCACACGACAAGATTGCTAACTAACTCTTCCTCATTGCTCAATACCCAATCTAGAATGGCCTGCTCTTCAGTTGGTTCCTCAACATGTTGGTTCAGAAAACCATCCCACATACATTCCAAGAAATCCTCTTCCTCAGCACCCTTACCAATTTGGTTCACCCATTCTATATGTAGATTGAAGTCACCCATTATAACTACTGTTCCTTTTTTGCATGCATTTCTAATTTCTTGTTTAATGCCATCCCCAACCTCACTACTACTGTTAGGTGGCCTGTACACAACTACCACCAGCGTTTTGTTAGTGTTATGCAGCTCTACCCATATCGATTCCACAACCCCCAGGCTAATGTCCTTCCTTTCTATTGCGTTAATCTCCTCTCTAACCAGCAGTGCTACCCAACCTCCTTTTTTTCCTGTCTATCCCTCCTGAATATTGAATATCCCTGGATGTTGAGCTCCCATCCTTGGTCACCCGGGAGCCATGTCTCTGTGATCCCAACTATATACTCATTAATAACTATCTGCACATTCAATTCATCCACCTTGCTACGAATGCTCCTTGCATTGACACACAAAGCCTTCAGGCTTGTTTTTACAACACTCTTAGCCCTTATACAATTATGTTGAAAAGTGGCCCTTTTTGCTTTTTGCCCTGGATTTGCCTGCCTGCCACTTTTACTTTTCACCTTACTACTTCTTGCTTCTACACTCATTTTACACCCCTCTGTCTCTCTGCACTTGTTCCCATCCCCCTGCCACATTAGCTTAAAGCCTCCTGAACAGCAGTAGCAAACGCTCCCCCTAGGGCATTGGTTCCAGTTCAGCCCAGGTGCAGACTGTCCAGTTTAGACCAGTTCCACCTCCCCCAGAACTGGTTCCAATGCCCCAGAAATTTGAATCCCCCCTCTTGCACTATTTTTCAAGCCACGTATTCATCTGAAATATCCTCCTATTTCTAGTCTGACTAGCATGTGGCACTGGTAATAATCCAGAGATTATTACCTTTGTGGTCCTACTTTTTAGATTATCTCCTAACTCCCTAAATTCACCTTGTAGGACCTCATCCCATTTTTTTACCTATATCATTGGTACCTATGTGCACCACGGCCACTGGCTGTTCACCTTCCCATTCCAGAATGTCCTACAGCCGCTGAGAGACATCCTTGACCCTTGCACGAGGGAGGCAACATACCATCCTGGAGTCTCTTTTGCTGCCGCAGAAATGACTATCTATTCCCTTTACAATCGAATCTGCTATCACTATAGCTCTCCCACTCCTTTTCCTTCCCTCCTGTGCTGCAGAGACAGTCATGGTGCAATCAACTCGGCTGCTGCTGCCTTCCCCTGATGAGACATCTCCCCCAACAGTATCCAAAACAGTATATCTGTTTAGGAGGGGGATGACCCTGGGGACTCCTGCACTACCTGCCTACTGCTACGCTGTCTAATGGCCACCCCTTCCCTTTCTGCCTGTGTAGCCTTTACCTGCAGTGTGGCCAACTCACTGAATGTGCTATTTACGACTTTCTCAGCAACGCGGATGCTCCAGTATGAATCCAATCACAGTTCCAGACGCTCAATGTGGTTTGCCAGAAGCTGCAGTTGGACACACTTGCTGCACACATAGTCATCAGGGACACTGAAAGTATCCCTGATTTCCCACATGCTGCAGGATGAACAAACCATGGGGCCGATCTCAGCTGCCATGACCCGCTCAATACTTGCCTCAACTTTTGAAACTTTCTCCTTTGAAAGGAACATACCTGGTGTTACAGACCCGTGACACGTGACAGTGGTGTACTTGTCACGTGACAGGTGTTGAAGCTATACTGGACTTGAGGTAATGGTCTTGTGATGGTGGAATGACGTCATTTTCCCGCCAGTAGAGGTCATGTGACAGGTTTTTTTTTACACTTTGTATAAAAGGAGGACCCCTCCCTGTGAGGAGGGGCAGTTCATGGCTGGATTTGCCACGTTGACTTCATCCCACTGTGTGATTTAATGTTATGACGCAGTTTAGTTGAAAGATGAAGTTTCATGTAATGCCTAAACTTTAAAAGGTCATTGCCAGCAGTTTTTTTTATAATACAGCTAGTTGGGAATCAGTGGAGAGTGAAGATCGGAGTTCGGGAGTTAAAAGATCGAGGAGAATCGTTTTCGACAGTGAAACAGGTTCAACCTTGTTTGATCCTCATTCGGAAGGAATTCGTTGACTGTGCTCGTGTTAATCCCTGTGAATAGCAGAAAGGATTGGGAACAATTTTGTAAAGGAAAGGTCAGTGCCTTTAAGCAGTTTCATTTGTCCATCTCCGTAAATTCTTTGTGGGAAAAATTCGATTTGGAATCAAAACAAAATGACGTGAAAGAGAATTTAAATCATCTTAAAAAGTCTCTCCCTTAAATGGACTGTAAGCATTTTGAACTTTTGCAATACTACTTTGAAGAACTGTTTAAGTTTCCTTGCTTTAAGACCTGTTTAAGCTGCCGCACAGCAGCTGATTTCTGGTTATGTTAGTGATTTGTTTACTTTTGGGGGGTTTGTTTTCGGTGTTTAATAAATGTGTTGTTTGTTATAAAAACCCCTGCCTAACTCATATATTTATTGTTGCTTGAATCCGTAACACCGGCCTTACCTCACTTGGAGTGAAGCTCGATCATCGGATGTCAGACCATCAGTCTATTTGTTCCAATTTTCTTGGGAATATTTTCCTAATTTTGAGGTACTCGTGGTATCTGACTAAACTTATGAATACAAGTGCCTCTGTTCTGGTAGAACAGACTACGATTGCCTCATTTATACATTGTCAAGAGTTGTAGGTAGTATCCAAACTATTTCTTGCCTTGCTCTTCTATCTTGTGTTGTGACCCCTTGCCTTTCATGATTTTCTGCTATTGTTCATCCTTTTCATTAGGACTTGTACTGCCTGTGTTCTGGTTCACTGTCAATCTTTGGACAGCCTATAACGTTTTCTATCTCTGCACCAAGAGTTGTGCATTTCCTATAGTAACAGCAGCAGTTTCCCACTATAATTATTTCTCATAACACTTTTGCTTACCTGGGCTGGATTTATATTGGAGCTTCTACTACTGTTCCTGTCATATATCCAAATATAGATTAACACTAACACGCAGTACTGGATGAACCTCCTTTGCATTTCTGGAGGTCACTCGGATATTAGATCTTGCATGTTGGATATGTTCAACCATAAATTCACACAGTCTGAAATCTTAAAATACATCAAGATTACAATGCTGCAACAGGTTCTTCAGAGCTACGGTATATGGCTGCTAATCATCTCACTTGACAGCTAATTGCAGGTCAGAGCTTAAAACTTCCCATGATTTTTTCATGGCATTGGGTTGGAATGGCTTTACAACTGACCTACTACATCATTAAATTCAAGTTTAATTGTCACTCATCCATACGTATGTATATAGCTAAACAAAACCATGTTCCTCTGGGGCCAAGGTGCAAAACACAGTTCATACAGTCACACGCAACTCACAACACGTACAGTCACAAAAAATACTATTAGCACAAGCCCCTGGGTGGCATGGCCTTAAGATTGATGTTGGATGGGATGTTGTCCTGGAGTTAAGTTTCTGCAAGAACAAGTATACAGCAGTTCTTCATCTTGCACTGGTTCATTTAGACAAAGATAAATGGGCTTCACTCGCGTTGAGTCAGCTGTAGGCAATCCAACTTGTCTGCTGGGAGCGAACATTGGATGGGCAAGCTCTCAACTCAGCATGCCCCCACACTCCTCTATTCTTTCCCGCACCACCTCCAGCAGCAACTCCCTGGATGGTTGTAACAGTTAATGCCATGGTGTGAAGCCTCAGGGCCTGATTTGCGTAACTATCAAGGCTACGCAATTCATCCACTGTCGGTCTTGCCAATGATCCAATGCACTGGACTTGCAGTACTTTATACTACCAATGTTCAACAGGGTCTTGTAATAATAAGATAAACATTTAAGACACACATTTGCAACATTTGTTGGAGCCCATAATGCATGTACCTTAGTTTAATTTTTATTTTAGTGAGATGCCACATATGATGTGGTGGTGTAATGGCGTGTGCCATTCATGTACTTTTACATATAACCCATAATGAATAACATAAAGAATGATAAATCAAATGTATTTGCAATATTACTGAAATATGAAATACAGTTCTCCCTGCTTAGCTATAAACTCCAACTCAATATAGAAAGCATCTTATGTACATATGAATATATGTATATGTATACTACTGTATATAATAGAACTGCTATATAGACATACATAGCATAGTAAATTTTAAATTGTCCCATTAAGGTCAAAAGATTTAATTGCTGTGCAGGATTTCCTACTGTTGTGCGATAACATCTTTCCTGAGGGTCACTGTGCTTGGCAGGTGAGACTTGTGGCAGTGAAACAATCTCAGGTTCTGTGCCTCCTCCATGGTGGTTGTAAGAGTTGACCCTGGGACTGAAGCAAGCGGTTCTGGCAGCTCTGGACAGGTTCCTTTCGGATGTGTTGGCATTCCAAACAGTACATTGCTGCATTCAAGCCAGTTCTGCATGACATTCATAAGATCAGCAAACTTCATTTCAGCTGGTTTGGTTGGAGCAGTCAAACATCTAAGCAAACTGAATGCTATCCACCTCATGCACTCAGCAAAACTGCTACTCACTGTTTATTGGCTATTTCATTTGCTTCAAAGTACTGCTGCTCAATTCACTCAGTATACAACATCCAGCTAGTTCTTGTGCAATTGAATGTGTCTAACTTTCCGATGTAGCCAGCCATTTCTGCTTTATTTTAATTAAGTTTGTTACTATTATCACTGTACTCACCATTAAGAAACCCGTGAATTAGTCCATTTTGTGCCTTTTTAAAAACTAGGTCATCTCCTTCTTTCTGAAGAACTTGGGCTGCATTTTGTTTTCAACTTGAACATCTCACTGCACTTCAATAGTAGATAATTGTCTTGGTCTCAATTAAAACTTCCTCATCACTACTGCTAAAATTTGTAACTCCAAAACATAAAACTAATGGAAAGAAAAACAAGGGTGTCTAGAATGTGTGCATGTTAATTTTGTTTTTCCTTTAGTGAAATGCTGACATATGATGTGGTGGCATAATGCCATATGCCATTCACATACTTTTACCTATATCCTGTAATGAATTACTTAAATAACAAATAAATACTTAATATCATATTATAATATAATATAGTATTTAAAATCTCACTTAGATATTACTGAAATATTAAATACACAACAGTAAAACGCTTGTACATTCTGTTCATGACCACAGCAGCTTCTTCCAGGTACTCCAGTTTGTTCCCACATCCCCAAGATGTATGGGTAAGTGGGTTAATTGCTCACATCATAAGTGCAGATGTAAATGTGTGGTGCAGGCTCACTGGGCCAGCAGGGCCTGTTACCATCCTGTAAGAATCTAAATCTAAAATCTAGATCAACCTTTATAAATCAAGTGCAATCTTTTCCATGGGCAGGCTTGATACTGGTTTAGTTTTTTAATAGATATCTTTGTAGTTGTTATTTATTTTGTAGCTATGATTATTTTTGTGTTCCCATATTTAGTAAAACCTTGATCTATACAATTCCTAATATAGCCATACTTACACATGTAAGAAGATGCACAGAGTGAATGTTGACAAAAATGCAAAGGCATTTATCATTATGAACAAAATACCTGCATTCTTTGTCATATGACAATCAATAACAGGATTGGTGAAATAAACGTTTATCTATTGACATACCTTGGTGTCTTTGGCTAAGCTAAATAATTTATTCATTACTTAGTACCCATTTTTAGGTTATCAATGAGCCAGACTTGATAAAAGGTGACATGTTCTATTATTGCTTGGAGAGTCTTTCTTTCAGAAAGAAATAATAAGAACACCGGTACTTGTTCACTAAATGAAGCTGTTTGGTGTCTCATCAATTTTAGAAGCTAAGCCAAGAGCACTTTAAAGACCTGCTGATACTAGAGATTCCATTCATTTACCTAAATGTGTGCACCATGTACTTTGCCATCGTAAGTATTAGAAAATACATGTATGAACTGTCCATTTGTGATTTGGCAAAATAAGTGTTGCGACCCCTCACTCACATATTGGAAAGTCCAATCATGGCTGTACTTCTATTCCTGGTGTGCAGGCAGAGATTAAAGACCACAACACCAGTGGTGAGGACCAAGAAGGTATGGTCAAGGGAGTTGGAGCAGCTTTGAGTGGACAATATTCAGGAACTCATTTGTGAATCTGAATGAATAAGCCACAGTTGTCACGAGCTTCATCAAGACCCTGTGTGGATGAACGTGTACCTTTGAGGAGTCTCTGTACATCCTTCCTGTGGAATGCGTGAGTTTTCCCCAGGAGCTCCAACGACCTCCCAAAATCCAAATATGAACTGTGTATGTAAACTGAACATTGTAAACTGTCCCGTGATTAGTTTAAAGTTAAGTTGGGGTGATCAGGGGTTTACTGGGTGGTGCAGCTTAAAGGGCCTGTTCCACACTGTATCTCGAAATAAAGCATACCAGACATCACCAAACCAAAAGCTGTAGGTGAACCAGCAGACTCAGGGTCTGCCAATGGCTAGAACTGTGACATTCAAGACTGGTGATTCAGAACTATACAACAAGTACAAGTACAACCTACAGAAGGCTACTCTGGCAGGGTTTCTGTAGTCCATTCCTTTCTACAAGATGAATCCTAATATTGTGAATGGCTGTGACACTTCATTCCCAGAGGAGCTTAACACCTTTTGTACATGCCTTGAAAGGAGAATAAAATGACACCTAGGTGAATCACTACAGCATCTGGTGACCCTGTGATCTTTGTCTTGGAGCCCGACACCTGTCAAGATAGTGGAACCTCACAAGGCATCAGGTCCTGATGGTGTACCTGGTAGGGCACTGAAAACCTGTGCCAACCAATTGCAAGAGTGTTCAAGGACATCTTCAATCTCTCACTACTGCTGTCAGAGGTTCCTACCTGGTTCAAAAGGGTGACAATTATACCTGTGCCGAAGAAGAGCCGGGGTGAGCTGTCTCAATGACTATCAGCCATTTGTACTCACATTTACTGTGAAGAAGTGCTTTGAGAGGTCAGTCATGGCCAGTATCATTCCCTAACTAAGCAAGGACCTGGATTCACTGCAATTTGCCTATCGCCACAGCAGATGCAATCTTACTACTTCCCCACTCAGCCTTGGATCACCAGGACAATAGCAATATCTACATCAGGCTGCTGTTTATTGATTACAGCTTAGCGTTCAACACAATCATGTGCTCAGTTCTAATCAACAAAACTGCTGTACCTCCCTCTGCAACAGGGTACATACGTTCCTCACCGGTGCAGATCTGAAATAACATCTCCTCACTGACAGTCAACACTAATCCACTTCAAGGATGTGTGCTTAGCCTACTGCTCTACTCTCTTTACACCATGACTGTGTGGCTAGGCACAGCTCAAATGCCATCAACAAATTTGCCGATGATACAGCTATTGTTATTAGAATCACAGAGGTGATGGGGAAGCATACTGGAGAAAGATAAATTAACTGGTTGAACAACAACCTTCTCTCAATGTCATTAAGACAAAGGAATTGATTGTGGACTTCATTAAACAGAATTCAAGGGAACACACACCAGTCCTCAGAGGGATCAGCAGTGGAAATGTGAGCTGATTCAAGTTGCTGGGTGTCAACAGCTCTGAAGATCTATTTTGGGCCCAGCATAATGATGTAATTACAAAGAAGACACAAATGTGGCTATATATTATTAGGATTTTGACGAGATGGTACGTCACCAAAGACTCTCAGAAATTTCTACAAGAATTCACCATCATACCTTCTTTGTAATGACATCACTGTCTAATATGGAGGGGCCATTGCACAAAATCGGGAAAAGCTGAAGGAAGTTGTAAACTTAGCCAACTCCATCATGGGCACTAGTCTCCCCAGCACTGAGGATGTTACGTTTTGCAATTCCAAAACATAAAACTAACTGAAAGAAAAACACGGGAGCCAGAGATAACTCATGTACATTTAATTTTACCTCCTATATATACTACTGTATATGATACAACTACTATATTGATATCCATATCCACAGCTCACTAAATTTTAAATTGTCTAATTAGGCCTAAAGATTTAATCGCTGTGGAGATGTGGTTACTCTTGTAGGATAACATCTTTCCTGATTGGGGGAGGTGAGTGGTCACTGTGCTTGGCAGGTGAGACTTGTGGCTGTGAAACAATCTCAGGTTCTGTGCCTCCTCTGTGGTGGTTGTAGGAGTTGACCCTGTGACTGAAGGAAGTGGTTCTGACATCTCTGAATACCTTTCATCTCTAACAATTGACCCTGCTCTCCTCAACAGATCAATGTGCCATCTCCAGATGACATCAGAAACAATCTTCACTGTGTAGGAGAGTGGTCTAGTTCTGTCCTTAATCTTTCCAAGTACCCACTTTTGGTCACCTCTGTAGTCTCTCACCAGGGCTGCTCGTCCACAAGTGAAACATCAAACCTCCTTGTTGAGGAGCTCTCAATTTGCCTCAGATATTTTTTGGGAATAATCCTTCTGTGATCGTGTTTGAGGAGATCCAAACAAGGGATGCCCCAGGAACAGCATAGCTGGACAGTTGTTCGTAGTTGAGCAATGCTGCAATATACGAGGAGGAACTTGGTGAGCTTCTGGTTCAGTGACAGTGTAGTATGCTCTACTGACACTGCTCACTGTGTGTTCTATAGATTTTGGACAAGCCTTTCAGCCAAAGCTATTTGTAGCTCAGTGGGAAGGTGCAGATGTAATATGTCTAACTATATTCATTTTCAGGAATGACTGAAACTGTTCTGCAACAAACTGTGGTCCACTGTCACTAAGTGTTCTGGAACAGCAGTCATTGCTTAGTGGCTTCTCATCACACCAACAGTGTGCAAGGCTGTAGTGAAACTATTGGCAACATTTCTAGCCACTTTGTAGCTACATCTACTACGACCAAGAAATTTATACCCATGAATGGTCTTGCAAAATCCACATGGATCCTCTGCCGTGAAAGTGAAGGCCATTGTCAAGGATATCACTCTTGCCATCTTCTGGACTAGATAGCATCCAGAACAGTATATGGCAAGCTGCTCGATCTGCTGATCTATCCCAGGCCTCTAGACAAAGCTTTCAGCCAATATTTTCATTTTGACCATGCCTAGATGACCAACATGTAGCTTCTCCAACAATTTATCCTTCATCCATCATCCATCTCAGCTTGGATGGTACAACAACTCTCAATCCCCATACAAGTCAATCCCCATCAATGGCAAATTCATCCCAGCACTGGTAAAACTGGGGGAACTGGAATTTCTGCTGCACTTTCCAGCCATTTTAGTTGGCCATGTAGACCTGAGACCTGAGCATGGGGTCTGCTGTGTGTTCATTATGTAAACAACACAAAATACTTAAGTGGTCGGTAAGTTGATGGAGACGATCCCGAGAGACAGGATGTATGAACAATTAAAGAGGCATTATATGAATAGGAATAGCCAGCATGGCTTTGTCAAAGGCAGGTCATGCCTTACGAGCCTGATCGAACTTTTTGAGGATGTGACTAAATGCATTGATGAAGGAAGAGCAGTAGATGTAGTGTATATGGATTTCAGCAAGGCATTTGATAAGGTGCCCCATGCAAGGCTTATTGAGAAAGTAAGGAGGCATGGGATCCATGGGGACCTTGCTTTATGGATCCAGAATTGGCTTGCCTACACAAGGCAAAGAGTGGTTGTAGACATGTCATATTCTACATGGAGATTAGTGACCAGTAGAGTGCCTCAGGGATCTGTTCTGGGACCCCTTCTTTTTGTGATTTTTATAAATGATCTAGATGAGGAAGTGGGGGGGGGATGCGTTAGAAAATTTGCTGACGACACAATGGTTGGGTGTGTTGTGGATAGTGTGGAGGCTGTCAGAGGTTACAGCAGGACATCGATAGGATGCAAAACTGGGCTGAGAAGTGGCAGATGTAGTTCAACACAAATAAGTGTAAGGTGGTTCATTTTGGTAGGTAAAATATGATGGCAGAATATAGTATTAATGGTAAGACTCTTGGCAGTGTGGAGGATCAGAGAGATCTTGGGGTTCAAGTCCATAGGACACTCAAAGCTGCTACACAGATTGACTATGTGGTTAAGAAGGCAATATGGTGCATTGACCTTCATCAAAAGTGGGATTGAGTTTAAAGGCTGAGAAGTAATGTTGCAGCTATATAGGATCCTAGTCAGACCGCACATGGAGTACTGTGCTCAGTTCTGGTCACCTCATTAAAGGAAGGATTTGGAAACTATAGAAAGGGTGCAGAGGAGACTTACAAAGATGTTACCTGGATTGGGGAGCATGCCTTATGAGAATAGGGCGAGTGAACTTGGCCTTTTCACCTTGGAGCGGTGGAGGTGAGAGGTGACCTGATAGAGGTGTATAAGATGATGAGAGGCATTGATCGTGTGGATACTCAGAGGCTTTTTCCCAGGGCTTAAATGGCTATCACAGGAGATGTCAGGGGTAAGTTTTTGAACGCAGAGAGCGGTGAGTGCATTGAATGGGCTGCCAGTGACGGTGGTGGAGGCGGAATCGATAAGGTCTTTTAAGAGACTCCTAGATAGGTACATGAAGCTTCGAAAAATAGAGGGCTATGAGTAACCCTAGGTAATTTCTAAAGCAAGTACATGTTCGGCACAGCTTTGTGGGCTGAAGGGTCTGTATTGTGCTGTAGGTTTTCTATGTTTCAAACAATATATTTACAATATTACTCAAATATTAAATACACAACAGAGGACACCTTCAAAAGGTGTAATCAACCAGGACATGCCCTCTTTTTGGGGGGGGGAGAGAGAGAAGGGAGAGAGAGAAGAGAGAGAGAGAAGAGAGAGAAGAGAGAGAGAGAGAGAGAGAGAGAGAGAGAGAGAGAGAGAGAGAGAGAGAGAGAGAGAGAGAGAGAGAGAGAGAGAGAGAATTTCTTATTGTAATTTACCGTTTAAAAATGATTAAGTATTGCAGTGTACTGCAACCATAAAAAAAATTTCACAACACATGCCATTGACATTAAACCTGATTCTTGTCTTGAGCTCCACAGCACAAGTGAAGATTGCATTAACAATTTATAAGCCTCTGAACATGTAAAGCATAAATAAGATAGCTGGTAGGAATTAGGAATTTACTTGCCCTGGGAATTCTGGTGTGTTTATGTACTGGAATACAGTGCTTTATATAGATCCAACCTGAAATGAAGCATTCATTTATCTGGCCTACTTGTGCATGTGGCTGTAATTCTGTAATGGGCATTAACATATGGTTAGCAGTCAATCAATCAATAGAGGATATGTGCATGTCACCAAACTAACAACATCACTAAACTTTACACAAGCTATGCAACTATTGAATGTACATTATACCCTGGTCTTGTTGTTCTGTTTTACCACCTTAGGAACATTCTGATCTGTCTTTGCAATACACTTCTAATAGCTATACAGCTGTAGTAGTTTTAGAGATGACAGAGTCATTAAGGTGCTGGCTAGTATAAAGATTTGCAATATGTAGAAGTTGCTTACGTATTGAACCATATTTTTATCATTTGTTCACATAATCTTTGCTTGTCGCTCCATATTATCTTTGAGTAGGTGTTGATGAGCCATCATTAAAAACTCCTATTAAAACTCATATTGGTAAAGGTATCTTCACAGTCAAGTTAATTGTGGAATTCCAGTATCCATTGTTACAGATACTAAGGGTAGTGCATGCCTCAAAGACAAACTTGTTAAGTAGTAGTACAGTACTTCCTCGTCCAAAAATTTATGTGGATATTTTAAAATTGATTTAATACACACTTATAGTATAATTTCAGTCACCCCAATGGTACAATCACTTGATATAATTACTTTTTCATGGTGGCTACAAAACATTCTGTAAAACAAGCATTAGACAGACACGTACATTCAGTCATTGGGAATGACCAGTGATGCATTCACTCGTAAATCATTCACTATGCTCAGCTTCAAAATTGAAAAGCTGGCCATACATTGCATTTGTTTGTTTTCCTTAACAGCTTTAAGACACAGTTTTTACTTAGATAGATTTATTGACATTACATTGCTTTGGTCCCAACAAATAGCCCTCTCTCAGTCTAGCGGTTGTTTTTATTTAAATTTAATTATCAGTTAAACTCTACTTCAGTATTTCAGTATTCTTTTTGGAATGGTTGAAATGGTTAATAATTCATATTTTTTCCTTAAATTTAGTAACAACGTCAATCAATATTGTAATAAATATAATCACTCAAACAGGAGAGCCAAAGTGCAGAGTAGAGTTCAGTTCCAGTAGTTTATATGTCTTTTCCACCATTTGAAAAGATCACTTTGCACTTGTCTGAGCTGTTGTTAGTATGCATCTGTGTAGTTGCATTCATTTTATTTGTCAGAATGGTTCAGATGGGAATTATGACATCTCTAATCAAGTGCGGAATCTGTAGTCTCATTGCAATGATGGAAATGATGCTACTTTTTTAGTACATTTATGTGATGTTGGCATTGCGGACCAGGCCAGTGTTTATTGCCCATCCATAATTGACTGCAGAAAGCTGGCTATGAACTGCTTGCTTGAATGACTACAGACTTTCTGCTTTTTCTATAGAGTTGTTAGAAGGAGAGTTCCAGTATTTAAATCCAGCAATGATGAAAATTCAGGGATATATTTCTAAGTCATTCAAGGGAATTCCAGATTCCTAAGTGCCTGCTGCACTAATTTTTCTTTTTGACAGAGATCAGAGATTTGGGAGGTACTGTTGCAACAGCATGCCAAGTACGTGGACCCAAGTTTGTATATGGCATACACTGGAGTTTCCAAGTCCACCAAAGTAGTACATAAATTTTTAGGATTGGGGTGACGATAAAGCGCAGTACCTTCACCAAAAGACTAGTGATTCAAGGCAGCAGCTCACTTTCATTTTCAGTGACAAAAGTGATGGGCAATAAATGTCGGCCTTGCCAACAGCTTCTGGATCCTAAATGTGAATTAAAAACATCACCTCAAGCAAAATCTTAAATGAAAATATAATTCAACTAAAATTACCATTTGTAATGTGGTTTTGATGAAATCCTTCTTTACAAACATAGTTCCTGTATGGATGCTTCTCTGGAGCTTTAGCTTTTTATATCGTGTGAATCTGTTAGCGTTTTGCCCATCTGGTGTTGCAGCTGTTTTAATTTTTGGCATGGTATAAGTGGTTGAAATAAATTTGACTTGGCTGTGATGGGATTTTATAAATATGTAAAGCAAGAATTTAGTGGAGATGAAAACCTAATTGAAAAATAATCTGCCTGTCTGAGAGCAAAGCTTTATTATCCCTGAAGAGATGATCTGTACAGGTTCAATTTAAAAAAAGGATAGGGTGTCATCATGAGTACAGAGCTGTGCCGTCACCTTAGGGACCTCAATTGAAATCAGCCAAAATAAGATTAGATGAAATATTCTCCTTTTGATAGCTGTTTCGGGCCCTCAATGGAATCCATTTGCAGCCTAATCCAGATCTTATTTTGCTAACAGGATCTCCTTTATATTTTGTTACCTTATTTATGGTGAAACCCAAACCCTTAATCCGGATCAACATTTAAATCGGTGTAGGCCAAATGAATGGAATTGCCTTCTTTGTGCAGTGATCTGTGCCAGAAATGAAATTTTCTTTTAGAATATATACACAGATAAGGTTTATTTTCTTGGCATTGAAATTGTGAGTGGAATAAACCAGTCTTCAGACAGAAGTTTGAATAAATAGTGTGGTGTATGGAGATTCATCTACAATTCCAAGCAATTTATATTCCATACATTAGGATGCCCACTAACAGGAGCCATATCGCTGAGGTGGTCATTTTTTATTGCTTTCACAGTAATGCCAATATAAAGCACATGTACTTACCAATTTGCTACATTGATTCTTGTTTTCAGAACAACAGCAAACAATTCAATAGGATACTACCTCGCAACAGAAGCAACATGGGGAAAGTCCTTTTGAAGTTAAAATTTGCTGGAGAAACACTTTGACATTAGGGGTAGAATCTCCATTGGCAGAATGCAATGAGAGCCAAAGAACAGGTAAAGTTCAACTGTACTCTACTCTTTGACCTTATTCTTGAAGAGTGTCACAGCAGCATCTGCTCCTCGACACGCACGACCATGGCATTTATTGATGAGCAGATCCTTTTGCCATCATAGATCTCACTTATTCTGAACAGTAAGTCTTTCTGAAGGGCATTAAATGTAGAACAAAAAGGAATTTGAATGTCACCAGGTCATCCAGTATTATGACCTGAGCTTCTCCACCTCCTTATGATCCACACTACAGAAAGTTCTACTGCAAGGCAGTAGTAAAGAATATCCCATTACATTCCTTTGGAACCAGTGCTCTCTCAAAGCAATGTTGAAATGAACTAACCCATCACTTCCCATGCAGATAAGAGAAGCTCCAGTTAAGTAATTGTTTTACCAAACTCCCTTTGCAGCAATTACTCCATAAGACCATGAGACATAGAAACTGAATTAGGCCATTCAGCTCATTGAGTCTGCTCCACCATCCAATCATGGCTGAACCATTATCTCTCTTTTGCCTTCTTTGCGTAACCTTTGATGCCATTACTAATCAAGAAATTATCAACCTCCCCTTTAAATATACCAAATGACTTGGTCCGCACAGCTGTCTGTGGCAATGAATTCAACAGATTTACCAGCCTCTGGCTAAAGAAATTCCTCCTCTTCTGTGTTCTAAAGGGATGTCTTTATACTCTGAGGCAGTGTACTCTAGTCCTAGACTCCCCCACTATTAGAAACATCCTCTCTATGTTCACTCTACCTGGGCATATCAATATTAAATAAGTTTCAATGAGATCCCCTTCATTTGTCTGAACTCCAGTGAGTTTAATCATTACTCACGTCGACATTACTAAACTTCTTTCTTAGTACTCCAATTTAATCAGTTTAGTAAAATTAAAATTAAGATCTTAACTTCTGTATTCTTGCCTTGTCTTATGAAAGGTAGCTCCTTCCTGATGGTAGCAACGAGAAGAGCGCATGTCCTAGGTGATGGGGGTCCTTAATGATGGTCGTTGCCTTTCTGAGGTACTGCTTCTTGAAGATGTCTTGAATACTATGTAGAATGATACCCAAGATGGAGCTGACTAAATTTTACAATGTTCTGTAGCATCCTTCAACACTGTCCAGTAGCCCCTCTCCCTATACCAGAGAGTGATGCAGCCTGTTAGAACGCTCCCCATGGCATATCTGCAGAAGATTTCAAGTGTATTAGGTGACAAACCAAATCTCCTCAAACTCCTAATGAAATATAGCTGCATCGATATTTTAGGACCACAATAGATACTCAGAGATCTTGACACCCAGGAATGTGAAATTGCTCTATCTCTCCACTTCTGATTCCTCTATGAGCATTAGTTTCCTCGTACTACCTTCTGTGAAGTCCACAATCACCTCTTTGTTCTTACTGACATTGAGTGCAAGATTGTTACTGTGACACCACTCAACTAGCTGGCATATCTTGCTCCTGTATGTCCTCTCTTCTCCATCTGAGACTCTGCCAACAATGGTTGTAGTATCAGCAAAATTTATAGATGGCATTTGTGCTATGCCTTGTCACACAGTCATGGGCATAGAGAAAGTAGAGCAGTAGGCTAAGCACACATCCCTGAGGTGTGTCAGTGTTGACCATCAGTTAGGAGGAGATATTAATACCAACCTACACAAATTGTGGTCTTCTGATTAGGAAGCTGAGGGTCTTTTTCCAGAGGGAGATGCAGAGACCAAGGTTTCAAAGCTTATCAGTCAGAACTGTGGGAATAATGGCGTTATCACTGAGCTATAGTCAACAAACAGCATCCTGACATACGTGTTTGTATTGTCCAGGTGATCCAAGGCTGTGTGAAGAGCCATTGAGATTGCATCTGCTGTAGACCTTTTGTGGAAATAGGCAAATTGCAGTGGGGCCAGGTCCTTGCCGAGGCAGGTGCTGATTCTGGCCATGACCAACCTCTCAAAGCATTTCGTCACCATAGATATGAGTGCTATTGGATGATATAAGACAACTCACTCTATTTTTTTCTGGCACTTGTATAATTGTTGCCTGTTTGAAGCAGGTGGTAATGTCCGACCATAGCAATGAGAGATTGAAAATGCTCTTATAAACACCTGCCAGTTGGTTGGCACAAGTTTTCAATGCCTTATCAGGTACTCCATCAGGGCTTGCCACTTTGTGAGGGTTCACCCCCTTGAAAGGCAGCCTGACGTTGGCCTCCAAGTTGGAGATCACAGGGTCACTGGGTGCAGCAGGGATCTTCATAGCTATAGTTAAATTCTCCCTTTCAAAGTGGGAATAAAATGCATTGAACTCATCTATTAGTGAAGCATCACAGTTATATAACCATATAACAATTACAGCATGGTAATAGGCCATGTCGGCCCTTCCAGTTCGTGTGGAACGCTTACTCTCACACCTAGTCCCACCGACCTGCACTCAGTCCATAACCCTCCATTCCTTTCCTGCCAAAATACCTATCCAATTTTTGTTTTTAAGTGACAAAATTGAACCTGACTCTACCACTTCTACTGGAAGCTCATTCCACACAGCTACCACTCTCTGAGTTTAAGAAGTTCCCCCTTGCATTACCCCTAAACATTTGCCCCTTAACTCTCAACCCATGTCCTCTTGTTTGAATCTCCCCTACTCTCAATGGAAAAAGTCTATCAACGTCAACTCTATCTATCTCCCTCATAATTTTAATAGCTCTATCAAGTCCCCCCTCAACCTTCTACGCTCCAAAGAATAAAGACCTAACTTGTTCAACCTTTCTCTGTAACTTAGGTGCTGAAATCCAGGTAACAGTCTAGTAAATCTCCTCTGTACTCTCTCTATTTTGTTGGCATCTTTCCTATAATTCGTTGACCAGAAATGTACTCAGCTATTCATGCTATTGGGTTTTGCTTTGTAGGGAGTTGCTTCCTGCAAACCCTGCCAGGGTTAACGTGCATCCGACATTGCCTCCAAACTTGCTTGGAATTGTATCTTCACTTTTGAAAGAGCCTTTCACAAGCCTTCCCTTTTTTGCTTGTACAGGCCTGGGTCACCAGAATTAATTGCCACAGATCTAGCCATCAGCAGATGATGGACCTCCTGGCACACGCTCATCCACACAAGCTTTAATGAAGTTGATAACCACTGCCTATCCCTATCTGACTTCCAAAATGCATCACCTCACTCTTGTTGGGATTGAATTTCATCGATCAAGAATATGCCCAACATTTTATCTGATCCATCTGTTGTAGCCTTAGACAACCTTCCTCATTATCCGCAAAACCACCAACTCTCATATCATCTGCTATTCATCAATGGGCTGACTGGAGGTACTACATATAACATTTCTATGGAGACACAAAGACTGCAGATACGAGATTGTGATTTCTATCTGCTGGCAACACAATATTCAGTAGGTATGTGAAGTGTCATGAGAATGCAGAGACTTCAAGTGGATGGAAATTGGGCAAGTAGATGGCAGATGGAGTACAATGTGAAAACATGTGAGTATCAGCATTGATAGAGAAAACAGAAATGCTGAGAGATTGATTGGAAAATGCTTATGTATAAAAGGACCAGGCTGTCCTCGTGCATAATGTTTGCATTGTGTGAGGCAGCAGCACATTACAGTAGTTTCATGTGTTTGTTTGTCTTAACATGATTTAGCTTGTTTCTTTTGTTTGTTTTTGTACTGGCTAGCAAGACTGTGAAAAAACAATGCACATTAATCTGTTTAAAAACACTTTCACCATCCTTCTGGCGTTGGGATGCTTTATTCCATTGAGTGCTGTGACTACAGTAGTGGAGGCAATACTGTATATATGAAGGAGCAGTTAACATTCTCTGGGAAGCAGGCTTTGTTTACCCAGCAGAAGCTCAATACTCTGGATGAGCTGAGTCAGAGGTACCAAGGCAGCAGATCGGGTAAAGAGTGGCGCAACATGAGATGGAGAGATAAACCATAACTCCCATCTATCATCATGGGGAATGTAAGATCATTGGCAAATAAAACAGAGGAGCTAGCAATACTTACGAGGATATAGAATGAATACTGGAATGCAGCGTTGTGTTTTACCAAGGCATGGCTACACAAGCAAATCCCAGATTCCAATGCTACTGTGAATGTGTTTTCAACAGTGCGAGCAGACAGGGTTATTCTAGAATGCAGGAAGAGGAAGAGAGGTGACCTTCCTTGCTGTGTTTGTGAACAACAGATGGTGCAAACCCAATCACATTTCTGTGAAAGAATGAATCTGCAGTCCGGACGTTCAACTGCTTGCTGTGAGCTTGCATCCGTATTATCTACTGCGCGTGTTTAGTCACACCTTTATTTTATCATTCCGCCTTCCCGCCACAGTCTTAGTGCTGCGTGTGATGTCATACACACTACCATGGCGAGACTCCAAACTCAACACCCCAATTTGTTCGTTGCAATATTCAACCAGTTTGTCAAGTGTCATACTAGGGAAAGTAAAACACCGGACCTTTTGTATGCCGATGTTAAAGATGCACAGAGCTCCACAGCTTTCCCCCCACTTGGAAGATTAGATCACAACCTGCATCACCTCATGCCCTTGTATAAGTTCAAAGTACAGAGAAAGCTAGCTACCACCAAAATGGTAAAAAAAAAGTCTCCAGAGGCTGTCAAGGCCTTGAAGGGCTGCTTTGAGGTTACTGACTGGAATGTGCTTTGTGAACCATATGAGGAGATATTAACAGATTTACTGATTGCATCACTGGCTACATCAGCTGCTGTATGGACACAGTGACACCTTCAAGGAATGTTCGCTGCTTCCCCAACAACAAACCTTGTGTCACTAATGATCTGAAGGCTCTTCTAAACCACATAAACAGCCATTAGATCGGGAGATGGAGGAATTAAAATGTGTAGAGGGAGCTAAAGGAGATCAAGGTGGCGAGTACAGGAGAAAACTAGAGAACAAAGTTAGGCAGAGTAGCATATGGGAGGTGTGGAGAGGCATGAAGACATCACTGGCTTCAATCAACCTAGCTGTAGAGCCTTGGAATGCAGCCATGTATGGGCTAATGAGTTACACCAATTCTTCCATAAGTTTGACCTCCTGTTCACACACCCCCCTCAACATCTCACCATAGGTGCTGATGCACCAAATGCTCTCTCAGCATCAAAGCTTCCCTTCCTCCCTCCTCCAGTTCAACATATGGATGAACAACACAGGCTACCATTGTCTACATCCCTTCCTTGCCCTGCACCTACCTTCCATACCTCCACATACCAACTGCTATTGTCTCAAACTTCACCTGTGTGGAAAACATCATGTGTGGTCCCAGAACCCCAGAAGGGCTGACCAAAAATCGAGAATGACTAGCATCCAGTTGCCATAACCTCACACATCATGAAGACTCGAGGGAGGTTGGTCCTGGCTCGCCTCCAACCCCTGGTCAGATCAGCCCTTGATCCCTTGCAGTTTGCCTACCAGAAACACATTAAGGTTGATGATGCTGTCATTTACCTGCTGAACTGAGCCTACTCTCATTTGGATGAGCAGGAGCATACTGTGAAGATCATGTCTTTTGATTTCTCAAGGTGTCTACAATAACATCCAGCCATCATTGCTGGATGAAAAGGTCCGCTCAATGCAGGTTGACACTTACGTTGTATCCTGGATAATGGACTACCTGACTGGCAGACCACAGTTTGTGCAGCTTCAGAGCTGTGACATAGACGGCCATAAGCAGCACTGGGACCCACAAGGGTTCGAACTGGGTACCTTCCTGTACACCTCAGACCTTAGATCCAACATTGTCATGTCATTGGCACAAAAATTCTCTGATGACTCAGCAATAAATGGTTGTATAAAGGGAGGACAAGAGGATGAATACAGGGCCCTGGTGGAGGATTTGTCAAGTGGTGCAAGCTGAATCATCTGCAGCTCAGCATCAGTAAAACAAAGGAGATGGCGATAGACCTTATGAAGACTAAGCTTGCAGTGCTCTCTGTTACTATTGATGGTGAGGACGTGGGTGTGGTGAGGACCTACAAATACCAGGAGGTGCTCCTGCATGATAGATTTGAGTGGAACACCAACACAGAGGTTGTATACAAGAAGGGCCAGAGTTGCTTCTATTTACTGAGGAGGCTGTGGTCCTTTGAAGTATGCAGACCTCTCCTTTGCATGTTCTACCAGCCAGTTATTGCCAGTACAATTTTCTACATGGTGGTGTATGGGCAATGTTATCAACACGGGTGATGCCAACAGGCTCAATAAACTGATTAGAAAGGCTGGCTCTGTTATAGGAGTCAAACTGGACATACTGGAGTCAGTGGTAAAACAAACGACCCTCCAGAAAATTCTCGCAATTCTGGACAATGTTTCTCACCCTCTGCATGCCATCTTGGCTGAACAGAGGAGCACTTCCAGCAGTAGACTATGACAACTGTACTGCTCCGAAGAGTGCAATATGAGGTTATTGTTACCTTTGGCCATTAGACGCTAAAATAAGTCAATCTATAGTTAGGGAAGTGACAAAACCCTCCTGTTAGACTGTCATTAACCTCTGTTTACCAGAGGTCTGTTTAAACTCTGTTAATCACACCCTGCTGTCGCAATACTACCATTACTTTTTATCTGGATGGTGTGAATATGCACCCATTACTGTATAATATTACAGTAATTCTTGCACTACCATCTTATCTGTGTGAACTTGTAAATCTTTTAATCTTTGACTTGTAAATCTTGTACATCTTATTTTTAAGATTACTTATTTATTCTTTCTTACTGCCCTTTTAATATTTGTATATCTGTGTACATGTAATGTTACTGTGACACTGTGATTTCCTTTGGGACCAATAAACTATCTATCTATCTATTAGTCACTGAAATCTAATGTGCAGTTGCTGCAGGCAGTTAGGAAGACTTTGATTCCTAGAGGATTTGAACAAATTAGTAAAAACTTTGAGGCCTGCTGTTGGTTGGGGTCAAACATAGATGTTGCCTCCCAGCACTGTAGATGATACGCAAGCCAGTATGCAAGCTACGGCTGTACGATATTGAGAGCAAGCTGTTGCCCATATACCAGCCTCCCCCTTTCTAAACAGATGATAAATCAAAATGGCAGACACCTATACAGTTTGGCACCAGCTGGAGAAGCCAGTCAACATTGAACTCAACGTAGGACTGCCTTAAAGACTTCAATTCTGGATTTTTTTAAAATAGGGGTTTACCCCTGAAGCCTTCCCTATGAGTGGGTATAGCTACTCATGTTTGCGATCAGGGTTTTCCTTCTCCTAGATGAGCTGCCAATGATGGCTGATGAGCCTCATCTGCCTGAAGCAACTGGGTTTAAGGCACCAGTAACCTTTCTCCTGTCAGTAGAAACAACTCCGCTGAGCTTACGAGCTAAGCCACACGTGAAAGCCAGGAGCTGGAAGTGGTTGTCATCGGCTATTTGAGATGCACGCCATTGGGAACGTTTAATAGATAGACGGGTCTTGTCCCCATTACCACAGCTGGCTATAACAACCTTAAAATATATTAGTATAATGAAATAAGACTTTCATGAGAGCACAGCCAGAGAATTCTACACAATTATGGTCTCTTCATCTAAAGAAGGTATTAGAATAGTGCTGTGAAGATTCACCGGGAAGATGGAAGTTCTATCATAGAAGGAGCAAATGAATAAATGAGATCTTTATTAAAATATAGACCACAGAATAGTAGAGATCTGGACAGGCTGTTTTGTCCATGATAATGTGTTGACCTTAATGCCAATTTATAGTAAATGTCCTCCTCCTGCTTACCATCTATATGCCCCCAATCCCTTCATATTCACGTGTCTATCAAAATCATAACACTTCACCAAACTGCCTGATTTCATTACCGCTGTGAGTGACCCGGTCCAGGTACCTAACACTCTCTGCATAGTAAAACTTACCCTCATGCTGCCTTTAAACATCACTAGTTCAGCCTTAAAAGTATGCTGCCTGTTATTTGACGTCTCTTTGGGGAAACTATTACAACAGACCACTCTATCCATGCCTTTCATAATTTAAAGCAATTTCTCTGCCATTTTCACAGTCTCCACATCCTTCCTATAATAGAGTGAACAGGGTTGCACAAAATGAAGTTTAATATACCTACAGGATGACTTCCTTACTCTTAGACTCAACACCCTACCAATGAAGGAATGCATTCCATATACCTTTTTTTAAAAACCTTCTTATCCACTTGCCCACCCACCTTCTGTGAACTATGGACTTGGACCCCAAGATCCCTCTATACTTCTGTGCTGTTAAGGGGCTTTTCATTAACTGTATATTTTTCTTTCTATTTGAACTCCCAAGGTGCAACACCCTACGCTTGCTGGAATTTAACTCCATCTACAACTTCTCTTCCCATATCTGTAAATTGTAATATATTGCAATATATTTGATAGTCCTTTACACTGTTCACATCTCTACTAACCTTGGTGTTATCCACAAACTTGCTAATCCACACATCTACATTTGCATCCAAATCACTGATATCTTTCACAAACAACAGAATATATATGGATATCTTAATGTATGGATACAGTAAGTGCCTTGGGATTATTCTTGAGCCTGCCCACCAAGGGCACTTCATGGCCTTTTTGTGCCTTCTTAATTGCCTGCTTGAGCGCTTTCCTGCTATCTTTATATTGCACATGGCTCCAGTCTAATTTTAGCTTCCTAAACCTAATGCTTCCTAAATAAGTTTAGGACCTCCCAGATCATCCAAGGTTTCCTTAGCTTACCCTCCTTGTCCTTACTCTTTGCTCGAACCATGCAGATTATGAACTCTGATCAGCTGATCTTTAAACTCCTGCATGTCAGACATGGAGTTGTCCGACAGCAGTTGCTTGCAATCAACACCATAAAGCTGCTGTCTCATCCTGTCATAATTTGCCCATCCTGTAAGATCCAACTATATCCTTATTCATAACTGCCTAAAAACATAATGACGCGAACACGAGGAAATCTGCAGATGCTGGAAATTCAAACAACACACACAAAATGCAGGTGGAATGCAGCAGGCCAGGCAGCAGCTATAGGAAGACGTACAGTCGATGTTTCAAAACATAATGAGTTGTGGTCACTATTCCCAAAATGCACAACCACTATCAGGTCTGTCATCTGAACGGGCTCATTTCCTAAAACCTGGCCAACATGTTCCAAATAATATGTCCGCCACCTGCAAGACTTGGGAATATCCATTGTATCTGGTGTTCCTGGTGCAGCCTCCTCTACATCAATGAGACTCAATGTAGATCAAGAGACCACTTTGTCAAGCACTTTTGCTCCATCCACAACTGGGAGGATTTTCCAGTGGAAAACCATACTAATTCCACTCCACATTCCCATTCTGACATGTTGGTCCTCTACTGCCATGATGTTGCCACTCATATTCCATCTGGGTAGCTTCCGAAGTGATAGCATGAACATCAATTTCTCCAACTTCTGGTAATTTCTCATCCTCCCCTTTCTGTCCTTTTCCATTCCCCATTCTGGCTCCATTCTTAACCCTATCCTTCTTGCCTGCCCAACAACTCCCTCTGGTGTTCCTCCTCCTTCCCTTGCTCTCATGTCCACTATCTTCTCCTATCAGATTCTTTATTCTTCAGCCCTTTACTTTTTACACCTATCACCATCCAGCTTCTTATTTCATCCTCTCCCATCCACCCACCTACCTTAGCTCTCACCTGGATTCACCTATCGCCATCCAACTTGCACCTTTCCCCATATTCTGAATTCTACCTCCCTCCTTTCCAGTCCTAATGAAGGTCTCAGCCCAGAACATTGACTCTTTACTCCTCTCCATACTTGCTGCCCTATCTTTTGAGTTCCTCCAGCATTTTTCATGTGTTACCAGATTTTTATCTGCTCATCACCTGTGCCTCCTCACTAAAGCCTCTTGAGCCAGATCCTTAGCTTTCCACTCCTAATACTGGCCCACTTTCAGAATGGCCATTCCATTTGATGAAATCTCTTTTTATTGGTAAAATCTCTAGATCATAGAAGAATGAGAAATTACCTTATTGACACATACTTAGAAGATCTGGCAGGGTAAATGCAGGATGAATGTGCTCCTAGCCAAGAAAACAACAAAGGTTCAAAATAAATTGTAAGCAATTTGTTAAAATGAAGACAAAATTCAATAATGATCATGAATTCTCTGATCCATGGAACTGTGGGAGATCAAGTCACTGATTGGTTTCAAAATATGGATGAATAGATGTTTAAATACAAGAGAATCAAGGGATGAATGGATAGTGCAGGAGTGTGCTATTTAGATGGAAGATTACCATGACACTGTAGAGTATGTATGTATACTTATGCACAACTTGCATAAGAGCCAAAAGCCTGTTGCTGGTACAAGAACCTTTGCTTTGCATTAAGGGAACCTACCAAAACTTCAAAAGTATTCATCGCTCCAAGTACAGACAAATCCTTTCTGTATATCATCTCTAAATGGTCCCCGCCATATCTCTTTTTTCACTCCCTTATTTTAGCATCATGGTGGAGGTCTTATGACCTTTCAATTGCCCATTTCCCTCCACTGGGCCGGAAAATCAGCAAGCAACAGCTTGAATGTTAGGCTATGGAAATCAGCTCAGCATTCCACTGTTAGCTTCAAATATGCTGACCCCTCACCATGATAATTTTTTTGTCTATGAATGAAAATTCCTCCAGTAGTTCTTCATCTTTTTCTCCAGAAATTGTTGTTTTCGTGAAAAGCTTTTGAGATTTTCTTTTGTTGATAGCTGACTCCATTCATTATGAAATATTTGTTACTTTGTCTGTGCTCTTGATTTCTTCAAATGGCATGAAATTGCAATGCTTTACTTATCTCTGAGTGCCTCTCACCACTCCTCACGACTTTCCGGCAATGCAAGTCAAGTACTAATAGCCTTGGACTTGTCAACTGCCCATAACTTCTTTTTTCCAATTACTGCCCTCCTTTCTACCCAATATTTGTCATTAGAGAAGGTACTTTAAGGCAAGTTCATTCCTTCTGTGTACTGAAAAATAGGCTTGCACAGACTTTTAAGAGGTATGAGTCAGGCAAGGTCTGTGAGGTCTCGTCTCCACTGGCAGTGAAAGGAATATGAAAGGAACATTGGTTTCTCTTATTTGCAACAACATTTTGCTGGATATGCAATCCATACCTCTTTCTCGGTATTGTTACTTCCATTTAGAAAGCAAAATAATAAAATGTACTACTCATAATTTTACATTTATTGTCGTCTGACTGTATATATACAGTATATATTGCACCTTTAAGAAGTATTCAACCCCCTTGATCATGTCTTATTGTTTTACAACATTGAATCACAGTGGATTTAATTAGATATTAATCAACAGAAAAAGACTCTTCTGTGTCAAAGTGAAAAAATGTCCCTACAAAGTGATCTAAGTTAATTACAAATACACGGCATGAAATAATTGATTGCACAAGTATTCACCCCTTCAGTATGACACAAAAATCATCACTGGTGCAGCCAATTGGTTTTAGAAGCCACATAATTAGTTAAATGGAGATGTGTTCTTGGAGACTTGTGTGCAGTCAAGGGATTGCAATTGTTGTAAAAATACACCTGAATCCAAAAGGTGCAACTACTGGTGAGTCAGTTGTTATGTACACACAACCCTGTGAAAGTATCAGCAACAACAGAACACAACTTGTGTCTGGTTTTGCTGTTAACAAAACACTATTTTATTAGTAACTACGTCATATAGTAACTTAAACCAGGTAAATTAAGAGTTAATGTTTATACATATATAGGTGTAAATATATAGATCCCCCAACTTCTTCAAGGTTAGGTGATAAGTGATACAGTCTTACGATGGTGCGTAAGAAAATTCAGTTCAAACACACAGGTTAATTAATGCGAGATGTTTGTAATCCAAAGGCGAATGTTGTGAGAAGGCAATTACGTCGATATTCCACAGATTCCACAATAACAATACAAAATAACAATAACAGTAAGCTTTATCTCCAAAGTTGTTCCACTCCACACATGAAGTATCACTGACAGTGATCTTCAAAAAAATGTTGTTTCAACAGAAGTGGTACCACACCCAAATTCAGCTATGGGACGTCACAAAGTGGTGGCCACAGGATACTCAAACAAAATCCACATATGGATTATCACCAACAGTAGCTTATCACAAATGGGACCCTCTTCAAGGGAACCACCACCCAGGCAAGGGTCGACACACCTCTCCTCTCCCCTCTTCTATACAAACTTGTTCTAGTTGCAGCACTTGTGAGAGTTATTTATCAATACTCAGGATCGATCTCAACCCACCCCTTTTGGGCTACTAAAAGTTTAAACCAGGAACCGACTCAATGGTGTCTTTCCCTGACTGAATCCATCTTGACTCTAGATCTGTGTGCCTCTGTGTCCTTGTATATTCAAAACAAGCTGCAGAGAAACCATAACATTGATTGTCCATCAAATAACTCCACCTCTCTCTCTCTGGAGCAGCTCAAACTGTGTCCACAAGTTAGTCTCATTCTCCCGGCATTTTAAAGTGACAGTCCACAGAAAAATATGAATCCCAGGGGTACATAACAGAGTATCCTGGCAAAAACTACACTATGAAGACAAAAGAACACTCCGAGCAAGTCCACGGAAAGGATCTTGAAAAGCACAAGTCAGGATATACAAGAAAATTTCTAAGTCACTGAATATCCCTTGTAGTACAGTTAGGTCAATCATCAAGAAATGGAAAAAAATATGTCCCAGCTGTAAATCTGTCTAGAACTAGCCATCCTCAAAAACTGAGCGACTGTGCAAGAAAAGGACTATTGAGGGAGGCCACTAAGGGACCTATGACAATTCTGGAGGAGACACAAGCTTCAGTGTTAGAGATGGGATAGATTGTGCATACAACTGTTACCTGGGTGCTTTATGGGAGAGCGACAAAGAGAAAGCCTCCGTTAAAAAAAAAAACTCCTATGAAATCTTGGCTAGAATTTACCAGAGGGCATGTGGGAGGTTCATGAGGATAATTCGGGAAAGAAGGGACATTTAGCAGTTTTGGGCCTGGATCCACTAGAAGTTATAAAAATGTGGGGGTGAGGAGAGGTATCTCCTTGAAACCTACTGAATGTTAAAAGGACCAGATAGGGTGGATGTGGAGAGGCTGTTTCTGATGGTGGGAATATGCAGAACTAGAGGGCACACCCTCAAAATTGAAGGGCAACCCTTTAGAACAGGCGGGTCAGGAGGAATTTTTTTAGCCAGAGAGTAATAAATCTGTGGAATGCTCTGCCAAAGACTGCAGTGGAGGCCAAGTCCGTGCATACTATTAAGGTAGAAGTTGATCGCTTCCTGATTGGCCAGGGCATCAAAGGATATGGTGAGATGGCAGGTGTATGAGGTTGAGTGGGATCTGGGATCAGACATGATGGAATGGTGTAGCAGACTCAATGGGATGAATGGCCTAATTCTGCTCCTGTGTCTGGCCCTATGGACTCTGAAGTCAGCTGCAAGATGGTTCTATAGCTTTATGAAACCAAAATCGAGCTTTTTGGCCAGCAGACTAAATGTTATGTTTGGCTAAAGCCAAACACTGCACGTCATCAAAAAAAAACATCCCTATCATGAAGCACAATGGTGCCTGCATCATGCTGTGGGGATATATCACTGTAGCAGACCCTGGAAGGCTTGTGAAGGTAGAGGGTAAAATGAATGCAACAAATACAGGGAAATCCTGGAGGAAAACCTGAAGCAGTCTGCAAGAAAACTGTGACTTGGGTGAAGATTTGTTTTCCAGCTGGACAATGATCCCTTACATAAAGCTACTCAGGGATGGCTTAATAACAACAAACCTTAATATCCTGGAGTGCCAAGTCAGAGTCTGGACCTCAATCCAACTGAGAATTGGTGCTCAACTTGAAAAGGGCTGTTCACTCACAATCCCCATACAATCTGACAGAGCTTGAGCTGTTTTGTAAAGAAGAATAGGGAAAAAAACTGCAGTGTCCAGATGTGCAAAGCTGATAGAGACCTATCCACACAGACACAAGGCTGTAATTGCTGCCTAAGATACATCTACTAAATACTGACTTGAAGGGGGTGAATAGTTATGCAATGAATTATTTGACGTTTAATGATTGTAATGAATTTAGACCAATTTGTAGAAATTTGTTTTCACACTGACACAAAAGAATTTTTTCTGTTGATCAGTGTCAAATAATTAAATCCACTGTGATTCAATGATTTAAAACAATAGACATGAAAACTTCAATGGGGGGTGTAAATGATTTTTATAGGCACTCTATATACATATATATGTGTGTGTTTGTGTATACATATACACACACATATTTTTACATATATCTACATATAATAAAAAAATTCTCACCCGTTATGGGTGGTGTGTATGTGTACTTTTTTCTCAATCTTGGGTCCTCTACCAGAGGCCTTAGAGATTGAAGGTCAGTGCAGTATCCTTTCTGTTCCTAGTAGCGTGCTCTTCTGGACCAAAATCTCAGATGTTGTTCCTGAGATTTGTTGAAGCCACTCTCCTAGTCCAGGTGTCCCAGCTTCAAGTGTCATTGTACATGGCCTATCAGTGGTGTCAACAGATCTTTACCAAAAGGGATTACTCACAGGTCAGTGGCAGTTACTAAAAAAGGGAGCTTCGAAAGCATTTGTCCACTGCACCTGGCCTATCAGTCACTATAACTGAAGCAGCAGTCATGAGTTAGATAGCAGGGAAGGTTCAGGCATAAAAGGGAGACCCTGCCTAGTGGAATGGTCATCGACGGAGTGATCTGAGGCAGAGTGGTAGGGCTTTGGCTCATTCAGGCTTCAGCGAGGTAAGTGGGTAAGTGGACTTTTTTTCTCTTTCCATTTTTTAAAAGAGGAATAAAGAACACGTCTGTCGGGTTACTACTTTGCCCCAGGGTTCGGATGGGAATCTTCCAGTCTCCCAGATGGCCACATCTGTGCCAGGTGCACCGAGATGCAGCTCCTGAGGTATGATGTTAGGGATCTAGAGCCGCAGCTTGATGATCTACAGCTTATTAGAGAAAGTGAGCAGGGTATAGATAGGCGCTACAAGGAGTTAGTCACTCCGAGGCTGCAGGAGTTAGATAAGTGGGTGATTGTCAGGGATGGGATGGGAAGAGCTCAGATTGTAGAGAGCACCCCTGTGGCCATTCCCCTCAGTAATTGTTATCTCGTTTTGGATGCTGTTGAGGGGGGTGACCTGACAGAGGACGACCACGGTGATCGGGTCTCTGGCACTGAGCCTGGTTCCATGGTGCAGAAGGGAAAGAGGAAGATGAGGAATGTGGGAGTCATAGGGGATTCCATAGTGAGGGAACAGACAGGAGGTTCTGTCAGCCTGATAGAGATACCCGCGTGGTGTGTTGTCTCCAAGGTGCCAGGGTATGGGATATCTTGGATCGGATGCAGAGTATTCTGAAGGGAGAGGGTGAACAGCCAGAAGTCTTGGTACACGTTGGTACCAATGACATAGGTAGAAATAGGGAGGAGGTCCTGAAGAGAGAATTCAGGGAGTTGGGTAGGAAGCTGAAAAGTAGGACCTTCAGGTTAGTAATCTCAGGATTTCCGCCTGTGCCATGTGCTCACAAGGGCAAAAATAGCATGATCAGGCATATTAATGCGTGGCTGAGAGACTGGAGTAGGGGGCAGGGCTTCGGGTTCCTGGATCACTGGGGGATCTTCTGGGGGAGGTACGACCCGTACAAAAAGGGCGGGTTACACATGAACCCAAAGGGGTTCAATATCCTAGCAGGCAGGTTTAAAAGAGCTATTAGAGATGTTTTAAATTAATTTGGTGGATGGGAACTGGAATGATAGGGCTGAGGAAGGGGAAAACAGAAATAAATCAAAGTTAGCATGCAACAGAGATGATAGAAAGGACAGGCAGGAGATGAGGTGTAATCACAGTCAGTGGGATGAGTTACAGGGCAATAGAGGCATGGTGCAGTTAAAAGAGAAAGCAACAAATACTGGACTGAAAGTGTAATATTTCAATGCACGCAGCGTAAGAAATACAATGGACGATTTTGAAATTCAGCTATAGATTAGCAAGTATGACGTTGTGGCCATCTCTGAAACTTGGCTAAAGGATGGCTGCCATTGGGAGTTGAATGCCCAAGGATATCCTTCCTATAGTGATGTGACCAGAACTGGACACAGTACTCCAAGTGTGGCCTAGCTAGAGTTTTATAGAGCTGCATCATTACATCGCGACTCTTAAACTCTATCCCTTCACTTATGAAAGATAACACCCCATAAGCTTTCTTAACTACCCTATCTACCTGTGAGGCAACTTTCAGGGATCTGTGGACATGTACCCCCAGATCCCTCTGCTCCTCCACACTTCCAACTATCCTGCCATTTACTTTGTACTCTGCCTTGGAGTTTGTCCTTCCAAAATGTACCACCTCACACTTCTCCGGGTTAAACTCCATCTGCCACTTCTCAGCCCACTTCTGCATCCTATCAATGTCTCTCTGCAATCTTCGACAATCCTCTACACCATCTACAACACCACCAACCTTTGTGTCGTCTGTGGCTTTACTCTTTGGACAGGAGGAGAATGAGAGGAGACATGATAGAGGTGTACAAGATATTAAAAGGAATGGACAGAGTGGACAGCCAGCAGCTCTTCCCCGGGGCACCAGTGCTCAGTACAAGAGGACATGGCTTTAAGGTAAGAGGATGAAAGTTCAAGGGGGATATTAGAGGAAGGTTTTTCACTCAGAGAGTGGTTGGAGCGTGGAATGCACTGCCTCAGTCAGTGGTGGAGGCAGATACACTAGTGAAGTTTAACAGACTACTAGACAGGTATATGGAGGAATTTAAGGTGGGGGGTTATATGGGAGGCAGGGTTTGAGAGTTGGCACAACATTGTGGGCTGAAGGGCCTGTAATGTGCTGTACTATTCTATGTTCTATGTTCTATGATATACAGTGTATCAGAAAGATAGGTTAGTAGGCAGAGGGGATGCTGTGACCCTGTGTTTAAAAAATAATATTAAATCATTAGAAAGGGATGACATAGGATCGGAAGGTGTAGCGTCTCGATGAGTTGAGTAAAGGGCTAGGGTAAAAGGACCCTAATGAAAGTTGTATACAACTGCCAGAATGTGGATTACAAATTACAGCAGGTGATAGAAAAGGCATGTCAGAAGGGCAATGCCATGATAATTGTTGGGGATTTTAACATGAAATTGGATTGGGAAAACTAGGCCAGTACTGGACATTAAGAGAGAAAAATTGTAGAATGTCTAAGAGATGACTTTTTAGAACAGTTTGTTGTTGAGCCCACGAGGGGATCTGCTGGATTGGGTGTCGTGTAATGATCTGGGGGTGATAAGGGAGCTTAAGGTTAAGGAACACTTTGGGAACAGTGATCACAATATGATCAAGTTCACTTTGAAATTTGAGAAAGAGAAACTAAATTCACATGTGTCAGTATTTCAGTGGAATAAAGGAAATTACAATGGCATGAGAGGGGAACTGGCCAAGGTTGACTGGAAAGGGACACTAGCAGGAAGGACAGCAGAGCAGCAATGGCTGGAGCTTCTGCGAAAAATGAGAGGAGTGTAAGAGAGATATATTCCAAATAAGAAAAAAAATTCAACTGGAAGAAGGACACTACCATGGCTGACAAGTGAAGTCAGAGCCAAAGTAAAAGCAAAAGAGAGGGCACACAAAGAAGCCAAAGCTAGTGGAAAGATAGAAGATTGGGAAGCTTTTAAAGACTTGCAGAAAGAAACTAAGAAGGTCATTAGGAAGGAAAGGATGAATTATGAAAGGAAGCTGGTGACTAATATTAAAGATGATACTAAAAGCTTTTTTTAAGAAAATAAAGGGTAAAAGAGGGTTGAGGGTAGATATAGGACTAATAGAAAATGACACCAGAGATTTTGTAATGAGAGACGCAGAAATGGCAGAGGAACTAAATGCATATTTTGCATCAGTCTCCACAATGGAAAACATCTGCAGTATACTGGACATTAAAGATTGTAAAGGATGTGCAGTATGTGCAGAGAAAATTATGACTGAGAAGGTGCTCGGGAAGCTTAATGGCCTGAGGGTGGATAAATCTCCTGGACCTGATAGAATCCACTCTTGGGTTCTGAAGGAAGTAGCTGGAGAGATTGTGGAGGCATTAAAAATTATCTTTCAAGAATCAATAGACTCTGGCATTGTACCGGATGACTGAAAAATTGCAATTGATACTCTGCTATTTAAGAAGGGTGGGAGGCAGCAGAAAGGAAACTATAGACCTGTTAGTCTGACATCAGTGGCTGGGAAGCTGTTGGAATCGATTGTTAGGGATGAGATCACCTAATACCTGGAGGCACAGGACAAGATCGGCCAAAACCAGCATGGTTTCCTGAAAAGAATATCCTGCCTGACTAATCTACTGCAATTTTTTGAGGAAATTACAAGCAGAGTAGACAAAGCAGATGCAGTAGATGTGGTGTAATAGGATTTTCACAAGGTGCCGCACATGAGGCTGCTTAGCAAGACAAGAGCCCATGGAATTACAGGGGATTTACTAGCATGGATGGAGCATTGGCTGATGAGCAGAATACAGAGTGGGAATAAAGGGTTCCTATTTGGGCTGGCTGCCGGTTGCCAGTGGAGTTCCACCAGGGTTGGTGTTGGGACCACTGCTTTTTACAATGTATGTCAATGATTTGGACTATGGAATTTATGGATTTGTGGCTAAATTTGCCAATGATACAAAGGAAGGTGGAGGATCTGGTAGTGTTGAGGAAACAGAGAGCCTGCAGAGAGACTTAGATAGTATAGGGAAATGGGCAAAGAAGTGGCAAATGAAATACAATGTTGGAAAGTGTATGGTCATTCACTATGGTGGCAAAAATAAATGGGCAGACTATTATTTAGATGGGAGAGAATTCAAAATGCAAAGATGCAGAGGGACTTGGGAGTCCTTGTGTAGGATACGCTAAAGGTTAACCTCCAGGTTGAGCCAGTTGTGAAGTGGAGGAATGCAATGTTTTAATGTTGGCATTCATTTCTAGAGGTATACGATATAAGAGCAGGGATGTGATGTTGAGGCTCTATAAGGCACTCGTGAGGCCACACTTGGAGTATTGTGTGCAGTTATGGGCTCCTCATTTTAGAAAGGATATACTGACATTGGAGAGGGTTCAGAGACGATTCACGAGAATGATTCCAGGAATGAAAGGGTTACCGTATGAGGAACGTCTGGCAGCTCTTGGGCTGTATTCCCCGGAGTTCAGGAGAATGAGGGGAGTTCTCAAAGAAACATTCCAAATGTTCAAAGGCCTGAACAGAATAGATATGGCAAAGTTATTTCCCATGGTTGGGGATTCTAGGACAGGAGGGCATGACGTCAGGATTGAAGGACGTCCATTTAGAACTGAGATGTGGAGTAATTACTTTAGTCAGTGGGTGGTAAGTCCGTTGGCGTTTTCCATTTGGACTTGGGAATGTCTACTCCATACCCAGTGCAGATGTTCCTGTACACAATTCCTGCAACTTGATTGTGCCGTTCAGTGTATGCTGTCCCTGTCTGCATCTTGCACCCTGCTACTATGTGCTGGAAGTTTTCAGTGAATTCCTTGCACAGTCTGCACCTTGGGTCTTGTCTGGTGTGATAGAGCCCTGCTTCTTTTGCTCTCAGCTCAGTGCCTGTTCTTGTGCAGCCATGAGCAGCACCCTCTGTGATATCCCTCAGCCCTGCTATTTACAGCCATTGGTAGAACTTTATGTCAGCCCCCTCAGAAATTGTGGGATTCGTGGTAGAGATCCTCAATTATGCTTTGGACCCTTCATTTGCAACACTCCAGTTAAATGTCACAACTAGAGGTGGACAGAGACCCTGAAGATCTTCTCAGTGCTTTTTTCTGTCCTCCATAAAGCCTTGCCGTTTGATACCTTGCTGCTCCATACTACACAAAGATGCATCACAATGATGCAGCCAGACAGGATACTCTCGATGGTACTCCTGTAGAAAATTGAGGGCAGGGAAGCTTGCACACCTCAATCTCCTCAGAAAGTGTAGACACTGCTGTGCCTTCCTGAATAGCAAGGTGGTGTTGTGGTTAGATCATCTGATACACATACTCTAAGAAACTTCGCACTCTTCACTGCCTCCAAGGCAGAGCAATTGATGTGCAATGCAGAGTGGTCAAGCTGTGTCTTCCTGAAGTCTACAATCATCTCTTTCATCTTGCCCACATTGAGTCCAGTTGTTGTTCTCACACCATTGGGCAAGCCTCTCTTTATGCCAACTCATTACTGTTGCTGATGAAGCCAACCATCATAGTATCATCAGCAAACATAACGATGTGGTCTGAGCTGAATCTGGCAGTGCAGTCATGAATCAGTAGCTCAACAGCAGTGGGGTTGAGTACACAGCCCTGGGGGGTGCTAGAGCTCAGCATGATGTAGCTTGAGATATTGCTGCCAACTTGGACTGATTGGGGTCTTTGCATCAAGAAGACTAAGATCCAGTTACAGAGAGGGGTGGTGAATCACAACAAGAACAGCTTACCCACCAGTCACTGAGGGATGATCATGATAAGTGCTAAGCTGAAGTCAATGAACAACATCCTGATGTATGAATCAGTATTTTCTAGGTTTCGCAGGGTGGAGTGGAGGGCCGAGATTAGGGCCTCATCAGTGGACTGGTTCAGCTTCAGCTGAACTGGAAAGGGTCCATAGCAACTGGAAGGTGGGATTCATTACAATCTATTACCAGCCACTCAAAGCACTTCATAATTGTTGGTCAGTTCCACTATGCGGTAATCATTTAGGCCAGTTACCATTGCTCTCTTCAGCACTGGAATGATGGTGACTGCCTTGAAGTCAGCTGGTAGATTTGTGTTACTTCATCACTTGACTAGGTGTGTTATCCTGTTCCACAACTTTGCATGGGTTTACCAAGGCTAGGATCCTCCTCACCTTGGCTGCAGCCAGTCAGGGTATCTGTTCCCTAGGTGGAGAGAGGGCTTTCCTCAATGTCATATCATCCAATGTGTCAAACGATGCATAGAATGTATTTCTACTCATCAGGAAGCGAGGCGCCACTGTCGTTGACATGCAAGGTAGACGCAACTCGTTATAACATGCCACAAGCTTTGTTTGTCCCTATTGTCACAAAGGTGTCTGTGCGTACTCACGTTTTGCCTTCCTCATGGTACGGGAGAGTGCGGCTCTTGCTGACCTTAGAGTCATCCCTAATCTGAAGGCAGCATCCCAATTCCTAAGCACTGCATGAACCCCTGTTGTCAGCTATAGTTCCTGGTTTGCTGTGGTATGTAGCATTTAATCACTGTAATGTCCTCAATGCACTTTACTATTACCCAGTTACTAATAATGCATATTCATCATAGTCGATGTGATGATCGTAGGTAGCTGCCTCGCTGAATATGCTCGAGTCTCCATGCTTTTGAAGAAGTCCTACTGTACTGAGGTGGCACCTTCTGGCCAGGTCCCGGTTTGACTTGTTTAAGCAGTGGTCTGCATGCAGGGATTAGCAAAATACAGTAAATATGCGGCCACAGTAGTTGGGAAGATCAGAGGATTCAGTATATTTATTATCAAATTATGTATGCAGTATACAACTGAGTTTCGTCTTCTCCACAGTCACGAAATGAAGAAAACCAAGAAACCCCTTCAAAGAAAGTCATCAACCCCCCTCCCCCATGCAAATAACAAACCACACAAACGGCAACAAGAAAGAGCAAGTGAAAACTCTGAATATAGAAACACAAAATCGAAAGAGTCCATACTCCGTGTAGCTGAGTGTTCGTTATCTGCAGGCCACCCCAGTTCAAAGTCGACTATAAGAGCAAAATAACAACAGAAAAAGGAGCGGCCAGGAATTACTATCCAATCCACAAACCACAGACCCAGAACTTGGAGTTGATTGTGAGAGATGTGGCTTCAGGGTGCTTGGAAGGCACATGGTAACAGGTTGAATTCAGCATGGTTTCCTTAGGGGAAAATCTTGCCTAACAATTCTGTTTGAATTTTTGAAGAAGTAACAAGCAGGATAGACAAAGTAGAATCAATCGATGTTGTGTACTTGGATTTTCAGAAGGCCTTTGACAAGGTGCCACACATGAGGCTGTTTAACAAGTTAAGAGTCCATGGTATTACAGGAGAGATACTAGCATGGATAGAGCATTGGCTGAATGATAGGAAAAAATTACAAGAATCAATTCAAGTAGTTAGTATAATTTAAAAGGGGTGTGAGAAAAGAGATTATCTGGGAGCATAAATGTCCACATCTTTGAAAATAATGGGACATACTATTAAAGCAGCCAATAATTGCTTTCTAAATAGAGGAAATAAGAAAAAGAAATCAGGAGTTTGGCCCATGCTGGAACTCCTGTGAAGTTCTGGCCTCCATATATTTTGATGAATATGAAGGTGTTGGAGTGAGTGTAGAGATGACCTATTAGAATGCTTGCAGGGAAGAAGGATTGAGGGAACAATTTTACACAGGGCTTGTTCTCCATAAGGCAGAGAAGACAATGCATTGATAATGGTGCTGAAAATCCTATAAGGAATTTAGATGACACAAATAAAGAAGTTGTTTTCAGTGACCGAAGGATTGATAGTCAGAGAATACATACTAAAGTGAATGGTAAATACACAAAGAGGATGTGTGGAAAATCTTTTACATAGCGAGTGGATTGGTTTAAAAAGCACTACCTGATGGGTTGATATCAATTGATAAATTGTAGCCTTCAAAAGGTAACTGCAGACATTCTTTAATCAAAGAATGCTGAAAGACATCGAGAAACGGCAAAATGATTTTTTTTAAGAGTTTCATGATAGTGACAGCTCGAATGGTGTTCTTTTGCTCTGTACTTACCTATATTACAATCCATGAAAAAAATTACCTTGCAGTAACCTCCTCTGCCTTCATTCCCCTCTCAACATTCTGGAAAACACCAGGCTAAATTGTTTCAGATCTTTGAATTCCTTCTATTTCTTTTAACAACCTTGGCTGCTACCTCTCCAATGCCTCTAACTCTGCCGACAAACTCTTTTAAATGTAGCAAGAAATCTGGTAAACAGAAATGATAGGAACCTATAGATAGATATCAAAGGGACTCCTTTGCATAGGAGAGAATCCTGAACTATAATTACGAACACAAATCTAAGGATTTAATCGTATACCTTTGGCTGTCTTCAACATTTATTTAAAACAACACTAAAATCTAAGTACACGGGCCAAGAAAGAATGGAGATAATGGGGATGTATTTAATGGTTGTTTGCCAATTCTTTCATTTTTTTTACTGTTTAGTGAACATTCCTGATACCACTGCGGACTTAGTGGCATTGATAAAGCAAACATAATTGTTGAAATATTTTTTGTGCAGCACTTTATTGGAAATGCTCTCACGTCAATCAGAGGTTTCTCCTGTTTGTCTGTAAATCTCTTGATGTTTTCTGGTGTGTATTGTGTGCTAAAAAATTGCTGCTGCTTTGAATGGCTGCTCACAGCATGAAAGCAACAACATCCTTCTTACTTGACCCTTTCTGTTCTAACCAGAAACCAAGGACATCAAAGCCCAATTATCTAATCAATGAGACGACAGCCAAAAATCAATATGAGCTCGTGATTGCGAGCACATGAGACGTATCTTTAAGCCACACTTAGCAGTAATTACTTCGTAGGTGCTTGTTGCATCTTATGCTATTAATTTCCACAGGAGCTCTTTCCATCTTCTGCAGTAATTTCAGTGGAAGATCCATTGTTAACCTGGAGAAATAATTACTGAGGTTTTTCAGGACCTTTTGGACCAAGGGAATTGAATTCTTCAGATGGTTATCAGAAATATATCCCTTCTCTTTAATATAAGCTCCGTGATGTGCTGAAGGTTGTTCTACCAAACAAAGCTAAAGCACCTGAAATGACCACTCCTGGGGAAGTTAGCTACTGCTGTGTCGACACTGTGTCTTATTTGCCCTTCAATTTTCAGGCAAACTATGGCTCCCAGAAAAGAAAATATGTTCAACCATCGTGACTCAACATGGCTGGAGTCCCAACTCTGCTTGGAGAACAAATGCATATCTATAATAACAGTAATCAACACCTTCATGCAATAAAACTAGCTACAAAGAAATACTCTAAAATATTTTCAAACACATTCCTTAAGATTAGGACAAACACAAGGAAATCTGCAGATGCTGGAAATTCAAGCCACACACACAAAATGTTGGTGGAACGCAGCAGACCAGGCAGCATCTATAGGAAGAAGCGCTGTCGACCTTCGTCAGGACTAACTGAAAGGGAAGATAATAAGAGATTTGAAAGAGGGGGAGGGGAAAATGCGAAATGATAGAACGGAGCTGAGAGCCGTTAAGGTGATTGGCAAAAGGGATACAGAGCTGGAGAAGGGAAAGGATCATGGGACGTGAGGCCTCGGGAGAAAGAAAGAGGGAGGGGAATTGCATCTCCCTCTGGTGCTCCCCTCCCCCTTTCTTTCTCCCTAGGCCTCCCGTCCCTTGGAGACGAAGAGAGGATAGAGACAGAGGCTGGTGGAGAACCCAGTGGAGATTTGAGCAAATACAACATGTTTCTAGTGATAGGATTAGAAACCAGCATGTATATGGAATTTAAAAGGGTTAAAAAATTTGAAGAAAAATTTCATAACCAGCATAAAAACATGAAATCTTTTGGAAAATAAATGGTAAAAACACTTTGTCCCGTTTGCAGAGAAAGGAGTAAAACATGGCAAGCAAAACAAAGGTACTGAGATACCTAAGAATAGCCCTGTGAGAACCCGTATCTATGGAGAAAATAATTAATAAAGTAATACACAATCACTATTGCATTTATTTTGTTACTAATACTTAAAGTACTTTTATAACTGTGTCATAACCAACAACCTGCATGCTCATTCTATCAGATGATAGAAGTGCGATGTCAAAACATTATGCAGTAGATGTTATTGCATTACTTATGCATAATTATATTGCTACATCCTTACACGTGCCTGCTTGTCACCCAGAAAAAAGATAATCAAAGGCACAGATCCAGCACTTCCGATCTCTGTCTCATTTTTTACACATAGTTCAGAAACTATTAGACATAGGACTAGTCCAACAGGACAACTAGGGCTTTCAACTGGCTGCAATCTGCAAAATGTCCAAAGAGCCTACTAAAAAAAAATGTTATCTAATTCAAAACCTAGTGAGTTTGAAACCCGGTATGAAATGTGTGCAATATAACTAAATTTGACAGTGCTGTGCTTAAAGCTGTGGGTACACGTGTTAATATCAGAATCAGCAATGTGAAGTTTGTTATCAAGTTCTCTTCGGGTTGCACAGAAGGTGTCAACCGTTGTATCTCAATTCTACTTTAGAAGTGACAAGAAGAATTATCACAATATACAAAAATCTTATGGAAAGAGACTTTAAGCAGCTCAACAAAGCACAAATGGGTAGTTATGTCTCTGACATCAAGGAAAACGGCAACTACACTCATGCTTCACAGCATAAAATGGCCTCTTTTTAGATGGTCTGCTATTTGAGATGGTAGGCATTTTGTAAATATGCAAATCAGAGTGTGTGTCAAACATTGAACCCCAAAAAAACATTTAGAGACAAGCCAACCTTAAAGCTTCATCTGGTGTAACTGGATAATTGGATAACAAGTAACAGGTTTAAAATTATATGCTGTCAAGAGGACCATCTTGATACTTTTCCTGCACTGCAGAAGTCAACCTAGCTGCTGCCAATTTTGGCTTAGGTCTGATATGGTTGCATCAGAGCAGTGTATCATTAACATGATGAAGACTATTAAGTTTACAGTTCAGTGATGCCAGAAACATTTATGTTCACCATCATTACACTGAGGAACTAACTGTAATTACAGGGATTTCGGAAATGTGTTGTGTAATGGACACATCACAAAGTTGATGATATGGTACAACTTTGCTTCTAATTTGTACACTTTTATGTTCTTAAAGTACGTCTGTGGAAGTTGCACAAAGAATGAGAAGTTCAACTGCTTTACTGAATGAAAGCTGTTAGTTTCAGTTCGGCATTCCCTAATGACTTGCTGTATATGGTCAATCAATCTTGAGCTATAATGCCCAATAAAGTACAAATACAAGAGATTCTCTAGACGCTGGAAACCCAAAGCAACACTCACAAATTCCTGGAGGAACTCACCGGGTGGAGAATAAACAGTCAACATTTTGGGGTTAGACCTTTCTCATCCCAAAACATTGACTGTATATTCCCTTCCATAGAGGCTGCCTGACCTCCTGAGTTCCTCCAGCATTTTGTGTATGATGCCCAGAAAAAGATTGGAGCCATTTGTAGATGATGAACTGATCTAGGAATAAGTCAGCTATTAAAGAAAGAAACAGACAGAATAGAAAATGAGATGCTGTTTTCATCGGTGAATTGCTGATAAACCAGATGATGCAGAATGAAGTTGTCAGCAGAAGAATCAAAAGTGATACGAGTTTTATACAGCAAGTTGTCAGGGTCTAGAATGCACAGCCAGATATAGTAGTGAAGGGAGGTGTTCCAAAGTGAACTGGATATGCCTCCGAAAGGAACACAACAAATGCAAGGTAGAGAGGGAGCACAAAAGAGAGGTTCTAACTGGATTGCCCTTACATAGAGCCTGAAAAGACCAGAAGGCTGAATATCATTTACTGTTCAGTGAGTACACTTGTGTATTAGGTTAATTGCAACTAATAGATGAACTTTACAAGAATTCAAAGCCATATGCATAAATCACTTCTATTTTACTCAACATCTGTTTTTGCTATTTTCCTTACAATAAAAGAAATGGCCTGAAGCTTAGATGATGCTGTCAAAGATGTTCTGAATAGTTGCTGTGCAGAAGGCCAACAAGCACTCTGCTTGTCAACCTGCCACCGGGAAGCTCGGTTCTGAATAGACGTGACACAAGAGACAGCCTTTCCGTCAAGGGCTCAGACAACAGAGGATATGCAAAAGAAATTAGTTAGACCCTGGGTTACATCCAGATGGATTTGTGGGAAGGCTCAGAAGTGGTGCCAGGTTATCGCAAGATTGTGCATTAAGCCAGTAAGTAGAACTTCCTGGCAGGTATCAAGTTTAAAAAAGACAAAGCAAAGCAGTGAAAGAATTCAAGTTCAGCACAAATTAATTTCCATACTTCACATTTCACTTACCCTTTAGAATAATCACAGCTGAAAATCTGATAAATTATAGTGCTCCACACTGCACATCTATGACCTTCCACAATGTTTGGCTAACATGTACTCGTTTTCCTATATCCCCCAACTTGACAGTGTAAAGTCAGGCTGCATCATTATGTTTACAACTTTGCTATGAATAAAAGCTAAATGAATTTCTCTCCCTAATCATTACAATCAGCTGTACAAAGGAAAACATTATGTCTATAGGCCTGTACTGGTTTTCAAAGAGCTACAAATTATACCTGCTCCTTTGAGTATCAGTTAATATGCATACAAAATGCTTTGGGATTCTCTTTATTTCCACCTGCCGAGGGAAATTCATGGCTCGTTTCAGCCCGCTTCATTCCATGCTCAAGTCCTCTTTGAACATTAAGTTTACCCTTCAAGTTTAAACCACCCTGAAAAGCACTAGCTATCCCTCTGCAAGTTCATTAGGGTCTGACCAGATTAGGTGCAACCTGTCCAGTACTGGTCCTACCAGGTCTTTAGCCACAGATTCAACTGCACTATTTTCCTACTTCTGCTCTCATTAGCATGTGACAATGGGAGTAATCTTGAAATTACAGCCCTAGAGGATCTGGCCTTTATCTTTCTGTCTAACTCCATAAATTCTCAATCTCTAATCTCTCTTTCAGTTTATCTGATTGGTAGTGATATGGCCAATGACTTCTGGCAGCTCACATCTCCTTTCAGAATGTCCTGAGACTGCTCAAAAATCTCCTTGTCTCTGACACCAGAACAGCAACACCCCGTCCCGGAGTTTCACACACAGTCACAGAAATGTCTTATCCCCTGACCATCAAATTCCTCATCACTGTTGCCCACTTAGAAAACGACCTGCTGTCATGTAAACAGGGCCTGTTGTGAGGCACTTGTTTGGGCTGCTGTTGCTTTCTCCTGAAGTCCATCCTGCCACAACAGAATTCGAAGCAGTAAACCGGCATGAGAGGGGAACAGCCAAAGGGGGCTTCCGCAGTACCTGCCTGGCTCTTCTGGAAGTCATCCATCTACTTGGGCGAACTTGCGCTGTGACCACTTCCGTGAAACTATTATCCATACTTTCTGCCTTCTGTATGCCCCTTTGTGACTCTTACTGATATTTCAACTGATCCATACAGTCTGCCAGGAGCTGCAGGTGGACACACTTCTTGCAATTATAGTGTCAAGAACACTTGACGTCTCCCCGATCTCCCATATTTCACACGAGCATACCAGTCCACCTGATCTATTCCTACCCCTCAAGTTACTACTGACTTAAAAGAAACAAAAGAAAATCCTTCACCTTGACTCACGTTGCCAACATTGAGCCTCCTCAACTAAGTTACAATTGGCTATGCATTGTAGAAACAGTTTAGTGCAGGGGTGGGCAAACTTTTTGACTTGAGGGCCACATAGGGTTCTAAAATTTGACAGGGGGGCCGGACCAGGAGCAGATGGACGGAGTGTTTTGGTAATACACCTCATAAGAGAAAATAAACTATCATGGGATATGTAGAAAACATGTGCTTTAATTTCAATTGAAAATGAACAAATGCATTACAACAAAATATCTGTCTTTGAAGTCCCATGGTACTTAGCTATTTATTGAAATGACTTTTAAAACACTGAAAATTAAATGAGTAAAATACAGCTTTTTTAAAATAGTAACAGTTATTATTTTAAAGCACTGAAAATTCTGTTATCCTTCAAGATATTATCATCATCACTCTCCTCCTGACTGTCTTTATTTCAAAAACGGTAGGAGATGCAGGTCTACTTGTCCTGCTCCTTCTTATTCAATTGTCCCCTGTGCCAAAACTCAACCCGCACAATGACAGAACAGTAAGAGCGCGCCAGTATGCGGAGCACGTTATTTGATCTGGAACGCATTTTTTTATTTTGAGAACGTACGTGCACCTGCGCACTACTCATGTCCATCACTTAACAGAAATGACATGTAACGTGTAAGGCTTATTGAAAAAAATATTTTCAAATGCATTTTTTACATAACACAATGAAGAAACTTATTTTTAATTTCAGTGGGAACAGTGTTGTTGGTCTCCCTTTTTAGCCAGCGCATCAAAGTCTGGATTTAGTTTTTTGTGGCGATTTTCAGGATGGATCTGAGGTGTTGGTCAGTTAACTTGGATCTGTGGCTGGCTTTGTTGATGTTCATGACGCTGAACGCCTGTTCACACAAATAGGTTGAGCCGAACAAAGAGTAAAGCGCAAATGTGGAGTGATACGCTGCACCTCAACAAAGGTCAATGTGTAGAACCTGCACCCTTCTCTACATCAATGGCACAGCACTGGAAACTGCGAACAGTTTCAAATTCCTGATTGTTTACATCCCGCACTACCACTCATGGTCCCAAGAACACATTCCACACAATCAGGAAAGCTCACCAATGCCACTTTTTACTGATGAGGCTGAAGAGAGCTGGGTAATGCACATCATTCTACAGATGCACAGTAGAGGGCATTCTAACAAGCTGCATCACTGCGTTCTACAGAAACTGCACTATGGCAGACTGAAATACTCTATAACGGGTTGTCAAAACTGTCCAAGACATCACCAATACCAGAGAACCTGCCATCAAGAACATATATACAGAAAGGTGACGGAAAAGCGCCAGAGACATCATGAACAGTCCCACTCACCCTGCTAATGGACTGATTGCCCTACTCCCATCAGGGAGGAAGCTAAGATGAGGAAATCCAAACAACACACTCAAAATGCTGGAGGAACTCAGCAGGCCAGGCAGCATCTATGGACAAGAGTAAACAGTCGACCTTTCAGGCCAAGACCCGCCATCAGGACTGGAAAAAATGATAAGAATTTAGAGCAAGAAGGTGGGAGGACAGGAGGAAGAAATACAAGTTGGAAGATGAGAGGTGAAACTGAGAGAGGGGCAGTGGTGAGATAAAGAGCAGGGAATTTGATTAGTGAAAGAGATAAAGGACTGGAGAAGGGAGAATCTGATAGGCAAGGGTAGAAGACCATGGAAAACAGGGAAGAGGGAGGTGATGAGCAATTAATGCGATAAGGTGAGAGAAGGAAACAGGAACGGGAGTGGTGAAAGAGTGGGGAGCAATTATTGGCGGACAAAGCATAACTAATCAGCAAAGCAGTCTCCAAATCTATGTTAGGTCTCACTGATTTACAGGTGGCCACACCGGGAGCACCAAATACTGCAGATGACCCCAACAGACTCACAGGTGATGTGTTGCCTCATTTGGAACAACTGTTTGGGACCCGGAATGGGAGTGAATGGAGAGGTGTAGGGGCAGGTGTGGCCCTGTTCTGCTTGCAAGGATAAGTATCAGGAGTGAGATCATTGGGGAGGGTTGAATGAAAAAGGGAGTTGTGTAAAGATCGATCTCTGTGGAAAGCAGAAATGGGGGTGGGGGGGAAAGAAGTTATGTTACTTTCACCAATTAGTCGGGATGATCAACATGTCCACCCACTAATCCACCCCTCCACATACCCTAGGACCATTCCTTTATCATTTCCTTTCAGCCACCTTACATACAGACATTTCTGTACCTAACATTAATTTATGGACATATAATCAATCTATGTACATAATTTAGATTTACATATTTAGATTTATTTATTGTCTTTTTTATTGTATTCTTTGTCTTTTTGTGCTTTTTTCTGTGCTACATTGGACCTAGAGTAACAATTTTTTTTCTCTTTTACACTTGCGCACTGAAAATAACATTAAACGATCTTGAATCTCTTGAATTTCCTCCTGAATACTTTTCAGAAAGTGCTTCTTTTTTGCCCTTTATTTGCATATTTAAGAACAGAGTTGCACAGTCATTCCCATTTGAAGGAGTTAAGGCTTCTATGAGCTTGCATGTCACTATGGTAAGTGCCACAGCTTCTCCTTACATTTTTCTTGAAGTTATCATGCAATGAAGTAACACTGACTGTTCTTCGAGATAGACCAAATCCACACTGCAATTTACAAAGCTGCACTTTGGCCACTGGGTATAGGCAGTGACTTGACATAGTCAAACAGAGAACTCTTTGGATTTGGCTGCCTTCTTGAAAACGGTCAAAATTATAGGACTACAGCATCTCTGAAATCTGTTGGCAAATCTTCCTCCTCCCAGACGTGGATAATTAGGCCGTGTATTTAGGAATTGGTTTTGGATTTCAACAAGGATGTAATCTGCCTTGGAGGTCTTGTTATTGTTGAGTTGAGATATGGCTATTTCACCTTCCTTTTAGTCAGAAATGGCAGCAAGGCTGGTCTGCCTACATTCCTATTGAATGGAGTCCAGAGAACTCAGGTTAAGGACAGAGTTGTAGTTAAAGAAGTTTTTTTTTGTGCATTGACCATTTTTCTTACCCTGAAGAGTGCACCTCAGTTCATGGCTCTCAGTGCGATGGTTGCATGTATGATAGAACATTTCATGTCTTTCAGTGTGATAAAGAACCTATTCATATCATGGGTGATAGAAAGGTCTTCTTGCACTTTCTCCATCCCTCATCTCTTCTTTCAGTCCCAGTTATTCTGTTGAACCGCTGCCATCAGGTGCATGTAAGCTATTCAGGACACCTTAAAATCTAGGTAATTTTACAAATGTATGAAAAAAAAATCACTAGTGGTAAAAAAAAATTGGGAAGTAACATCAACCAGGGATACATTTATCTGATTGTTGCCTATCATCGTCAGGATCCTGTTGCTTAACATTACTCATTAAATTAGGAGAGTCCTAAAGAAGGGATAAATAGGAAGAATACAATGGAAATGACATAGCTCATGAATGGAAATCAGTCAGGCATATGAGTGCCCTAGATCTGTGGCAGGGAAAGAGATCTGGAAACTGATTATAGGGTAGTGTTTAAGATAATTTGTGAATGTTTTGGCATGATATAACATAACTGAAATGTTAGTTAATTAGCTATTTGAACCAAACCTTTAGTGAATCTGTATCTGTGTATGTGTGTGCATATGGCATGTTGAAGAAAAGCTAATTTTCATGGCATTTTGCATATAATTTGGGTATCTATGTCTATGACAAACTTAAACTAATGCTTCATGGGAAAGTATTCAGCTCAGGTCAAGTGGGAAGAAACAAAACGAGGAACCGGAAAGAAAGATAAAAGCTGTGGTACAAGCGTGTTTCAATAATGCTCTCCATTTCTAATCAGTGTTTTATTATTCCTTACATTTGCTGACTTATAATCCTATGTTCTTTCATTGCCTTGAAAGTTTGCCTCTGGAGTTCTGCAGGGCAAAAACAAGTGCCTGAACAATACTTGATACTTCACTCCTAAATAACTCTTGATTCATCAGTGCCACTTGTGAGTGGAGTGTTAATTGAGGCAACCAATCTCAAAGCCACTTTAACTGTCCACTGAGAAGAAATTCGCCACATGGATCTGACCTGACAGAACTCAAAGCAAAGCAGCCAAAAGGACTATGCAAAGGTAATTGATCTGAAATATTGGCTCCATTTCCCTGGCCTTTGGTGCTGACCAGCCTAGAGAAACATTTTCTCTTTTAAGCTCCAATTTCAAACAGGTGTAGTACTTGTTTTCCAACATTTATACGTAAAACTGGCAGCTTTGCACTCGACTTCCTGACGAACAGATCACAATCAGTAAGCATAGGCAGCAACATCCCTGCCACGATTTTCCTCAACACGGCTGCTCCATAAAGCTGCATCTCAGTCCCCTATTCTACCTCCTCTACACTCATGACTACATGACCAGACTTTGCTCTAACTCCCTCCCTGCTTTTGCAGATGAGACCCCTGTAGAAGGCTATACCTAAATATTAATGAGTTGGACTGCAGGAAGGAAATAAGGAGCTTAGTAACATAATTGCAAGGAATTCTGCAGATGCTGGAAATCCAAAACAATGCACACAAAATATTGGAAGAACTCAGCAGGTCAGGCAGCCTCCATGGAAATGAACAAACAGTTGAGACCCTTCTTCAGGACTCATTGATTCTCTCAATGTCAGCAAAACAAAAGAGCTAGTCACTGAAAAGGGACAATGCACATGCTCCTGTCTACATCGATGGTGTTCAGGCTGAGAGGAATGAAAGCATCAAGTTGCTAGGAATGAACATTCCTAATAACTTGTCCTGTCCAACTACATAGACACCATGACCAAGGAAGCTCACTAATGCCTCTACTTCTTCAGGAAGCTAAAGAAGTTTGGTATGTTCCTGGTGACCCTTACCAATTTTTATTGATGTACCATAGAATTCATGCTATATGGATACATAACAGCTTGGTATGGTAACTGCTCTGCACATGACCACAAGAAACAGCAGAGTTATAGACACGGCTCAGCACACCACAGAAACAAGCCTTCCCTCCATGGATTCTGTCCATACTTCATGCTGCTTCAGTGAGGCAACCAGCATAATCAAAGATCCCACCCACCCAGTCTCTTCTTCCCTCTTCCATTGGACAGAAGCTACTAAAGTCTGAAAGCAGATACTACCATGTTTAAGGACAGCTTCTACCCTGCTGTTATAAGGATTTTGAATGTTCTCTAGTAAGATGAGATGGTTTGTTGACCCCACAATTTACCTCAGTATGATTTTGCACCTTGTTGTTTGCATGCACAGTGTTTTCTCTGTCACAGCTATATTTAATTGTGCATTCTGTTATTGTTTTACCTCAATGCACTATTTAATGATATGATATGTACGAACAGTATGGAAGACAAGCTTTTCATTGTACTCAAGTACACGTGACAATAATAAACCAATTCCAGTTCCCATTCCACTACTGCCCAGTTGAATTTCATCTTGATTTACTTGGCACAATGCTTATAACCAGATCAATATTTCAAATCCCTTTATTACACGGGAAAAACTCAGATAAAGCAGTAAAGGTCTAATTCAAATCTAAAACACTTTTTCCTCGAATGGCTAAGTATCGCTGATCTGCTGGACCTGTAGAAAACTTGGTATGATTTCCTATTCTACGTTAAGATGTAGTTTTTTTTTATTAGCAATGACTAAAGCTCTGAACTCATGAAGTGCCCTGCATCATAAGCAAAGGCTGCTAAGATCCCAAATGGGAAACAAAGGCCTGTTGAAAGCGACTTTGATCTTAGAGACAAATTAGTAATAGTAACATATCCTGCAGTAAAATAGAGATCCTTGCTGAAGTCTGACCTATTAAAGGCTTAGGTAACTTAAAATATTTAAAATATAACCCCATTAATGAACTGCTCCCTCAAACTATGGACGCACTTTCAAGGACTCTTCATCTCAGGTTCTCAATTTTTTTGCTTATTTATTAATTATTATTATTTCAATTTTTATTTTGTATTTTCATAGTTTATTGTCTTTTCCACACTGGTTGTCTGCACTGATGGGTTCAGTCTTTTGTTGATTCCATTATAGTTACTGGATTTATTGAGGATGCCCACAAGAAAACAAATCTTAGGTTTGTGTATGGTGACATACATGAACTTTGGTAAGTTAACTTTGAACTTCAAACTTTGCGCTTTGAGAAGTAATGATTATCTAGGAATAATTTACCCTCAAATTATTTTCTTTTATCTCTGTAGCTTTGGACAGAGCCTTCAGCTAATCGCATCAAAGATGTGATAAATTTGTGAAGCTGAACACTGAGCTCCAAGTAATTGACATTTTCTGGCTGCAGCTGTCTGCATAGTGAAATGTTTTCCTTCTCTGTTATTGGGAGCTCGATTGCTTTGCTACAGAATATTTTATTATTATAGCTCTATTGTTAGCAGAGAAAAATGTAACATATGCAGAGCTGTCAAGTTCCAGAAATAAATTTTACAGAGGTTATAAGGCATGGTAAAGCAAACACTAATGTTAGTCCTTAATGCATGTGCCTTTTGAATGCATTTTATCCCTTACAATCATCACTGCCATTAATTTTACTACAAAGATTTTCAGTCTGATGTGTACTGAGGAGATGACAGATGAAAAATTCTGCTACCTCAAAAATATGAAATGTATGTGCTAAAGTAGTTGATTACATGTTTTAGGAGTTTACTTTGTATGGTAAAATGCCAATTTTATATTTTTGTGTGTGATCCAATAATTAAAAAAACAATTCAATATATCAACGTGCATCTGTAGATGTGAACTTCCCATTATTCAGGACATTTACAAAGAAAGGGGTGAAAAGAGGGCCTGAAGGATCATTGGGGACCTAAGTCACCCCAATCACAATCTATTCCACTGTTACAATCTGGGAAATGGTACAGCGGCATAGAAGCCAGGACCAGCTGGTTCCAGGACAGCTTCTTCTACCTGGCCATCAGACTGATGAACTCATGCTGATTTGAGTGTATTTCTATGTTACATTGATTGTTCTATTTATTATAAATTATTCTAACTTAGTATGATTGTGAAGGGTGTAAGAATTCAATTCAAATTCTGTAATATATGAATTATTATAAATAATAATAGAATTCTACAATTATAAGAAACATCGGAAAAACAGACAAGTTAACAATTGAAACTCTTACAGTCCAGAGGAACTTAAGTTTTAATTCCATGGTTGAGCTAGTTGATTTGTAACTACTTACTGCTAGCCAACCTGTACATCAGATTTCAAGGCAATTAGAATGCAGAGGAAATTGTACTAGGCTCCAAGTGCCTATAATACCCTTCATTTAATCTGACATAATTATCACTTCCACTTCTACTAAAGTCATAGTGTGTGACAAATTAATAGCAAAATACAAGCATCTTGACACACTGGTTAAAAGAAATTTCAATTCAGCAAACACTGCCAAGTTTCCAAATCTAGAAGAACATTCCTTTCATCTCACCTTTAAATTTACTGAAGCTGAATATTTTGATTATTGGCTCTTGTCACATTCCCAAGTCATACTGTGGGATTGCTAACTTGTCAGAAATGTTATTTTTCCCTTATGATATTGTGGTGAACTACATATACCTGTCTGGACATGCGCCCTGCTGACTGCTCCTGTGGCTCCTCCCACAGACCCCTGTATAAAGGCGATTGAGGCCTGAGCCCGGCCCTCAGTCTCCAGGATGTAGTACGGTGGTCAACTACTGCTTGTTCCTTCTTCTAGTCAATAAAAGCCGATATCTGACCTTCATGTCTCAGGGAGAGTTATTGATGGTGCATCAGATATTGAACCAAAGTCCACTCACCCTCTCAAGTGCCGATAAAAGAATTGAGATGACGATTAAAAAAAAGAGTACAGAAATTCTACTAATTGAAAAGCGTAAATCTGCAGAGGCTGGAACTATCCAGCAGGTCAGGTAACATCTGTAGAAAGAAAATGTTTCATGGCAATGAGTTTTCAGCAAAAAAGCTTAGACTTAGCAAATGTTCAAAGGTCACTGGCGTGAAACATTTACTCTGCTTCTCTCTCAACAGATGCTGAGCGTTTCCACCATTTTATGTTTTCATTTTAGAATTCTGCAATATTAATCTGGAACCAGCATCATTGTATCATGACTGTGCACAGATTCTCAATATGTCTTCTTGCATTACAGCATTTATCATATGCTTTTCAAATGAACTGAATTACTTTTTTTTTCTTTTTACACTCTCAGGCCTTTTGGCCTTTTGTGCTGAGCATCAATGAACTATTTTTACACTAAAGGTTTAGTATTCCCATTTTATTCTCCCTACATTCCCATCAACTTTCCCCCACTTCCACCGTTTACTGACACACTTGAGGACAATTTATAATCGCCAATTAAGCTACCAACCCATGGAGGACCTGGAGGAAACCCACACTGTTATGGGGAGAATGTGCAAACTCCACATCAACAGCACCAGATGTCAATATTCATCTGAACAGCACCTCAACACTGTGCTGGTCGGATTCTATTGCTGTGTGTCATGAAACACACTACTTGGATGCAAGTTTGCTTTTTAACGTTAAATACAGGGCAGCCAATCAACCACTAAAACCTGAGACTCTTACCACCATGAAAATAGAAACATGGCTAAAGTTTGTCTGTTCCAGGCTGCAAAACTTGTGGCCTAGAGATCGTACATGCTGCTCCTGATGGCTTCATAATGATCTCACCTTTATTTCACTATGGTGACTGGCATGTTCTCCTCAATCAACTGTCAAATTGGAAAGCCAAGTCCTGCGCAATATCTAAGAGTGGTATCTGTATATTTAAAGAGATCTTTGCTGAAGTTCACCTTAAACAGCTACATAACAGAGGACTTTCAATCTATGAGCAATTCCCAGGGATGTACATTAAGACAACTGCTGGAAGTTTGTCAGCTTGATGAAGGACATAGCTTGATATTCCCAAAACTTGTTGGGACTTCCAATATAATAAGTTTGGCCACAGGCAAATGTTTTTGACTGCCACATTCCAAGGTGAAGGAGTACATGCTGAATGTTGCAGTGAAGATCAGTGCAATCATCTGAAAGCTCTGTGGAGGAATATCACAGTTCAGAGTCCTACTGGACCTAATGAGGAGTTGGGTTTTATGTAACATCACCTCAAACACTACAACTGCACATTGCTTCTGGAAACATGAATGGCATTAACACATTGCCAGATAATTCAATGAATGTAGAGATGGGGACAGCTTGTATTTACCGTGTATTTAACTGCTTGGAAAGTGCATCAGAAAACCATGTTTGAGCCTTTCTGTTTGCATAGGGAGTTTAGACCAACATATAAAAATATATTCACAAATTGGTCTGGCAAGGGATTTATCTAGAATCTTATTTTCGAAAAAGAAAAAGACATAATGTGGGCATAAGTTTACAAGGGGACAAAAAGCCTAAAGCTGATAATTCCAATGGTATTGGTGCAAGTTTTCAAATATATAGCAAGTGAGAATAGAAAAACTGTTACGCCCTCCTTCAGAGTGCTTGGAGCTGAACCATTCTGTCTGAAATCGGAAAGTCAGCAGATTACTTCTTAGAATAGATTAACAGTTTTTTAAAGAAAGGAATGTTTTGTATTGTCCATTGGAGATTTGTTAGCAGAAGCACTTGACAATAAGAAACAAAAATCATCCTTTTAGATAATTGTAATGAAAAACATCTGGATTATATGTAAAGGATTCCTCAACTACAGTGACAGACCAGTCTTGTTACTTCACCTTCCACAGATATTAGACTATTATTTTCCTGAAATTAAACTACATGTGCATTATAAACAAAAAAAATGAACAAGGAGTGGTAAGATATTTTTTCAGTATAATAAGAAACTGATTTTGCTATATTTTCTTCCTGATCCAATACATGATCTGGTCCCATTCTGTCTTATTTTCTGTTTAGTCATGAACAACTGCTCATTTTAATGACAAAGGCATCTGGACAGGAGTGTGCTTCATTTAATGCCTAAAACAAAACATTAGCCATGTTCGACTGGGCACAGTAGTGCTAGAAGATGCAATGGTATGATTCAACTGCTTTGTCTGATCTTCATAAATAAATAAAGTGAGAGAGTGAGGATTAGTACAGATGAGTACTTGATGGTTGGATGGATTAATTGGGTTTCTTCTGTGTTGTTTCATTTTATGACTCCATGACCAGACAACAGAAAGATTATTTTACAAAAGTAGCACATTACATCATCAAAATAGGATTATAATGTTGTTTGGTTTAAATTATACTTCTGTCAGACTGGAGCAAACAGTCTGAAAAGCTGCATGATTTATTTCAAAGATATAGTTTTTGATACAAGCTTCGCCCTGATTTGATTTCATATGCATAATTTATTTGCTGATTCTCAAAGAAGTTTCTAGAATTAAACATTTGCCAAACCAAATCCACCAAACAAAGGTGCTGTGGGAAAATAGTTGATTTCAGTCTGGCATCAATGAAGTCAATGCAGAACAGACAATAGGATTAACCTCAGCATCCCTATAAGAGGGGGGGTAAAGAAAATATTATACTTAATAAATACTCCGTTTTGTCCATTGGCTCATCAGATAATACCTTTCATATTTTGATTATGGGACTCCTCTTCAACACTCTTCATTGAATCAAGGATGTGAGGTGGTCTGAACCTAAAAGGTTCTGGCAGAATTCAAGTTAAGCATCAGTGAGGAAGTTATTGGTGAGTTAATACAGCCAACAAAACCTTGTATAAGTATTTTTCTCATGTTTCAAGAATTGTTAGTTGTATTGCATTGTCTTGAGCTTTTTGTAAAAGATAATAATGACTTTATTTATAGAGCACTTTTCATACAGATGATGCAGTTCAAAGTGTTTTACAATCAGATACAAGTACAGACATAAAAAGAAAAGACAAAAAGGTGTTAGTTAAAAGCAAGGTTAAATAGATATTCTAGCTGTTGAGTTGGTGTTTAGAAGTGTCAACTATGTCTCCATTTGTTACAGCTTTAGGTATTGAGTTCTACAGATTAGGAGCATAGTTCAAAAAAAAATCTGACCAGCCAATTATCTTTTGAGGGAGATTGTCTAAATTTAAGAGAGCAGTGGAAGAAGACCTGAGAGATCAAGTGGGGTTTTTAAAACCAAATGATGCTGTGATGTACTCCAGTCCCAGACCATTATGAGCTTTAAAAACAACCAAGGAAACTTTAAAATCCACTCTAAAAGATACTGGAAGCCAATGTAGAGTAGCTAGTATGGGAATGATATCTTTCCTAACCCTGGTTTTGTTTAAAAATCTTAAAAGATATACTTGGCAATTTCCACATTGACAGGTTTCTATAGTAGCTGTATGGGAATACCTGAATTAGAGTTGAGGCAGCACTGCAGCCACGATACTGCCGAGGCCCATCACTTGTGATGCATCAAGTGTTCTTGGCTGTTTCTTGATATGTGAAGTAATCAGCATAAATTACCCTCTGTGATGGTGAGGCCCTTCAGAAAGGGGGAAAAGTGAATCATCTACTTAGCATATCTGATTGAGAGGGACTGCAAATGCTTCATTTGTATTCACTTACCATGCACCAATCCCACTGAAGATTTACTGTAGCTACTCATGAAGTATTTTGCTTTTATCATTTGTTCAACTGTTCACCAAATTACATAGTTCCCATGGTTTTTATGTTGTAAGGGGCTACTTGGCCCATCAAGCCTATCCTAGCACCAGAGCAATCCCATTATACCATCTATTTTCCTCTTGCATATTCTCCCATCCACCGACAGTACCTACCAGTGGGTTTTTGGGAAGTTCGGGAAAACTAGAGCTCCCATGAAAAACCCATGTGATCAAAGGAAGAATGTTCAAATTCCACACAGGTAACAAAGGTGGTCAGGCTGAAACCCAGGTTGCTGGACCTAGGTGACAGCAGCACTACCAACTGTACCTCTGAGCACCACAGTTAGCAGCTGGATGTAGCAAGAATGCACAACTTTAATGAGATCCATTCCTTAGTTGTGTTTCTGCTGCTTTTCTGTTTATCATGCCTGTTGTCACACATTGTAGCTTCATCAGGTCATAAACAAAGTGATTAGGAACAGGAATAGGCTACTGAGCAGGGCGCTTCATTCAAAATGGCTGAAGATCCAAATTCAGCTCCAGATTTCTTCACACAGTAACTGGCAAGCCTGTTGAAGAAACATGCCAAGAATTTGAGCTCTCCCTTCTCTCAATTCCTCCATGACTGCTGCATCTGATCTCAGGATGAGTCTTTTCACTCTGGAACAAATGAGATGTCCTCCTTTTTCAAAGAAAGGGGCTTCCACTCTTCCACTGACAACACTGCCCTCAACCACATCTCTTCCAAATCACATATGTATGTTGGCTCTTACCCCATCCTCCCACCACTCTACCAGGGATAGGGTTCCTCTTGTGCTGGCCTCGCCCTACAGCGTCCATGTCCAGCACATAATTCTCCAAAACATCCACCATCTTTAATGGGATCCCAGCACCAAGCACATCTTTCCCTCCCCCCACTTTCTGCTTTCCACAGGGATTGCTCTCTACACAACTCCCTTGTCCATTCGTCCCTCCCCACTGATCTTCCTCATGGAAGCAGAACATGTGCAACACCTGCCCCTACACCTCTTCCCTCACTATCATTCAGGGTACTAAACAGTCCTTCCAGATGAGACAACACTTCACCTGTGGGTCTGTTGGGGTCATCTACAGTGTTTGGTACTCCCAGTGTAGCCTCCTGTATATCTGTGAGACCCGACGTAGATTGGGAGACTGCTTCACCAAGCATCTGCACTCCATTGGCCAGAACAAGTAGGATCTTTCAGAGGCTACCCATTTTAATTCCACCTCCCATTCCCATTACGATATGTCCATCCATGGCCTCCTCTACTGTCATGATGAAGCCACACTTAGGCTGGAGAACAACACCTTTTATTCCATTTGGGTGGCCTCCAACCTGATGGACATCGATTTCTCAAACTTCCAGTAATGCTCCCCCAACCCCTCCTCCTCCACCATTTCCCATTCCCTTCTCCTTCCCTCACCTTGTATCCTTGCCCACCCATCACCTCCTTCTGGTGCTCCTCCCCCCTTTTTCTTTCTTCCATGGCCTTTTGTCTCTTTTCACCAATCAACTTCCCAGCTCTTTACTTCATCCCTCCCCCTCCAGGTTTCACCTACCACCTGGTGTTTCTCTCTCCCCTCCCCAAACATTTAAATCCACTCCTCAGTTTTTTTTCTCTCTCCAGTCCTGCTGAAGGGTTTTGGCCTAAAATGTCAACTGTACTTTTTTCCATAGATACTCCCTGGCCTGCTGAGTTTCTCCGGCATTTTGTGTGTGTTGCTTGGATTTAAAGCATCTGCAGATTTTCTCGTTTGTAATTTGAGCTCTCCTGCTATTGTGTGATACAGCTTGTGTTGGCAGAGCAGACTTGATGGGCATAATTCTGCTCCTATGTCTCAAGGTTCATCAAAGCATGTCTTCACTCCTCACTCAACCAAATTTAGTGTTGGCTTAACTGCAGAAGGCACACCGTGGAGCCGGAGATTAAAGTTTGTGGTTGCTTACATTACTGTTGCTGCTGATGGCCAATACTGTCTCGTGAGTGACTAGTTTTTAGTTAGCAGATCAATTTTGAATGAATTTCAGTTCACATGATGCTCATGCGTTACAATATGATGGATCGCGCCTCTGTGTAAAAATAGTAGACAGCTTCTCCAAGAACTTCATGGTAGCCACCCCTACCAACACAGTCAGGGACGGATGGATTTATAATATGTAAGTGAGGATGAGGTTAAAATTTTATCATTACCACATGGTCTACCTGGTGATGGGCATTGAATCTGTCATCCTGAGAGCTGTCTACACCTTTGCTTCTTCCAAGTCTAGTTCACTCTGAGTAACATTAATACATCAGCTGTGGGAGGAGGATGTTACATGTTCATTAACAAGAGGTTTTTTGGCCTAAGTTCAGCCGATTCAGGAACAGCTTCTTCTCCTCTGCTCATCCGATTCCTAAATGGACTTTGAACCCATGAACAATACCTCACTTTTATTATTTCTGTATGTACACTATTTTTAATTTCTCTACTTAATATACACATATATATAATTACAATAATTGATTTACATTTTATTTCTGTTTATCATGTTTTGCAATGATGTGCTGTCGCTAAGTTAACAAACTTCACGACATACACCAGTGATATTAAATCGGATTTTGATTACATTTGTCTCGACTTGCAAGCCATTTAGTCCTGACTGCCTATGATTATGATGTCACCTCTGCCGGACTGTGTGATAGTTTGTGAAGCAAGAGTCTGAGACATATTATAGTTAGCCACACACACAAATGCTGGAGGTGATGCACCATCAATAACTCACACTGAGACGTAGGCGAGATATCGGCTTTTATTGACTGGAAGAAGGAACCAGGAGTGAGTGTCTATCATACAAGGTCTTGGAGACTGAGGCCGAGCGTCAGGCCGCAGGTCTCCTTTATACAGGGGCCTGTGGGAGGAGCCACAGGAGCAGTCAGCAGGGGCGTGTCCCGACAGGCACATAGTTCACCACAGGAGGAACTCAGTAGGCTAAGCAGCATCTATGGAAAACAAAGTATAGTTCATGCTTCGGGCTGGAACACTGGCAGGACTGGAGAAAAAAAGCTGAGGAGTAGATTTATCAGGTGGGGGGAGGGAGTGAGAAGCACCAGGTGACAGGTGAAACCTAGAGGGGGAGGGACGAAGTAAAGAGTTGGGAAGTTGATTAGTGAAAGAGACAGAAGGCCATGGAAGAAAGAAAAAAGGGGAGGAGCACCGAGAAAAGTAAATAAGGTGAGAGAGGGAAAAAGGGGATGAGGAATGGAAAGGGGAGGGGTTGGGGGTATTACCAGAAGCTTGAGATATCAATGTTCATGCCACCCAAACAGAATATAAGGTGTTGTTCCTAATTACAGTGGAATAGATAGAGGTTCCCAGCACATCTGGTTAGTGTCAGCTCCCAGTAGTGCAACCAAATTAGTCCGATTCCCCTTTCCTTATTTTCTTGTACACCTGCAACTTAACTTCTCAGACACTCTCATGAACAATTCTACTTGCCATTAAATGATACTTGTTCCTTAAGGTTGTTGTAGCCAGAGGTGGTAGTGGGGATAAGCTCCTACTATTTGTCAAATGCTCCTAATGGCATGTGTCACAAATAGCCTCTGATAAACATAACAATTATATAACAACCATATCCAGCTTCTGGTCTTCCCATGCAGCTTAGTTACTAAGCCCAGCGGAACAGTTTCGACTGACAGGAGAAGGGACAAAGGCACCTTAAGAACAGTTGTTTCGAGCAGAGGAAGGAACACTCTAATCTTAAACCTCCATTGCCTTGTGTCTATACTCACTTATACATCTGGAGAAGAAGGATGCTTATTTGAGAATTCTATTCTTGGATGACAGTTCAGCATTCAACACCAGAATTCCATCCAGGGTCAGCAGGAAGATCCTAGACCTCAGCCTTGACCCTGCCCTGCGCAGCTGAATCCTGGACTTTCTGTCAGATCGCCGGGAGTCCCTCACCTCCAACCCTCTGACAGTCAACACAGGAGACCCTCAAGGCTATATACTAAGTCTCCTCCTTTACTCCCTGTATACCCATGACTGTGTAGCCACCCACAGCTCTAATCTGCTGATTAAATTTGCCAACAACACTACATTGATTGGCCTAATCTCAAACAATAACAAGGTGGCCTACAGGGAAGAAATAATCTCTCTGACACAGTGGTATCAAGAAAACACCCTCTCCCTCAATGTCACAAAAACAAAGGAGCTGGTTGTGGATTATAGGAGGAATGGAGATGAGCTAACCTCTATTGACATCAATGGATCTGGGGTTGAGAGGGACCTCACATGGTCTGTACACACCAGCCGTGTGGTGAAAAAGGCACAATAACGCCTCTTTCACCTCAGACGGTTGATAAAGTTTGGTATAGGCCCCCAAATCTTAAGAACTTTTTACATTGGCACAATTGAGAGCATCTTGACACAATTGAGCATCACTGCTTGGTATGGGAACTGTACCTTCCTTAATTGCAAGATTCTGCAGTGAGTGGTGCAGACAGCCCAGCACATCTGTAGTTGTGAACTTCCCATGGTTCAGGACATTTACAAGGACAGATGTGAAAAAAGGGCCTGAAGGATCAGTGCAGACCGAGTCACCCCAACCACAATCAATTCCAGTGTATTTCTATGTTATATTGACTGTTCTATTTATTATGTTACTATAAATTACTATGATTGCATATTGCACATTTAGTCGGAAACGTAATGTAAAGATTTTTACACCTTATGTATATGAAGGATGTAAGAAATAAAATCAATTCAATTCAGTTCATGTGGAAGGCTTTGGGAGTAAACCCTAAGGAAAAATCTGGAGCTGGAGTCCTGAAAGCTGTCCCAGGTTGAGCTCGATGGTGACTGACAACTCCTGTGATGCTGCTGGTGCCAAACAGCAGCTGCATGGAGAGAGGGAGCCTGCTACCTGGGCAACGTCTGCATACCAACTGCCCTGATTTGCAAATAATATTACATCCGTGATCGATCACGACCAACGGAGGGTCTCAACAGATACTATTGCACAATTTACAACAGTTAACGTACTAGTGTGGCGACCCACTTCCTAGCGCACTCGAACTGGCTTACAAATAGCCAGCGCGCCGGCACAAAGGCCAGTCCCAAAAGGGCGCCAGGTCTGCTTCACCAACAAAGGGAAAAGCCTGCGGGGGATTGTGAGTACGTGCCCCCTACAGTATCCGCGCCCGGGGAGGGCAGGATCAGGGAGGCTTTAAAGCAAGGCTGTGAAGTTCGAATAGAATCTTTCTTTAACTGCAGTTTACCGACCCATGTCGTTATTTTAGTGTTGCGTGTAGCACACCGCTACACTAGCATGATTTTGGTATGTGGGAGGTCAGAGGAAGCTGCCACATTTACGAGAGGACTTAGAGATGCTACCTCGTCAGGATGAAACCTGGATCCAGTTTTGTGTAGCAGTGCTAACTACTGCATTGCAATGTCAGAAAGAAATAGTCTTTGAGTTACATGTACTGGAACCTCAGGCTCGTTTGCCAGCATTTGGGGTAGATACCACAATCTCAAAACTGGCCCACAGATATTCATTACAGCTGCAAAATTCTTGTGTTAGATATACAGAAAATCAACTATTTTCAAGTACTGATTTATACCTGCATAAAGGATTTAATTTTAAATTCCAAGATAGTGATGAAGTCTTTTTCCAATTGAATCTACAATAGTATTTTACCTGTCCCCAGAGTGGACGGTGAATACAGCATCTTCTGTTTTTAAATTACAAGATCAATTGGAACACAAAGCATTTGTTAAGTAATTTAAAGAAAGTCACTGGATAGCCACCGAACCATTACTAATTAGGCTGTGCAATTAATTACATGCAAACGATCTGCTCATTTCTCTCATTAGCTACAAGCACTTTCTAATTACAAAGGAATTTAAATGGTATAGCAATGCATTAATTCCACAAGACAGCAAATATGTGACAAATCCCTTTTTAACAATATTCCCTGGAAACACTTGTAATGACTAGGATCAAAATAAAGTCCCAATGCACAAGTTCTTTTTAACAATGACATGAGATTACAGTTTTCATAACTCACAATAATTAAATACAAGTTATTAGATGTTTTCAAATAACATTTTTGGAACTGTGCTGTGCAATAACTTCTGGACAAAATGAACTGAAAACTCTTAAAAAAGCAATAAAATATAAGCTCATTGTGAATGCAATTTTTTTATGTTTGTTAATGCAGAAAGTAAATTAGGTACTAAGTTTAAACATTAAAAAAATCACCCATAAGGTTATAATTTCCTTCTTGATAACTCACAGGGGATTTTACCATGGTTATAAAGAATGAGTCTCCATGATCCAGTAATGAACTGCCAGCTTCTTTCTGCAAGCATGGAGAAATGGGAATCTGATTTATGCCAAGTATAGTGAACACAAGACAGCTTCCATGGAACTCCTGCTGTACTCCACAACTGCTCTCCATCAAAAGATATATCAGGAAGACACAGAAAGTATGGGAGGAATGAAATGGCCTGAGGGAACAAGCATACCTTTCTCGTTTCACAGATGCTGACTCACAAATACAAATTCCCAGTAATTTTTTTGATCAGGAAATCTATATTTCACGGTCCAAATATGTTATTTTATCTGATTATGAAAATACGTCCAGGTGCATCTGATAAAATTAAGAATGAATGGGAAAGAGAACTTCAGGTATCTTTACCTATAGAGAAATGGGGAAAAATTCTCCGACTAGTTAACACTCTTCAATGTGTGCTAGATGCACTTTGATACAGTTTAAGGTGGTTCATAGAGCCCATATGTCTAAGGATAAGTTAGCTCATTTTTACTGCCATATAAATCCTGTCTGTGACAGATGGAAGTCTGCGATAGCTTCCTTGACACCTATGTTCTGGTCTTGCCCTCTTTTGGAAAAATACTGGAAATATTGGACATTTTGATATTATTTCAGCAGTTTTGCATATTGATTTACAACCTTATCCTATTACTGCAATTTTTGGATTACCAGTGATGGGCTCTAGTCAATTATCCCCTTCAGCTTTCCATTTGATTGCATTTGTTACATTAATAGCCAGAAGATCCATTTTATTTAAATAGAAAGATTCTAATCCCCCTATTACATTTCAATCGTTTTCCCAAACTATAACATGTTTAAACTTGGAAAAAAATTAGGAGTCGCACTATTGACCCTTCAGTTAAATTTGAAGAAATTTGGAGGCCATTTATTCAACATTTTCATACGATGTAAGCCGATCTTTTCCGAATCCTTCTCAATAACTTTTTGTTCGTGTATAGAGGAGCGGAGTTAATGACAAATAATGATTTTAATCGATGAAACATGGCGGCCCAGCTTCTGTTCTGTTTTGTTTTTATTTTGTTTTTTTTAGTTTGGGGGACTTTTTGGGAGGCTTAAATTACATACGTTACTCAGAGTCTGTGTCTGTATATGTTAACTATTATTAATGTAATCCCCACCTCTTTATATCATTATGTTTATCTACTCAAAACTCAATAAAAAAGACTGAGAAAGAAACAAATATGTTATTTTATGTTGGTAAACAACATTTTATAATTTACTTGTTATTGCTCATGTTATACATGGTTATCAAAGTAAATAAGAAGAATTCTTTGCATCCTCAAGCAGTTCTGAATGCTGATGTAGGAACACAAAAACTGGAAAAGGTAATTTTGCAGCATCCATCATTTAATGAGGTAAAAGTTGATGTCACCTAACTCCATGTATTCAAGCTTGCCTCTTTTTTCATTATATTGGTACTTAACATTTATCAGTCTTATATAAAATGGAGGAACCTAGGATCAGGTGACACTTGCAAAGGAATTTCAAGCTTCTACAATAATGACACTAATCTGTGTTAATATGAGACACAAAACAACCGCAGAGTGTTTTAAATCTGAAGTAAAACTAAAACCTGGTGGAAATGCTCAGCAATTCAGTGAGCATCTGCAGAGAGGGCAGTGTTAACCTTCAAGCATTATGGTTTTTCCAGCAGACCTTCCATACTCCACCTGAGAGCAGGAAGGAGCAAAACAGTTATTAGAGCACCAGAGTAGTAAGTGAGGAAGGCAGCCGGTGGGAGTGAAAGATGGATTGTTCTGCATATCCCATGCAGAGACAGGCATAGCATGAATTAATTAGCCTCAAAAGTGAACTCCATTTTTGCAATTTATGCACATTTTGCAATGCATAGAATTTGACACTGAGCTTTATGAAATTATTAGAAGAGATAGTTAAAACTGGATCAATCTCAGGACTCTGCAGAGAGTGGAGCAGACAGCCCAGCACATCTGATGGGGCCAAGGAATCATTGGGGACTCGAGTCACCCCAACCACAAGTTGTTCCAGCTGCTACCATCTGGAAAACTGTACCACAGCATAAAAGCCAGGACCAACAGCTTCTTCCACCAGGCCATCAGGCTGATTAATTCATGTTGATGCAATTGAATTTTTATGCTGTATTGACTGTCCTGTTGTGCATACTGTTTATCACAAATTACTATGAATTGCACATTGTACATTTAGATGGGGACATAACTTAAAGATTTTTACTCCTCGTGTCTGCGAAGGGTGTAAGAAATAAAGTCAATTCAAATTACACAGCTTTTATAAAGGACATATTAAAGAATTATGGATAGGTATAGAATCATAGATTCCAGATTTAGGCCCTCACTGCTGAAACAATGATTAGCCACAGGATTTGCATGTCAGGATGATTAAGATGCCAGAATGTTGGACCCTTCAAGCTTCAGCACTCAGCAATCCCTCAATTTAATCCCAGCCTAATCATGGGACAATTTACAATATCCAATTAACCCATCTACCAATGGGTCTTTGGACTATGGGAGGAAACAAGAGCACATGAGGAAACCCATGTGAGCACAGAGAGAATGGGAATTGAACCCGGGTCACTGATAATGTAAAGCATTGTGCTAACCACTTCACTACCTTGCCATCCCAAATATAAATACATAAAAACAGGTATAAGATTGCCTGATTGAAATGATGGCGATTGGATTTGCAAAATGACGTATTATTTTCACATTGCTAACCAACAATAAATTGTACTTAATATCTTTATCATATTAAAATAGTGCAAGTCACCTGAAAAGAGTTTTCTCAGGTAAAACTGTACATCAAAGAACAGAGAGGTAAAGCAGTTTGGTAAAGATCCCACATATCTTAAAGCACTAGGAACCAAAAGAAAGACTTCTACAGGTGAAGAATTATACACTAGGTAAGTCCAAGGGACTTAAAGTTGAGGAACGTAGATAACTTTTCCGTTTGTATAGCTAATGGAGGTTATTTGATATAGAGGGACAAAGCTACAATAAGTTTAGAACAAAAAACAGTAGCAAGATTAAGTGTCAGTCAGTCACACAGAGGTGCTAGGTGACCGGGACTTAATATGAGCAAGTACACACTCAGTAGCTTTGAGTAACCTCAACTTTATAGAAAATAAAATTTATAAGTTAGCTAGATATGTAATGGTATAGTTCAGTCTATATGTAAAATTTTAATAATAGGGATAGTTTGATAAAGAAGAGGCAAAACTAAAGAACATTTCTGAGATGGAAATAGACAGTCTTAATACCGGCATGGGACAGTGGTTTATAGTTCATCTCAGGGTCAGTCATAACGATGAAGTTGTAGACAGTTTAATCTGACCTCCAGTATTTGCCAGAAAGTGGAAAGAATCAGCTACCAGGTGACCAAGTCTGTTGAAGGGTCCAAATAAAAATGGCTTTAGACTTTCCAACATTTAGTTGGAGGAAACTGCAGTTCATTCAATTGGGATTGTCAAACACATTACAAATATGGAGGTATACAGCAAAGAGATGAAACACAGTAGAGTGTTGTGCATAAAGATAGAGATACAAAGGGGCAGTGTTGGATGGAAGACAGGAATGTCATGATAGCTGCTTGTGGGATATTAAATGTGAGGGAGGAGAAAGCAATCTTCTTCAAGTTGTGGTTGGATATGAAAAAATGGAAAAAGCTGACTAAGTGAAAGAGTGTCAAATATTGAGAATGAGAACAGTTCACCTTTGTCATAGTCACACAGAATACCATTTGTGACCTTCATAAGAGCCAACTTGATTCTAAGGCAGGAACAGAATTATTGGGAACCGAAGAAAGTGTTCCAGGAACGATCATGCTGAGATGAGATGATGGCATGCTCAAAAACTCTAAATAAGTCAGGAACGCTGGAAATTGAGCAGTAGTTTACAAGGAAGAAGAGACAAGATCTACATTTCTGTAGCTGTTGATCATGACAAGTTTCCAATAGAATGGTGGAGCCTGAGGAGGCAGAATTATTAACAATAAAGATCAGCTAAATTGGAATTTCTCTAAGCAGGTTTTGGCTGCATTTCCACATGTTCTTTTTAAATTTCAGAACATCAAAATCACTTATTTACTGAGCAAACTCCCATTGCAGGAAGAAATGCTGCAATGAAGTGCTTAATTTTCAGGTAACATAATATATAATCCAGAAGATTAAAGAAAATACTGCCTAATCCTTACTAATGCAGGAAAGTATCAGAAGTTTGCCACTCAGGCCGATTCTACTCATAAAATGTATACTTGATCATCGCAAACATTCTGCCACAATCACTACCACCTTAATCTTCAAAAGAAGTTAAAATGAACTCAAGCTAATGCACAAACTATGATTGTGCTCTATTTGAAGAACAGAAAAATTAAATATCTCATACAGAAGAGGCATTGCTCAGGAACGTTTCTTGTTCCACTGCTACAAAGGAGGTCTAATAATTATTTTCATATATTGTGTTCACACAATATCTGGTTTAATAGATTAAGTGCTCATTTGATTTTAAGTTAAATCTTAGAAAAAATTTAAAATGCTACAGTAATGAAAAGCAACTAATTTTGAAAATACATATATTGAAGATAAACAGATAACCAGCATCTAAAACAAAAATTCATCTCTATGTATAAGCCTTCAGAACATCTCAAGTCCTAGCCCCTTCTTCCCTCATGTGGACTGACTTATTGAGTACTTCCAACATTTGAAGCGTCTAGTTTTATGCCCCATCAATTAACTCATACATCAAATGATTTCTTGCTGAGCTTTGATGAGAATTTTGCACTACGAAGTACAATAATTATCATACTGCTTTCATGAGGAAAGACTACTGCAACCTCCCAACATCCTTTCCAACTGCTGCAGCATTGCAAATGTAAACAGCATCTCAGAATGGACAGAAATGCATCAAAGGGGTGGTTTTGTGCAATATAATGATTTTCTGAAATTAACCTGTTTTTTAAGCAGAGCAACAAGTTTAACAGCTTGCTTTACACATGCTTTGGAATAAAATAAAAACAAAATCTGATCAATGGTTTAAATGAGCAGGGAAGAAATTGGCAGATCGAGGAAAATGTGAGAAAAATGTGACTCCTGCTGAAGGGTCTTGGCCCAAAACGTCGACTGTACTCTTTCCCATAGATGCTGCTTGGCCTGCTGAGTTCCTCCAGCATTTTGTGTGCGCTGCTTGGATTTCCAACATCCACAGATTTCCTCATGTTTGTGATTGATTACTACACCGTGAAGTGTCTTCCAGGGATGCCTTCACTGAAGAAGTTAAGATCTTCCCTTTGATGGGATTTCAGTGAAACCTTCTCTCACTGCTCCCCCTCTGTGACCTCTGTGGCCACAAGCTTACCCAGACCCACTACCACAGCCATATATCCTTCCTGGGAACATGTCACTAATCAACTTCCCAGCTCTTTACTTCAACCTTCCCTTCCTGTTTTCACCCATCACCTTTGTTTCTCCCTCTTTACCCCCCCAACTTTTAAACCTACTCATTTTTTAATCTCCATCCCTGCTGAAGGGTCTTGGTCCAAAACGTCAACTGTATTCTTTTCCATAGATGCTGGCTAACCTGCCGAGTTCCTCCAGCATTTTGTGTGTATTGTGAGGTTATCCATGTTGGTAGTAAGAATGAAGAGGTAAATTTTTACTTACTGCAGAATGTTGCAGAGTTAGATTGGGTAAATCACATGATTGGCACATAGGTAGAGCAAATAATTTATAAGGCTATTGTAATTTGCTTTATTGAAAGAGTTATGTTTTATCAAGGTCATAAATTTTGATGTAACTTTAAAGGACACTGGTGGGACCACATCTGGAGCACTACACACAAATGTGGACTCCAAAGTTAGAGAAAGATGGCATTGGAAGCAGTGGGGAGACATTTTTTAAAAATTGATTCGCAGAATGAATGGGTTGATATATGAAGAAAATATGAGTAGGGTGGGCCAACACTCACAGGAGTGTAGAATGATGAGAAATTATCTTACTAAAGCATAAGATTCTAAGGAGGATGGATAATGAGGTGATGTTTCCCTTAATGGGGGGTATCTAGAACAGCATGGTTTTAGAACTAAGCGGTCATCCATATAAAAACAGAAAAGAATTATTTCTCTCATAAGATGATAGAACTCTGGAATTTGCTATCCCAAAGAACTGTGAGTTGGAATCATTGAATATACTCAAGGCAGAGACTGACAGATATTTGAATTACAAGGGAATCAAGGGGATGGAGAGAGAGAGAGTAGGAAGGTGATGCCCAAGGTCAAGATTTTATCAGCGAACATCTTATTGAATAGCACAGCAAGCTCAAGGGGCTGATCAGCTTAGTCCTGTTCCTGTGTCTTGTTTTTATAAGCCCATTTGAGAATTCTGCACAGACAGCACAAATTCCAAAGCACTTACATTTATTTTTTCAATATACTACAACTGAGCCTTCTGACTGGATGACCACAATGTTCTTTAATGATTATTGCTCCATCTTGAAGGATTTACACATGTATTCTGAAATACATTACTGCTCTCAATATTATTTCTGTTCATAATTTAAGATAGAAGACACAATGAATTCCTTCTACGATTTTCTCATAGTCTGAAACTACTATGCAGTATAATCATTTTTAATAACACTTTTGGTGCAGAGTGCAGGGTTGTTTATGCACTCTTTGTTGCCTTTTGGAACAGATGCAAAACAATTTTCATCTCTGTTTTTCAGGCAGATGTAAAAAAAATCATAGTGTTATTTTGATTAGGAACAGAGATGAATATTTATCCCTCAAACAGCATCATTAAAGTAGATTAACTGGCTATTATCACAGTTCGGTGAATTGGGTGCACAAATGGACTGCTGCATTTCCTACAATATTTCAAAAGGTTCTTCATTGGCCTGAAAACATTTTGAATGCTCTATGATCAGGGAAAGTTCAAAGTAAATGCCAGAACTTTTCGTATCTTAAGACCATAAGACATGGGAGCAGAGGTAGGCCACTTGAGTCTGTTCCACCAATCCATCATGGCTGATTTATTACCTGTCTCAACCCTCCTTTCCTGCTTTCTCCCCATAACCTTTGGCACCCTTAGTAATCAAGAACTTAACAACCTCTGCTTTAAATGTGCCCAATTAATTGGCCACAGCTGTCTGTGGCAAAGAATTCCACAGATTTATCACCATTTGGCTAAAGAAATTCCTCCACATCTCTGTTCTTATGAGAAATCCTTCTGTTCTGAGGCTATGCGCTCTGGTCATTGGCTCAACCACTAAAGGAAACATTCTCTTCACATCCACTCTATTTAGCCCTTTTAATAGTTGATTTGTATTAATCAGATTGCCCTCAATCTTCTAATATCCAGTGAGTACATACCCAGAGCCATCAAATGCTCTTCATAACTTAACCTTTTCATTCCTGGGATCCAGTGGCTGGATGGGAGATTCCAGAGAGTAGTAGCGGATAACTGTTTGTCAGGTTGGAAGCCGGTGACTAGTGGTGTGCCTCAGGGATCTGTACTGGGTCCAATGTTGTTTGTCATATACATTAATGATCTGGATGATGGGGTGGTAATTGGATTCATAAGTATGCAGATAATACTAAGATAGGTGGAATTGTGGATAATGAAGTAGGTTTGCAAAGCTTACAGAGAGATTTAGGCCAGTGAGAAGAGAGGGCTAAAAGATGGCAGATGGAGTTTAATGCTGATAAGTGTGAGGTGCTACATTTTGCTAGGAATAATCAAAATAGGATAAATGGTAAATGGTAGGGCATTGAGGAATGCAGTAGAACAGAGTGATCTAGGAATAAGGGTGCATAGTTCCCTGAAGGAGGAATCACATGTGGATAGGGTGGTAAAGAAAGCTTTTGGTATGCTGGCCTTTATAAATCAGAGCATTGAGTATAGGAGTTGGGAAGTAATGTAAAAATTGCACAAGGCATTGGTGAGGCCAAATTTGGAGTATTGTGTACAGTTCTGGTCACTGAATTATAGGAAAGATGTCAACAAAATAGAGAGAGAACAGAGGAGATTTACTAGAATGTTACCTGTGTTTCAGCACCTAAGTTACAGAGAAAGGTTGAACAAGTTAGGTCTTTATTCCTTGGAGCATAGAAGGCTGAGGGGGGACTTGATAGAGGTATTTAAAATTATGAGGGGGATAGATAGAGTTGATGTGGATAGGCTTTTTCCATTGTGAGTAGGGGAGATTCAAACAAGAGGACATGAGTTGAGAGTTAAGGGGCAAAAGTTTAGAGGTAACACGAGGGGGAACTTCTTTACTCAGCGAGTGGTAGCTGTTTGGAATGAGCTTCCAGTAGAAGTGGTAGAGGCAGGTTTGATATTGTCATTTAAAAAAAAAATTGGATAGGTATGTGGACGGCTATGGGTGGGACTAGGTGAGAGTAAGCATTCAGCATGGACTAGAAGGATATATAGTTATCATTCTCATGAACCTCCTCTAGACCCTCTCCAATGCCAGCCCATCTTTTCTTAAATAAGTGGTCTAAAACTGATCTTTAGCTATGTTCCCTCTAAGCTGTGCGTGTGTGCGCATGCACACTCATTTTTCAACCAGTGCACAAAGGAAATTAATGTGAACACAAAAGTTTAGTTATCTAAAATAAAGTAGTAATTAATAATTATACTTTTTGAAAATAATCTTTTAGCTGAATGTTTTGGTTAACTGGTTAGTCAGTTTTTCAAATACCACAATGCATGTCACTAATTTACATCACCTCACCTTTCCTGTTCCGGTTTGTACAGCTGCATCACGGTGGCAGCCATCTTTGGTGGACAGTGTCCATATCGTAAAATTTACAAAGATCTGTTTCAAATCCTGTAGATAGCTTACTAAGTTCTTATTGAAAAAATATTAATTCACTATGTCAAATTCAAAAGAAGTGAAGGGCATGAAGTGCAAAAGAACTGCACATTTGTTTAAAGTTGAATGGCTTAACAAAATAGTAAAAAATGCTGCACTGAAAGCTCATGAGGTTATAAACGTTCAGCTGTGAAAAATATTTATGTATAATTTGGAAACTGGAGTTATCTGTTTGTATTGTCTGAATGCGAAAGTTGCTGGAGAATTTGCTAGTGGAAAGCAGTGGGATGATATTTTGAAACGACTTTTTGAAGCGTCATTTGGCAAATGAATCGCAATTGGATGGTGTACAAAAGCTCAGGCAACAGAACTTGTCATTACCCATTACAGGAGTGCTGTGCATGTTATGGTGGAGTGCAGATAAGCAAGAGAGAAAACGATCAAACCCAGAGGAAATCAAAGTTATTATCAACAGTATGTTGTTAGCTGACTTCACATTTGGGGATGAACAAGTTATGCTGTATGTCCAAAATATCACAATTTTCCAGCTGAAATTACTGTAATGGTTAAGACAGTTTAATGATTTCAAATTTTCCATACAAGAAAAAATTAAATCCAAACTGATTCCAAACTTTACTCAAATGTTGGCATTTGTTCTTCAAAATGAACAGTTTTGCGACCTTGCACAGTTGATGGACATTGGGGGAACCTTTCTTGTGTCTAGTGTGGACTGTGAGTTTGGTTTTATCCTAATGAATCAACTCAAAAACAAGCTGAGAAACGGTTTAGGTGAATATCATTTGGATATGTTAATGAGAATCAAAAGCTATCAATTGGATGGAAGTTCTATTAGTCCAGATAGAGTTTACAAAGAATGGGTAAATTTCAAAGATAGGAAACAGAAAAAAAATAACTGAGTGACTTAAATATATATGTTCTTTTGTTGTTATTATGTGCAGTTTTATGTCAAATATGCTTTATGTTTTATGCTTTCAAGAAGGAGCTAGATAGGTATCTTATGGACAGGGGAATCAAGGGATATGGGGACAAGGCAGGAACTGGGTATTGATAGTAGATGATCAGCCATGATCGCAGAATGGCGGTGTAGGCTCAAAGGGCCGAATGGTCTACTTCCTCACCTATTATCTATTGTAAATATTTTGCAAACCTACATAAACTGTGCTACGTGTGCATTCAGCGCGCACATACTTTTGTCACAGGAAAAAATGTGTACAAGATTTCTGCACGCACTACTAAAAATTAGAGGAAACATTGCTCTTCAGTATACAAGTCATCAACTTACAACAAAAAATAGATGATTATTGTCATACAGAAGTGTTTTGGGTTGAAGTTGAAGTGTTTCAGAGATTTAGGTGGTTTTGGACATTTATTCCGCAGCTTTAAAATCATTGTGATGTGAACTGAAATTACCAAATATTCAGAATCAGGGCCTGGAAAGATGCTGGTATTTTAAAATGTCTTTAAATGTAATTCATCATGCCACAGTGATTCATGCAAATGTTGTGACATAACATTTGACATTCCACCAGAGGAGATATTAGGGCTGAAAAACAAATGCTTGAACCCATGAGGCTTTTGAGCAGGGTCCGAAAGGAGGAAGAAATGATAAGTAATTTTATAATTTAAGCCATAGCAGGTGAAAGCATAACCCTCAGTGGAATAAACAACTAAATTATGGAGTTCAGATATTTTGGACGGTTGTAGGAAAGGAAAAATGATCATGATGATGTTTGGCGAGACCAAGGAGGTGTTTGAAAATAGCACTTACTGATATGAGAGTATCTCATCCAATTCCCAACTTGTACTTTGTAAGTGATGGGAAATATTTAAGGTTGCTAGTTGAATATGTTAAATATGTTGCAAAAGTAGAACTAGATGAATCTTGGTAACAATGCAAATATGTGCACTAAGCTCACCTCAACTGAAGTTGAAAAGAGACGCTTCTTTTGTAGACTGAGGGCAAATTATTTGTTAGATTAAGACTCAGGGCTGAGAGAGACAAGAAATTATGGCAGTGGGCGAAGGAATTAAAAAAAAATGCATTTAATCTTTGGTTGGAGTTGAATTGAAATAACAGAAGGTGCAATGAGTTGGTGAAAGCATGAGATAGAGGAAAATCAAGCAAGGGACTCAAGTTAAGTCCAGCATAGGTGTAACACTGGACCACTTCAGCATCACGATCAAGTGAGAGGGTAGGAAGTCAGCAAACAGATCAGATTGGTTTAGCATTAAGTAACAAATTAGAGCATTAGTTCCTCACACTTGGAATAGATAAGGCAGGGTATTTAAGACAGGGATGAGCAAATTTTTTTCAGGAAGATTGTTTGCAGTAAGGCTGGAGATTATCTTTCCATTACAGCATGATCCTAGAATAATGAGCAGCTTTGGCTAATGAGAACGGAGACTAATTGTGCTCCATGAAAAGCTGAGAGATTTGCTGATGAACAGCTCATCCACTGCCCATTACACATCCATTGAAGGATTCTGCATTGACAGCAAAAATTGGGGTGTACTGTGAACTGTATGTAGGCATGCAGCAAGGGTAACTACAAACCAATTAACTTAATGTCTGTAGTTGGAAAACTGCCTGAAGCTATCATTAAGAAAGAAATAGTGGAACATCTAGTTAAAAGTGGTCCCATCAGGCAGAAACAGCATGGAATCAAGAGGACCATGCTTGACAATCTTACTGGATTTCTTTGAGGATATAATGACCACAGTGAATGGAGGAACAGGTAAATGTTTTGTATTGGAGTATCAGAAGATGTTCAATAAGGTGCCAAACTAAAGACTTATCCATAAGATAAGGGTACCTAAAGTTGGAGGTAATATACTAGCATGGAATTTGGATAAATAGATGTTTCTTTGGTTGCTGGTCAGTAGTAAGCACAGGGCCACAAGGGTTGGTGGTGGGCCCACAACTGTTCACAATATACTTTAACAATCTGGAAGAAGGAACTGAATGCACCATATCTACATCTGCTGATGTACACTAAATTGAATGGAAAAGCAAATTGTTCAGAGGATTTGGAAAATCTGCACAGGTTTGTCAGGCAAGATTTTCCCTTAAAGAGATCATGCTGACTTTGTCCTGAGTCACCAGGTACCCCATAACCTTATCCTTAAAAACTGACTCCAACTTCTTTCCAACCACTGAGGTCAGGCTAACTGGTCTGTTGCCTCCCCTCTTCCTTACAGAGTGAAGTGACATTATCAATTTTCCAGTCCTCTAGAACCATACCAGAGTCCAATGATTTTTGAAAGGGATAGATAAGGTGGAGGAAGGAAAGTATCTAATTTCACTGGTGAGTGAAATTAGAATTAGGACAAAGGACTCAAGATTCAGGGGAATTGATTTAGAATGGAGATGAGGAAAAACTGCCTGTCCTTGAGAGTAGTGAATCTGTGGAATATTTTTTGCCTAGGAAAGCAATAGATCTTACCTCATTAAATGCTTTTAAGAAACAGTTAAATTTTTGCATAGCAGGGGTATTAAGTGTTATGAGGAAAAAGACAGGGTGCTAAAGTTGAGTCCTCGGCTAGATCAACCATGATCTTATTAAATGGTGAGCACCTGCTTCTATTTCTTATGCTCTTATGAACTACCACAGTGAAAGAAGCCAGGTTTTAATGCAGAGTTATCATTCAAGAATAGGTGAGCATTTCAGCAAGTGGTTTTGTAGCTGAGATAAATATTACAGAGTCATAGATGCAAATGCAGTTGAAAGGGCATTTTGGCTCCATAAGTCTAGGCTAACCAGTAAGCAACCATCTACGCTAATCTCATTTTATTCTCCTCATATTTCAGCACTCACCTAACAGAGCAGAGGCAGCTCACTGTCACCTATTAACCTATCAACACCCACATCTTTAGAATATGGGGTGAGACCAGAGCACCTGAAAGAAATACATGTGTTAGCAGGGAAAATGTGAAAGCTCCACCTACACAGTACCATAGATCAAGGCTGAACTGAAGTCACTGAAGCAGTGAGAAAGCAGCTTTACTCACCGCCACTGTGGCACCTAAAGCCCACTTTCTGCTTCTATAAATTTAGTCAGGTGTGACTTTAAAAATGCAGTTGTAAGTTTTAGAAAAAAATATATCAAACTGAATTTAGAAAGTGTTCAGATAGACTCTTGGAACTCCTGGACATTTTCTAAAAGCATTTTAATTGTAGACAATCTGATTCTTGCTATTCAAGATGCTTAATTGCTGAAAAGGATTTTTTTTGCTTGTATACCTGCATGGTCAGATTCATATAGAACATCTATCACAATCTATGTTAACTGATGCTCATTCACTTCAATCTGTCAACATTTGTGCCATTTCAACATTGACATTGCTGCTGAATACTAATTACAGCAAAATAGATTAGAAACCACTGCAGAGTCCAATGTGCTACGTTCAGTAAAATTCCAGTAGATCTGGAAGGTCTGCAGAATATGGTTAAAATGTAATTAAGCAAGGCTGTAAACTTGCACAAGAAAATCTGCTGATGCTGGAAGTCTAAGGAACATACACAAAATGCCAGAGGAACTCAGCAGGCTAGGAAGCATCTATGGAACAGTGTAAACAGCCATCATTTCAGGCCGAAATCCTTCGACCCTGGTTTAATCCCAGGAGGAGTGAAAGTAACTTAAATTTATCACTAGTATATACTATACTTACATTACTGATTTAATCTGTTGACATTTATTGCGACAGCCACTTGTTGGATATATCTGCTTATCGTCATGGCTACCTACCAAAAGGGCTTTAATAACACCTTTATAATCAACAATTAATTTTCTAAATTTTAATGTTGATAATTGCTAACAATCTTTCTAATATTTAACTAAAGCTTTAGGCATCAAGTTTGTTCTATACAGTCCAGAAACTATTACCTAAAAACTGAAGAGAATTGGAAGCTTTTCCAAAGGTTGCAGCAACACTGAAGCCACAACGGCATCTCGGATGAAGGTGAACCTCAATCACTATAGACTGCCACCCAGAAAATCTGGACTGCAGTAAATAACCTATGTCATTAAATTTGCACAAACACAGCTGGAAATAGGACTCTTGTCCGATCAAGAATAAAAGCAGCAAAATAAGCTAGTTCTTTTTCTTTAAACCTACTTGAACAATACGAAGTACAACTATCAGTAAGCTCCATAATGATGGAGGATTTTCTGCATGGATGTTCCTCATGTGCTGTAATGTCATATGTAATGCAAGGATGGGGGTAGAAAGGCAAAAAATCATTTACATCATTTTCCTCGACCTTTGCATCTTTTCCCAAAGGTACAGCACTGGATGTACCTGTTCAAAGGATCATCTGGAATGGGTAAACCTAGTGACTCAGCAACCTTTTAAGCCAACAGATTCTTTTCATGGGATATCACAATTTTACCACAAAGCTAGTGCAGTAATGAAAAAGTTATGTATCAAATTTTTTTAAAAAAATAAAAGACTGTTTGACTTAGGACATAAAATTACTATGGTCAGGAGATATGGAATTGGCTACTTGTGTGGCAAAGTCTACTTCATTGTGACTGTATTTTATCTGTGCACTGTTTGCATTCAAATCCTAGGCTTGCAGACATGACTCTTTAAAGACATGGTTATAATTTGTTTGCAAATTTTCATTCCTCATTTGCAAAGGGTCCACGTATATAATTACAAATTAGTATCCCTCCCCATCTTTCTTTCAACAAATGTTATTTAGCAATGAATAAAAAGAAAAAAAATATGTGAGTCGAAGCATTGTAAATAGAATCAAGCATGATACAAAATTCAGGCAGGATCCACACATATGTTGCTGTATGGACCACTAAATATTGACCAGAAGAATTTGTTTTTCATTCTTCTTTCTTGGAACATTATATCCTCCCACTGTACTCCCAACATAATATAACCCATCTCAATGGACCAGAGATTAAGCCCTGGACCTTTCATGTTTTCTATTGCTCAGTACCACCACATTAGACATTTATCCACAGTGCTTTATGGACATCATGCATTCCTTTCCTATATTAGCTTTTTGTGGTTACATTGGAGAGTTGATGGAATACATTGTTAGATTATTGGAAAATAAATTGTAACAAAGCAGAATGTTTAATCTACTTGGTTTAAATGAAAGAGACAAACAATTCATGGATGGCAGCTTGAAGCACAGGCTGACCATTTCCTAATGCACATCATGCTCCTCTGTGGAGAGTCAGAAGCACCAAGTTTCTTGGAGTGCTCATCATGGATGATCTCACCTGGTCCCTCAACACCAGCTCTCTTCAGTCAAGAAAGCACAGCAGTGCCTCCACTTCCTGAGGAGACTAAGGGGAGCAAAGCTCCCTGACTCTATCCTAACCATATTCTATCGGAGCCCCATCAAGAGTTTTTTGATCAGCTGCATCCCTGACTGGTATGGGAATTGAAAGGCAACTGACCACCAGATCCTGCAACAGATTGTGAACAATAGACAATAGGTGCAGAAGTAAACCATTCGGCCCTTCGAGCCTGCACCACCATTCTGAGATCATGGCTGATCATCTACTATCAATACCTGGTTCCTGCCTTGTCCCCATATCCCTTGATTCCCCTATCCATAAGATACCTATCTAGCTCCTTCTTGAAAGCATCCAGAGAATTGGCCTCCACGACCTTCCGAGGCAGTGCATTCCAGACCCCCACAACTCTCTGGGAGAAGAAGTTTTTCCTTAACTCTGTCCTAAATGACCTACCCCTTATTCTCAAACCACACCCTCTGGTACTGGACTCTCCCAGCATCTGGAACGTATTTCCTGCCTCTATCTTGTCCAATCCCTTAATAATCTTATATGTTGCAATCAGATCTCCTCTCAATCTCCTTAATTCCAGCGTGTACAAGCCCAGTCTCTCTAACCTCTCTGTGTAAGACTGCTGTGAAGACTGCTGAGAAGATCATCAGGGTTTCTCTTCCCCACCACCCCTCCAATCCTCAATATATACCAGAAGTCCTGCATCCACAGAACCCCCTGCATTATCAGGGACAGCTCCTATCCACACCACAGTCTCTTTGACCTCCTACCATCAGGGACAAAGTACCACAGTATATTCACCAGGACTGTTAGGCTGATTAACAGCTTCTTCCCCCAGGCTGTGAGACTTTTCAACACTCTTCTACCGCTGAGTACACATTATTTATGACAGCACCAGAAGCATTGTACTGGTGTATATTTAGCAAGATGTCATGTATTCACTTTATGTCAACTTGTACATTCACAGATTTGTTTTCATTATCTGTTAACATTGTTGGGTTAATATTACTTCATGTGATATATGTACTGTGTTTTGCACCTTAGACCCAGAGCAAACTTGTTTCATTTAGCTCTATACAGGTACAGTTGAATGACAATAAACCTGAACTTGAAATTGAAAGCAAGTGAAAGACTGGATCGCACAGACACTGCCGATGTTGTAACCATCTGGCACACAATCCAAATGCACCCCCGTGTAGTATGTGTGATAAAACAATTACTAGGTCACTAATTAATCTACCAATGCTTGAAATCTTCTGGGAAGGATGGAATTTGGAGCTATTGCCAATGTTGCAAAAAGAAAAATACAAGAACATTTGCCTTCTGTTTGATTGTATCTTGTGATATTTTTATGATTATGTTCAGAGGAACTTGAACAATCACAGATACTTAGAGTTAGCCTTTCAACCCAGCTGGTCCAAGCTGAGCAAGATGCCCCATCCAAGCAAGTCCCATTTGACAGTGTTTGAACTATAAACCTCTCAACCTTTCCAATCTATGTACCTGGCCAACTGCCTTTTAACAGCTGCTTTTCTATTTGCCTCAACTACTTCCTCTGGCAGCTCATTCCACATACATATGATCATTTGTATAAAAGTGTTGCCCAACAAATTCCTGTGAAATTTTACCCCTCTCACCCCCTAGTTCTTGATTCTGTAATACTAGGAAAAATGCAGAGTGTATACATCCTATTATGCCATTCATGATTTTACATATTCAGCTCTATAAGACCATCTGTCAGTTTCCTACGCTGTAAGGAATGAAGTCCTTGCCGTTATACCTCTTCGTACAACTCAGTCTCTCAAGGCCTGACGGCACCATTGCAGATCTTTGCTGCACTTTTTCCAGTTGAAATTCACTTTCCTATAGCATAGCAAACAACAGTGTACACAATACTCCAATGGCAACCTCAACAATATCCTGTCCAACTGCAGCATGACCTCCCAACTTTATACTCAAGTCCCTGACTTACAATGGCCAGCCAGCATGCCAAAAGCCTTCTTCACCACCCTGACTACCTGTAACTTCACTTTTAGAGAAACATGCACTTGTACTTTAAGGTTCATCCATTCTACTTGAACATAGAACACAGAAATCTCCTGCACATTACAGGAGTCCCTTTGGCCTGCGATGTTGTGCCGACCCTGTAACCTACTCTAGAAACTGCCTAGAATTTCCCTACCGCATAGCCCTCTTTTTTCTCCTCAGCTCCATGTACCCATCTAAGGGTTTCTTAAAAAACCCTATTGTATCCACCTCTACCACCATCACTGGCAGTGCATTCTACATACCCACCTCTCTCTGTGTGAAAATCTTACCTCTGACATCCCCCCTGTACCTATTTCCAAGCACCTTAAAACTATGCCCTTTAGTGTTAGCCATTTTAGCTAAGGAGATGACAGTCAATATTAAGAAAGTTAGAATCACCCATCACAACAACCCTACTATTATTGCACCATTCCAGAATCTGCCTCCCTATCTACTCCTCAATGTCTCTGTTACTATTCTGGGGGGGGGGGTCTATAAAAGACACCCAGTAAGGTTCTTTCCCCCTTCCTGCTTCTGACTTCCAGCCATACTGACTCAATAGACAATCTCTCTATTCCTTCTTCCTTTTTTGCAGCCGTGATACTATCCCTGATTAGTAATATCACACCCCCACCTCTTTTGGCTCTCTCCCTTGCCCTTTTTGAAAATTCTGAAGCCTGACACTCTCAGCAACTGTTCCAGCCCCTGAGACATCCAAGCCTCTGTAATGACCATGATATAAAAGTTCCATGTACTGACCCACACTAAGTTCACCTGCCTTGTTTATGACACTCCTTGCATTAAAATAGACACACCTCAAACCATCAGGCTGAGTGCATCTTTTTGCTCAATCATTCATCTATCCTTCCTCACAATCTCCCTACAATCTGCCTTTATGTGTGCTCCAACCGCCTCTTCATTTCAGTTCCCACCCCTTGCAAATCTAATTTAAACCCTCCTAGGATATTGATCCCCCTCCAGTTCAGGAGCAACCCATGACACTTGTACAGGTCACCCCTTCCCCCAAAAAAGGTTCCAATGATCCAAGAACTTGAAACTCTTTCACATGCACCATCTCCTCTGCCACTCATTCATTTGCACTATCTACCTGTTCTGACCTTCTCTAGCTCGTGACACTTACGACACTTACCATTGCTTTGCCATTCACTGTGAAGGTCCTACCAGGCTTCAACTTTTCATAATGCAAAACCTCACTCTTATCCAATTTAAAATCCATTTGCCATTTCTTGTTCTTCTTACTCAGCTGATCGAGATCTACCTTCTTTAATTCATTTGCAAACTTATTAGATTAGATTTAGATCAGATTCAACTTTATTGTCATTGTGCTGAGTACAGATACAAAGCCAATGAAATGCAGTTAGCATCTAACCAGAAATGCAAAGAATAGTGTTATTTACAAGATAATTGCAAATAAAAAGTGTTACAGCATACAAATATAAAAGTACTGAGACTGTACAATTTGGGTGCAATACTGTTTAGCGCTGTGATGTGAGGTTCAGCAGGGTCACAGGTTAAGCATGTCCTGTATAACCTTATCCAAATTGTTGATGTAGATGGCAAACAACTTGTCTAACACTGATCCCCGAGGCACACTACTAGTCTCCAGTCCAAGAAACAACCTTCTGTTTTCTACCTTCAAGCTTACTGTGTATCCAATTAGCCAATGAGATTCCCATTTGATTTAACCCTCCAGAGCAGCTTATCTTGTGTAACCTTATCATGGATCTGACTGGTCCATAAACCACTTCTACAGCCCTACTCTCATCAAATGGGTGCCACAGTAGCACAGCAATAAGCACAATGCTATTACAGATCAGGCCATCCCAGATTGGATTTCAATGTCAGCGTTGTGTGTAAGGAGTTGGCATATCTTCCCTGTGAAGGAGGGGGTTTTTCCTCTGGGTGTGCCGGTTTCCCCCATCATTTCAAAGATATACCAGTTAGAAAGTTAAGTGGTCATTGTAAATTGTCCTGTGGTTAGGCCAAGTAGCTGAGCTGCTGGTCAGTGCAGTTCCTTGGACCCGAAGTCCCTGCTCTGTGTTGCATCTCTTAATAAATAAATAAAATTCCCTGGCTACATCATCAAAAACTTAGCCAAGTTTGTAAGACATGATCTTCCATGGACAAAGCTATAATTGACTACCTGTTATCAGCCTATTTTTCCAGATCTATGTGCATCTTATCCACCAAAATACCCTCCAGTACCTTACTTACAACAGATATTAGACTTACTTGACCATAGTTCCCAAGTTTTTCTTTGCAGAACATTCACTACCCTCAAGTCTACCAATACCTCACCCTTGACAAATGATGATGGAAATATCTCAGACAGTGCTCCCACGATTTCTTCTCTATCCTCCTACAGCATTCCAGGATATACCTGGTCAGGCCCTGGAGATTTGTCTACCTTCATATTTCTTAATTCATCTAGCATCTCCTCTCCATTAATGAATATCCTCAAGACCTTTCTGTCTACTTTCCTCTTTTTCTAATTCCATAACCTGATTTTCATGTTGTTTTCCTGCGGTTTCACACAAATATGTCCACTTTGGTTTTATCTCTTTGCTCTATTCTCTAGTTATTCTTTTCCCCTTAATATATTTAGAAAATCTTCTTTGGATTTTTCTTGATCTTCTCAGTCAAAGGCACCACGTTTCCTTTTTTTTCTCTCTCTCGATGTCTTTCTTTTGTACTGCCCTGCATTTACTACAGTATATGCACTTGATCCCAGCCACCTTGAGGTGACCTCTGCCACCTCCTTTCGACTTGGAAAGCCTCAAAACAATTTCTGAGCTCGAGCTCATCACAGGAATCTTGTTTTATGTAACCCATATGCTGAAGCAGTAACAAATAAGTTAACAGCTAAGGGAGAAAGGAAAATCAGATTAAATTAGTATGAGGGAAGTGCTTGACTTCAGGAGAACTTATGAAAGTAGTTGCTCTTTGAGACATTTTCTGCCATATCTTTTTTAAAATTAAATGCAATCATGAACAGTAGCCAGATCAGAAATGCTGATCAAGTCAACTAAGGCAGATAATCACATTTGCAGAAGATGTGTGCTTACTGCTGCAGCCAGTTTTCACATACAAGTTTGGTGTCACAGCTCTTTTCCATCAACAGCTGCAGATACAGTATGATTGCTGATGCAACAGAAAATCACTTGTTTTGTTATTGAACAAAATAACACATTGGCATTATTTTCCCCTCCATGGATACTCCCTGACCCACTGAATTTTTCAGGAACTTCTTTTGTATTTTCAATGTCCTACACCTGCATTATTTTATTTCTGCATCATAGGTGTACTCCTCCACTACTTTTTGGATGTAACATTGTAATCTGCCAACTGTTAGCTTGACATCTTGCATACACCAGCTTATATTCCAGGGAGCCTAATGAAATATACAGTAGTTCCTTACAAGTTGAACTTTGGTATCTGCAGAGATATATTATAGTAGCATATTTTATATACCCCTATAAGATCTTCCCTCATTCCTCTTATGCTCCAGGGTCTGAAGCAATTCACAATTGCTCTATCTCTCAAGTTCTGGCAATACCTTTGTAAATAACAGGAGAAGTAAGTAGATAGGTTTTGGATCTGAAAAATGTATATATGAGATCTGTGCATTGTTATTTTTATTGCACAAAACTCCAGGAAAATATACTGAAATGAAATGATATTATTCACAGGTCAGTTTATGAGTACTGTACAGTGTAGCTATTTTAGGCAAAATAAACTTGAGGACTTGCATGAGGAAATGTAATGAAAATAAAACCAAGAGCACTAAGAACTCTACAGGGAAAAAAGAACTGAAATATGGTGATATCTTACAAATTGGATAAAAAATACCTTAAGACAGCAAATAGTGATTCTGAAAGCAACACAAACAAAAATTATATTTATAGTGGTTGTTCGGGCTTCTTTTCATTAAAATGGTTGGACCAATTACTTGAATGATTGTGAACTATAGTGTGAGCTAACAAACTTTATGGAGCATGAGGAGGAGAGGGAGTTACATGGACAGTGGTCAGGGTCAGAATATGATTTTATTACTATGCAAGATATAGATAAACTATCAACATTGGAGGAAAGTGTAAGACTTAGGGTTAGAATCAACGGAAAGTTCAGCAGTTTGTTCAGTCTCTTGTGTCTGCCTTGCTGAAATTGAATGGTTTGTTAGTTAATTCACAGAGGCATTTAAATGTGAACTATGCTATCACAGATTTAGCTGCCCAAGGAAGGATGGTAAATTTAAGCTCCTGAAGGTCCGCATTAAACATGATGTAATTTTAAAGACAATACAATGTTTGTTTCAGTTCATTGTTTCTAATTACACCTGCCATTATGGGACTTGATCTTGGGTCTGTGAACTGTTAGTCCAAGACTCTAAATAAGACTTAGTTATTTAATTTTTGTTTCAATGCCATAGTCTGTATCCTCAGGAAATTCAATTCATAACTATAGAGCCAGAAAGTGATGTAAAAACTTTTGCAGAGCATTAGGATGAGAAGGAGTTACATGACAGTGATCAGGGTCAGAACATGATTTTATTACTTACTATTCTAGATATATATAAACTATTTCCATTGGTAGGCAGTATAAGACTCAGGGGTAGAATCGGGACTTGAGAAGGAATGCTCATACATACAGTCGATCATGGCAACTTGGAATTCTCCTTTGCAAATGACAATGGATGGTAGACTACGTTCATGATAAATCTAAGACTGATTCTGTTTCTTTACAAACAAGTGTTTAAAGGGATATGGAACAAAAACAAGTTATGCAGAGCCAGTTTACATAGCAGCCAAATTCTCATTAAATAGCAAAAAGAAACTTCAAAAAGTTTAATGACTGATTCTCACACATTTAATTGAACTGAGAATGGGCTGGCTGACAGGTATAAAGGATGATGCAGAAAGTTTGTCAATTAGGAAAATAGGGAACAGAAAATAGTGCAAACAATCAGTAGAACAAGCAGTGCCTTTGTCAATAATCTGAAACACTGACTTTCTCTTCACCACACACACACACACACGCACACACACACACACACACACACACACACACACACACACACACACACACACACACACACACACACACACTCTCACTCTCTCTCTCACTCTGACCTGTTTATCTGGTATGTTGCTTCACTTGGGATATGATGATGGATGAAAGCAAATGAGATGAAGAGATAGTGAATGTGATGGGTAAATATGATTAGAAATGTTTGCTTTGATGCACAGTAAATGCTGACAATGCCTATTTGACTTGAAAGGCTTCCTCCATATTCTAATTTCTATTTATTTCTTTGTAATGCCGGAAGGCAGATTTGAGTCAATTATCTCAAAAATTGTGAACAAATTTAAACCTTAAGTGTTATTGGCATACTTTTTTTAATCAATATACATTAAGAACAAAGTAAATAATCAAATTTGTTGATCCATGACTTTGCAGTAATAGATAAAATAAATTATTAGCTATTACTAATTATTAATTTTAAGATAGTTGCTTCTTTTCAATAATACTTTAAGGATTTTTCCATTATAATCAATTTGTACATTGGATAACATTTAACTTTTAACCTAAGATCTATTTGCACCATATTGTCTGAAATTAAATTGACTTCAAATTTAAATATTGGTCACGGCTCAGGAAAGTATACACAATATATGCATTTATTTCTCACATACCAAGAAATCAAAATAGATTCTATGGGCAAAATATTTAAATTGCCTGTTTTTCATAACCCTCTCAGAACAGGTTAAAGAAGGAAAGCTCCAGTTTGGACCTTGTATTAAATTTGGTGATTTTTGACGAGGCAACAATGGAGATTCTGCAATCAGCCTGAATACTCTCAGCCAAGATGATCTACACTTAGAAGAATGAGGGATGACCTTATTCAAGCATAGAAGACTCTAAGGGGTCTTGACAGAGTAGTAATTTGGATGTTTTCACTACTAGGAGAGTCTTGTACAAGGGAGCAACACGACAAGATTGAGGGGTGGTTATTCAAAACAGTGATAGATAGAAATTACTAATTGCAAAGGTTAGTGAATCACTGGAATTCTCTGCCCCAGCAGGTGATAGTAGCTGAATCATTACAAACATCTAAAGTGGAGCTAGACAAACATTTGATAGATCAAAAAATTGAAGAGTTTAAAGAACTAGCACAGAAGAGGAGTTGAGGCCAGAGTAAATGACCAATGATTGTATTAAATGGTGGGTTAGGCTTGAGGAACCTGGTAGTCTACTCCTGATCCTATCCATCTTCTTGTGATAACCCAATCACACATTACAATTAGGACGGTAAATTCTTAAAACTTGCTGTGGTGCATAATATATGGGGCAACAATTTTCCCATTAAAAATCTCTATGTGATGGGACAACAATGACTCCTTAAAAAGTATAATTAGTCATACCATTGCACAGTTGCAAGTCCAGAAAGGATGTTATGGAGACAAGATTAATACCCAATCATATGAATCTCTGCCTGATACTCTTGATCACCATCTCTACCCACAATCTTTCTTTTGTTGTTTGAAAGGTAGGGTCTCTGCCTCAATCTGGGATTCTTTTCAGGATGGAACTGTGGCAAGAAGACTTATTTGGGGAGAACTGTCTTTTGGTTCCTGCAATAGACACAAGCAGAATTCAACATTTACCTGGGTACTATAAATACACAAGGTGGGAGTACAAGGGCATTATCAGGCAAAATTAGCCTTCCCCTCAAGTCTTTTCCCCTCCTCCATGTGATCTTCCTGTCTAACACACAACAGAAATGGTCCTGTATCAAGGAGGAAAAGAAGATGGTATCTTCACTAACATCAGGTCAGTGATTTCCACCAGTACTCACTCCTCAGCAGGCATGTTGCCAAATCCTTTCACAATACACAGTTTCACAACACACACTTTAAAACCTCTAACTGATAATAAATTCTGCCATTTTTTTTTACTAATGTCCAGTTGGGGGTGGAGTGAGAGGATGGGCTGTGGGGGAAGAGAACAACACAACAGGTCCTGGTTTCATATGAAGCCTTACAGTACGTGTCACAACTCAGAAACGAAAGGGAAACAAAACTTAGTGTTTCCTGCTGTTTTCTTCTAGATTCCACAACACTATCACTCTTGAAAGCCAAAAGGGGGTTATTTTTATGATAGCTCTAAAATGAAGATAAAATATTGTTAAACATGAGCAATTAGCCTCCAAAAGTCCTCAGTAAATAGCAACTCTCAAACAGCTGAAGATGGATAGGCAGACAAAGATTGTGGCTCAGTCATCCTTAATGGATTTGCCACTTCAAACACAGGTTTGCTTCGTTAATAGGCCGCTTTACTATCTCACCAGTTGTAACAAATAGAGAAAAATTAGGCAGGGAAAGTTCTGTGTCATTAAGGCAGTTTTGCTGGAGTTTCTGTGCAAGTGGAGATAAAATTGGATAGGATGATTAAGTGTGTCCTTTCACGAAATCCAATATGGCAAGGGCAGGAATAATGAGTTGCAGTGTCTCCACAAAACAAAGCATAAAAAACTGTGACTGAGAAGAAATACTCCAGAGTAGAAGGTGAAGGTTGAACAGACGATTAGGGAAGATTTTTGGAAGGGGTCAACTAAATTGCTACGGATGGTGGACAAATAGGTGATGGAAGAATTAATTCAACAGTCCCCTAGATGGGTGCAATTCCAATAAAGAATGTTCTCTGGCTCAGTCTGTGACTTTCAGAGATATTGTCAAATGATCAAAATAGCTTCTCAAAAGCAGCAGCGTCTGTGAACCAAGAGGGACGACTTGTTTTCAGTCCAACAACTGCTCCAAGATATGTGCAGCTGGCTAGCGATTGAGTCTGGTGCCACTCACTGTCCCATGCCTTTTGTTCTCCCACCAACCAACACACTCTGTATCAACTGTCAGCAAGAGTACAAAGTAGGGAGCTGGTTCACTGAAGTTCATTTCACCACATGATACTGATGCTGAAAATATCACGTATGGTTTCTAAGTCACAAGGATATGATTAGTTTCTGATGAGCATCACCACGAAGTTGGCCTTGCTTTTGAATGCATAAATACATATTTATCATATTCCAGATTGAAAATGGCCTGTCAGCTCACATGAAAGATCAAACAGGTTAATATTATCAATAAAACAGGAGAGGCTATTGAAACCTGCTGGAACCAAACTGTGCACTAATTGAGCAAACAACAAACCACTGGACAAACTCAACTGGTCAGGCAGCATCCATGGCGGCAGAGGGACAGTCAACATTTCTCATAAATGTATTGATGTAGCCCCAAGCATTGACCATCCCTTTGCCTTCAGAGATGCTGAGTTTCTCCAGCAGTTAGATCTTGCTCTAGATTCTAACATCTAGAGCAAGAGCAGATACTTGAGTTTTCAAAGGAGGTACAGATAAGAATAGGTGAGGCTTAATTTAGTATTTGGTACAGCAAGGACAGGATGGTAAATGAGGTAAGAGAAAAGCTCCTCCTGACAGATGTGGGAAGTCATGGTCTCCTTGATGATGTCATTGGTGGAAAGTACTGACAGAGCAGGTCAAGGAAATGGAGCTGGTTTTGGACTTGCTCAGGTGATCCAGCAAGCTGAGAGCTTGATAGATGAGATTTTTACTGAGGTGATCACAACCAAGGTACAGGCTTCAAGTACAGGGATGACCACCAGGAAAAGTAAGGGAGGGTGGGTGGGTTAGGCAGTCAGTGCAGGGTATTCCTGTAACTATACCCCTTGTAGGGGGGCTAGCAGCATTAGTCAGATCTCTGGTACTGTGACCAGCTCTGAGGCTCAGAGGCTAAAGGTGCAGTAGAAATTGATAGGAGACTGGATAATGGGTGGCAGGGAAGATACTGGAGATTCTGCGGCACAGGGGGGAAGCTAGGAAGGTGCATTGCCTCATGGTTGCCAGGATTACGAATATCTCAGAGAGGCAAAGAGCCAGAGGTTATTTTACATGTTGGTATGAATAACATACACAGGTAGAAAAGGAATGATATTCTGCAGAATATGTATAGGGAATTAGGTAAGAAGTTAGGAGCCAGGACCTTGAAAGTAGTGATCTCAGGATTGCTAAAGGTACCATATGCTGGCGAGGTCAAAAGAGATAAATCAGATGCATTTGTGGCTGAGGATCTGGTGCTGAGGACAAGGATTCCAATTCTTAGACCATTGGGATTATTCTAGGGTAAAGGCAATGCATACAAGAGGGACGGTTTGCACTTGAACCAAAGCGAGCAATATCCTTGCAGGAAAATTTGCTAGTGCTACACGCGGGGTTACAACTCCATTGGCAAGCTGGTGCGACTCTGAGCAAGAGGAGGAGTATGCCATGGCATAAAGCAGTAGCCAGCAAAAGCAAGTTTAGTAATCAGGATAGCTAGGGGCACATAAAGGCAGAGAAAGGAATACCCAGTTTAACTGCATTTATTTCAATTCACCAGGTTTAACAGGTAAGACAAACTCAGAGCATGGATTGGCTCTGAGGACTGAGATGTTATATCCATAACATAAGCATATGGTAGCTGAGAGAAGGCAGTACTGGCAGCTCAATGTTCAGTAAACAGATGCTACAGGCATGACAGAGATACAAATAAGGAAGGAAGAATGTAACAGCAGTACTCAGCCTTGGCTGAGTTACTTTCACCAGGTTTACTCTATTCATTTTCATTAATACAATGCTGATTCTACGTCACTCACAGCAACCATTCTATAGCTGGTGTCTGAAGACGTATCATCTTGAACAAGTGATTCCTTTCAGCTTGAGGCTCAGGAAGATTAAGAAGAGTTCTACTCTGTATTTCATTCATCCCACATCAAAACTGAGCACTACTAGGCCCAAAACTCTGGCATGTGACATGCTTGGAGTTGGCTTCTGTCCAGTTGCCCTTATCTTAGCAAATATCAAACTTACTTATATCCCAACTAGGACACCCAGGTGTTTATCAAGATGATGTTGAGATAGATCTTATAATGACATCGAAAGCAGTAATACCTTTTTGGACTAACAATGTCTTAATTGCAAGACGAAAACTCTGAACTATAAGCTGTCGCATGATTTACAAAATAAATTACATTGAAATACATTGGAACTTTTCTGTGCAAAAATGCTTGAGAAGAATACATCAGCTTAATATTCATTGGCTCACCTATAAAACTGATTGCAATTAGTAGACAAACTAGGATTTTGTCAAAGGTTGATAGCTGAGTAGAATTTATCATATTAATTATTGTATCTTTATCCTTCAAGCTTGTTTTCTCTAGTTGTTCTTTGTATCATAACGTCTGCCATAAAGGTGTGATGAACTGCACCAATCGACATGATATATTACAGCTGGCACTGCAGGCAATACACAGCAGAAAATAAAACAGTCTGTCTAATAGATAGTTTTAAGTAATCAACAGTCTTTAGTTTTATAAGTAATGCTTCAGCTACAAAAAACAATATTTCAAGTATAGAATGTACAACATGCACCAGGTTCAAGTGTTTACTAAATTATATCCTACTTAGGAGACAAAATAAGTCACATATCTGCATGTCTTTTCTGGTCATCAGTACTTCAAGTACAAAACACTGCCCACTGGCTTTCAAGAAAAAGCAAGTTATGTGGAAATTTAAGACATCCTTGCAAATGTCAGCGAAACATTGATCTAATGATAAATGGCAGTGTGATAAACGATAGAGCACTTTATAATTTATGAAAACAAATAACAGCTGCCTGGAATACGACACTGCCTGGTCCAAAAGCGTCTAATTTTTTGTTCCGTTGACCGTAACTTGGATATACAAGTTCATTATTTCTTCAGACAGCTGCTGATTATAATTTAAGAAGGCTAATAATGACTATCAATTCAAAGAAGTTATCAATCACATTTGTACAACACAAAATTTCCGAATACAACTGTGATATAATTATTTCTCTCATTTTCTTAATGATAAATGCATAATCTGCACAAAAATTACTTATGCAAAATCCATCCAGGTACAATTAATGATATTCTGGCATGAACAGGAAATTTTCTGAAATAGCAAATCTGCAAATGATATTGAATTTACTCAATAAAATCAATATATCAACTTAATTGAGATCAAATTGATCCTTAAGGTTTCTTCACACTTTCTAGGTGTCCATGACTTGATCACACATTCAATCCATGAGTTTGGATGAAATCTATCATCTATTTCATCCCAGAAATGCCAGCCTCTTGCTTTGCTATGGTACCTATAAATTAAGTTACACTTTTGTGAAAATGTATAGGAGAAAGGGTAACCTAAACAAACAGAACACCTGAACGAGAAAACGAAAGTACTGTTTTCATCCATCCCTTAAGAAATACCATGACTGAGGATACAAGCTGCTGGCAATTTTCCAAATCAACCACAACCAAAGAACGGAACAGAACCTCTAATCCTCTAGTTCAAGACAATTCATTAAATCGAGATACAATACTTTGCGTGATGCAAGGATACAAATTGACTGTATGAGAAACAAACGTGCACAAACCTCTGTCCTATTCACTTCTGTTATTGGATGCAGCAACTTCATGGAAGTTGTGTGTTATAGCAGTGAAATGATTGAAATTTATCTTACAATCCCCACTGAAGTAATGGGGGGAGAACCTTCCATTCACCAATGAACCACCCAAGCTCATAAACCATGAAACCTTTCTGAGCGTCACTGGCTTGTTCCCCCAATTGACTCGCTCGAGAACTGGCAACTCTCTGCCCAGGAACACCAAATGTTAAAACAGCCATTTAAATCAAATCCATGCACGCACCTTTGGCTTTCAGAAACATTCAAACACTATTCCTAAATTAATTGTTTCATAAATTTAATACACCATAAGACATCAAAACACAAATACACTAAAATAATCTGAATTAAATCAATTTCATTACTGTTCATAAAAAGGAAACATAAGTGTGCATACCATTTCTTTCCATTGAAATCAATGGACCTGCTGGACATGCAATATTTTATTTTAATGCAAGATCAGTGGACAGACTGCTCGGCCCGAGTGCTGCAAAATCTGTGAAGTCTGCTTACTGTGATTTCAAATGTGTGCAAAAGATGTTTTGGGTGATTTACTGCAGAATGTGGGAAGCTAGCTTGGGATTTACTGGAATTATCAAATCTTAGATTGACAGAGATATGCAGGAGGATTTCAGAAATCTTCCTGATGAGTACAATAAATAGGGGAAGAACAAGAATAGGTCCTCAAGCAACCTAATAAAACATGACCAACTTTTGATTTTATAGTACAGCCATTTCTTGATGCATTGAAGAATGCTAACCTTCATGTTCAGGTATGGAGTTCCGGAGTTCTTTGACACTATCATATACTTGTAAACTGTTATTATTGCCCAGGTTAGTTTAGTTTAGTGTTTTATTTTTTTTTTATATATTTTTTTTCACATATTTTTAATATATTTTTTTCTTTTTTAATGGTTATTTTTGTTTTTTTTTCATATAATCATGTGGACTTGATTGATTAAGATATTCTCTTCTGTTGATGTTTAGTAGGATATTGTTATCTTATTATCAATGTGATTTCAAGTCTATTGTATTCACAACTTACTTATTACTATGTTATTTTTTTGTGTATATATGAAAATCAATAAAAAGATTGAAAAAGAAAAGAAGAATGCTAACCTGACCCACAACACAGCACATTAACACAGCAAACAAAAATCAGCAAGAAGAAACATTTTCAATACGAAAACCTGTTTTCCACTCGTAGGTGCAAGGGTATGTAACAATACAGTAGATATAATAGCCGAGATATTGCACAAAACACAAGGCCAACTGTTTCTGAATGTCACTCACTTTCAAAATTCACTAAGCATTTATGCTAGTTTAATCAATTATATTGGAATCTGGGCAGAAAATAAATACAAGTACAAGTCATCACTGGGTAATGAACAAGTTCTGCTTTCTCATATATTCATAACTGTATACTATACATTAGTCAGAAAGTATACAAAAATGAGAAAGAACAATTAATAAATATGAACAGAAAGATGAAAATATGAAAAGGTATCAAATTTAATATTATGGGAACGTGTTCATATGTGGGAATGTGCATGTGTCAAGCATTCATTACCTGAGGAAATCCTATAGGTAGAAAACCCTGCTCTACAGTCTTTTAAAATCCTTGTTTTGAAGAATTCCATACTTCATAATCAGACATATTACCAGTCTCCACAAACAACCACAAAAGGATTTAAAAATTTCCCAGTATAACTTAGTTACTTCTGCATGAAATAAAACTGTCCCTAATAATCACTCATTATTTATATGGTGCTGTGAGAAATATCAAAATTAAAAATAATCTTATAACCTTGTACATTTTTTAAATCATTTATAGTAGGAGTGGTGCAAAATTTGTATTCCAATAACATGAAAAAGAACACAGCCTTTATTTTCACACTGGGATGTCTACTGTTTGTCTGGAAAATGCCAATGGTTTAGTTAGTAAATTTGCAGACAACGTAAAGGCTTTATTTATGTGTTTGGAGGTATAGCATGGACTAGGCCTCGGAGTCACATCACTCAGCAAACCTCAACACCCCGCAAGTTAATCCCAACCAAATCACAGACCAATTTACAATGACTAATTAACCTACTAACAGGTACTTCTGTGCACTGTGAAAGGTAACTGGAGCACCTGGAGAAAGCCCATGCATTCCACAGGAAGGATGTACAGACTTCTTACAGAGGTCACTGGAACTGAATTCGGAACTCCAACACCCCAGGCTCTAATAGCGTCACACTAACCACTACGCGTATAGCATTCTCGATAGTGTACAACAATGATTCCTAGCAGGGGGCATTTGGGGAAATCGAAATTGTTGAGGTGTTCTTGAGTGGGGGTGGCAAGTGGCACCTGAACTTGAGGCACGAGACTTGATCGACCGTCAGTAGAGCAGGCAATTGTAAAGAAGAGGATGAGGTGCTGGACCACAGGGAGAGCCATAGCTTCTGCAGGCAGTGAGCACTCATTGTCACAACACATCTGAACCTCGGCACTCTAATCCAAATTTACCAACCAAACAAACGTTTTTGGGGAAGCATAAATTAACAGCCAGGGTGCCTAACAGTTCCACCCAACTTGTGGCATGGAATGAGTTCATGAAATTTAACAGTTGGTAAGTCAAGTACACCCTCTCAGCTTTCTCTACAGATCTATGGAAAACAGGTCACACAATGATATCGCACTGGCCAGAACCAAACAGTGAAATAGAGCCAATCTGTGAACCTGCAGACCCAGAGGAATTGTCTTGAGGTGTTCAAAGTGACCTCGGCTTCATACATGTGGTCAGTCTTCGGGGCTTAGAGACCTTCTGTGATTGGTCAATTATGCTGACTGGAATAGTATGAAGGTAGCTTGCTGACACCAGCTCTATCCTGACTAACATTCAGATTCCAATCTGAATCCTTGTCAACGTAATTTTCAATGTTGTGATCGTCTTTTACATCACCTTGCCGTTCCTTTGCGCGCCACTATTATCATTCCATCCATGTCAATTCGCTGCCATCATCAACATCCAATAGGTATTCCCAGTTTCTGTTGATTGATTTTAATTTAACCCTATTAAAGATGGATAAACATATACAGAGCAATCTCTATAAGTCTGGAGGTCGTGAAGCCTTGAATTCTAATTTTGCTAAGAAACAGAAACTACAGAAAGTGTGTCAATACAATGTTACATACCTGGAGATTGGTTTTATTCCACTCCCCTCAGATCAGTGAAGCCCCATTTCTAATACTGCACTGTCTAATGAAGTCATGAAGCCATCAAGATTGCAGGAACATTTCTGTAAAAGACACCTTGAAAAGGCTACTTTTGGTACCTTATGTTCGGAAGATGAAAGAAGCATTTGAAAAGTGTTGCACACTCAAGTCATTTGCCAAGAAAGCTAAAAATGACCTTGATACTGGTCTCATTGCTTCTTATAAAATTTCTAAAATGATAGTAAAGTGTAGAAAATCTCATGCAATTGGTGAAAGATTAATAATGCCTACTGTATCAGAAATGCTCACTGCTGTTCTCAAAATAGATATCAGTACTTTAAAATCAATTCCGAGTAATAATTCTGTTGCTCATCGTATTGATGAAATGAGTGAAGACTTTGAGTATCAACAATGCACAGAGCTACAAAAAACAGAATTTAGAATACAACTGGGTGAGTCAACTGTGCAAAACAATGAGGCATTGCTAATAGCATATGTATGGTTGATCAAAAATGAAAAAAGTTTATGAAGAGATTCTATTTTGTAAAAAGTTAAAAACAAATATCAAAAGAGAATCAATCTACAGCGAGCTCAAAATGTATATTGAGGATAAAAGCATTCCAATTAGGAACATGATTTCTTGTGCAACAGGTGGAGCACCATACATAACAGGTCACCATACTAGTTTAGTGGCATTTATGAAAAAAAAATTCAAAGTCTGTTTACAATCAATGTCTGTAATTCATCATCAACATCTTGCAGCCGAAAACCTCAGCCAATGACTTTTTTCAAGCTGGAATCTGTTGTCAACAAAATTAAAGCTCATCTATTAAATATCAGAATATTTCACTAGTTATGCCAAGATAATGATGAAGTGTTTGAAAACGTGCTTCTTCACACTGAAGTGCACTGGTTGTCAAAACACTGCTGCTTAAAACATTTCTTTGATCTTTTTGACACTGATTGAATTTTTGATTTAAGTCAACAAGAGCTTGAGAAACAAGTTTGAACTTCTATGTGGAGATGTGACATACCTCGTTGATCTGTATGACAAAATCAACATTCTCAACATGAAAATGTAGGGCGAGAATTTCAACTTAATCCAGGCAAAAGTGCAGTGTCCATTTTTATCAGAATATTGGAAGTACATAATCAAAACATTGGGAAACAAATGTTCTCACAGTTTTCCTATATGGAAAGTTTGGCACCTCTTTCACAGCTGGTGATTTGCAAGAGTACTACTTACCCCTGCAGTCACAGAAGAAGGATTTTCAGAATTGACACCAGGAATTGAACAACCTGGAAATTCCAGAATAAGTAATTAGACCATTTCTTTGCAAGGTGGAAGAACATGAATTGAGCTTGCAAGAAAAAAATATTAGAATTCACAATGAAGCAAAAATGATTTTTCAAAAATGTTAGCTTTTGTTGTATGTGGCTACACTGTCCTATGAAGTTTCCTGTTCTTTGGAGAAGAGCCAAACTGCTCTTTGTTGCTTTTCCATCCTCCTACCTTATTGAAAGGGGCTTCAGTGCAGTGAACCACATACTCACAAAAAAACAGAAACCTTGGACATTGTTAAGCACGGGTACTTCAGGCTTTTGCTGAACCAGATATTTCAATTCTTGCTAAAAGCCATCAAATTCAGGGATCACAATGATATTGAAGCTGCTGTACAGAGCACAGGTATTGTGTAAACTAGGTTTAAAGACAAATAAAAATTTAAAGCAGAATTATTTTTATCATGTTAGCCTATGGTAGACATGTTTTTACAATATGGAGATGTCAAAATGTCTAATATGAGAAGACATGCACTTAAGATGACAGGGAGTCTCATCTCAGTACACCTTTACACAGATTCTCCAGGGATATGTCCAAAGGCTTTGGGATTAGGTACAGTACCACACATCCGTCTTACCTCTAGCAATGAGAGGCTTGGTATAGATCCAGTTGAGTTAGTGACCAGGTAGTAATTACACTATAGACAGGGGAAGGGGTGAATGTTCATGTTGATAGACTCCACCCTACCAAGACAAAGGAAGCTGCTCTCCTGTCTCTAGCTCCCCAAAGACAAATGGATGTAGAAGACATCTGCAGCAGAAATTTGCTATCTCTTTGTGCAGACATCCATATAGGCACTGTACCTAAACTGGTCTAAAGGGTTTAAGCTCATTGTCCCAAAGAACTTCCTTACGTCTCCAAGCAGCAGCTGGTTATTCCTGATTTGCTGAGGACCATGGTATTTGGTTGGTCACATGCTCTCTACACAAGAACACTAAATGCCCACAAGTGGAGTAAACCAGTACACTGTCTTCAAGTTGACAATGAAATGTCTGCCCCTGACATTTTAAGTAATATTGGCAGTCGGCCTGTGGAACAGTCCATCCAAATGGGTAAAGTAAAACCTACGTGTTCTGAGAGTACGATGTCACTATTGTGTTGCAAATCAACGAGGCTGAGAATCTGTCAGAGAACAAATTTTGAAAAATTAAACAATTTTCAATGTCATTTGGTGAGGAGGAATTGTTTTTAAAATGGTGTAAAGATGAACAAAAAGGCTACTGAAAGGCAGAAGGCAAGTTTCCTTTTAAGGACCATGATATCCAAAAATGGAAGCAATGTTGCTCAATTCTGGGTTAAGTCAATTTTCAACCACACAACTTTTTTGTGCGAAGGAGTTTGAAGATTCTTATGGATTTTTGGGTGCACGTGTAAGTATGTGTGCTATTTAAAAGAGTTGAGATAAAGGGAATGCAAATGAACAGTTAGAAAAATGGCTGGTACAACAGAATAGGCCTTTCAGTGTGTGATTTAAGACCTGAGGAGTGTGAGAGAGGCTTCCAGTTGTGTGTCATGGATGCACATGGGGGTATGATTCTGAAGTGCCAGATCACATGCCTTTACATATCCAACATAATGAAATTTATTTTAGAACTATTACCAGGAAGATAGGAGTTAATCATACAGGTAATCTCAATAGCCACCTCCTATCACATTTAATCTACAGCACCATCTCAGGTATAAAATTTTGATACCAGTATCAGTAAATGGTCAAGGAGGGAGGGGCTGGTGTTAGTGTCCTGCATAGCTTTCTTTGCTGCTAGAATGGTTCTGAGAATATACCAATCTTGTGACTTGTTGAGAGCTTCCTTTCAGGGCAAATTACCTGAGACTAATTAGAACAGAATAAGTAGGCAGATATTGAGTCACTAATGATCAAGGCTTCACATTTAGAGTTTAAGGGCAGCTCTAGACAGTCAAAATGTGATAGAGTATTTTCACTATTTTAGCTATCCCAATACTGCATCTAAACCAAGCTGACTTAAATCGAGACATGTTTACTTTGAACTTTCTATTTAGGATAATCCAATTTCTAGATGTGTTTGTTATTATCGGCAACAATATTTTTAGGTATAATTTATTCTGTCTCCTTTGGATTTAGCCTTCTCAGGGGACGCGTTCCAAATTTGCAATATCCTGCAAGGAAAACTTATAACTTTGATTAAGGATATATCTTCTAATGCAGTGCTGATCATCCAATAAAAGAGGTTAGCTTCCTTGTTTCTTGATATTTTAAAGACGTGTCCTTGCCTCTTTTTTGTCTTCTTTACAGAAACATAAATAACATCTGTAACAAGCCTTTCTTCATAGCTTTCTTCCCTCTGGCTGGTATTATCCTGGTTGTTCTTCTTTGATGCTATTCCGTCACTGCTCTGTTCTATCTGAGATAGGGTGCTTAATGTACTTCAAACTGACCAATGATCTGTACAGTGCTGTCTAATCCAATGTCCTTCAGATCAATCCTAGTACATATGTTGACATCTGGGGCCACAAGTTCGTTTTTACAGCTCCAAACAAAAAAACCTCTCATTGTTCTCAAAATGCTTAATAGCTTTCTTTGATGCTGCAAAAGGAGGATACATTTTGCAATAAATCATGATAAAAGGCAGTTTAACATTATTTAATGTGAATACTATAAAGAAAAAAAAACACCTAAGAAGGGATGGAACTTTGATGGGACGATGGTCAGCAGAGAATACTCAATAGTTGGTATTAGACATGGTGGCTGAAACCCTGTTTCTGTGCCATCACTGACACAATATGCTTTTGAAGAAAAAGGCTTAATACAGACTAGAGTAATTTTACACACATTTATTTGATTCTTATGCCTGTTGAAACATCTTGTTTCTGCATTCCTTGGTGGGATTTTTCTTCTCCCCTGACCTTCTCCACTGCAGAACTTCACAAATGATATCAGCATAGACTGAGAGTTACATAGCTCTGATGCAAATGCAAATAGATCTTATGGCCCAACTCATCCATACAGACCAAACTGCCTTTCTGAGCTAGTTTTATTTGTATTTACCCCATATCCTTGTAAACCTTTCCTATCCATGTACCTATCTGAATGACTTCTAAGCATTATTGTACCTGTTCTTACAATATCTGTTGATAGTTTGTTCCACATGATCACCAACCAACATGTAGAAAAATGGTCCTAACATCTTGTTTAAATCTTGCCCCTTTCCCTTTCACCTTAAATCTTTTTTAAAACTCCCCTATCCTTGGAAAATGGCAGTAACCATGCACCTTATCTATGGCCCTAATGATTCCGTATGCCTCTGTAAGGTCATCACTGCTCAGCTTCTTACCCTCTGAGGAAAAATGTCCCAGACAATCCAGTCTCTCCATATAACACAAGCCCTACAGCCCTTGCAATTTTTTTCTGTAACCTTTATAGATTAATGGCATCCTATCTATAGCTAGACAACTATAATGGTACACAATACTCCAAAGGTGATCTCCAAAAGACCATAAAATATAGGAGCAGAATTAGGCCATTTAGCCCATTGATTCTGCTCAGCCATTTCATTATGGCTGATCCATTTCACTCCCACCCCAATCTCCTGCCTTCTCCCTACAACCCTTCATGTCCTGCCTAATTAAGAATCTGTCAACTTCTACCTTAAATATATCCATTTACTTGGCCTCCACAGCCACCGGTGACAATGAATTCCACCATTCTCTGGCTAAAAGAAATTCCTCCTCATCTCTATGCTAAATGGATATCTCTCAGAATAGAGAGAGGCTGAAAGAATAGAGGCTGTGCCCTCTGGTCTTAGACTCCCCTACCATAGGAAGCATCCTCTTCACATCCACTCTATCAAGGTCTTTCAACATAACTTTAGGCTTCAAGAGATCCCTCCTCATTCTTCTGAATTCTAGTGAGTACAAGTCCAGAGCCATCAAACACTCCTCATATGATAAACCTTTCAATCTCAGAATCATTTCCATGAACCTCTTTTGAAGCCTTGCCAATGTCAGGGAGGCCCAAAACCATTCGCAATACCCCAAGTGAGGCCTCATCAGTGCCTTATGAAGCCTCAACAATACATCCTTGCTTTTATATTCTAGTCCTCTCAAACTGAATGCTAACTTTGCATTTGCCTTCCAGACTCAAGCAGCTATCTTAACCTTTAGAGAATCCTGCACAATTCCAGGTCCCTTTGCAACTCAAGATTTTTTTTGAATTTTCTATTTAGAAAATAGTCTATGCTTTTATCTCTTCTATCAAAGTGCATGACCATTCAATTCCTGACACTATATTCCATCTGCCACTTCTTTCACCCATTCTCTTAACCTGATTAAAGCCTTCTGCAACCCCTCTGTTTCCTCAACACTGCCTGCCCCTCCACCTATCTTTGTATCACCCATAAACTTGTCCACAAAGCCATCAATTCTGTCATCCAGATTACTGACATATAACATAAAACATAGCGGTCCCAACACAGACTTCTGTGGAGCACTACTAGTCACCAGCTACCAATCAGAAAAGGCTCCCTTTATTCCCACACTTTGCCTCCAGCCAATCAGCAAAGGCTCTATCTATGCTAGAATCACTCCAGTAATACCATCATCTTTTAATTTATTAAAATGACTCTTGTATAGCATCTTGTCGAAGGCCAGTGTCTTGGACAGTTGTAACAGTTGGGCAATACATAATAATTCTCCCTCGTGAAGTTTTCAACATAGACTGTGATGCACCATGAATAACTCTCAGAGACGGGAGGTGAACGATAGGCTTTTATTAGCAGCAAAAGGGAGCACAACATCTCGGAGACTGAGGAAGGAGCAGTGCCTCCAATTGCCTTTATACAGGGGTCTGAGGGAGGAGCCACAGGAGCAGTCAGCAGAAGGGCATGTCCAGACAGGTATACATAGTTTGCTACAAACTGAAAATCAGCAATTCTCATGCAATTACAGAACAATCATGATCAACTCAGTGGCATTTAAAGAGCCAAAGCTTTGAACTCACTACATTTTCCCATAGATCCACAATGCCACACATTTATCCATGGATGCTCTAGTTACAGTCACTCTTAGTTCCTAGCCTCAGGACCATTCCAGGATTATGCCACTGATCTCTGTCATCACTCAAAGTTTGTGAGGCATGGACACATAAGGGAGGTCATCCAATATCCATGCTCAGTGACAGATTTCATTTACTACTCCTTCTGTCACCCAACTCTGCTTTAAAGGCCATTCAGAGATTAGACTGTAATTCACAAAACGAGTGATAGTGCTGGAACGCTGAATGCATCTTACACCTTCAAAGCATCCTGTATGCATGAAAATGAGATTATAATTTATTCATTATTTACAAGGTGAACTGTTTCAATATGTGAACTCTCTCATGAAGTGTCAGTCTCAAACTCCTACAGACAAAATAGAGTTGTCACTGGGAGAGCTAATTTCAAATTACCAGTTTGGAAGCAGTTACTTCTTCAACCTGCGTAACACACCACCAGGGAAGAAAAACGCCAGAGTGTCATTTGGTATAATTTCCTCCAACATTTCAGAGCACCATTATACTAAATGAGTTAAGATGATCTTCCTTGCCAGTATACTTCTCCATTAAGAAATTTGCATTGATTGTAATCATTTTATCCTTTGGGAAAATCTTGTTTATCAACTGTGTTTGTTACAGAGCAAAACTATTTAATTTCAGTTTTCTTTGAATCTGACTTCTCCCATTAATTTTCTGAGTAAAGTATTTCTGGGAATAACTTAATGTGTTAGAGAAGTATTTTAATTAGGTACAACCTAGCTTCTAGTATTTTTTTTGTTAGTTCTCATCGTGGTTCCAACTGGATGCACTGCAGCTCCCCACATGCTAATTACTTGCAGTTTGGTATCCACAAATGCAAAGTACATGACAATTGAGTGAAAATACTGAAATTCAGTCACACGGGCTTGTTTTTTTCAGTGCCAAGTAAATGAAAATCAATTATCTCTGGAACAGATTACAACTGCAAACATTTTCTGGTTGAATCAGATCATTCTAGAAATTCAACCAGCCACTTCTAGCCTCAGATCTCACTCAGGAAGATGACCCACTTTTCATGCTAAGCACGCTAAGGAATTTTATTCCCTATGCAGCAATCCTTTGAACAGTTCCAGGGAAATGAGGTCACATTGCTATAAGCATACCTAACACTGGAAACTTACAAAGCAACCAAGGGCACCTCCTTGGTGCAGGCATTAGAAATGCACACAGTGGACCCCTTACAATTTAGGCACTTCTAGCTCTTCTCAGACTCTGTGCCCACCACTCCTCGACCTCTCCCAATTCACCAGATTTCCAAGGTAGGTCAATATCTCCATTCGCCAATATTTCGATTAACATTCATGAGGTTCCAATGGGAGATCTGACTTATCCTTCCCCAAGATCAGAATGGGTTTCTGATCCTTTTCCCTAGCCCCTATTAGACCTTGAAAACACCTTCAAGCCAACAACTGGACTTCCTACAATTAACAGCCACTAACAACACCTCCCCCCACCCCAATGCAGCAGATTCACTCATCAACACCTGGTCAGACATCCAATTCTTGACGGCCCCATTAAGATTTCTAACCCTAAATCCAGGTCCCTATTGGACTTCTGACCCTAAATGTGGGCCCTCTCTCTTCCTTACCACCACCCACTCCACACAGACCCCCAACCCTGTAGTAGATACGACAACATGCAGTTAAAGAAAGAATAGTTACTGGAGACAGTGAAATATGACAGAATTTAATTTCCTCTCCTTTATTCCCTTCTGGGGCAGCATGTAAAAGAAAGTGTCTGACAGAGTCTTTCAACTGATCTTGATGCCTTGTGGCTGGTGCTGTCCTAAATTTTGTCATTATTAGCCTGTAATCAAAAATGCTCTATGGCAGAACAACATTAATTTGCTTCTTCCAGGGACAGTTTCTGCACTATCTTAGTTGAGATGTTGGTATTACCTGTTTGAAGCTGAGATTCAGCTTATTCAAACGTAACATGCCATGTTTTGCTGCAAAAGTCTGCAGGGCCTGTATCAGGACTGTGATGGATTTCTTTCTGCTTACTTCGATAAGTATAGCTCCAATGATACACAAACAGCTCAACTTCACAGAAGCTTGTTTAACTGAACTACCCTAAATTCTCACTACTATCCTCCAGAGCTCTATTGTGTCTGTTTGCACCACAAACAAAAACACAACACAATCCATTGGAGTCACTGGCATTTCTTCTAGGATAGGACATTCTCTTGTACAAGCAATACAGATTGACCTTAAAATATAGGAACACAATTAGGCCCCTTGAGTCTGCTCCAGTGATTTCATCTGAACTAGAGGGGAACAAATATCCTGGCTTGAAGATTTGTTAGTGCTGTTCAAGAGTTTAAGCTAGAGTGATAAGGGGATAGGACCCTGAACAGTAGAGTGGCGGATGAGAAACTCAAGGGAAACTCAGAGAACAATGAGAACAAGTTTACTCATGAAGATAGTCAAGAACTCAGTAAAGGAACAAAAAAGTAAACTGTTTTTATGTTAATCCAATTGACTTAACTGAGAGCATGGATTAGCTCTGGGGACTGGGATAACAGAAACAATGCTGCTGGAAGGGCTGGGTTGGCTCACTGTTCCCAAACACAGATGTCACAGGTGTGACAGAGATGCAGGTGGGAGAGGAGGGTTAGGTGCCTTTTTGATGGACGAGGACATAACAATGGCCCTCAGAGGATAATTATGGAGGATTATCCAATAAGGCCATATGGGTAGGATGTACAAACAAAGGGATGATCATCCTGATGGGATTGAAAGATCAGCCAGGTAGAGAGATTGCAGCTAGCTGTAAATATAATATGGCAGTATCAGTTGATTATAACTCCCCTAATATTGACCTAGTTGGATGGAGTGGAGCTTGTGAAATGTGTTCAATAGAGCCTTCTTTATCAATATATAAAGAAACCTACTAAACGGGGTGCAACGAGAAAAAAGTAGTGAGATAATGTACATGAGTTCAATGACCATTTAGAAATCTGCTGGCAGAGAAGAAGCTGTTTCTGAAACAATGAGTGTGCGTCTTCTGGCTTCTGTACCTCCTTCTCAATGGTAGCAATGAGAGGAGGGCATGTCCTGGACGATGGGGGTCCTTAATGATAGATAATGCCTTTTTGAGGCATTGTCTTTTGAAGGTGTCCTCGATGGTGGGGAGGTTAGTGCCCATGATGGAGCTCATTGGTTTGCAAATTTCTACAGTTTTTTCTGATCCTGTGCAGAAGCCCCTCCATACCAGGTGGTGATGCAACCAGTTAGAATGCTCTCCATGGTACATCTATAGAAATTTGCACGAGTCTCTGGCGATTGTCCTGTGGGAGCATGTCTTATTCTGATTGTCAAAAGCCACTTACACTGTGATTGGTTAGTTTAGAAAGTGTAGCCGCTTTTCCCATTGGATAGCTGCCTGGTATCCAGTTTCAAACGTCCTGGGTATATAAAATAGCACATGGAAAGGGCTTGCTCTCTTCTTCCTTCAAGGCAAGACCATTGGGAAGCTATGCTCTGTGTGAACTTTTAACTAAGTATGCTTGTTGAATGCATGTACGTGGTTTTGTATTGTCTGTAACTTGGGGAAAATGAATGTTTGCTCTAATTTTTACTGTCTGTAAATAAATGATTAATACACCTATATGAAGTCAATGCATTTCCTGTCTCACTTTCTGGACCCACAAACCTGATTGAATACAATGACATACCAAGACTCTTCAAATTCCTAATGAAATATAGTTTGCTTTTATGTTTTCTTTGTAATTGCATCAATATATTGGGTCCAGGATATAGTAGATATTTAGAAACTGCTCACCCTTTCCACTGCTGACGTGTATTCCCTCAACTTCACCTTCCTGATATTCACAATCCATTCCTCGGTCCTACTGACACTGAGTACAAGGTTGTTGGTGAAAGGGGCAGAAGTGTCCAGTGACAATAACTCTATTAACTTTAAACCAGTTTATGGAGAAGAATATGATGGGTTTATAGGTTAGGGACCAGAACTGAGGCTGAGTAAATTTTGGAGCCATTAGGGAGGATTTTGCAGAGGGTGATTGGGTGAGATTGTTTGCTGAGAAAGGAGTAGGAGGCTTTTAAAGTGTATTGAGTGTAAAGTGTTAAGAGTCTATGACCTTCACATTTCTCTTAGGGATTAAGACAAAGCTGGCAGGTTTCAGGAACCCTGGTGGATTAGAGATATTTGTTAATATGTATATTGGTGCATATGTGAAATGAGCTGCCAGAAATTGTGGTTAAGGCAGATACATGAGCAAAATTTTAAAAAAAAACATATAGATAACTATATTGATAGAGAGGTTTAGAGGGCCATGGGCCAAGCTCAGGCAGATGGTATTAGCTCAATTGTCAACACAGTCAGCGTAGATGTGTGGGGCCAAAGGATCTTTATCCTTGCTGACGTTATAACAAATTGTCAAGGATACTTCATCCATACCTGCCAAACCTGTGATTTCCATCACCAAGATGGAGAAGGACAACATGGAAATATTATTTAAAAATTCCCTCCAGGTCACACTATCTTGACTTGGAAATATATCCAAATCTAGTCCTCCAATGTTGGGTTCTTCCTGAATTCCCTACTCAACAGCACTATAGCTTGCCCCCAGTTTGGGAACTTCAGTGGCTCATAGCAATACCTCACTAACATCTTCCATGTAATTCCTTCCATAGTCGATAAATGAATGATAGTATGTAAGCCAGGTTTTTTGTACGCATTACTGTTTGCAAGATTCATAAACAGGCTTCTGTTGAAAGTCAAAATTATGGTGAAAAACTGAAATGCACAGTAACTGCATATTAGCTGAAAAGACTGAACCAGTGTGATGCATCTACAAATTGCTCTGTGAGATGATTACTGTGTATCACCTCATGTTCTAGTCACAGATAAATTACTCAAGGAAACGAGGAAAAGTACATGCCAGATGATATATCAAAGGCTAATACCACTATTTACTTTAGAACACTATTAATTCATTTTTAAAATGTCAGTGGACATGGCATGCTGATAGAAATTTATTAATGGAAAAGGCCAGTAGAGTAGAGAATTCAATATACAGCTCAAAGCCGTATGCAGTATTTTGATGATTCAGTTTTGGCAAAACTCAATTTTTGGCTCACAAATGAAAGGCAGCCGGATAACCTGCAACTCATTTTTGTGATTATAATATCAAAGACACAACCTGTAAAATAATGTGATTTATACCCTGTTACGGGGAAGTTAATTTAATCCAACCACCAAGGTGCATTTCCTATCATATCTTCTGTTAAAGTTAGACAGCAACAAGGAGATTCCTGAATACTGGAAGTCACTCAGTCGATTCCATATTCACATAAACTAACACTCTTATATGACGAAAGGGTCTTGGCTTGAAACATTGACTATATACTCCCCTCCATAGATGATGCCTGATTTACTGAGTTCCTTCATCATTTTGTGTGTGTTATATACGTTCTCTGTGTGGACAGATAATTAGTTCCATAGGCTTAATGCTAGGGATTCCCAACTTTTCTTATGCCATGGAACCTTCCATTAACCAAAGGGTCCATGAACCCCAGATTGGGAACCCCTGCCTTAGGCACCAACTGCACTTTGGCACCGTTCGAGCCAAACTGTGATTTACAGTTTGGAGATCGATTGAGTGATCGAGTGCTTTGCTGTCTCAGAGAAGATTCTAGCTCTAACCCTCAAGACCTTGAAATGAAGAAACTTCCCAAGACAGGATGCGAGCCGATGATAAACTCCATTTCACCAATTAAATCTTCCATTATTCACCAACTAAATTGATAAGGAAGATTGAAACATTGCACCTAATGTGAAAGGAAGGCAAGTGTTAGGGTTAGGGTTAGGGTTCACCTAACTGGTTATCTGCCTTTTGATTCCTCTGCTTCCAGAGGAGCCTGTGTGGCCCATCGTTGTACCCAGAGGGTAGGTACTGTGCTCGAGCCACGGCTCTCTCTTTCAATTATGTTGGAGGATGATAACCAGGTTCTGGGCTTATGAATTTGGACTATGCATTTATTCTGTCTTATGATTTTTATATTCTGTGTTTTGGGCCATTCTTTCTCTTTCTTTTGTGAAGAGGGAGGGGGTTTGGGGGATTGATGTTCTTGTTGCATTTCATATGGCGGAGGGAGGTTTGGTGAGCAATATTGTTGCTGAATTTTTGTGCGGGAGGAGGGGGTTTGAGAGGTGGATGACCATGATGCCATTCTTTTTTTTGTGCGGGTAAGGGTGAGAGGGTTTGATGTTTCTCGTTCAACTGAGCTCCTTGATTTTTTTTTGTTTCACGGCTATCTGGAGAAGAATCTTAGTGTTGGTATATTGCATACATATTTTGATAATAAATGAACCTTTAAACCAACAAAAAGTAAATTTAGAATCTGCATTTAGATAGGATCAAAGGTCCAGCAAAAGCTTCCAAACTAACTGGATTTCTTCTTAATTGTCAATTACAAGAGGAAAACATTCTATAGTGCAAAGCTCAGTTCATTGTTGTTAATGTAATCCACTTAAGGTGGGGAAATGCATCCACTACTTGACTTAGAATACTTACTATGTAAAGGAGGAAATCCATTCCAGACAAATCAAACTCTTTCCTTATTAACATAGCACAACAGCAATTCTTATAGCATAAAAAGTGCAACTTCTCAGGACACAGCCACTTCTGTTCCTCAGTTACTTACATAGCTTCTACTCCAAAAGCCCTCACAAGCTGGTCATATCTGCAAAGCATGCCTGACAAAATAGAGGCAGCAGCACCAGCTGAGACAAATAAAATGGTATGAGTTGTTAGAATATGCATGCATTAAGTTTCATCAATCTCTTTTCTGATTACAAGTGTATGGTATTATAGAGAATTGAAAAAAAATAGCTAATCCATGAAAGGGCAATTGAAAGATAACAAAGTTCGAAGAGAATAAGACACCTCAGTAGATTTGATGATTGCATATATAGTATAGGCAATAATCACCCATTCGCTGTTGAAATAGAAATAGACAAATTGCTAGGATATACAGTAACTCAAAAAAACTGTGACTGAACTGTGCAGTGGCTGCTCATGTATCAAGTCTAGGTACAGTTGACAAATCACAAGGGAGGCACTCTACTCCACTGGAGAGAATTGAGACAAGACCAATGACACTGATGCCTTATCTGGGAATTCCGTTCTTGCACTTTCTGGTCTGTTATCTGTCAGTTAAATTTGATGTGATCTTAGAAATATAAACTGAAACATAGAAAATAGGTGCAGGATTAGGCCATTCGGCCCTTCGAGCCTGCACCGCCATTCAGTATGATCATGGCTGATCATCCAACTCAGAACCCTGTAACTGCTTTCTCTCCATACCCACTGATCCCTTTAGCCACAAGGGCCATATCTAACTTCCTCTTAAATATAGCCAATGAACCGGCCTCAACTGTTTCCTGTGGCAGAAAATTCCACAGATTCACCACTCTCTGTGTGAAGAAGTTTTTCCTCATCTCGGTCCTAAAAGGCTTCCCCTTTATCCTTAAACTGTGCCCCCTCGTTCTGGACTTCCCCAACATCGGAAACAATCTTCCTGCATCTAGCCTGTCCAATCCCTTTAGAATTTTATACGTTTCAATAAGATCCCCCCTCAATCTTCTAAATTCCAGTGAGTATAGGCCTAGTCAATCTAGTCTTCCTTCATATGGAAGTCCTGCCATCCCAGGAATCAATATGGTGAACCTTCTCTGTACTCGCTCTATGGCAAGAATGTCTTTCCTCAGATTAGGGGACCCAAACTGCACACAATATTCTAGGTGCGGTCTCACCAAGGCCTTGTACAACTGCAGTAGAACCTCCCTGCTCCTGTACTCAAATCCTTTTGCTCTGAATGCCAACATACCATTTGCCTTTTTCACTGCCTGCTGTACCTGCATGCCCACCTTCAATGACTGGTGTACAACGACACCCAGGTCTCATTGCATCTCCCCTTTTCCTAATCGGCCACAGTTCAGATAATAATCTGTTTTCCTGTTCTTGCAACCAAAGTGGATAACCTCACATTTATCCACATTAAATTGCATCTGCCATGAATTTGCCCACTCAGCTAACCTATCCAAGTCACCCTGCATCCTCTTAGCATCCTCTTCACAGCTAACACTGCCGACCAGCTTCGTGTCATTCGCAAACTTGGAGATGCTGCATTTAATTCCCTCATCTAAATCATTAATATATATTGTAAACAATTGGGGTCCCAGCACTGAGCCTTGCGGTACCCCACTAGTCATTGCCTGCCATTCTGAAAAGATCCCATTTACTCCCACTCTTTGCTTCCTGTCTGCCAACCAATTCTTTATCCACATCAATACCATACCCCCAATACCGTGTGCTTTATGTTTGCACACTAATCTCCTGTGTGGGACCTTCTCAAAAGCCTTTTGAAACTCTAAATATATCACATCCACTGGCTCTCCCCTATCCGCTCTACTAGTTACATCTTCAAAAAATTCTATAAGATTCGTCAGACATGATTTTCCTTTCACAAATCCATGCTGACTTTGTCCGATGATTTCACCTCTTTACAAATGTGCTGTTATCACGTCTTTGATAACCGACTCTAGCATTTCCCCCACCACTGATGTCAGACTAACCGGTCTATAATTCCTCGGTTTCTCTCTCCCTCCTTTTTTAAAAAGTAGGGTTACATTAGCCACCCTCCAAACCTCAGGAACTAATCCAGAATCTAAGGAGTTTTGAAAAATTATCACTAATGCATCCACTATTTCTTGAGCTACTTCCTTAAGCACTCTGGGATGCAGACCATCTGGCCCTGGGGACTTATCTGCCTTTAATCCCTTCAATTTACCTAACACCACTTCCCTACTAACATGTATTTCCCTCAGTTCCTCCATCTCACTAGACCTTCGGTCCCTTACTATTTCCAGAAGATTATTTATGTCCTCCTTAGTGAAGACAGAACCAGAGTAGTTATTCAATTGGTCTGCCATGTCTTTGTTCCCTATGATCAATTCACCTGTTTTTGACTGTAAAGGACCTACATTTGTCTTGACCAATCTTTTTCTTTTCACGTATCTATAAAAGCTTTTACAGTCAGTGTTTATGTTCCCTGCCAGCTTTCTCTCATAATCTTTTTCCCCTTTCCTAATTAAGCCCTTTGTCCTCCTCTGCTGGTCTCTGAATTTCTCCCAGTCTTCAGGTGTGCTGCTTTTTTTTGCTAATTTATATGTTTCTTCTTTGGACTTGATACTATCCCTAATTTCCCTTGCCAGCCACGGGTGCACTACCTTCCCTGGTTTATTCTTTTGCCAAACTGGGATGAACAATTGTTGTAGTTCATCCATGCGATCTTTAAATGCTTGCCATTGCATATCCACCATCAACCCTTTAAGTATCATTTGCCAGTTTATCTTAGTTAATTCACGTCTCATACCTTCAAATTTACCCTTCTTTAAGTTCAGAATCTTTGTTTCTGAATTAACTATGTCACTCTCCAACTTAATGAAGAATTCCACCATATTATGGTCACTCTTACCCAAGGGGCCTTGCACGACAAGATTGCTAACTTGAACCGCATGGGATGAATTTTGAGATGGATTGTAGTAAATCACTAGAATGATTTCATAACAATTTCATACAGACTCATTGGGATCTGAGATGAGTGAACTCAGAAGAGCCTAACTTACCCATATTAACTAGTGACATTGTGAACCAATTGGATTTGTTACATGCATAAACAGTAAAGGTAAAACTTGTGCTGATTTTGCTGATCTCCAACAATTTGTCCATATTTTCACATTACTACTATTTTGTGTAAGGTATTCTGTAAGATAGTAATTTTTTCAGATAACAATAACTATAGAACCTATACTTGAACAACAAAGCAGTATCTTAGTATTCCTATTTTTAATATCTTCAGATTGGCTTGTTTTATTCTACTTCTGAGCCAAATGACTTCTTTAGCCAGAGGGTGGTGAATTTGAGGAACCTGTTACCATAGGCAGCTGTGGAAAGCAGGTCATTGGGAGTATTTAAGGCAGAGATTGATAGGTGCTTGATTGGACATGACATCAGAGGTTATGGGGAGAAAACCAGAGAGTGGGGCTAAGGAGGAGACAAATGGATCAGCCATGATTTAATAGCGGAACAGACTCAATGGGCCAAATGGCCTAATTCTGCTCCTGTCTCATATGCAAATGTTTTGATCGTCACAGATGCCTGATGGGCAAGGTGAGCTGTTACTTATGCACAACCTCTGTGTGTTCCCAATACATAGCTCAAGGTTCTAAACACTATTTCAAATACTGCTTCTCCACTTCGCACATTCATGGGACAAAGATTTCCTGGAACAGAAGACATGTGTTTTCTCAAAAAAAGAGGCCTTGAGTGCATCCTTGAATCTTTCCTTTTGCTTATAGACTTCTTGCAATGACAGAGCTCAGAACAGGGAGCCTGTTTGGCCATCTGGTAACAGCCCAATGGTGTCAACTGAGTGTAACTAAGACTTAAATGCTGGAGGCTGGAACCTTGAAGTACCTCTTGATGGACCATGCAAAGGGCATAGGTCACAAGCATGTGGAGTTTTAGGTGAAGTCAGCGTTCTTTGTTTTTTTAAAAAAGAACATCTTTTTCCCCAATTAACCAAAGCTTTTGTGGCCCATTCAAGGCATCATGAAATTCATGAATTGATGCTTGCCTTTGTCAAGGATGCTTCTGACATGTAGAAAGTTGTCCATATTTCCCAGGATCTCGTTGTGACTATGCATTGTCAGAGAGAACGTAGGCTGGTGGAGGTCTTATGGATGAGTGTAAGATGCAAGTTATTGTGCGTAGTTTTCAGTGAGCAAGTTGATGATGATAGCTCAGTCTCCAAACACACATAAACATGTAAATGCAGTAGCTGACTACTACATAGAACATAGAACAGTACAAACAGGAATAGATCACAATGTTGTGTTAAACCAGCTAAAAAGCAAATCAAACACTTCTCCCTCCGACTTGCACCATGCCCACATCTCTCCATCTTCCTCACATTTATGTGCCTATCAAAACATCTCTTAAAAGTCTCTCATGTATTTGCTTCTATCACCATACCAAGCAGTGCATTCCAGGCATCCATCATACTGAGTAAAAAAACTTACCCCTCACATCCCTCTTGAAGCTACCCCCTCTCAGCTTCAATACATGCCCTCTGGTATTAGACATGTCAACCCTGGGAAACAGGTACTTTGTCCACTCTATCTATGCCTCTCATAATCTTGTAAACCTCTATCAGATCACCCCTCAGCCTCTGGGGTTCCAGAGAAAACAACATGTTTATCCAGCCTCTTGTGATAGGATGTACACTCCAAACCAAGTAGCATCCTGGTAAACCTATTCTACCCCCTCTCCAAAGCCTCAACATCCTTTCTATAGTCAGGCAGCCAGAACTGTATGCAATCCTCCCGATGTGGTTTAACCAAAGTTTTATAAAGTTGCAACATAACCTCCTGACTTTTGAACTCAGTGCCTTGACTAATAAAAGCAAACATTCAATCAGCTTTCTTAGCCACCTTATCAACTTGCGTCACAACTTTTAAGGAGCTATGACCTTGGATCCCAAGATCTCTCTGCTCAGCAACACTGTTAAGGCTCATTCCCCTAACAGAGAACTATCTCCTTGCAGTTGCCTGACCAAGATGCAACACCTCATGGTTATCTGGATTAAACTCCATCTGCCATTTCTCAGCTCATATCAGCAATTGATATAGATCGTGCTGTATTCTTTGCCAATCTTCTACACCGTCAACAACTCCACCAAACTTTGTATCGTCCACAATTTTACTAACCCACCCATCTATATTTCTACATTTTCATCAAGTCAGTTTTGAATCCAAACAGCCAATTCACTGTGGACACCATGCATCTTAATTTCTGGATTGGGCAGAAAATGAGGGACTTTGTCAAATGCCTTACTAAAATCCATGGAGACGACATCCACTGCTCTACCCTCAACAATTACTCTCATCACCTTGTCAAAAAAACTCAGTCAAGTTGGTAAGGCATAACCTGCCAAGCTCAAAGCCACGTTGACTCTTGCTAATTAGGCCATGGGTTTCCAAATGCTCATGTATCCTATCCCCAAGAATTTTCTCCAGCAACTTCCCTACAATTGACGTGAGACTCACTGGTCTCTAGTTCCCGGGAGGATTTTCCCTTGTTCCCTGCTTAAATATAGGTACAACATTAGCCACTTGGCAGTCCTCCGGGACCTTACCTGTGCCACCTGTGGCTAGAGGGGACACAAAGATACTGGTCAAGGACCCAGCAATCTTACTTCTTTCAATAACCTGGGGAAACCCTTTTGGCTCTGGGGACTCATCCACCTTAATACTCATTAGGAGGCTCAACACTTCCTCCTCCTTGACCTTTTAACACCTTAACATATTTTTACACTCAGCACTGATCTCCTGTTCCCGCATCTCCTTTCCCTTGGTATATACTGAAGCAAGGTACTTATGAAATACGTCACTCACATTCTCTGCATTCAAGCAAGTTCTCACCCCTTTATCCTTGTATGGTCCCACTCTCTTCCTAGTTATCCTCTTGCACTGTATTGAATGCTTTAGGATTCACCTTAATAAAAACACAAAATGCTGGCAGAACTCAGCAGGCCAGACAGCATCTATGGGAGGAGGTAGTGACGACATTTCGGGTCGAAACCTTTCATCAGGAGGATTCACCTTAATCCTGGTTATGAAGGATTTTTCATGGCCTCTCCTGACTTTCCTAAATCCTTTCTTTAGTTCTTTATTGACTTCTTTATACTCACTTTCTTTGTTTTATACTAACCTCTGAAGCTTTGTATACCTTTTCTTTTTCTTCTTGACTAAATTCATCACCTCTCTGAATATTCAAGGCTCTCTCATCTTTCCATCCCAACCCTTCTTCTAACAGGAACATACCTTTCCTGCACTCAGTGCAATAGATCTTTAAACACTCGCCACATGTCTGATGTGGATATGCCAAAGAAAAAGTGATCCCAATGAACACTGCTTAGGTCCTGCCTAATCCACTTGCCCTACTCTAAACTAAAGCTCTCCCACAAGGACCATGCCTATCCTGGTCCACAGCCATCATGAAAGTTAAGGAGTGTGGTCACAATTCCCTAACTGCTTATCCACTGAAAGGACACTCATGTGGCCAGGCTCATTACCCAATTATCAAGTCTAGTATGGACCTTCCTCTCATATGACTGTCTATATATTGATTTAAGAAACCCTCCTGGATGCACTTAAACTCTGCCCCATCTAAACCCCTTACATTAAGGTGGCCCCAGTGTGTATTAGGGGGAGTTGAAATTCCCATTACAAAAACCCTATTATTCTTACACATTTCCTCAACCTGATTACATATCTGTTCCTCAATGTCCCAGTGGCTATTAGGACATCTGCAGTACAATCTCATCAGTATGATTGTACCCTTCTTATTCCTGAATTCCACCCAAATTGTCTTAGTGTCTGACCCCTCTATGTATCTCCCAAGAGTGTGGCTGTGATATTTTTCCTGATTAGTAGTGTAACTCCCACCCCTACCCTTTCTCTCCTCCTCTATTTTTTTCTAAAACTTCAAAGACCTGGTACATTAATCACCAATTCCTACCCCTCTCTCAACCAAATTTCAAACTACAATGGCTACAACATTGTAGTTCCATGTACTGATCCATGCTCTAAATCCATCAGCCTAACCATAATACTCCTAGTGTTAAAATATACACACTTCGAACTGCCTTTCAATACTTTCCCTGACATCTACCTACTGGCCTAATCCTTCCATTGCTGACCTGGGTTCTGGTTCTCAGCCCCCTGCAAAACGAGTTTAAACTCTTCCAGGTAGCATCAGCAAACATTGAGGCCAGGATATTGGTTCCCCTCCAGCTCATGTGCAAACTGTCCCTCTTGTACAGGTCACCCCTTCCCCAGAAAAGGTTCCAATGATTGAAGAATTTGGAACCCTGCTTCCTGCGCCATCTCTGCAGCCATTCATTCATCTGTGCTATCACCCCATTCTGACCTGCTCCAGGGTATGGCACAGGCAGTAATCCAGAGATTAAAACCTTGGAGATCTTTCTCTTCAGCCTTGTTCCTAACTGAATATACTCATTGTGTTGGACCTCTTCCACTTTTCTTCCTCTGTTATTGATGCCAATATGCACCACAACCATTGGCTGTTCTCCCTCCCCCTTGGGAATGTCCTGCAGCCGTCCAATACATCATGGACACTAACACCCGGGAGGCAACATACCATCCCGTTACCTCTTTTGTGGCCATAGAATCTCCTTTCTGTCCCCTAACTATTGAGTCCACTGTAACTTTTGCACTGCCTGACTTTGCCCTTACCTGTTGAGACAGAGCCATCTACAGAGCCACCAGCCTTGGCACTGCTGTGGTGATCTGTTGGGTCATTCCCCACTCCCCACACCCAAACAGTATCCACAGAGGCATACTTGTTACTGAGGGGAATGGCCAGAGGGTAACCCTGCCCTGACTTCTTAATCCCCTTCCCCTCCCAGTGGTCACCCATCTACCATCAAAATCCTGTACACTGAGTGTGATCACCTCTTCAAATGTCTGTAATATCTTCAGACACCCAAATGATTCTGTGTACATCCAACTCCAGCTCTAACTCCTTGACCCAGTCAGGTGCTGAAGTTGGGTATACTTCCCATAGATGTAGTCATGAAGGAAACCATCAGGTATCCTGAATTCCCACATCTGACAGGAGCATTCCATCCTGACTACCCTATACTAAAAACAGTAAAAGGCTTACCTCTTCTTAACAGTGCCTTTGGGCCTGTTCGTGCTGAAGCCTGGTAAGCCAAAGTTTTCACACTCAGTCCCTAGTACACTCCAACAATGGCTGCCCCACTTGACCCTGCCCTTCTTTTATCTGCATCTGAGTTTAGGCCTCTGATGCCAACATTTTCAGCATTTGCACATCCTAGTAAGACAGCCTTGCTCGAATCTGCTTTTATCCTCTCTCTCAACTTCAACAGGGCTCTGACAACAACACTTTCCTCACGCCTGGGCTGCTGAAGAACTCTACAAAGCTCTTCCCATTGTATCCAAACACATCCAGTCAAAAGACAGTAAAAAAAAGTGGCAAAAACATTTGCAGAAGAACAACATTTACACCTGTTTCTCAACATGAACTCCACTCAAATTGGTAAAGCTTAGACCATAAGACTAAGATATCCAAGCAGGATTAGGCCATTTGACCCATCAAGTATGCTCTGCCATTTCACCAGGCCGATCCAATTTCTCTCTCAACCCCAATTTCCTGCCTCCTCTTTGTATCTCTTCACGCTCTGACTAATCTATCAACCTCTGCCTTCAATATACTCAAAGGTTTGGCCTCCACTGCCAGCTGTGGCAATGGATTCCATAGATTCACCATTCTCTGGCTAAAGAAGTTCCTCATCTCTGTTCTAAAAGGATGCCCCTCTACTTTGAGGCTTTGTCCTCTGGTTGTAGACTCTTGTACTGTAGGAAACATTCTCTTTATTCAGGCCTTTCAACATGCAATTGGTTTCAATGAGGTTTATCCCTCATTCTTCTGAATTCCAGTGAGTGGAGGACCTCAGCCATCAAATGCTTCTCATATGAAAATGTTTTCAATCCTGGAATCACTTTCATGAACCTCTTTGAACCCTCTCCAATGTCAGCACATCCTTTCTAAGATAAGGGGCCCAAAACTGTAAACAATACTCCAAGAGAGGCCTCACCAGTGCTTTATAAAGCCTCAACATTATATCCTTGCTTTTATATTCCAGTCCTCTCAAATGAATGCTAACATCACATTTGCCATCTTCCAAGTCATTGACATAACGTTCCACTCTTTGCCTCCTTTCAATCAGCCAATGCTCTACCCATGCCATTATCTTCCCTGTAGTACCATGGGCTTTTAACTTGTTAAGCAGCCTCATGTGGGGTGTCTTGTCAAAGGCCTTCTGAGACTGTTCTTCTGCATTCATAAACTGGTTATATATGACAAGTGCCAAGCACTCTGAAACCTAGTGTATCAGGTTGCAAGCACTTACCCATAAGTAAAAGCCTGACATACTCTATGCATGGAGCACAGTATCATGTGCCGAAATTACATTTTGAGCACTACAGTTGCTCAATGTATTATAATTACACAATCAGCTTAATGAAAAAATCTTCCTCACACAGTAAAGGAGCTCTAGTTGTGTTGTGAATATAGTCCCAGGTGACAAAAGCACCAGGGTGGAATGTGCCTTTTACTACACATGCAGGCACTGCTAAATAGCACATTCTACAATGTCACCAATCATTGCAATTCAATATAGAAATTAACTAAAGTTATGGATTAGGTTCAACTGTTCTGTGTGCATTTCCTATTCTATTTTAACATCTAGTTAACTTTAAATGCTCTTCAAAATGCATTAGCCAGCTTTATTGGGTTAACACAAATGCTTTACAGTATTCCAATAAGAGAAGTTTTCTACTGGATTAAAGCAGAGGTTTGACTGGGCTACTTGGATTAACATGGTAACATTTCAAATGGAATTACTGGTTTGTATCATTCCTTTACCCTATCATATTATTTACTTATTCTCTTTAATGCCACGTTAATCTTGTCCCAACGTGGACTTGTGACAGAGCACTTATACAGTATTCTTAAGCTCAGAATTACACATATTTCTGATTCCCTGAAAAAGCATCACACTTCAAAGTCGAAGTGAAATTTATTATCAGAGTACATACACATCACCACATAAAATGCTGAGATACTTCTTCTGCGGGCATACTTAGCAAATTTATAGAACAGTAACTGTAAACAGGATCAATGGACAACAAACTGTGCAAATGCAGATATAAATAAATAGCAATTAATAATAAGCATGAACAATATAACAGAGTTCTTAACTTAATGTAGCTATCTGCTTTTGTTTAAGAGTCTGATGGTTGAGTGGTAGTAACTGTTCTTGAACCTGGTGGTGCGAGTCCTAAGATACCTTCTACCTGATGGCAGCAGTGAGAAATGATCATGGCCTGGATGGTGAGGATCTTTGATAACCGATGCTGCTTTCCTATGGCAACGATTCATGTAGATGTATTCAATTAGGAGGGCTTCATCCATGAGGAACTGAGCTGAATACAATATCGGATGTAGGATTGTCCACTCAAAGACATTGGTGATCCCATCCAGGCCATAATACAACTAGTCAGCATGTTGCACAAAATGGCAAATTATGTTATGAAAAAATTCCTTACTTAAGAGATTGGTATTGTGCTTTTGTTTGATTTAGATGCATAAGATACATAAGATACTAGGAGGGCTGAGATGGCTTGTTTCCATGCTGTGATTGTTATATGGTTATATATAATTATAAGATACCAAACGGCAGTATTTGTTGAGATGACAGCTGTTACTCCATTCACAAACTATCCAATAGGAATTGGGTTGTGGATATTAATGAGTTTTCTCCATGGCTGTTGTAGAAGTTTCCATGATACCAAAGGGAAATGAAAAGAGGACAGCAGCACTGTGTGTGGCAGGGGGGCATAAAACAGGAGAAAGGAAAGCAAAAGTTTCAACAGTGTATAAAAGCAGCACATGGAAAGCAAGGAAGAGGAATCAGTAAAGATAAAAAGCTTGTTTGATGCGAGTGCTTCTAGTTCATACCTGGTTCCTGACTTGTTGTGCACTATACTCATTTGCCTGTGAGTGAACAATGAGGGCCATTGGTTGAAATTTCACCGGTTATGTCAGAAGTCGATGAGGTTTTCATTGATCACAGCACATGTGCAAAATGCAAAACAAAACGATACCAAACTGGGTGGCAGTGTGACATGCGAAGAGGATGTTAGGAGAATACAGGGAGACTTAGATAGGCTGGGTGAGTGGGCAGATACTTGGCAGATGTCATTCAATGTGAATAAATGTGAAGTTATCCATTTGGAAGCAGGAACAAGAGGGCAGAGTATTGTCTGAACGGTGTAGAGTTAGGTAAGGGAGAAATGCAAAGAGACCTAGGAGTCCTAGTTCATCAGTCAATGAAGGTGAATGAGCAAGTGCAACAGGCAGTGAAGAGGGCAAATGGAATGTTGGCCTTTATTACAAGGGGAATTGAGTACAAGAGCAAGGATGTCCTTTTGCATTTGTACAGGGCCCTTGTGAGACCACACCCGGAATATTGTGTACAGCTTTGGTCTCCAGGTTTAAGGAAGGACATTCTGGCAATTGAGGAAGTGCAGTGTAGATTCACTAGGTTGATTCCTGGGATGGCAGGGCTGTCTTACACAGAGAGATTGGAGAGATTGGGCTTGTACACGCTGGAATTGAGGAGATTGAGAGGGGATCTGATTGAAACATTTAAGATAATTGAAGGATTTGATAGGATTGAGGCAGGAAATATGTTCCAGATGTTGGGAGAGTCCAGTACCAGAGGGCATGGATTGAGAATAAGAGGTCAGTTATTTAAAACAGAGTTGAGGAAGAGCTTCTTCTCCCAGAGAGTTGTGGAGGTGTGGAATGCACTGCCTCGGAAGACGGTGGAGGCCAATTCTCTGGATGCTTTCAAGAAGGAGCTAGATAGATATCTGATGGATAGGGGAATCAAGGGATATGGGGACAAGGCAGGGACTGGGTATTGATAGTGAATGATCAGCCATGATCTCAGAATGGCGGTGCAGACTCGAGGGGCCGAATGGTCTACTTCTGCACCTATTGTCTATTGTCTAAAATGGAAATGGCATGTGCAAACATGCACAACGTGCTTTTATGACCAATTTGCACAAAAATATAATAAGTGTTATTTTCCAATCTATTTTCACAGTTTTGGTATCTTGCTGTGTGCATACAGCTACTGATGCCTCTGGACACATCATCAGTGATGTTACTGGAATCATCCGGTGTTTTGGGTCTTTCAACATCATACACCCTCCCGCTGACCCAACCGGGGCTGATCAGACCCCAGCTTGTGTCCAGATGGCTAGCTACATATGACTCCATGGCTCTCCTCTTGAGCCACAGCCATCTTGAGGCCCTCTCTGCCGCATCAGTGGTACTGCAGATGGCCCTCTCTCCCTCGATGCCCAAATTGCTGAAGGCTCTGGCTAAGGAATGGGCTGCGAATCCCCTGCAACCAACTTCCAGTGGGAGACACCTCGCTCTCCATCCAGCCTGCTGGCAGTTGCTGACCAGTCCTGCATACTTAGAGACCTTTCAATGGCCTCTTCCAAGCGATCTTCCCATGGGACTGTCAGCTCCAGTAGCACCACCTGCTTCGTTGACTCAGACACAAGGACAATGTCTGGTCGCAGGGTGGTGGCTGAGATATGGTTGGGGAACTTCAGCTGCCGACGAGGTCCACCAACAGCTGCCAGTCCCTTGTAGAGGTCAAGATGCAGATGTTCTTTTGGCAGGTATTAGCTGCTCCCCAGCTCTGACAAATTCCTCTTAAATTCCTTTTAAAATCCTCTTCAAAATTCCAATCAAATGACTGAGGAACAGCTGACAATTATTCATTTTTTAAAACTTTCTAGGATTCATCATCTTCACACCATGCCTAAATTTAACAGACACTTCTTTACTGTTGTGCAAAGGTAGCTTCTCCCACAGGAAAGACATTGCTTTGATCAACTGAAAACTGTAAACATCAGACTTGCCTATTAATTAGCTTACAGTGTCAAAAGGCCAAGCTCTTTAGAATACTGAAGCTATTGATGAAACAGTAGGGTTATTAAATTCCTGGTGCAATAACCTGAGTTTGCAGACCAATTTGATTTTCCCCTTAGGTAATTCTCTGAGCATAAAATAGTCTAAATACGACAGAGGAATCGAAGATCTGCAGAATGTGAGGTTACTGAAGGTAGTGCTCCAGTAAAATTCAGACCTATTTAAAATATCTCTGCATGCAAAAATATTGCACTCTATGTCATTATAGTACAGCTAAACATACCCGAAAGGTTAAGTAAAATTCTAAATACAACAGATAATTTTAAATATGCAAATACATTGCATATTTGGACTACAAATTATTAGTTAAGTAAAATTTTACATAACTACTGCATAACTTCCTTGTCACTCTGCAATTCAGGTCTAAATTTTGCTACTTTCTCTTTTATCTTTCATTGTTTAAAAAAATTCCCTGGTACTCTGTAACGCCACACTTGGCAGAGACAGGTGATTCATACATGCCTCTGTTCATGACCATCTTACTGAACAACTTGAAAAGAGCTGATTGCAGGTTGATCCAATGTTTAATGCTCTCTATGCAAGCAAGGAACAATTTGCTTCTGTAAGTTGTTTCTCAGTAATCTCAAAAATTTTGTAAAAATTCTTAAGATACATTAAGAATTTTTGATCAATTGCACTGGACAAAGATTTTACTTCCCGAACATATTTTTGGATGTTATGGAGTCTTATGGAGTTTGGGCCGCTGACCATGAAATTTCCTTATCAAGCATTGTGTTTTGTTTTAATTGCCTGCATTTGTTATTTTAATTCATAATTTAAGTCAGAATAACTGACGCCAAGATTTAGGAAGGCATTCTTGTCGGTGCACAAATCAAACAGGTCATCAATGACAGACAATTCGAAGAACTTCTAGCAGGACCAGAAAAAAAGTTGCGTGGAAGGCATTCAAGGATGTTATTGACTACAAACTGGCAATGAAGAGCACCAAGCTACATGCAGCAGGTTAACAACCTGCATCAAGCATACAAAACCACGAAGTGCAGCATGTCACTAAAAATTTATTTTCTGCTTTCCCAATTAGACTTCTTCCCTGCAAATCTTAGTGTTGTCAGAGATGAATATAGAGAAAAGTTTTACCAAGACATTGTAGTCATGGAGAAACTGTATCAGGGCAATTGGAATCCATCAATGTTGGCTGATTATTGTTGGACACTGAAGTGAGAAGCCTCAGACACTGAGTAGAAATGAAAATCATCAACGAAACATTTTTAGCTTATTTCAGCTAATCAAAGCATCAACACCATTATTCAATTAAACACATTACGTTCAATAAAAGTTAATTTCTTGCTTCTCCAAATTCCTACTTGATACAAGTAGTCTGAAATTATATTTGTGTTCAGCTTCAAGCATACCATCATAAATAAACTGAGAAAGCAACACTTTTGAAAATGATTGTTGTCTAGTGTTATCATTGGGAATGGTTAAATTAGGCAATTTTAATGGTAAACTGAATGAAAACATTACAGGTATTTTCATTAAAATGAAATTTTAGAATATTTCCTCCCAATTTTATTTAAAATGGAATCAAACGGCTGTTTCAATACCATGACAGGACATGTGCTTGCCAAATGCAGTAAATGCTATAGCTGAGTGAATACAGTGACACTGTTAGTGTAGCTTCATTCTAGTATTCAATGGATACAGTTACCATTACACCTGCTCACAAAAACATAGGAATAGGAATACAGGATCAAAATAATTTCTAGAAGAAAATTCAGCAATTAAAGCACTGTATTATCAATGTATCAATCCAATATTTATTGTCTTTAATTCTTGAATATTACAAGATCCTTAAGATCGATAGCAACTTATGGTATACAAACTCAGCTCTCAGTTGAGTTTAAGGAGTGTGTTTATATATGCAAAGTAAGAACCGAAGTAATTTCCATATCTGGACATTACTGCAAAAGATCAGCTATAACAACTACAAAGTTAATATGCAAGTTGACGGACGTAGAAGTCTGAATGAAGTGTATGAAAATTTAAAATGCATTTAGGTGCAAGATTTTAATCATCAGCTGGTAAATGTAACTCATAGATTGCCTAATCTGTTTAATAACAAATGAACAGTTATGCTAGAAAGAAATATAGTTATTGTGATTTTAATTTAACCAAGTCTTTTGAGTTTTATTTTTGACTGCATTATAACAATGCCTGCATTCGAAAGAACATAAATGGTTACAAAATTTTCATAAGGTTGGCTCATTGTGGGAAAGACATAGAAGCTTTAGAGAGGGTTGAAAAGAGATTCATCAGGATGCTGCCAGGATTAGAGAACATGTCTTATGAGGGAAGATTAAGAAAGCTCGGACTTTTTGCTTTCGATCAAAGGAGGATGAGAAAGTTGTATAGGTCAGTTAGTGCAGGGTTCAAGACCTGTGCAAGTCCAGAATAGAAGGCCCAGTGTTCAAAGTCCCAATATCCCTGAGCCCTTGGATCAAGACCAACTCTTAAGACTCTTCAAGACTGCGGTTGATTTGGAAGTCAGAAGCTTGATGTCTCTGTTCCTCAGCCAGGGTCTGGAGGCCGGAAATGGAGGTTTGGTTGTGGGTGTGTGTGTGTGTGTGTGAGTGGATGGGTAGGAGGGAGGGAGAAAGAAAGAAAAGGAGCTTATTTTGCTTTTGTTGTTGTCGTTACTCATGTAGTTCTGCTGAACATTGTGGAAATGCTATTTGGATACCAGAATGTGTGACTATACTTGCAGTTGCCCAAAGTATATCCTTCGGTTGTGTTGGTTATTAATAGAAACAATGTATTTCACTGTATGTTTCAATACACATGATAAATCAGAGAGCTGAATCAAAGGGGGTGATGAACCAGCATATAGGAGGGAGATTGAAAGCATGGCTGAGTTGTGCAGTAACAAAAGCCTCTCACTCAATGTCATTAAGACCAAGGCACTGATTATAGACTTCAGGAGAGGGAAACCAGAGATCCACAAGCCAGTGCTCATTGGAGGGTCAGAGGTGAAGAAGGTCAGTAACTTTAAATTCCTGGATGTCGCTATCTCAGAGGACCCATCATGTAAATATTATTGCAAAGAAAGCATAACAGTGCCTCTACTTCCTCAGGAGTCTGTGGATGTTTAGCATGTCAAAAATCTTGACAACCTCTGTAGATGTGTGGTGGAAGGTGTGCTGACTGGCTGCATTATGGCTTGGTATGGGAACACAAATACCTTTGAGCTGAAAATCCTATAAAAGGTAGAAAATCCTCCCACCCATTGAACATATCTACATGAAATGCTGCTGTAGAAAAGCAGCATCTAGCATCAAAAATCCTCACAACTTTTCCTCGCTGCTACCATCAGGTAGAAGCTACAGATGCCTCAGGACTCTCACCACCAGGTTCAAGAACAGTTGCTACCTCTCAGCCAACAGTCTCTTGAACAACAGGTGATAGCCACACTCATTGAAAGACTGTTATATTGTTATTTCATGCTTGTTATTTATTGCTATTTATTTATATCTGCATTTGCATAGTTTGTTTATAGTTCCTGATGTTTACAGTTACAGTTCTATAGATTTGCTAAGGACCCTCACAGAAAAAGAATCTCAGGATTGTATGTGGTGACAGGTATGTTCTCTGATAATAATTTTTACTTCTGAACTGTGAACTTTGAAATAAATGAATAATTCTGAGACAGGCACATGGATGTAAGAGAAATAAAGGGTTATGGAGTGTGTAGGAACAAAGCATTCAATGGATCCAGTAGTTTTTTTGGTCAGTACAACATTGTGAGCTTAAAGGCTCGTATTGTGTTCTACTATTCTCTGTAGGACATGAAATGATTGCATTCACTCCACTTTTGTGTTAATGACCCCAATTTTCCAATTCAGAGTACACATTTATTAAGCTGTACATATCAACTGGGTTGAAAACACACCGTAATCTTTCCTGTCCAGAGAGAGCCCATCGTCTCCACAATGAACTTGGTGTTCTTACAAGTTCCTAAGTTCATAGGTGGGAAAGGTGAAACAAAAAATGATGTTTTTTTGCTGGAACAGGTGTGTGTTGGGGGGGGGGGGTTGGTGGACAAAGTGTTAATGCTTTGCTTGTGCATAGGAGAGAGCTTTAGGCTTTGATGTTTTTCCGTCATTCATTCTTTGGGGATTTTTCCCCTCTCTCCTTCATGGGTGTCTGCAAAGAGTAAACATTTCAGGACAAATACTATGTACATTCTCAGACATTAAATTAAACCATTGAACCAAAATGCCTGCTGACGATCATTATCCAGTAATCCCTGTCAGAAACTAATATTAGACGAAGGCACAGTTGGAATCAATCATGCTTCATGGTTAACTCCCTCTAAGTTCTCAATACATCCAAACCCTCCACACCTTGAAGATCAAAGGCTGCATGGCCAGTGGTATCCTATCACTTCCAGGTTTACCTTCAACATCACATACCAATTAGACTTAGATAAATATCCCATATCAGGAGGTTGATGGTTATGGGGAAAAGGCAGAAGAATTGGATTGACAGAAATAAAATCAGCCAAGATTGCATGGTGGAGCAGACTTGACAAGGTGGATGGCTCAATTCAATTAATATCTTGTATTACTAATCACTGTTGTGATAACACTTAGGTGTATCATTAATAGATGGAATAGTCATTCAAAACAGCAGTTTACCACCTCTTTCTCAAGAATACATAGATAATAATAAATGCTAGCCTTGCTTGATGCTTTTAACTCAAAAATGAGACTTCTATATCTTAAATAATCTGTAGAATGGCAACCCATTAATCTGTGCACCTTCTAAATCAAATGAGAACATTTGGCAGTGAGTGAGGAAACAGTGGGCTACAGATATGTTTGTGATCTAGTTACACGTCAATAATCAACATAACCTCAAGGTTTTCTTGCTTTTTCCAATTCAAGTTTTTACCTTTCACTTTGTTTATGATTGTTTCAGCGAATATTAGTTACGCAATTTGCCATGAAATCAAAATATTCTAGCCATCATCTGAAAAAATGCTTCAATTTCTTCCTATGTGTTTTTACAAACACAACAAATTCCCCATGCACTCAGCTGCCCTGCGTTTTCATTTAAAAAAAACAGGAATAGCTTTAAGCAGAAAGTCTGACAGATCTTGCATAACGTAAACAGATATTCCTATATTCCTACAGGTCTGTGATTGAGGGAAGAAATATCTGGCTGGTAGAATAGACTCAATCACACTTATGAGAATCAGGAAAATTGATAGAAAGCTTACAGTATATTCAAGGCTTCAATTAACACTTCTGCATCTAGGTTTTTGTAGGTGATGAAGAAAACCATCTGTTAAGGTTACACTCATTATTTCCAGATTGTATTACTACCGAAGTCAAGTTTGCTGATGGTGACAGTTTTGTAAAGTAATTACAACACATGATTCTGGAAATTGACCTTAAGATTTAGCATAGTCGTTTACACAACAAAAGATCCCATTACCACCGTTCTGTTTTGTGCAATTGTAACTACTAAACCATGATGCACCATTCTTATTTGTTCATCTAAATTTCTAATGCAATCAGATTATCTAATTATGATGATTCAACTTGCTTCATACATAACATTCTTGAATTAGAATATGGATGTGATATTAATATTTCATTTTATACTGTAATCATGAAGGCAGTCATTGAGAATTGGATGTGTGCGTGACTAGCACTGACTTACAGAAGGACTGATACTCCCATAAAATAAAGAATGAAAATTTGATGTATTTAAAATATGTTTAACCTTTACAGAAACATTTATAATAGTCCCACCTTAAAGTATTGAGTATAAGAGATGTGATGTTATGTTGAAGTTGTACAAGGCAGTGGTAAGGCCTAATTTGGAATATTGCATGTAGATTTGATCACCTACTTACAGGAAGGATGTAAATAAGGTTGAAAGAATACAAAGAAAATCTTCAAAGATGTTGCCGGGACTGAAGAACCCAAATGAAAAGGAAAATTTGAATAGATTAGGTTTATTCCTTGGGTCATAGAAGATTGAGGGGAGATTTGATGAAGGTATACAGAATTATGTGGCGTCTAGACAGGGTATATGCAAGCAGGCATTTTTCACCGAGATTGGATGGGACTACAACTAGAGGTCATGAGTTAAGGTTGAAAAGGTGAAGAGTTTAAGGGGAACTTGAGGGGAAACTTCTTCAGTCAGAGGGTGGTGAGAGTGTGGAGTGAGTTGCCAGCACAAGACATCCATGTGTGCTTTATTTCAATGCTTGGATATGAACATGGATGGTAGGGGTACGCAGGGCTATGGTAATTGTGCAGGTTAATGGGAGTAGGCAGCTTAAATGGTTCAGCACAGACTAGATTGGCCAAAAGACCTGTTTCTGGCTGTGTTTCTATGACTAACTATGCAATGTATTTCTGTTATTTAATTGTTATTTTAGAAGTATTAATATAATTTTCAATTATACTACCTTAGTAAAAGGGGTTGTTACATATTCATGAAACAGTTTTTTTTCTAACATATCCCAAGTCCTTTTTTCACTCGTATCTGAAGTATTGATCTTTGGTGCTTCATTGTTGAATAATTGGCAAGATGAATGATTTTTTGTTCCTTAACATCAATGACCATCATATTATCAACAAAAAACATATACATGATTAGGTAAGGTTGCAGCTATGACTGACCATCCCAAGGCGAAATTCCTCAATGTCAAAATACCAGCATTGCACTGTTTGTACATTTACCTTTAAAGAAATTAAATGCCTTTAAATGCCTGACCAAAGGGTCAGGTGTTGTAAAACATCTATTTTGTGACTTCCTAAAGAACAAAAGGTTTCAGTACTTTCTATGCATAATGTGGGGCCATTTTCACTCAAGGCCCCAATTCATTTTCAGTTCCTGACCTGGAGGGATGCCAGAAAAATATTACAATTGGCTCATTAAATATTAATATTTATCCTACACTGAAGCCTGCTTTGTACTATTAAATACAGCAACAGCTTTAGTTTCAGACCATATTCTATCTTATTATCTGTGAGAAGCTGGGTTGCATTTTCCTTATGAAGCAACTGCAAACTAATTATGACATAAAGGTCAAAGGTGAGATTGTCAAACACATATCTGCACTGGTGCAAAGAAAAACGTACTTGCAGCAGCATTGCAGGCCTATAGCATCACTTAAGCAATACTCAGAACCAAAACACGAGTTGAACAAATTCTAATGCGTTTTGCAAAACAGAAAGCAATTTGAACAAAGATATCTCCATTTCAGTGCAAAGTGGTCAAAATGGTCATAATGTTGCTCAATTTAGGATTAGTGTTTTGCCCATAGGTTCAAAAACCCAGTGGTTGAAGGGAAATAAATATTCTTGATTTTGTGGTTTGGGATAGAAGGTTTCTGGATCTCTTTCTGCTTGTATTTTGATATTATACTGCATACCGTATTTTAAACTAACAAATCTGATCTGATTCATTGAAAATTACATATCATTCATATACAGCGCTTGTCAAAATTCACCATTTATCCCTCCTGGTCCACTGATGCGAAGGTCAAACATTGATTGTACTTATTATCTGTCTGAAATATACATGGCATAGTCTATTTTGTGGCTGAGATGGGGAGGGCATAGTGGGAGGAGAAAGAAGGGAAAGCTGAGTGACAGTTTGCCTTGCCTTGTTTAAATGATAAGGCCTATTAGTTTGCTACAATGAACTAATGAAACACAATTACAGAGACATTAATGACTTTGATGTCTTCCTCTCTAAAGAGGATTAAAATGGTATTAACTATTACACAAGTGAAAACAGTGAGGGGAAACCCAGGAATATGATAAATGTGTCATTGATAACCATATTATCCCAGCTTCCTGTATTGGATTATACTCTGGCTGCCTAGAATCAGAAATTTGAAGCAGGATTTTTTTTTAAATAGATCATTGGATTTGTTTTTATCATTCCATTTACACTATGTAAACAATGTTACACACTCGTTAAATGGTTTCAATATGTAATGCAAATAAAAGCTTAACACTTGTATAAATAATAATGAAAATACATTTCTGAAGGAAAACATGCATTTCGGGATCACACAGATTTAAACTATATTCACTTATAAATACAAATCTATTAACATTAAGATCTGGCACAATCCCTCCACACAGTAGAGTTAACATTGATAAAGCAACAGTTCTTTTCCCATATCAGCCAGAATTGTAAACATTTATTTGACAGAATGTCATTGTAATGACGATACTTTCACTTGAGTATTTTGCACATTAAATTATAAATTCCCATTAGAGGCTATTAAATTATAGTGATTCTATTTGTATTGTTAATATAATTCAGTTTGTACAATATATAATTTAAATATATTCCAACTCACTTCAAATAAATCTGGTCTATTTATTAAGTCACCATTGTACATCACAATCTAATGCATGCCTCATTAGAAAAATGCCAGCTTCCATTTTCTGTCTATTTAAAGGCAGTTATTTTCACTTAAATGTACTTGGAAAAAACACTTAACAGCTTTTTAGATTCAATTCCTTTCTATCACATCATTCCAATAAATAACTTAATAAAACAAAACCATGCAATTTTGTTTTTTCATTTTTTTAAACTCAGCACATATAATTACTTTACCACTATCTACACATAGCATTAAAATTGGGGCAATACATTAGAATGTAGACACATTTTTAATAAATGCTTGAATCCAAGCTTACATTCATCTCACAAACTGATAAAGTGGGTTGTGTTCATCAATTGGAAAATAAAGCTGAACAACAACTTCAATTGTAATAACAAACACAAAATGCTGGAGGAATTCAAGTCAGGCAGCATCTATGGGGGGAAACGGACAGTTGAAACTTCAGGCTAAGACCCTGCATCAGGACTGGAAAGAGGGGGTGGAAACCAGAATAAAAGGTGGGGAGAGGCAGAGAAGACCATCTGGTAGGTGATTGGTGAATCTAGGTGCTGGGGGTGGATAAAAGTAATGATGTAAGAAGCTGGGTGGAAGATTGAAGGAGGAATCTGATTGGAAAGGACAGTAGACCATGTGTGGTGAACTACATATACCAGTCTGGACATGCCCCTCTGCTGACTGCTCCTGTGGCTCCTCCCCACAGACCCTTGTATAAAGGCGATTGGAGGCACTGCTCCCCCCTCAGTCTCCAGGATGTTGTGTGGTGGTCTCTTGCTGCTAATCATGGTCTCTTGCAACTAATAAAAGCCTATTGTTCGCCTCCCGTCTCCGAGAGTTATTGATGGTGCATCACCATGGAATACCAGAAAGGAGGCGAGGTAGAAGAGGGAGAAAGCTGTGAGTAATGAGCTGCTCAGAAGGCAGGCAAGGGGAAAGAGAGGTAAAGGGACCAAAGGGGATAAGAGGAAACAAAGTGGGAGGGGAACAGAAAAGAGTGGTTACTGGAAGCAAGATCAATTCTAATTATTAATAAACCATTTATTAATCATATATATTAATCCTTTGTAATGATTATTTTTGGAACAGGTTAAGCCTTAACAACTGCCAATCAAATTATCCACTTCTAGCTTCCTCCCATTTCTTCTTCATATTGGGAAGCCCCTCCAACAGTGCCATCTGAAAATTCAGGTTTCGTTTCCACCTGCACACGGAAGACATTTTTCCCCCCATTCTTTGGGACGCTACGTTCCCACAGCCACCCTAAAGTTTCCACAGCCACCTAAAAGTTTTGGATAATGTCCAGTGCTGGATGGGCAAAGCTGTTATGTAACTAATATTGGAATTTCATAAAGAGGATCCTCTACCCTGGTCCAAGTAGTTTCAGACATCTTGTCCATTTAATCTTCAAGCCTGCCCATCTTTTAGCCCTCATAAAAAAATACTCACCACCCTGCCTCTGCATACTGCTAAGGCGCTCATCCATATCTTTGTTATGTACAAGTTTGATTATTCCAATACATTTCCTGGTCAGGTATTCACATCTAGTCTGTAAATGTCATCCAAACCTCTTGTGCAATCTTCCTAACTTGCAACATAAACAATTTTCCCACTGCCATAAGGCTTTCAGATTTACACTGGTCATACCTCAATTTCAGAATCAGAGTCAAGTTTATTATCACCAGCACGTGATGTGAAATTTGTTAACTTAGCAGCCGCAATGGTTCAATGCAATACATAATCTAGCAGAGAAAGAAAAAATAATGCCAATAAATAAAATAAAACAGAATAAATAAAGTAACTCAATTACATATATTGAATAGATTTTTTAAAATGTACAAAAACAGAAAAACTATGTTATAAAAAGTGAGGCAGTGTCTAAAACTTCAATGTCCATTTAGGAATTGGATGGCAGAGGGGAAGAAGCTGTTCCTGAATTGTTGACTGTGTGCCTTCAGGCTTCTGTACCTCCTACCTCATGGTAACAGTGAGAAAAGGGCATGCCCTGGGTGCTGGAGGTCTTTAATAATGGACACTGCCTTTCTGAGACACCGCTCCCTAAAGATGTCCTGGGTACTTTGTAGGCTAGTGCACTAGATGGAGCTGACTAGATTTACAACCTTCTGCAACTTCTTTCGGTCCCGTGCAGTAGCCCCTCCATACCAGATAGTGATGCAGACTGTCAGAATGCTCTCCACGGTACAACTATAGAAGTTTTTGTGTGTATTTGTTGACATGCCAAATCTCTTCAAACGCCTCACCAAATATATCTGCTCTCTTGCCTTCTTCATAACTCATCGATATGTTGGGACCAGGTTAGATCCTCAGAGATATCGACACCGAGGAATTTGAAGCTGCTCACTCTCTCCACTTCTGCTCCCCCTATAAGGATTGGTATGTGTTCCTTCATCTTACCCTTCCTGAAGTCCACAATCAGCTCTTTTGTCTTACTGACGCTGAGTGCCAAGTTGTTGCTGTGGCACCACTCCACCAGTTGGCACGTCTCACTCCTGTACACCCTCTCGTCACCACCTGAGATTCTACCAATAATGGTTGTACTGTCAGCAAATTTATAGATGGTATTTGAGCTATGCCTAGCCACACAGTCATGCAAATACAAAGAGTAGAGCAGTGGGCTAAGCACACACGCCTGAGGTTCACCGGTGTAGGATCATCTGCGAGGAGGAATATATATAAACCTTATATTTTGATTACAAATTCCTTACTGTCTGAAACCCATGTTCTCTTTTTGTCATTTTTTTCTTGGTCGATAGCATATCTGGTCTGTATCTCCTTAGTGATTGTGCCTTCAGACGCCAAGGCCTTAAACTTCAGAACTCCCTCCAAATTTCCTTCTGGCTGTGATAAAATGTAATCTTTGCAAATTATTGCTTTGCTTTTAGCTTTTTAGGTGGCCAATTTTAAGTTTGATAGAGGTCTTTTGAAGTTGTTTGGAATTTAAGTTAAAAGTATACTACATAAAAAAGGATCTTGCCACAGCTCTTGTAGTATTTGGTCAAATCTCTCATTTGAAGAGAACCTATCTGTGTAGACTTCATTCATCTTTGCTTCCATCAAATTAGAGTGCTTTACTGGTATTTATGGTATTAATTTCTTTTGTTGCTTTTGACATTTTATAACTCCTTAATCCTGTTCACTTCTTCACACCTATCCTAATTCTCTAGAAATGTACTGTACAGTACAGTCTTATTTTTCATAATACCAACTATCAATAATAAAATTAAATTTTTGTTTTCATTGCTGCTGTGCAACTTTGTTAACATTTAGTATTTCACAGAACGTTCTCTCAATTAACTACTAATCCCTTGACAATTTGCTGTCAACTGGAAGTATTGACATCATATTTCCAATGGCAAATCAAATCACTTCTGTAAATAGTGCAAAAACTATTGATGGTAATTTTGTAAAATTATAACCTTCAAATTTCTTTCATTCTACAACCTTACTTTGAAGTTGTGAAATTTATGATCTTTTTGCTACTCGTTGCGAATGTGCTAAGCTAATTCACTCCTCCTCTGATTCAATAACATTACAGCATGCTCTTCATCATTACGAAGAATTTGTCTAACAGCTGTTCTTTCTTCAGTTTAATTCTGGGACATGTCCAATTGTGTTCAAAGCTTGCACGCTTTAAGTACTCAGTTTCTGTAGAAAATCCCTGAATTTAACCGCAGCCCGAAGCCTTACAAGCAGAATTTACTTGTGTCCTTGATTTACAATTTTAACAGCATCTCAATCCATTAGGTTAGTAAATGAAACTGTTACCCCTGGGATCACTTGTCTTAAAATTTACCAGATTTGTCAAAAGCACCATCAACAGTAGTCATTTAATATGTAATATTGCTTCAATTGTAGATTAAATTTAATGCTGCACCTCATAAATAACTATTTTATCAGTTACGTTCTGATCACGTCACCATCTCAGGAATTTCATCATCTGTTACAAGTGTGATTGGAACAAAAACGACAACCAAATGTGATTTATCTCTTCCAGCTGAGTCAAAATAAATAAAACTGTACCTCAGCAGTCATGAACCACTGGTCAAAATATTTCAAATGGCGAGAAGCCACATCACTGTTGTTATAATAAATAAATATAGCCATGTCCTATATGTGGAAAGAGATGCAACACGTTTTCCCATTTTAAAAAAAGTTATGGTAAATAGGTATAGAATGTATAGGATACAGAATGTATTAGCTCACATATATCTATTAATGCTGGAACAGGTTCTGAGATCTCCTTAAAACATTCAGGGGTGTTGCCAGTTTGTCCCTATAAATTCATTGACTGCTCTTCCATGTGGGCGAGTTGAAAGCTGAAAATCTGTGATGCTATCTACACACAGTAACAATTGGATGTGCTCTAACATCAGATAAATGAAAACACATCTGAAGAGTGAATTATCTCTAAACTGTAGATTAATTCTCAGGTGGTGACCTATTCCAGATAGAGAACTAAAAAGGAGTGATTCTACTCCCTTTGTAAAGGGAGTGAGGTGAAAATGGGTTGGGAACACATTTATCATCCTGTTAATGCAAGGAGCCCAGACCTGTCAATACATGTCTTTACTACTGTTAGAAATGTAGTGACTCCTCAAGGTATAGAAGCAATTTCAATAATCCATTTCCACACCTCAGACTCACTACATAGAAAATCCAAAGCCAGCCCTTTACATTTCTCTTCATTTTCCTATGATTTCCCTCCCACCTCTACTATTCATACAGTTGGAACCTCCTGCTGTCAATATTCATGTCCTCACACCATAGCTCTTGCATGCAATATCTACAGTATTCAAGCATCTCAGCCACATTGTCAGTACAGCCTCCAAGTATATAGAGCATAGAATAGTACAGCACATTACAGGCCCTTCGGCCCACAATGTTGTGCCGACCCTCAAACCCTGCCTCACATATAACCACCCACCTTAAATTCCTCCATATACCTGTCTAGTAGTCTCTTAAACTTCACTAGTGTATCTGCCTCCACCACTGACTCAGGCAGTGCATTCCATGCACCAACCACTCGGAGTAAAAAACCTTCCTCTAATATCCCCCTTGAACTTTCCTCCCCTTACCTTAAAGCCATGTCCTCTTGTACTGAGCAGTGGTGCCCTGGGGAAGAGGTGCTGGTTATTCACTCCATCTATTCCTCTTAATATCTTGTATACCTCCATCATGTCTCCTCTCATCCTCCTTCTCTCTAAAGAGTAAAGCCCTAGCTCCCTTAATTTTTGATCATAATCCATACTCTCTAAACCAGGCAGCATCCTGGTAAAATCTCCTCTGTACTCTTTCTAATGCTTCCACATCCTTCCTATAGTGAAGCAACCAGAACTGGACACAGTACTCCAAGTGTGGCCTAACTAGAGTTTTATAGAGCTGCATCATTACCCCGCGACTCTTAAACTCTATCCCTCGACTTATGAATGCTAGCACCCCATAAGCTTTCTTAACTACCCTAACTACTTGTGAGGGAACTTTCAGGGATCTGTGGACATGTATCCCCAGATCCCTCTGCTCCTCCACACTGCCATTTAATTTGTACTCTACCTTTAGTTTGTCCTTTCAAAGTGTACCACCTCACACTTCTCCGGGTTGAACTCCATCTGCCACTTCTGTATCCTATCAATGTCTCTCTGCAGTCTTCAATAATCCTCTACACTATCTACAACACCACCAACCTTCGTGTCATCTGCAAACTTGCCAACCCACCCTTCTAACCCCACATCCAGGTCATTAATAAAAATCACGAAAAGTAGAGATCCCAGAACAGATCCTTGTAGGGTACCACTAGTCATATCCCTCCAATCTGAATGTACTCCCTCCACCATGACCCTCTGCCTTCTGCAGGCAAGCCAATTCTGAATCCACCTGGCCAAACTTCCCTGGATCCCATGCCTTCTGACTTTCTGAATAAGCCTACCATGTGGAACCTTATCAAATGTCTTACTAAAATCCATGTAGATCACATCCACTGCACTACCCTCATCTGTATGCCTGGTCACCTCCTCAAAGAACTCTATCAGACTTGCTGGACATGATCTGCCCTTCACAAAGCCATGCTGACTGTCCCTGATCAGACCATGATTCTCTAAATGCCCATAAATCTCATCTCTAGGAAACTTTTCCAACAGCTTTCCCACCACAGACGCAAGGCTCACTGGTCTATAACTACCCAGACTATCCCTACTACCTTTTTTGAACAAGGGAACAACATTTGCCTCCCTCCAATCCTCCAGTACCATTCCCGTGGACAACGAGGACATAAAGATCCTAGCCAGAGGCTCAGCAATCTCCTCCCTCACCTTATGGAACAGCCTGGGGAATATTCCATCAGGCCCCGGGGACTTATCCGTCCTAATGTATCTTAACAACTCCAACACCTCCTCTCCCTTAATATCAACATGCTCCAGAACATCAAACTCACTCATATTGTCCTCACCATCATCAAGTTCCCTCTCATTGGTGAATACCGAAGAGAAGTATTCATTGAGGACCTCACTCCCTTCCACACCCTCCAGGCACATCTTTCCACTTTTATCTCTAATCGGTTCTACTGTCACTCCTGTCATCCTTTTGTTCTTCATATAATTGAAGAATGCCTTGGGGTTTTCTTTTACCCTACTTGTCAAGGCCTTCTCATGCCCCCTTCTTGCTCTTCTCAGCCACTTCTTAAGCTCCTTTCTTACTACTCTATATTCCTCAATAGATTCATCTGATCCTTGTTTCCTGAACCTCATGTATGCTGCCTTCTTCCACCTGACTTGATTTTCCACCTCACTTGTCACCCATGGTTCCTTCATCCTACCATTCTTTATCTTCCTCACTGGGACAAATTTTTCCCTAACATCCTGCAAGATCCTTAAACATTGACCACATGTCCATAGTACATTTCCCTGCAAAAACATCATCCCAATACACACCCACAATTTCTAGCCTTATAGCCTCATAATTTGCCCTTCCCCAATTAAAAATTTTCCTGTCCTCTCTGATTCTATCCTTTTCTATGATAATGCTAAAGGCCAGGGAGCGGTGGTCACTGTCCCCCAGATACTCACCCACTGACAGATCTGTAACCTGACCCGGTTCGCTACCTAATACTAGATCTAGTATGGCATTCCACCTAGTCAGCCTGTCACATTACTGTGACAGGAATCAGTCTTGGACACACTTAACAAACTCTGCCCCATCCAAACCCTTGGAACTAATCAGTTGCCAATCAATATTAGGGAAGTTAAAGTCACCCATGATAACAACCCTGTTATTTTTGCACCTTTCCAAAATCTGCCTCCCAATCTGCTCCTCGGTATCTCTGCTGCTACCAGGGGGCCTATAGAATACTTCCAATACAGTAACTGCTCCCTTCCTGTTCCTGACTTCCACCCATACTGACTCAAGAGGATCCTGCTACATTACCCACCCTTTCTGTAGCTGTAATAGTATCCCTGACCAGTAATGCCACCCCTTCTCTCTCCCCACTCCTTTTAAAGCACTGAAATCTAGGAATATTGAGAATCCATTCCTGCCCTGGTGCCAGCCAAGTCTCCGTAATGGCCACTACGTCATAATTCCATGTATGTATCCAAGCTCTCAGTTCATCACCTTTGTTCCTGATGCTTCTTGCATTGAAGTATACACACTTTAGCCCTTCTACCTTACTACCTTTACACTGTATGTTCCCAACACATACTGCTTTTTCTTGTAGTTGCACCGGAGTAATAGAAGACTGCAGCTGAAGAATGCAGAAAAATCTGGACAAGCACCTCTCTTAAAGAGTGTGCACAGAAGGTCAGATTTCAGCTGAGGCGCCCCGTGGTAGTCATATACGCATTAAGAAATAATGTCAGCCAGCTGTACACACTAATTTCATAATACAGTTCGAAATGCTGTGCTTCCGTCAGTGCTTGTGTTAATGGTCCCTTCAAAACCTGCAGTATTTAACCCCCATTATTAAATAACAGCTTACGTTATCATTTCCTGAACAATCTAGTCTCTTCACTCACTCCCTCCTCTGACTCAGTCAAACCCATAAATTTATATACTGATCCTGACCATATCTTCAGGTCTGCCTGGAAAATCATCAATGACCATTTGAAATTGTTTCTAATTATTTGTTGCCTTCATAAAAGGCAGCCATGACAGACTATCCACTGTTTGATCTGCTTCAATGTAGAGTACTGTAAGGATTAATGCAGGCCCATCAACTGGATAGTGCAATTATCAAAATGATTGACTTCTGTCAAAAAAAAAACATCTCCAGCAGTTTTTGGTCCATTGAAACTGAATAACTTTAAAATAATAAACAAAAACATTTGCAGATGCTGAAGTCCAAAGGAACGTACACTCAGTTGGTCAGGCTGCATCTATGGAAATAGATAGTGAACGTTTTGGGCCAAGACCCTTCTTTAGGACTGATGAGGAAGGGAAGATGCCATAACAAAAAGATGGGGGGAGGAGGAGGCAGTGAACTGGAAGGTGACAGAAGAAGCCAAGTGGGTGGGGAAGGTCAAGAGCTGGAAAGGAAGGAATCTGATAGGAGAGCGTGGACCATAGGAGAAAGAGAAGGAGGGGACCTGGAGAAAGTAATAGGCAGATGAGAAGAGGTAAAAAGTCAGAAAGGGAAATAAAGGAAGTTGGGAGAATTTGTAAAAGTGTCCTTTAAAATAAACATTAAAAGAATGTCCAAAACCTTTTAGGTTCAACCTATGTGTACACTTACTATATTAGGCCTATGCCATTGATTATCTCACATTATTTAGATAGTAAATAATTATTTAATTATAATAATTATTATATAATTGAGGTTAAGTACTGAGGCAGCATGCTAATCGGCATACTCCTAGCTTATGTCCAGTCCCTGGACAAAAAGCTGTGTGAATTGAGAACCAGAATCTCCTATCAGTGGGAAACAAAGGAATGTAATGTTTTGTGCTTTGTGGAGACTTGGTTGATGGAGGAGACACCAGATCATGCCATCAAGCCCTTAGGGTACACCCTGTTCCAGACAGATAGGTCCAAAACCTTCTCTGGGAAGAGTAAAGGAGGTGGGGTATGCTTCGTGGTCAATAGTGCTTGGAGTGACCCCTGGAATGTGCATACTCTCAAATCCTTTTGTTCCCCAGATCTGGGGTACCTTGTGCTGCTATGTAGACCTTTCTGGCTGCCTAGGGAGTTCACGGCTGTTATTATCACAGCTGTGTATATTCCACCACAGGCTGATACTGACCTGGCTCTTAAGGAACTGTACGAGACTATCAACACCCTGAAGGTGGCTGCCATCATTGTCAGAGACTTTAATCGAGTAGTGCTGACTGAAGTCTCTGTGAAGTTTTGTCAACACATCCAGGTGAACACATGGGGAGATAGCATATTCTACAACTGCTACTCTCCCTTCCACAATGCTTACAAAGAGCTCCTCCGTTTGCCATTTGGGAAGTCTGATCACTCCTTCATCCTGCTTCTGCCCGTGTACAGGCAGAAACTAAAACAAGGGGCAGCCACAGTTAAAACCATCGACTGTTGGTCCGACCAATCAGACTCCATGCTACAGGACTGCTTTGATGAAGTCAACTGGAATGTTCTTTGTGATAAGGATGTCTCCAAGTTCACAGAAGCTGCCATGAGTTTCATCCAGAAGTACATCAAAGACGTTGCCCCCCACAAAAAAAAATCAGTCAGGTGTATCCAAACCAGAAACCCTGGATCAACAGTTCCATGTATGCTGCATTCACTGCGCGAGACAGAGCTTTCGCTGCCAATAACCACAAGGAACTCAAAAAACGCAGCTACGATCTACACAAAGTCATCAAGGCAGTGAAGCAACAAGACATGGATAAGATTCAGACACAACTCTCCACCAACAACACATGCAGCTTATTGCAAAGTCTGCACACCATCACAAATTTCAAAGCTAAACGCAGTGGCGTTTTCAACATCTCTGCCTCTCTCCCAGATGAGCTAAATTTTTTTAAACACTTGATTCAATGTTGCCAACACTGAGCCCTAGAGGAGATCTACAGCTGATGCGACCTGTACCTTTGTCATCCCTGAGGCTGACTTACACATGTTTTTGCAACGAGTGGACAGTTACAAGGCTATGGGACCGGACCGCATCCCAGGGCAGGTACTCAGATTGTGCATGGCACAACTGGCAGGTCTATTTACAGACACTTCTAAACTCTCCCTCTCCCAGTGTAGAGTGCCTTCCTGCTTCAAAACATCCACCATTGTCCCTGCACCTAAAAAGAGCAAGGTAACATGTCTGAACGACTGGCATCCTGTCACACTCACTTCAATAATAAGTAAATGCTTTGAGAGGCTGGTCAAGGACTATACCTGCAGCATGCTACCACCCACACTGGCCCTCCTACAATTCACCTACTGACACAACCGACAGATGTTGTAATAGCCACAGCTCTACGCCCCGTCCTTGCATACCTGAGAGGAGGGACACTGATGTGAGAATGCTGTTCTTGCACTACAGTTCAGCATTCAAGACCATAATTCCCATCTGGCTTGAGAAGAAACTCAGAGACATCAGCCTTCACCCTGCCTTGTGTAGCTAGATGCTGGACTTCCGGTCAGATTGCTGGCTGGTGGTAAGAGTGGACTCCCTTACCTTTGCCCCTCAACACAGGAGCTCCTCAGGGCTGTGTCCCAAGATATCTTCATTACTGTCTGTATATCCATCACTGTGTCACCACCCACAGCACCAATCTGTTAATTATATTTGCAGATAATACTACATTGATTGGCCTTACGTCAAATAATAAGGCAGCCTATGGAGAAGAAGTCATCACCCTGACACAGTGCCAAGAAAACAACATCACAAGAACAAAGGAGCTGGTTGTAGATTACCGGAGGAATGGAAACAGGCTAACCCCTATTGACATCAATGGATCTGGGGTTGAGAGGGTGAACAGCTTCAAGTTCCTGGATATACACATCACCGGTGATCTCACTTAATCTGTACATACCTATTATGTGATGAAAAAAAGCACACCAGTGCCTCTTTCACCTCAGACAGCGGAAGTTTGGCACAAGTCCCCAAATCCCAAGGACATTTTACAGGAGCACAATGGAGAGCATCCTGACTGGCATCTTCACCGCCTGGTATGGGAACTGTACTTCCCTCAATCGCAGGACTCTGCAGAGAGTAGTGTGGACAGCCCAGCACATATACAGATGTGAACGATACTGGACACTTACAAAGACAGGTATGTAAAAAAGGGCCCAAAGGATCACTGGGAACCAAATCACCCCAACCACCATCTATTCCAGCTGCTACTATCTGCAAAATGGCACCGCAGCATTAAAGCCAGGACCAACAGGCTCCCGGACAGCTTCTTCCACCAGGACATCAGACTGATTAAATCACACTGACATAATTGTATTTCTAAGCTATATTGACTGTTTTGTTGTACATCTTACTGTACATACTAATTATTATAAATTACTATAATTTGCACATTCAGATGGAGACTCAATGTAAAGATTTTCACTCAATTAGTGAAGGATGTTAGAAATAAAGTCAATTCAGTTCAATTATATGCAACATGACCACACCAATCCAGTAAGTGCACAGAATGACAATAGTAATGCTTCTGGATTTCATAAAGGAGCAATAATTTAGTGTTTCTGAGCTTTGCTTTAAAATATGTTGCATATTCTCTAATGCTCTTCACTTCAAAGCCAAAGCTTCATGGAATCTACATGGAGTACATTACAACACTGAGACTGTTCAATCCAACTTGTCCATGCAGACCATTGTGTCCAGCAAACTAGACATGTCTGCCTCTATTTAGTTTAATTTTAGATGGTTGAAGAATTGTTAACAGTGAACTGAAATAACCAACACCCATTGGTCAGCTGGCAATCAATCCCAGGGTGGCTTTCACTATTTAATCGTTGTTCTAATCAATGTCTTCAACGTTCTTGGGTAAATCATTTAACTAGGCATACTTTGGGATGTACCGTTGAGACTTGAAATTTTGTAGTGGAGTGGATTACTGAAGAAGGGAGTATCTTGAGTTCCAGTGTTGTTCCATCTCCTAGCTTCAGGTCTCATCAGTAGTTATAGGTGAGCAAACACAGTAAATTGGTGATGAGGTGTTCTATTATATTGACATGGCAATTCTACAACAGCAGCAATCTCAATTTGAGGTGGCCAAGCTGAAGTTAATCGCAACTTTGACCAGCAGTTTATCAATGAGTCCAACGATGCTGGTGTCAAACACTGAACAGAATTTATGTGAGTCAGTTGTTGTGCTTATTGCCAATTTCCATTTTGATACTGCTTCGGGGGTTACACTTAAATCATGGTTTAAACATTCCAAAGGATATTCTGGGTTGAATTCACCAGTAAAGACGAATCGTGGAAGTCATGTGTGACTTAATTGTTTGACTTAACTGTCCGAGAGCTAACAAGTGTTTTTGGAGAGCAGTCATCTCTCTTCAGCATTCACAATCAATGCCCAAAATGCATTAAGCATGACACCAATAACTTCAGCACACAGGCTCGAAGGGCCAAATGGTCTACTTCTGCACCTATTGTCTATATGCTGTTGTCATCAAGAATGTCAGCAATTGGTGAACCTGGTAGAACTTGAAGCATGTCTATGCTGTTTCCAGTGGTCTGGACATTGCTTAGTCAGTCTCCAAGCAACCAAACACATCTTGCTGGAACTGTGGTGTGTGGCATTATGCAAGAAACTGCCAATACAAGAAACACATTTGTAGAAAATGCCAATGCCATGCTCAACAAGTATTTTTGCCCCACGTTCTTAACTGCCTCCTTGGCCAGTGAAATGCAAGAACAAGAACTTTCAAAAGCCATTAAAATCTACAAAGATTTACTGATCATGTTCAAAGTTAACCACCCCCAGGAGACAGTATATCAACATATTTATCACTAGTTGGTCAAGCTACAACTTGATATGGCATCATACATCACCATCTTGAAATGCACATGGTGGGCACCTCAGTTCCCATTAGTGAAATCAACTCACCACTCAGCCTGCAGTGCATCAGTTGAAACTCTCCAACTGATTTATAAAATTACATGCACAGTGAAACTGAATGGTACCAAGTCAATGGTATCTGTTACCTAACGTACCAGATAGATCTTAATCTCCTTGGCATTGACTGAATGGACAAGCTTGATTTCTGCAGCATTCCTCTGGATGAGGTCTGCACAAAGACACTGGATGAAGCCTACCTCCAAGTAAAAGTAGCAGAAACTTCACAGGAGCTTCTCACCATTACAGCAGATAAGGGGTTGTCTTCTGTCCTCCATCTGGGCAGCTCCTTTTTTCCAACAGTTGTGGATGTCAGTCTGAGTGACATTGATAGTTTTGCTGCTCGTCACTACAATATCATTGTAATGGGCATAGATCAAACAGAGCTTTGCCAATACCCTGTCTTGGTTGACTACTTTTTGAAGAAACTACATGACTTTGGGCAGGGAAAAAATGCGGCCTCCTGATGTTTACAATCAAGTATCTGGGATTCATCATAGGTGAGGACAGTCATTGTCCACATTCCAAAAACATCACAGCTTATCTAAAGATACCTCCACCTGGGCCTGATCAGTCATTATTCAGCATTTCTCCCAGCAATGCACTGGCTGACGGAGCCACTCATTGCCCTGCTGAGTAAGGATGTTATGTGGAAATGGTCCATACAATGCCAAGGGGGTTTTGACTAATCATTGCCATGATGGATGCATCCAACATCAACAGGGTGGGAGCTGCCACATCCCACATCTTCCCTGGAGGTTCAGAAAAAGCCATCATACATGCAGCCAGATCACTGACCGCAGCAGAAAAGAACTATGGAGAAATCCAGAAGGAAGCCTTGGGATCACCTTTGCGGTAAGAAACTCCTCAAGATGCCTTATGGCAGACAATTCACTCACCCAAGTAATTACAAGACACTGTTGTCCATCTTTGGGTCTAAGGCATCTGGGTGAATGCAGCTAACCATCTACAATATGGTCAATGATGTTATAAGCCTAAGATTTTGTAATCAAGTACACATCAACCCAGTAACTTGGTCAGGCAGATGCCTCCTCCAGACTTATGAATCAGCAGGTTACTGAAAACAGAGTCATGGCTGCAATTTCTGAAGTTCTTTGGGTTGAATGGAATGTTGCTGAAGATCTTCTGGTCATGGTCAACAAGATCAGAGCAGAAATGGCTGCAGATCTTCTTAATCAGCGTATCTCCAGATACCTTGCTGATGGGTGGCCGGTTAAGGTTGAAGAAGTTGTCACACTCTTTTACCGATGTCATCAACTGTGGACTCCTGCATGATGTTTGGAGACAGAACAGCAATTCCATGAACACTTCAACCAAAAGAACTGAAACAATTCCACTGTGGTCACCCAGGCATCAACCAGATGAAAGCTTTGCCAAGAAGCTTTGCATACTGGCCAGGCATAGATGAAGATATCACATCTGTATGCAGACAGTGTACTCAATGTTCTATGGCAGCAAAGAATCCAAGTAGAGCCAAACTACCAGACCATGGAGTCTAGTAAATATTAACTCTGCTGACCATTCAACAGCTACTACAGATCTTTAGCTGCTTTGGAGGCCAGAAATACTTGTTTCTGACAACAGCACTCAATTCAGTTCACAGCAGTTTGCTGCTCTCTCCCAGAACAGTGGCATTATCCACATCCTTTCACCTCCATCCAATGCCCAAACAGATACCTTCAAACGGTCGCTTGTGAAACCAAGGGAGGAAGGAGCATCCACCGAGGCTCTCAACACATTTCTGCTGACACATCCAAGCCTGATGGGAAGTCACTAGCTGAAGGGCTTTTGGAAGAAAACTGCGCACAGTGCTGGATGCAACGCTATCACTTGTCCAATATCTGAGACAGAAGATGCACAAAGGCAGCCACATATACTTAGGTCAATGGATGAAGTTATTCAAGCCGGGAGCTACAGTGTGAATCAGACAGTATCCCAATGGCAATATCCTTTGGTACCAGGTCAGACTGACAAACAAATGGGGAAGTGCTTTACAAAGTTATCATAGATGGGCATCATTGGTGTTGCTGCATCAACCAGTACTGACCACATGGTACTGGGGACACAAATTTGTCAGACAGATCATGAAACACACAGCTGGATCTACATCTTCTCCAGGAAAGGTTCAATTTAGCCCAACCGAACCAGCCACCAGTGCCGGCACTGCCACAAACAACATCACAACAAGCAAGCAACCACTAGCCTGCAACCACTAAGGACTGATCTCCAGCGCAAGTCAGTTGATCCAAACCAAATCGCCCCTCAGCTCAAATCCTACAGGTAATCATCGAGGGAGGTGCTGTGGTGAGCCAAAACAACCAACATCTAATGGTCAGCTGACACCAAACCCAGGCTGACTTTCACTGATTGATCACCGTTCAGATCAACATCTTTAATATTCTTGGGTGAATCAGTTAATTAGTCATGTGTTGGGATGTACAGTTGAGTTTTGACTTTTGAGATTATGTAATTACATGGTTTACTGAATAAAGGAGTATTTTGAGTTCTGGCATTGTCCGATATCATGGCTTTGGGTCTCATTAGTTATAGGTAAAGAACACAACAGGAATAAACTGCATTCTGTCACACATTGAACAGCTGTGGTAGTTTAAAGATCTTCATAAGGCCAAACCCGTTACTCTGAAGGATACATACCTGTTGGGCAAATCTATATAATTTCCATATAATTCACTACTGAAAATAAACACATTTTATATGCTGTATTCCATAAAAATTGCTTTAAATGGAAAAATAGATAACAAAAAATGAAATTATACTGATAATCAGATTTCCCATCAGACAGGATTCACCTTTTGTATATTTCAATGCAACTCTCATAAAGCAGGTAACTGAAAGAAAAAGAAAATCCTGGCCATTAAATCACTGCACAAATTATTCTAAACTGAAAGAACCAAATGTGATTTGCAATGAATTCCTTAGCTCTTTGCTAACACCTATGATTTATAGGTTCAACTGAATAGGAAGCATTCTAGCTGTAAGAATTGTGCTTCTATTATTACAAAAATATGCTTCTCTCAAGCTGGTTAGTTAAAGCACCTCCACTTAGAAATTTGTTCTAACTTCCAAATAAAACCGAGTTTGTCCTTTTCATTTATCATAGGACATTTTTAACAAGCCAACTGGCTAACAAATTCAGGTTCTGAACAAAAGCAGTGATAGTCAATCATAGATCGATATTCTGCCAAGGCAAAAATACTTTTATGTAATTCTAGTTTTTGCTCAACATTTTTATATAATTGTTAAGTTTATAAAGCCAAGTGTTAAACAAAAATTGCTCTTCGTAGTACTACTTTGTTGTGCTAATCCATGTCTAGACACTGATCCATTTGTAATAAGGAGCAACTAATGTAATGTATGAAAACAAAATGAAAAATGACTTTTGGTGGTTCAATAAATGCATCACTACAGCCTCCAATGCCTGTTCCAATATTCTGGACTCCAAGTGTGCGTAATTATTCTCAGCTAATGTTAAATATACACATATCTCTCAATGTACATTGTTCAGTTTCTGATGCTTGTCATACTTTTAAGACAACCAAGTATTGAAAACATCTGCAAGCAGCCACAGGCATCATCCAGCTTCATGTAATAATCATTAATAACTGAGGCAAAAGACACATTCTGGAGGATGGAGTAATAAAGTTCAAATTTTATTTAGAGATATGGCACAGTAACACGCCTTCTGGTCCAACAATCCCATGCCACCCAAACAGAAACGAGAAAATCTGCAGATGCTAGAAATCCGACCAACACATACAAAATGCTGGAGGAGCTCAGCAAGCCAGGCAGCATCTATGGAAAAGAGCACAATCAACATTTCAGGCCGAAACTCTTCTGCAGGTCTGTCGAATAGACCCAAGTGACCAATTAACCTATTAACCCACACGTCTTTGGAATGCGTGAGGAAACCAGAACATCCAGAGAAAACACATGCTATCACGGACAGAACGTACAAATTCCTTACAGACAGGGGCAGGAAATAAACCCAGCTTTCAACTGCAATGTGTTATGTTAACTGCAACACTACCTTGTCCTCCCAGTGGTTGGCACATCAGATAGTGTAGCTGCACAGAGCTCCAGAAACTGGCCCTGGTGCTACCTAGGGTTTGAATTCCGTGATTCTGACAGATTTCTCTGGATACTTCAGTTTCCTCACAATTCCCAAAAATGTACGAGTGGTTTATTGGTTCCAATAAATTACCTTTGGAGGCAGTTGATGCATGTGTGAGAGAACTTAAGTTAAAAGAAAATAAGTGTGGGATTAGGGCTGATGGAGTTGGCATATTCACAGTGGTCTGAAGGTCTTCCATCTGTGTCGTAAGATAAGTGAAACTGTCACTTGTGATGAACAGAATGCATAAAAGGCCTGAATGTGAGGAAACTATGTAAAAACAAAGCCATGATTGGTAATATTCAAAGGTTATTCAGGATAAATGGAGAGAAATCCAGAGTTATTGATGGATAAATGCTGAAATTGATTCTTTCTTTTGCCTCAGATGCCATCTGCTTGCTGAGTTTTGTGCTTGCATTGGGTGTAGCAAGGCTAGAGGCTAAGACAGCACCTTATCTGTGCAACAGAGGGAAAAAAAAACTAGGAGGCAGAGATAATTAGCCAAGTCAAGGAATTTTATTATAGCTGAGACACTGTTAATCAACAATTTGGAAAATGCCCAGGAATTCATACAGATCAAGGAAAATCTAACTTTACCATCAGTAGTCAATATCAACAGTTCAATTATCAATGGTTCTATTAAGAACCATGTACTTTCCAATAAAATGCTGCCAAATATTTGCCTCAAATGACACACTTCCAGGTAGTGCAAAATTTTACCATTATCTATATTAAAAAAGCACGAGTCAAGAACATGATGACTGTTGTGCCAACAGACAAGATGATCGGCAACATTAGTACAAAGCTAAGCACCTGTTTGGTATTCTATCGATTATCCTAAACATTCTTTTTTTCTACATGGAGTACACAGTGGTTGTGGTGGGTATTATCTGCAAACTATACCTCATTACTCATCCAGATAGTCCAGCAACATTTCTCAATACCCCAGTATCAACCACCAAGGATGAGAAGGTACATGGGAAAACACACTTGTAGATTTTTCTCCAAGTCGCACACCTACCAGATTTGCAACTATTTCACCAAATATCTCAGATGACTGTCCATTATTTATCTACTCCCCATTAATAATTCAGTATACTGAAGTTTATTTTTTCCAATTTCTATTGGTCCTCCTGGCCCATAAGTTTAACATCTAGTATGGCTTTCATGGAAAACCCATCACTGCCTGGGCAAGATAACATGATGTGTAGAATAAATACAGACATCCAGAAACCTTATTTGAGCAGCTGCTTACAAATGCTTGCATCAGACAGAATTGACAACTACACACAATCCTAAATTTACTTTGAAAAATTGTGGCAGGGAAAAAAAAGCCATGGTAATTTCAGTAACTGGTTTTGAACTGAATCTGTGGAGCTAACAATAGTAATATTTCCATTTAATGTCTTTTTAAAATATATGCACATTCCTTTAATAAATGCCATTTGTAGAATGAACTTTGAAATCACTGCCTTGCCACATCTCTAAATATCAACTGAATATCAACGATACAAAATCTCAAACTTTTAATTAAATTAGCTGAACTTTTATTGAATGTGTTCCCTTATGAGTCAAGCTCCGTATCTATACAGAATGAAAAAGCACCAAAGGGAGCTATCTGCCCTATTTTGCCTATGCTGAACCTTGGTGACATCATCTAATTAGTCCTATCACATAGTTCTTTCCATGCAGCTTTTTAATTCCAACTCCCCCCTCACTTTCAAGTTCTTAGCACTTTTTAAACGAACGTTACCACTGAATCAGTGTTCGGGGATATTTCACAAGGTAGTTCAGACCATAACAGCTCACTGCATGCCTTTGCTTGTTCCGTTGCCAAAGACTGCAAATCTCACTTGTCTAGAAACAACCCTTGACAGTCTTCATGATTTTTTAATACTTCCATTAAGTCTATTCAACTTTCCCTGCAACCATTTTTTTTTTACTTTACTTTTTCTACAAGGCCTCATTGTCCTTTCAAAAGAGTGGGGCCAAGAATTAAAAGTAACTTTTGTCTATGGCCTAACCAGTTAATTAGTGTAGCTTTCCTTTTGTTTCACATTTAATAGGTAATAGATTTTATGTTTTAGTACAAGTCAAACTAACCACAACTATATTCTGTACTAAACTGGGTAATGCTGCATTTTATTCCCATTAAATTCAGGTTTACCAGGGCTCTTTGATTCGAAACTCAATCAAACTCAATCAAATTGATGTCATGAGTGGCCACTTTTATCTTGCTTTTGAATTATTCTCTCTTGTGCTAAGGCTGTGACGAGAGCTAAGACCCAATGCAAGTCATAATAAGCATCAATCTGCATAGTATTATCAAGAAAATAATGCTTAATAGCAGTGTTGAAAATGCCAACCCATCAATTTGCTGATGGCTGATAAAAAAAATGATTATCCAAATTAGATTTGCCTTGTTTTTATAAACAGCACGTAGTTTGACAAGTTTCAACATTGTTGGGTAGAGTAAATACTTGTAACCACATTGAACAGTTTGAGTAGAGTCCTACAGTGCATCTCCGTGAGATGCTATCTGGTTCCATTGATTTTGCAGCATCTTGTGTACTTAGCCATTACCTGATATCACATTGAATGAACAGAATTGTTTGAAGGTTAGTTCTTGTAATGGTGGACTCCTTTGTGGGAAGCCTGGTTGGCTGCAAATGTTTTAGTCCTGTTTTTAGCTAGGAAGGTTGAACTCAAGAGGAAATGCAGTTGCTTCACTTACTTTCCTCAGTAAATAAATGTTATATAATATCCCTTTTGGGTGACATTACTTTATGAATGACCAAATTTTCAAGTACTCTAGATCTCAAATAATTGGGCCATCAGTTAATAGGGGCAGCCTGTTGTTTGGGACAACTCTTAAAAAACAAAAACTAGTTAAGAAAAGAGGCCGGATTCCATTTGCTTATTTGGGACACTATACTACTTAATTGGGACAGAAGACTATTGTCAAACTGTTTCTAAATAATGTCAGTCACGTGAACTTGTGTGGCTTTTAGACACTATACTTTGCTTAAAACAGAGCTTTTAAATAGCGCCAGTTGTCTGTGTTTGTGTTCAAAAATCAGTGTTTTTTGTCACTGATAGTTGGCAAGAAATAAGCAGCAAGACAATTCAGAACCCTTTTGTTTACTGTAGTTTCAATCATTCAGGCTTAGACATGCCAGAAACTGCCAGGAGTAAATATGAAGCGATTTCAGTACTTCAACAATTTAGGAAGTATGAAAAGGTCAGGAACTTGAAATTCTTCAATGTTATCATTTCAGAGGACATGACCTGTTCCCAGAATACAATTGCAGTTACAAAGAAAGCACAACAGCACCCCTACTTGCAAAGGTTCAGCATGAGATGTAAAATTTTGACTAACTTCTATAGATGTGTGGTGGAGAATATATTCACTGGATGTGTTATGGTTTTGTATAGAAACACCAATACCCTTGAATGGAAATTCCTACAGAAAGTAGTGGAAACGTCCAGTCCATCACAGATAAAGCCCTCCCCACCATTGAGCACATTTACTTGAAGCACAATCACAGGAAAGCAGCATTCATCATCAGGAACCCCACAATCCAGGCCATGCTCTCTTCTCACTGTTGCCATTGGGCAGGTGGTACAGGAGCCTCAGGACCCACAGCAACAGGTCCATGAACAGTGATTGCCCCTCAACCAATAGGTTGTTGAACCAGTGAAGATAACTTCACTTGCCCCATCTCTAAACTGTTTCCACAATCTATGGACACACTTCCAAGGCTGATCATCTCACGCTCTCAATATTTGTATTGCTTGTTTATTTGCTAAATCGCATCTTTCTTTCTTTTTTTTTTGCAGTTTGCTGTCTTTTTCAAACTAGTTGTCTTCATTGTTGGTGTAGTCTTTCATTGATTCTATTGTTATTGGATTTATTGTAAAAAATTATTCTCAGGGTTATACATGACCTGGATGGGTTAGTATGTTTGCTGATGACACAAAGGTTGAGAGTCATTTATAAAAATCACAAAGAGTAAGGAAAATCCAGTAATCCAGTACAAATTGGAATCTTCCAATGCAACTACAGTACTATAAAACAATGCATTAGTTCCTAATAATTATCAACAGAGGAATTCATTCTATATAGTGTGTCCAGCGAAGGGTAGCACCTCTGGTGAAGGGGCTTGCTGTGTCCATATTGGGGTAGCACATTCACCTTTAGGCCCACAGGACACTCAGCCTCAAAGTAGATGTTTGCATGCGACAGTGACCACACCCCGGTGCAGTGCTTTGACAGGCAGGCTAAGCCAGCTGAGATTAGCTGCCGGGCCTCTTACCCCAGTGAAATAGGGTTATGCCAGTGATAGCACGTAAAGTCAGTTCTCATGGATCCAACAGCCAAAAAGCATAATGCAATTCTTCATGGAGAGTGAAGGGCATGTTAACGCATAGATAAAATCGTGGTTATCCAATTTGTGATGACAGCTTGTCACTGCTAACTGCTCTATTAATCATTCTTTTTCTGAACAATGATCACTGCAGTTGTTAGTCTGCATCTTCCCTTCTGGAGTTCTGCTCTTGAACCCCCTGTATGACCTGGCTTTCTTATGGTGTTCTGGAAAATTTGGTGAACTGGAGTCTTGAAGTTACAATGTGCTGGCACAGTGGTTATGGGCCAAATCAAGGCAGATGGACCTGGGCCCAAGAGTGAGAAACAAGCCAATGTTTGCCAGTTGCTGAAGCGGACTTGAGGCCAGATCAAAATGGCAGGTTCTGGGCTTAAGTGAAGAGTGAGCTGGTGTCTGACTGATTTAAGCTCTGGGCCATTCGAACAGGTCAATTAAGAGCTGAGTTGAGGTGGCAGAGCCCAGGCCCAAGAGTGAGGAATGAGTTCGTGCTTTGCCCATCGTTGGAGTGAGCTTGGGGTTGAACTGAAGTGGAAGGGCCCAGGCTTGAGAGTGACAAATGAGGTGTTTTTTCTCCTCATTTAAATGCAGGGCAGATTGAAAAGGTCAGGGTGTTGGAGTTGAAGGTGAGGGACAGATTGGTGTTGTGGACAGTGTGGATAGTGTGGAGAGCTGTCAGAAGTTACAGTGGGACATTGGTAGGATGCAAAACTGGGCTGAGAAGTGGAAGATGGAGTTCAACCCAGATAAGTGTGAGATGGATCATTTTGGTAGGTGGCATGATGGTATCATTTGGTATGATGGCAGTATATAGTATACTATATATATATAGCCTATATATACTATATAATATATAGTATACTATGTATAGATGAGACTCTTGGCAGTGTGGAAGATCAGAGGGATCTTGGGGGTCTGAGTCCATAGGACACTCAAAGTTGCTGCACAGGTTGACTCTGTGGTTAAGAAGGCATGCGGTGTATTGGCCTTCATCAATCATGGAATTGAATTTAGGAGCAGAGAGATAATGTTGCAGCTGTATAGGACCCTGGTCAGACCCCACTTGGAGTACTGTGCTCAGTTCTGGTTGCCTCACTACAGGAAGGATGTGGAAACCGTAGAAAGTTTGCAGAGGAGATTTACAAGGATGTTGCCTGGATTGGGGAGCGTGTCTTATGAAAACAGGCTGAGTGAACTTGGCCTTTTCTCCTTGGAGCGATGGAGGATGAGAGTGACCTGATAGAGGTGTATAAGATTATGACAGGCATTGATAGTGTAGGTAGTCAGAGGCTTTTTCCCAGGGTTGAAATGTTTGCCACACGAGGACACAGGTTTAAGGTGCTGCGGAATAGATACAGAGGAGATGTTAGGGGTAAATTTTTTTTAAAAACTCAGTGAGTGGTGAGCGTGTGCAATGGGCTGCCAGCAACGGTGTTGGAGGCGGATACAATAGGGTCTTTTAACAGACTTTTGGATAGGTACATGGAGCTTAGAAAAATAGAGAGCTATGGGTAAGCCTAGTAATTTCTAAGGAAGGGACATGTTTGGCACAACTTTGTGGGCGGAAGGGCCTGTATTGTGCTGTAGGTTTTCTATGTGTCTATATTTCTATGGATTTCATTTACATTTACGTACATAATTTGTTACACAGTTTGTCTTTTTTATATTTTTCAAACAATTTCCACAAAACTTTGGCTAATTGGGACAGCTGCTTAATTGGGCCAAAATATACAGGTCATGATGCGCAGAATCCACTGTATTTGCTTTGTTTCTATTTTAAATCTACCCAATATTGTTATTATCTTGTACTTTACCATTAAATTGGTAGCACTGGCCTCTCTGATGAAGGTTAATGAGAAATACCATTTAATAGCCCCAGACTCCAATCTTAAACAAGTCCACTCTTCTTTGCCTGCTTTTCTTATTTTATTATTTAAATCTTGGTTATGACTTTTGGGACTGATATATTTCTAAATCTATTTTAACAGGGTCCCCTTTGCACATCTCCAATCTATTGTTAGATATTTGTTGTATTCAAGTTGTTTTGGATTGGAATATTGAAAAAACAGTAATAAAGCCCCTTAAGCCTGCTTTCAATGATTTCATGGGGCCAAGGTAGAAGCATTCAGGTCACGGCTCTGTTTCAACCAATTCTACCACCACACACAGCAAGTAGTGTATTCAACATTTTTGTACCATTGATTTGATCATGCCTGAAGACAGAGGTCATCAATGTCAGAAACACGGGTCTTTTTCAAGACCGGCATTGACTGTTATATCTGCTAACTTTGAAGGATTCTCTGCAGCTAAACAAAACATCCTCACTACAGTATGCAACAAGTTGCAGTGTGATGTCCTCTGCCTGCAGGAGATACACAGACAAAGCGAAAACAACCGCCCAAAAATACCAGGATCATCCATGGTTATTGAAAGACCTCAAAGACAATATGGCAGCACTGTATTTGTTAGAGCTGGTTCAGTTGTAGAAGCCTGTTCTAAAACAGAGGAGGACAACATTGAAATTCTAACTGTAGAGCTGAACAAAGTAGTAGTGACCTCAATGTACAAGCCACCGGGCACAGTTTTCAGCTTCTCTAACCCTGTATCCAACTGCATAGTAAACCACAGATAATCACTGGAGACTTTAATAGCCGCAGTACCCAATAGGGGTACAAGGAGTCTAACAACGATGGAGAAGCAGTCGAAGAATGGATGGACATTGATCAGCTTAATCTCATTCACAATCCTAAATTGCCAGCCTCCTTCCACAGTGCCCGCTGGAAGTGCCGTTATAACCCAGATCTCGCCATTGTCAGCAACGACATCGCTGGCCTCTGCAACAAGCTTGTCACCGACCCAATACCACAGACACAGCACTGTCCTATTGGTATCCATATAAATGCAGCAGTGTTACCAACCATTGTACCATTCAAAAGGCACTTCATCTATAAGGCTGATTGGAATGGGTTCACAAGAGCACTTGATCATAAGAATAAACATATTAAACCACTACCTGAGCACTACAACCTGTTCGCAAAAGCTACCCAGAAAACAGCCAAAGGGTCTCACCAAAGAGAATGCTGAACTCTACAGGGAGTATGTCTCAATGTTTGAATCTGACCTCTTCTCAGAGGAAATAATAACTGCTGGTGAGAGGGTGATGTTAAGTAGCTCTCAAGAACGTCAGAACGCTTGGAACACCTTAATAGAGACAACAGATCTTGCAAAAAACAGCAAGGCATGGTCTCTGATACGCAAACTTGGAGGCAATCCCAAGAGAGCTGCCCAACATCCCAATGTATCTGTTAACCAAGTTGCACATCAGTTGTTCCTAGATGGAAAAACCAACAAGAAACAACCAAGAGCACAACTAGATAGGAAGTAATACAGCGATATCTCTGGCTTCACTGGACCATTCACTATGGAAGAGCTGGAAATTGGTATACCCAGTCTAAAACATGGGAAAGCAATTGGTCTTAACAACATCGCATCGGAACAGATGAAGCAATTTGGACAGCAAACAAAGAAATGGCTCCTATAATTGTTCAGCCACTGTCTGGCAACACACAAGCTACCTAGTATTTGGCAGAAGTCACATGTAATAGCACTATTAAAGCCCAGAAAAGATCTGTCAGATCCTAAGAGTTTCCAGCCAATCTCACTGCTTTGCCACACCAATAAGCTGTTTGAACGCCTGATACTCAATAGGATTGCACAAACTGTAGATGAGAAGATCATTCCAGAGCAAGCAGGTTTCCACCCCAGCAAATCAACAACAAGCCAACTGCTCAACCTCACACAATGTATCAAAGATGGTTTTGAGCAAGGGATGGTAACAGGTGCTGTTTTTGTAGACTTGTCAGCAGCTTACGATACAGTGAACCATAGACGCCTCCTCTGCAAGAACCTGGAGGTGACAAAAGATATTCACTGAACAGAGCTGTTAGAAAGCATGCTTCAGAATGGCCGGTTCTGTGTTGAACTAGGTGGAAGCACAGCAGGTGGTGTATTCAGAAGAATGGCCTTCCTGAGGGAAGTGTGCTTGTACTGCTGCTGTACAACATCTACACGGATGACCAACCTATAGATCACGTCACATACCATTTTATATATGCTGATGACTTATGCATCACTGCCCAGAGCACTGATTTTAACACCATGGAGAAAACGCTTTCTGAGGCCTTTGAGGGACCAACATCTTACTAGGAACAAAACCACCTCTGTGCAAACCCATCAAAGACGCAAGTTTGTGCATTCCACCTCAGGAACCATGAAGCCAAATGGCAGCTTAAAGTAACCTGGTGTGAGCAACACTGACACATCGTGAGCACCCTACCTACTGAGGGGTCACCCTTGACAGATGCCTCACTTTCAAGAACCACATCAATAAGACAAAGGCAAAAGTGAGTGCACGAAACAACATCCTGAATAAGCTCACAAACACAAAATGTGGAAACATTGCGAGCCAGTGCACTTGCTCTTTGCTATTCCACTGCTGAATACGCCAGCCCTGCATGGGAAAGATCTACTCGTACTAAGAAGATGGATGCTGATCTGAATGCAAGCTGCCAACTTATCACAGGTTGATTAAAACCAACAAACACCAACAGCCTATATATCCTGGTAGGTATTGCTCCCCCTGATACAAGAATGGTAGCCAGGAAGAAAGAACGACTCCGTCAAACATCAGATGAGAGGCACCCTCTACATGGTCACACACCTACACCCAGCTGCCTAAAGTCAAGGAAGAGCTTCACGAACAGTGTTGTTCCATTACAATCAACCCCATCTGAAGCCTGCATCGCCTTGTGGAAAGACCGGCTCGTCAGTCTCAAACAACCCCCAACGATGGAAATTTCACCAGATGAAAGCCTTCCCCCAGAAGCTAATAGCAACCAGGCAACCTGGAAGTCTTTTAACAGAATTAGGACTGGTGTAGGTCGTTCAATGGATTCACTAAGCAAATGGGGATATACAACCAGCCGGACAACTCGTGAATGTGGAACTGAGCCACAAACTATGCAATATCTCCTGCAATGCCCATCACTAGAGGAACCCTGTACTGTTGCAGATCTTGCCAAATTCAACAACAAGGCACAAAAATGTGTCCTGTTCTGGCTGAGCCATGCAGAGACTGCCCATGGACACGATAAGAAGAATGATTTCATGGTTGATCTGTGATCTATTTCAGAACTCAATATTTTTCACCAACAAGGAATTAAGACAGAAATGGGCACCTGATGCTATCAGCAGAAGGATGTTCCAAATTGCATCCATGCTGTGCATGCCAAAGTATTTTCTAACGTCTCTGCTACAAATGCTGAATCTAATTTTTGTTAAATGGCACCGTCTTAACATCTGATGTTATATGCAATTAGTCTGAGTTCTCCTTACTATCTTGATACCTTAAATTACTCATTGACCTTCAAGACATGAGGAAAATTGACAAAGACACAAGAAGGATATGCAGTGATGGCCCCAAGTGCAGAGGAAGAGACACTGAAGTGGGTGAGCAGTTCTCTGACTTTTAATAAAAACTATGCAGAATTAAAGGAAAAATAATAAACACTGGGCCAATAGGGCCATTAACTGAAACTTTCAAACTGAAACCTAACACTGACACTGTGGCTATAACTAGATACCATCCTTTACAGTCTTAATCTAAATGGCAAACTTCTTTCCCAGAACAAAGACAAAGGGCGCATTGCCATTGACTTTGCTGCACTCCTGCTAAGATTCAACAAGATTGAAACAAGAGGAAGGGAGTTAAATACCATCCACAATGAACTGCTAATTGGCTGGCACATGCATGCACTCGAGCATGATTGCCAATCCTGTTCCACAGCCCATCTGTGTGTGCCCAGACCATGCAGCAGGGTCCAGAGTTGTGACAAGAAGAACACACAAAGTCAAAAAAGCTTGAGTTCCAAGTCAGCACCCCTCGAAACAAATTCTAAAATTAATCAAATGGAAGAGGGTGACAACCAGATGGAATCTTGAAAACGTGATCTGCTAGATTCCAGATGAAATCTCTCAAAAATTCAAGACAATTTTTCTCACTTTATTGCTTTATTGATTAGAAGGTAATCTGTACTCTTAAAATAGCATACTCTCTATAGCAGCAGGACACATTATGATTGCCATTCTTCACTGTGCACAAGTTAGTCACACTGATATAGCAGCTGCTGGCACTGCGACATGCCTCATCCAAAAGGATTTCATATGTCAATATGCTTGAACAACATCTTCCTTGATGTTATGTAGTGTGGAGTACAGGATTGTGAAAGACATTGATTGATGAAATATTATTCTGGCAACTACAAAGATAACTCCTTTCTCAGGATTTTCCACCGATCTTACAATACTTCTGATAGCATCCTCTAAGGAAAGTACTCCTACAAAAGGATTAGTACAGTAAGTTCACATAGTTCAATGAAACATCGCTTCCATGTTGACCATTCACTGGGTACCTCCTATTAAATATGGACTGGATCGACAGATATAATAGAGAAAGTGCTTATTTTGGAAATAGTGACACTGCATAGATCACACCCCATTGTCATGAACTGAGATCTTGAGATTATCAGTTAACAGAGAGGTCAATTACTTTAATGCCTTACAAAAAACCACACCTGTAGTCCCATTAGAGATTTCTCATTTCTAAATAAGGGTAACATTCATTATCATTAAATCATAATCCCAAATGTTAGCAAAAAAGGAAGTTAAAGAAGGTGCCAGAAACCATGGTAAAATGTTCTTATGATTCATAGTCTGTGGAACATTTAGGAAATAAAAAATCTCATTTAAAAAAATAGGTAATTTTTATTAAATGGGTTTCTAATGGGAACAAATATAATGAAATGTATTTATATAGACTATAAACACTGAAAAATCCAAATGTTGAGAATGCCCTGGTCTTTACAAAATGAGATTCCTTTCTCCTCAACAAAATAATTCCTTCAATTGGTAGAAGTCCTCGGAAACCTCTCCAATGCAAGGAGAATGGTACATCGAGAAACATGCCAGAAATCTGGTGTTGCCTCGACCCAGAATGATTCTGTTGCTCAGGATGTGAGTTACTGTGAGCCCGATACTGAGATCGTGAAGAAGATAGAACACATTAGCCTGAAGAATGTGATTTGAGTTTGAAAAGCAAAGATAGCTCATCAACAATCAGGTACTATATGATGCTGCCAAAGACTCCCCGTCACCAGGTGCTTCACAGGAGGACATATCTGTGCCTCTTGTCCTAAGGGCCATAAACCTTCCTGCGTGGCCTGTTGAACATATTCTGTAGATTCCTGTAATGGAATGTTGTCAGTACTTTCAACACCAAGGCATTATTGACTGAACAGTTCAGGAGCTAATTCTTTGAAAGCAGTGTTCGAGAACACTCTGAAGTGAGCTTTAAACAAATTGAAGCCAGCTCTGAATCTGCCATCCAGGTCTCCTGATGTCAGCAGAATATTCTTTTAAGTTAAAGGGAAAAAAAGCTGGCACACCATGCTTAAAGTTCTCCCGAGATTTTTCTACAATAGTCACTGCGTGGAGTTCAGAGTTCACATTTTTTCAGTGTAAACTAAATATTGTAATTATTTCATTAGTTATAGGCCCAACATCAGGGAAACAACACCTACAATGTGAATGGTGCATGGAAGAATCTGGTTCTAATTTTGTGGAAGACATGACTTGAGGTAAATCATGTTAATAATTAATTTAGAGTGATAGCAAGACGGTAGCACATAACACAAAGACTGGTCTGCAGAATCTAATATCTAGGCCTTGAAAGTGAGACTGCACCTGAAGTATTATGTACAGTTTTGGTCATTGCATTGTAAGAAGGGCATGAATAAATTGGAAAGAGTGCAGGAGAGATTTACAAGAATGTTGCTAAGATCAGAGGACCCAAGTTACAAGGAGAGGTTGGTCTTTAATCCTGCATATGTAGGAGAATGAGGGACAACCTTATAGAAGTATTTAAAATTATGAAAGGCATTGATAATGTAGATGGTAAAAAGTCTTCCAGAGAAGGGGATACCAAAACTAGTTAGCACAGGTTGGGGTGAAAGTGGAAAGATTTAAAAAGAGACCCAAGGGGAAACTGCTTTATGCAGAGTGTATGGAATGAATTGCCAGAGGAAAGTATAATAGAATCATTTAAGAAGCACTTGCATAGTACTTGGAGGATTGGAGCTTGGGCGATATGAGCTGAGCACTGGAAATTGGAACTAGCTGAGTGGGCAATGTGATCCGTGTGGACTCACTGGGATGCAAGGCCTGCATTCATGCTGTATTGCTCTATGACTCCAGGTCCCAAAAACTGAGAAAGCCACTGGAGAAGGCACTTAGATTCTTTGGTTTTATAACAGTATATTAGGAAATAAGTTATGCTAGATCCTAACAATATTATTTTGGCCTCAACTGAAGTTACATGATCAATCAGTACAGTGCAATTTAGAAAGAATTCAAATACTGGAGGGATGTACAGGGTTGTTAAAGGGGGCTTGCGTGGAGATAGTACCAAAACAAGACTATTCTCCTTCCGACAAAGAAAACTAAGGACATTCTTAACAGGGACAATCAAACTAAGAAGGTTCTGATAAAAGAAATAAGAAAAACATTTTCCTTGGCTGCACATTCAGTAAGTGAAGCATTCAAATTTAAAGAAAGTTACAGAATAAACAAAAGCACTAGATGGAAATAAGTATATTTAATAAACAGTTCTGAAAGTGTTGTGACAGCAGAATCAATAATTATAATTTTCAGAAGGAAATTGGATAAATATTTGAAGGACAGAAATCCGCAGCTTTGCTTGGAAAGCTCAGGAGAGTGAAACAAATGAGATTATGTTTTCAGATATACACCATGTGTTGCAATAGTTGTAAGCTCATTACTCAGGTTGATTTTTCTGGTTAATTTTACAGGATCTGCAAGGCACTCACAAGGATACCCTTTATTGCCCATCTGAAATACCCTTGAGAAGTTGGCAGTAAACTGTCTTCTTAAACTTTTGCAGTCTTTTTGTGCAGTCATGTCAATAATGCTGTTGGTTCCAAAGTTAAGGCCCAATGATAATGAAGCAATGGTGATGTATTTCAGAACAACTTCGATGTGCAAGTTGCAGGTGATTTTGCTGGTGGTGTATAAATGTCTGCTGCCGTTGCACTCCAGCTAATGGCTGCAGGTTTGTAAACTGCTCCCAGAATAGCCTAGGTCCACTTTGTTGATGAAACACTGCATCTGCCATAGACTGGGGCTTTAGGAATGAATGATAAAGATGGTTAATGGGGTACAAATCAAAACAAACTCCTTTGTCCTCGGGTGTGTCAAGGTTCAGATGCTGACGTTGTATTCATCTAGGGCAGGGGTGGGCAAACTTTTGGACTTGTGGGCCACAAAGGGTTCTAAAATTTGACAGGGGGGGCCAGACCAATAGACAATATAGACAATAGACAATAGGTGCAGAAGTAGACCATTCAGCCCCTCGAGTCTGCACCGCCATTTTGAGATCATGGCTGATCATTCACTATCAATACCCAGTCCCTGCCTTGTCCCCATATCCCTTGATTCCCCTATCCATCAGATATCTATCTAGCTCCTTCTTGAAAGCATCCAGAGAATTGGCCTCCACCATCTTCCGAGGTAGTGCATTCCACACCTGCACAACTCTCTGGGAGAAGAAGCTCTTCCTCAACTCTGTTTTAAATAACTGACCTCTTATTCTCAATCCATGCCCTCTGGTACTGGACTCTCCCAACATCTGGAACATATTTCCTGCCTCAATCCTATCAAATCCTTTAATTATCTTAAACGTTTCAATCAGATTCCCTCTCAATCTCCTCAATTCCAGCGTGTACAAGCCCAATCTCTCCAATCTCTCTGCGTAAGACAGCCCTGCCATCTCAGGAATCAACCTAGTGAATCTACGCTGCACTTCCTCAACTGCCAGAATGTCCTTCCTTAAACCTGGAGACCAAAACTGTACACAATATTCCAGGTGTGGTCTCACCAGAGCCCTGTACAAATGCAAAAGGACATCCTTGCTCTTGTATTCAATTCCCCTTGTAACAAAGGCCAACATTCCATTTGTCCTCTTCACTGCCTGTTGCACTTGCTCATTCACCTTCATTGACTGGTGAACTAGGACTCCTAGGTCTCTTTGCATTTCTCCCTTACCTAACTCTACACCGTTCAGACAATACTCTGCCCTCTTGTTCCTGCTTCCAAAGTGGATAACTTCACATTTATTCACATTGAATGACATCTGCCAAGTATCTGCCCACTCACCCAGCCTATCCAAGTCTCCCTGTATTCTCCTAACGTCCTCTTCGCGTGTCACACTGCCACCCAGTTTAGTATCGTCAGCAAACTTGCTGATATAGTTTTCAATGCCCTCATCTAAATCATTGACATAAATCGTAAAGAGCTGTGGTCCCAATACAGAGCCCTGTGGTACCCCACTAGTCACCTCCAGCCAGTCCGAGAAACACCCATTCACTGCTACCCTTTGCTTTCTATCTGCCAACCAGTTTTCTATCCATGTTGAAACCCTGCCCCCAATGACCAGGAGCAGATGGACGGAGTGTTTTGGTAATACACCTCATAAGAGAAAATAAAATATCATGGGATATGTAGAAAACATGTGCTTTAATTTCAATTGAAAGTGAACAAATGCATTACAACAAAATATCTGTCTTTGAAGTCCCATGGTATTTAGCTATTTATTGAAATGACTTTTAAAACACTGAAAATTAAATGAATAAAATACAGCTTTTTTTAATAGTAACGGTTATTATTTTAAAGCACTGAAAATTCTGTTATCCTTCAAGATGTTATCATCATCACTCTCCTCCTGACTGTCTTTATTTCAAAAACGGTAGGAGATGCTGGTCTACTTATTCAATTGTCCCCTGTGCCAAAACTCAACAACGACCAGCACAAGGACTGAACAGTGACAGCACACCAGTATGCGGAGCGCATTATTTGATCTGGAGCGCATTTTTTATTTTGAGAACATACGTGCACCTGCGCACTACTCATGTCCATTACTTAACAGAAATGACATGTAACATGTAAGGCTTATTGAAAAAAATATTTTCAAATGCATTTTTTACATAACACAATGAAGAAACTTATTTTTAATTTCAGTGGGAACAGTGTTGTTGGTCTCCCTTTTTAGCCAGCACATCAAAGTCTGGATTTAGTTTTGTTGTGGCAATTGTCAGGATGGATCTGAGGTGTTGATCAGTTAACTTGGATCTGTGGCTGGCTTTGTTGATGTTCATGACGCTGAATGCCTGTTCACACAAATAGGTCGAGCCGAACAAAGAGTAAAGCGCAAATGTGGAGTAATACGCTGCACCTCAATGTACATAGAGTGCGTCATCTATTGGGAAAACGCCAGAATTGCGGGGAAAAAACGTTAACAAGGTTTATTAATATAATTTCATCAAGTTCTGCGGGCTGGATTAAAAAGCTTGAAGGGCCGCATATGGCCCACGGGCCGTAGTTTGCCCATGCCTGATCTAGGGAAATGCAACGTATTCTATCACACTCCTGGCTTGTGATTTGTTGATGGTATAAAGGCTTTGTGGTGTTAGGATGTGGCTCACCCAGCTTCTGACCTGATCTTGCGTGCTCTAGTATTTACTGTATGTAGTTGGTGCATCTGGGTTTCTGATCAATGGTGACTCCCAGGATGCTGATCACAATGGCAATTGCCCAATACTTTGGTAGCTGTAATGTTACTTGAAACTTAAGCCCATGTCTGAATATTTTCCAGGTTGTACTGACACGGCAGCATGGGCTGATTCTTTTTCTGACAGGTTGTGAATGAAACAGAACATTGTATACTCCTCCATCATTTTTGAACTTACATCGGAAACAAGGTCTTTAATGAAGCACTGAAGGTGGATGAGTCTAGCAGAAAGCACTAAGAAAATTCTGCAGTGATGTCCTAGGATTAGGGTAATGATCTCCAACTATCACAACCATATTACTTACTGAAGCATTTACCTGATGGCTCCAAACAGAAGGATGTTTCTCCCTTGATGCCTGTTATCAAAGTTCCTTGATGCCATATTTAGTAAAATTCTGCCTCATTTTCAAGTGCAATCCTTCTTGCCTTGAATTTGGAGTTCAGTTCTTTGGACATCCCTGTTCTAATAGTGTGAGGTTACTGGTGAATACATACTGCTTGATATCACTGCAAGATGACACCTGATTACCCATCCTTCGTCAAGGTCATAAACATCATGACCATGGTGAGAACTGTCCATTAGAGAGGCATCACAGTGTTTCAGCAACAGCAATGTACGCATATCATCACAATCTGTGAACTTGTAGTCTGCCATATTCATCACTCTAATATTGCTATGAAGCCTGTGAATCAACTCTTGTTCAATGATGATTGACAATAAGTAGTTTGCACAGTACTTAGCCAGACTGGTTTTGTCTTATTTTGCCCAACATGTCATTCCTGGGTGGATGCCTATATTGTATGTGTACTGGAACTGACTGGCCAGAGGGGCAGCTAGTTTTAGACTGATCTCCAGCACCACAAAAGGAATATTGTATGGTCCCTTAGCCTTAGTTGGATCAAATGCTTTGAGTTGTTTCTTGATATCACAAAGGAGCAAATCAGATTGATTTGAGACTGATTTCTGTTACAAGGCATAGAAACATAGAACAATACAGGGCAGGAACAGGCCTTTCAGCCCACAGTGTCCATAATGCCAACCCAAATTGATTGCACCTGACTACACAAGCTCCACACATCTCTACTATTCTGGCCTGTTCAGGTGGCTGTCTAAATGCCTCTTAAATTCAATTGAAGTTTAATTGTCATTCAACCACACACAAATACTCCAGAATACAGCCAAACAAGACAGCATTACTATGGGATCAAGGTGCTAAAACATTTTACCAACAGTCATACACAAGAACACACTCACAAAATAAAAGAGCCCTGACACGCAGCCCCCACAACACCACAGCTTGTTGCCCAGTCTTTGCACATACAAGTCAACAAATCCACGTAGAATATCAGTAAAATGCGATGATGCAGAATATATAGTCCAGACCCTTCAGCCCACCAATAATACATGTCAAGCCGCCCCAACTCCCACTGGGCAACACTGCAGCTTTAAGGCCCAGCCTTTGCATATTCAAGCACAAATAGAATATTAGTAAAAATACAACCAGACAAATATTGCTATCATATCTGTTTTTACCACTCCTACTGGCAACACGTTCCACACACACAGCATCCTGTGTAGAAATTCAAGTTTCTGTGATGTGTCCTACCCCCCACACAATTCCAAGCCAACCATCCCAAACAAGTCTATGCCTTTCCCAATGTAAACAAATCCTGGCCCAACAATCTTCCCCAATAATGTAAAGCTCACTGACCTGTAATTTTCTCGAAAATCCTGATTGCCCTTCTTAAACAATAATGGCAGAGATCTCATTCGGAAGCTGTGATTGATCATCTGTTCAGCACATCTAACTAAACATAGTTGCAGATACCTTAGCCTTATCACCAACACTCAGAAGCCGGAGTCTGCATTATCTTTAAGGACGGGAATGTTCATGGAGCCTCTTCTTCCTACCCAAATTCATACAGCGTGGAAATTGGCCCTTTGGTCCATGCCAATAGTGCTGCCCGGGGGCCTGGTCCCATTTGCCCTGTAGCCCTTTAAACCACTCCTAACCATGTAATTATACAGATGGCTTTTCAATGTTACTAATGTTCTTGCCTCAGCTATTTTTCCCCCTTGCAGCTCATTCAAAATACACATCACCCGTTGTATGATTAAAAGTTGTCCTTGATGTCCCTTTTAAATATCTCAACTCTGATCTTAAACCTATGCCCTCATTTTTAAACAACCGTTCATTCCCTAGGAAAGGGACCATGTGCTCTCACCTTGTCTATATCACTGTGTTCCTATAAAGCCACTATCAGGTCACCCTCAATCTCCTACATTCTGGGAAATAAAGTCCTAGACTACACAATCTCTCCTTGTAACCTCAGGTTCTCAAATCCAGTCAATGTCCTGGTAAATCTTTTCTGCCCTCTTTCCATTTTAACATTTTCCGAAACAGGGTGACCACAACCATACACATTACTCCAGGTGCAGACACAACTGCTCATGTTTAATGGTTAACTCTACAATCATCATTTCTAACCAGATCTGGTGAGATTATAAAGCTTAAATCTGATCCGCTGCTTGAGAGTTCTCTTCCTCAGTCTGTTGAATGCTGTTATAGTTGATGAGCACACATGCAGTCCCAAGGTTTAGATTCACAGAGCTGCCAGCTCACCACATTTTGATGTATGTATTCTGTTACTCTATGAGATTCTATACTCCTCGAGCCAGATTTGATTCCTTGGCTTCATAGCAATGTTAGAAGGGGGAGGGGGAAGATGCTGGGTCTAGTCACCATTTGTTCTGGTGTGCTTTTTTGCTTCTGTTGAAGCTCCATGATACCAAGAATATCCCTGATTTGATCATTATCATGATCTGTATAACCTTGACAGGAGAATTTATAAGTAAGTGAATAAATTATATTTTTGAAAGGTTAGAAAATAGCTTCTTTAAAGGAAAATACTGTATTATTAAAGAAGAAGAAGAATATCCTTTAACTCAGCGGTGGAGTTATCGGGGCACTGTCATAACGGTGCTTCCATAACAAGCTATTCTTGTTTTTAACGCTCAACCCGACTTGGATTCGAACTCAGGAACTTTCGCTCCGGAGTCCGGCGCTGTTATTATTGTGCCACCAAGTGGGACTGTATTATTAAAGGGGTCACTAAATTCATGAATGAAGTGAGGGCCTGATCCGTGAGTACCCTAGTTATCTATGCACACTGAGGGACTGGAACACAAAAATACTTCAAGCTTTAAAGCTCCTGGAATGTTCACAAAACAAATCATGCTAATACAAAGCGTTTTTTTGTAATTAAATAAAATGGTCTTATACTGTGGAAAGTGTTGTGCATTGTTACACACTAAATCTGCACTCTCAAAGGTTTTCTGTATTTTCTGAACATACTGTGAAATTGAAGGATAGACATGGAGGAAGCATGGGAATTGACTGAACATCAATACACAGCATTAGTAGTTACATCAGAAATTCATGTGAAACGAAGTGGGATACCATAAGGATTATTACTGGGGCTGTTATCTTTCATAACGTACATTAATGATCTGGATTAAGTCATCATATTATTTCATGTGGTCTATACAAAAATCTGTATTGGTATCAGAATGCTTGCTGAGAGAAAAAATAATAAATAACTGGTCTACATTGGCAGCTAACAATTAAAAGTGTTGTAGTAAAGGTTGTCATAGCTGAAGGAGGTAGTGGGGATAAACATGTGCCACAAATAGCCTCTGACAATTAAGCCCAGCTCCTGGTCCTCATGTGTGGCTTAGCGACTAAGCCCGGCAGAACAATTTCTACTGATAGGAGAAAGGGCAAAGGCGGGTTACTGCTGCCTTAAAACCAGTCACTTTGAGCAGCTCATCTAGGAGAATGAAAACTCTGGTTTCAAACTTCCACTGCCTTGCAGCTAAACCCAATCATGGGGAAGGCTTCAGGAATAAACCCCAAGGGAAAAACTCCTGCAACACCAGACTGTATTGGTCTCTGCTGTTGATTTGGATTTATCAGCTGCAGAGGTAATAGCTTGCTCTCCATATCATACGCCCCTAGCTTGCACTTCACCGATTGCTATGAGCAATGTTGACCTTGACCACCAAAGGGCCTCAATAAAGGTAATGAATTTGGGAAGACCAGTAGCAATTTTGTGTGAGCGAGTGAGGCTTTGATATTATTATGCAGGATTTCTTTAAAATGCATATTCTGGGTTAAATTTATGTTATTTATATCATTAATTCAACATAGAGACCAGTTGCTAGCATCTGCACAAGTCTGCTACTGTAGCGGTGTGCTACACACAGCGCTAAAATTACGACACGGAGTCGGTAACTGCAGTCGAAGGAAAAAAAACTTTATTCGAAATCCTCAGCCTCATTTTTAAGCCTCCGCCCCCGTGGCGCAGAGGCTCCAAAGCTCTGTGCTCGCAAACCCCCGTAGTCTATCTCATTGTGAGCCGGTTCGGATGTGCCAGGAAATGGGTCGCCACACTACCATTGTTATGAAAGTCGAATTCAAATTAAAGACACTCACCTAGTCCCATGCTGGGAATATGTTTAGAAGCCATATCTATCTTTTACCCTAATCTTGAAACTTTCCGTGGCAAGAAATTCTGAAAGCCCTAAACTCAGATAAGTTTTACAGGATTTTTTTCCCCCCGTTTACACAGCCTCTCTTAACAGGCTTTACAAATTGTGACATTTTTCTCCAAGAAAATGAAGACTTGAGGAAAATCGGGCATATTTTGAATAATTAAAGGACTAGAATGTAAATGGGATAGATTACTTGTAGAAGTTTGTGCCAACACAGGGATACATGTATAATCTAGACAAGCTTAACATTTGGTGAGTTGATGAAAAGATATATTTCAACCATCTGGACACTAAACAGATTGGCTAGTAAAATACCATAGATACAGTTTGACAGCAAACATTCAAAGAAGCTAGATGATTTCTTGGAGAAGCAGATAAAGCCGGTCAGACAATTATGTGGTGATTTATACCACTGCCATTTGGTTTGATTATGTGGCGTTCAGAGATGAATTCCCCCCCCCAACACCTTGAAGTAGCCTTGGTTCTTTTTCATTTCCCAGAGGAAGCTGTTCAGAAGTTAGTGAGTAGAAGCAGTTTTTTGAGCAGCAGATTACTTAGTTATGGTAATTTTTTTATATCTTCTGTCTTTTTCACCTGTCTGCTAAGTTTCAGTTAAAGCTGAATGAAACAAACATTTGGCCATTTGACTAAACATCTTCCCATCTGCCCAAGTGCAATCCCATCAGGCTGTCACCCTGCCATTCATCACCAAACCAAAATTCACCCCTTAAATCAATTCAGCTATTTCATCCCTCCCACCTCCTTTAAAACTCTTGTGATCTGCTATCAACTCATTTACCCTCTTCCAAGCAAACCTCTCAGCTACATTGTCTCAGCCATTCTACTACGCAATTCTTCCTCCCATTGATTCTAATCTGCATCACAGCACTACCTGTTTCATTGGAATTTGCAGCTTAAATCTAAAATCTTTTTATATATTTTTGACAATTCACTAAATATATCCAATCCAGATGGTTCAACCTATCCCCATCGCATCACCATCTAGGCTGCACTTTTTAGAAGTTCATTGCCTTTATCTATCATTCCTGAAAATATTCATACTTACAACAACTTGACTATATAATTGCTATTAATTGCACCCCTCTTTGGTATAACACCTTTCCTCTAGTCAGTTTGCTCAACCATTAATTTACTTCTACATAGAAAGATCTGGCCCTAAAGAGAATCCACCCTATCCAACCATGGAAGTTACCACAGCAACCAGTATTACCTCTGTGAGTGATGTGGTGCAAATCCATAAAATTTGGCCAATTCACATTCAGCTCCAGCTGGCTTCACTCAAGTCTACCTAAAGGAATTTTAAAAACACAAAAATTTATGATCATCCAGTCATGCAAAAGTAATCCATGTTACCTTATCTCATCATCAACCTCTGCTTTTAATCCCTTCATCCTTTTTTGCTACTATCCTCACCTTCAACACAAAAAAAATGAATGGATCTACCATTATTAGTATTGGAAATTAAATTTTATACAAGCCTCCTTTTACAACAACTTTCATTTACCTATTAATTTATTTAAAAGTAAACCATTCTTGAGCTGTAGTTAAGTATTCATCTTTGAATTAAAGCTTTACTCAGCCTGTCAATCTTAATATTCTTATGATTGTGAAGCAAGAGATTGGCTACTCAAAATCCATTCTTTTCTACTTATAACTTTACATATCAACATAAAACATTCCAAGGTCAAAGATGGGGACAGCCATATATAGATAATGCTAGCTCTCTCCCTAACAAATATATTTTTAGCTCTAATCTTAAAAGGAACATCCCTACTACAGCACTTGAAATTTTCCACTCCCCATATCAATGATCCTCAGGGGCCAAGTGTGTCATTCTCTGCTGATCCTTAAGAAGCTTTGTGAGCTCTGGAAAGTAATTTAAATTGCCTCAAGGACCTTTACTGCAAGTAGAAAAAGGAAAGTATTAAGCCATAATTTTGGTTAAAAGAACAGCATGAACTCCCCTTCCTTATTATCAGCACCAATGACAATTTAAAGTACAAATCTTCATTAAAATAGTAAAATACCCCAGTGTTCACTGCAACATTATCATACAAAATTTGAACAGAGCCTGATGAGGGGGATGCACGTTAATGTGATCATGTGTCTTGGAAGAGAGATTTCAGACAGAAATTTGAGAATTCACTTTGCTAACTAAAGATACAACTGCCGGTGCTTGACCTGTTAAATCTCCTCTAGTCCTCTCAAAGTTACAATAGTGAAAATCAAGCTGATGGAGAGATTTGGATACAAGGGTGAGAATTTGAAACTGTAGTATTGCTCAACTAGCAGCAATATAGTTCTGTTAGCATAGAGATGAAGCATGACCAGGGCTTTGGCTGCAGTATTTTGGATAACCATGTTTACAGGTATATTGAGTGTAGTTGGCTAGGAGTTAGTAGGAATAATCACATCCTAAGATAACAAAGTTAAAGATAAAGTCAGCAGTGCTAAGCAGAGGAGGGGCAGGACAGCAATCTGGAAATGCAAATCAGTGGTCAGAACCTTAGCAGAGGGTCAAGGCTGAGACCAAGATTTTAACCAGCCTTGGTCAGTTACGGACCAATGCCAGGGAATGAATGGAGTTGAAGAACAGTAAATGGAGCTTATAATGGGAACCAACAGTAGTGCTTCAGGTCTTTTCAATATTTAGTTGAGTCGGGAGGGAAGAGGAAATTATTACTTATTCAGTTCTGGATGTTGGACAATTAATTATTTGGTAATGAATGTTTGCCAATTTACAGTGAGTTGGGTCTGATCAGCATACCTTTGGAAATTGAGAGCAACACACACAAAGCACCAAGGAAATTCAGCAGGTAAGCAACTATAGAGGAAAATCAATATATTAAAATTTCTGGCCATGACCCTTCATTTCTACTGGAAAAAAAATGGAAGCTAGAATAAAACTTTGGAGAAAGAGGGGCATAGCTGGTGGGTGATAATTGAATTCAGGTGAAATGGGGAAAGTAGGAAGGTGCATTGGATGGGGAAGGAATGAGTTGAGAAGCTAAGAGGGGATATGGGGAAGTCACAAAAGGCTCAAGTAGAAGGAACCAGATGGAGAGGGTAGTAGACCATGGAATAAAGGAGATAGGTAACTTGGGGGAGGAAAGTAAGTGGTGGGCAGGTTATGAAGGTGGGGGGGGGGGGAAGAGAGCAGAAAGGGAACCATTAGTTGGAGAAATCAATGTCAGCTTGGAGACTACCAACATGGAATGAGGTACAGCTCCTCCGATTTGTATCTGGCCTTAACTAATCAGGAGAGGAGGCCATGGACAGACTTGTCATTGTAAGAATGGGAAATGGAATTCAAATATTTGGCTACCAGGAAATCCTGGGTGTTATGGCAGATGGAGCAAAAGTGCTCAATGAAGTGATCCCTCAATTTGCATCAGATCTCTCCAAAGTAGAAGACCATGCTGGGAGCACCAGATGCAATAAATGACACTGATAGATTCACAAGTGAAGAACTGCCTTGCTAGGATGGACTGTTATTCAGGACGCCCTGAATAGTGGTGACAGAGTTGGTGTAGGAGCAAGTGAATCATTTAGTTTTGTTGTAGTGTTAAGTGCCTGGAGAAGAAGAAGAAGTAAAAAATAATTGGTGGGGTTGGATGAACAGACAAGGAAGTCAAAGACATGGTAGCCTCTAACCTGCACCAATTTTTCTAAACTCTCAGTATCCATTCCCTTCAGTCACTTCTCTCAACATTTGCTTTTCCTTATCTCTCTGACCCCTTGCTGCTCGTCCTCCCTCATGAACTGCCCTTTACCCACATCTCACTCCCATTGTTTCTCCACCTCATCCTTTATTCCATGGTCTACTGTTCCTTCTTTTCAACCCTTTGCCTCTACCACCTATCCCCTCCTAATTTCTCACATCATTCACATTCCCTTCTCCCTCTCACCTGTAAGCAGACATCACCCTACACCCACAACATTTAGCCTGGCTTCTGCCTTGGAAGGAAAGTTGTGATGAAGGGTCTTGGCCAGAAAAGTCGATTGCTCATTTCCTCCATCGACAATGACTGACTTGTCAAGTCTCTTCAGAGTTGTGCGTGACACTCCAGATTTCCAGCAAAGCTACCTCGTGTCTTCTGAGAAATTGATGCTTTGTTTTTGGATGATGTTGATGAGAAACTGAATGCACGATGAATAAAAAGAACATTGTAACACCCAGAGTTTTTATAGATCGATGCGATGAAAATAACTTAAAAACTAATTATTTGGATAATTGGAACAGCATAGTAACAAAGACTGTAATCATCCAAATTCAAATTGAAGCATCAACTTGAGCAACTACTTGGAGTTTATCTATGATGTTTTGCCCAATATTTGGTAGGTGATTTAAAAGACATTAATAAGGATCAGTGGAGGCAATTCAATTAAATGGACTTGGTTGTCATATCTGGTTCAGGAAGCTAGGTCTTCACACTTGAAAACAGAAAGGACTTCATGGAGATTTAATTGAAGTATTTAAATTTATGGTAGACCTCAATTGTATCCATATGGAAGTATTATTGGAATTAGATAAATTAGCAGAATGAGGTGACAGCTATTAGATTAGCTGTCAGCAGGTTTTTCTTTACACATGAAATCAATGGCTTCTTGAATAATCGACCTGTTCATGCAGTGAATGCAGCTTTATGGCTCATGTTCAGTGCAATCTTGAGCCAATAGTACCACATTCAAAACACAAACTGAAAATGAACTCTATGACACTCAACACTGTTATAGCGAAAAGAAGAACAATACAATTGTTAAAATTCACAACCCAAAGACTTACTTCAGTGAGTTTTAAAGGGATCTGGCATAGGTGGATTGGAACCAAACACTGGATTCAGTTTTCCTAAGGCATTCATGTTATTTTGATCTTGCTATAAACATACCATTGGATGTTGGCTATTCGTACCAAAGCAACACACAGAAAATACTGGTGAAACTCAGGTCAGGCAACAAATATAGAAAAGAGTAAACAGTCGATGTTTCAAGCTGAGACCCCTTGTTCAGAACAGGAAAGGAAGCTGTATCCTGGGAACAGGTGTGACAGAGACAGAGTGGGAAGAGGTATAGTTGAGATAACCGTGGGTTTATAAAAGATGTAGGTTGACAGTTTGTCTCCAGAGAGATCAAGAAAGGGGAGGGAGGTATCAGAGATGGACCATATTAATTTAAACCAGGGTGGAAGTTAGAAGCAAAGTTGATAAAATTGACAACCTCAGCATGGGTTCATGAATCAGCAGCAAAGAAGCGGAGGAGGATATGTGGAGTATAATCAGGGAAGGCTTCAAACATTATGTTCTACATAGCTGGCAAAGAAGCAGGCTCAGATTGGGCCCATGCAAGTGCCCTTGGCTACTGCTTGGGTTAGGAGAAACTGGGAACAGCTGAAGGAAACAAATATTCAGGGTGAGGACCAGTTCCGCCACACAGAGCAGGATCCCGAAAAAGTCCTTCCAAGCAAGTCAACACTTCACCTGTGAATCTGCTGCGATTGTCTATTCTGTCTGGTGCTCCTGATGTAGCCTCTTCTACATGAGTGAGACCCTTTGTATATTGGGGAAAACACTTTGTCATCCAGTTCCCACTCCATCTGCGACAAGTGCGACTTCCCAGTGGAAAAACATTTCAATTCCAATTTCAACATGTCAGTCCATGGCCTCTTCTTGTATCAAGATGAGGCCACCCACAGGGTGGAGGAGCAACACCTTATGTTCCATCTGGGTACCTCCAACCTGATGGCATTAAGGTTGATTTCTCCTTCCAGTGAAAACTCCCACTCAACCCCTTACTTCTATTACCCACTCTGACTTCTTCTCACCTGCCTATTACTACCCCAACCCTCCCTCTCCCTTTTTCCTATTGTCCACTCTTCCATCAGATACTTTCTTCACCTGCCCTTGAGCTGTTCCACCCACCTGGTTTCACCTATCACCTTCCAGCTACCCTCCTTCCCCTACCCCACCTTTTTAATATATACATCTTCCCCTTCCTTTCCAGTCCTCAAGAAGGGCCTCAGACTGCAAGGTCAAATGTTTACCCTTTTCCATAGATGCTGCCTATGTGTGTTTTGCTCTGGAGTTCCAGCTTTTGCAGACTTCACATTGTACCAATATGTTCCCAATGGTAAGGAGTCCAGTGGATTGCAGACAGCAAGTTGGTGGCCTGCTTCTGATAACCATGGAGCTGGAGGCTGAGCAACAGGAGTGCTGAAGATGCTGACCATCAAGAGAACTCCAAGACTAAGCACTTTTCTAGCCAGATGAAAAGCTTTTCCATACATCTCTGGAATACCATTCAGTACCCAGTTCCAATGCACATCCACAGCCCAAATCTTTTGACAATACTTGAATTAATCCACTGTTCTGTGCACATTATACATGCCAAGCAATGAGGAGTTACAGACGTGCTTCCTGCCACTAAGCAGACAATATGTGAAGTCATGACAACACTGTCGGATCGTCAATAACAAATGCCATCTGCTCACACAAGGGCTGAGCAATGCCACTGAAATATGCAGTCATTTAAACAACTTCCAAATTGCAGAAGCTACAAGTAAGATTCATGGCTTCTGTTAGCAATGGCCGGGAAGATGTGGCTTATTACTATTTAAGAACAATGGCAGACTTTCACAGAGGTGATAATTCAGATAGAAAATGGGCACATTCCAATGAAGAGAAACATGTGCATCCGAAATTAGAAGTACTTGGATGAAATAGACATTTGACATAAAGGCCAAATTCATAACACGTTGGAGAACATGTTCAATAGAGTGTATAGAAAACTCAAATAGAAAGGAAAAAAAAAATCAATAGAGGGGAAATAGTAGCCAAGATAAAAATGAACATTTGCAAACAATAATAACAATTTACCAAAAGCTAATTTAATGAAACATCTCTAAAATACTAAGAACTTTCTTTTCATATTCACTAAAGAGGATGTATATTATTTACAGTGCTGGAGAGCAGATTAGAGGAACTGAATGGGATGAACCATAACTCAATGGTGTTGCATTCTCACAGCATCAGTGATCCAGGTTCCACCCTGACTCTCTGGGTGGAATTTGCATTCTCAGGTGCTCTGGTTGCCTGCCACATTCCAAAGATGCGTTTGAAGTTGGGTTAATTAATGGGGATATTAAAGGACATGTATGATGGAACAGATTACAGGCAAAACAGCTCTGCCTTACTCCTGAACTTCACTGTGGAGATGTTATCAATATAAATCTGCAGAGTTGCAATTACATCAGACTGATCGAAGGCCATTGAGCAGAAACATTAACTCTCATTCTATCTCTGCAAGTGCTGTCTGACTTGGTGAGTATTGCCTGTTTTTTTAAAAAATATTATTTTAGATTTCTAGTATAATGGTTTTTATTTTAATTACTGAATGCAGTAGTTCAAGGTAAATTTATTATCAAGGTACATATATGTCACCTTATACAATCCAGAGATTTGTTTACTCAGAAAATCCAAGAAACATAATAGAATGAATGGAAGACCACATCCAACAGGATAAACAACTGATGTGCAAAAGACAACAAACTATGAAAATAAATAAATAAATCAAGCTAGCAAAATTGAGAATATGAGATGAAGAGTCCTTGAAAGTGAGTCTACAGTTTGTGGGCACATTTCAGTGATGGGGCAAGTGAAATTATCCCTTTTGGTTCAAGAATCTGATGGTTGAAGGGTAACAAGTGTTCCCGAATCTGGTGGAGTGTATTCTGAGCCTCCTGTACCTTCTTCCTGATGGCAGCGCTGAGAAAAGTGCAGGGTCAGGCTGGTGGGGCTCCACAATGATGGATACTACTTTCCTATTACAATGCTCTGTGTAGATGTGCTCAATGGTGGGGAAGGCTTTACTCATGATGCAGTGGGAGGTATCCACTACATTTTTAAAAAAAAAAGACTTCCTATTCAAGGGCACTGGTGTTTCCATATCAGTCTATTTGCAACCAGTCAATACACTCTCCAGCACACATCCATAGAAGTCCATTTAAGTTTTAGATGTCATGCCAAATCTTACCAACTTCTTAGGAAGCAGAGGCACTGCCAAGCTTCTTTGTTATTTCACCTACATACTGGGCCCAGGAATGATAACAGAGAGGAATTTAAAATTGCTGACCTTCACCACCTCTGATCCCACGATGAGGACTGGCTCACGGACCTCTGGTTTCCTCCTCTTGAAGTCAATAATCAACTCTTTGACACCGCTGACGTTGTGTAAGAGGTTGTTTTGGCACCACTCAGCCAGATTTTCAATGCCCCCCTTATAGCACATACAAGAAGTATTCACCCTCCTTGGAGGCTTTCATGTTTTATTCCTTTATAACATTGAATCAGTGGATTTAATTTGGCTTTTTTGACACTGATCAACAGAAGTCTCTTCTGTGTGAAAGTGAAAACAAATCTCTACACAGTGATCTAAATTTATTACAATTATTAAACACAAAATAATTGATTGCACAATTACTCACCAAGTCAGTATTTAGTAGATGCACCTTTGGCAGCAATTACAGCCTCGAGTCTGTGTGGATAGGTCTCTATCAGCTGTGCACATCTGGACACTGCAATTTTTCCCATTCTTCTTTCCCAAACTGCACAAGCTCTGTCAGATTGCGTGAAGATTGTGAGTGAACAGCCCCTTTCAAGTCCAGCCACAGATTTTCAATTGGAGGGAAGTCTGGACTCTGACTCAGTCATTCTTATGTAGCTTTGGATTTATGCTTGAGTTGATTGTCTTGAAGGAAAACAAACCGTCTCCCAAGTCACAGTTCTCTTGCAGACTGTATCAGGATTTCCCTGTATTTTGCTGCATTCACTTCACCCTCAAGCCTTCCAGGGCCTACTGCAGTGAAGCATCCCCACAGCATGATGCAGCCACCACCATGCTTCACGGTAGGGATGATGTGCAGCGTTTGGCTTATACCAAACCTAGTGTTTAGTCTGATTACCAAAAAGTTCAATTTTCAGTTCATCTGACCATAGATCCTTTTTCTACCTGATTTCAGAGTTTCCCACATGCTTCTCGCAATCTCTAGCTGAGAATTCATATGAAAACAGGGGCTTTGCCACTTTCCCATAAAACTGTGACTGATGAAGCACCTAGGCAACAGTTGATTGTACAGTATCTCCCATTTTAGCCACTGAAGCTTGTGACTCCTAGACTTGTCATAGTACTCTTGGTGGCCTTCCTCACTAGTCCCATTCTTGTACAGTCACTCAACTTTTGAGGACAGCCTGCTGTAGGCAGATTTACAACTGTGCCATATTCTTTCCCTTTTTTAGATGACTGAATTACTGTACTCCAGCAATATTCAGTGATTTGGATTTTTTTTTGTGTCCATTTCTTGACTTGCACTTTTCAATGATCTATTCACAGAGCTGATTGGAATATTCTTTTACCTTCATGTTGCAATTTTTATCTGGACACTGACTCACCAGCAGTTGGACCTTCCAGAACAGGTATATTTTACTACAATGAATTGAAACATTGTGATGGCACATAGGTGACCTTCATTTAATTAATTATGTGACTTCTAAAACCAATTGGCTGCACTAGTGATGATAGGTGTTTCATATTATGGGGGCGGGGAATACTTATGCAATCAATTATTTTGTGCTTAATTTAGTTCACTCTGTGGAGACCAGTTTTCACTTCAACACAAAAGAGTCCTTTTCTGTTATTCGGTTTCAACAAAGCTAAGTCAGCTCCACTTGTGATATAATGTTGTAATAAAATAAAACATGAAAACTTCCAAAGAGGGCTGGGGGGTGAATACTTTTTTTAGGCACCGTGTATGCTGATTCATCACCACCTTTGATCCAGCCTTCAACAGCAATATTATCAGCAAATTTAAATATGGAATTGCAGTTGCACTTGGCCTCACAGTATAAAGCAAGTAGAGCAGGAGGCTAAGCACGCAGCCTTGTGATTGTTCTGTAATCCTGTCTGTAAATTGGGGAGATAAAACAGCAAATGTGCCTAAATTTGATGTCAGGCAATCTCTAGAGATGATAACTCTAGATAAAATTAATTATTGGAAGAAAGTGAGTGAATAAATGAGAGATGTGCTTAACTACCTTGGATTTTAAGTTCTTTGATAACATAAACATGAAGATTACAAGGAGGTTATATTGGAGGATGGAGCACACATTGATTGCAATAAACAACTGATCACAATTATGCGGGACAGGCTGGATGGATTAGTGTTCTTTCTGGTTCATTAAGATGATAAGAACAAAAGAAATATGAGCAAGAGTAAACCACACGGCCATTGAGTTTATTTTGTTGCTTAATAAAACTGTGGATAATCAGATTATTGGCATCAACTCCTGCCTCTTCACAGTAACCCTTCAAAGTGTATCTCAGCCTTTCATATGGTTAGTGATTCAGCATCTACAGCTTTTGGGTAAAAAAAGTGTTATAAGAAATTCCCGCTTATCTTTAACTCTGCCTTTTATTCATGGCAGCTTGAATATTACATGATTTAGTGAGATAACCCTACATTCTTCTGAAATAAGTAAAATTTATGCCGAATGCATTCAGTCTTTCCATGTAAGACAACCCCATTCCCAGCAATAAGTCAGATAAACTTTCTTTGAGCTGCAAACAAGGCATTATAACCTCGGTAATAAAGGCAAAAAATGTTCACGGTAACCCAGACCGAAGCTTACTAAAGCCTGGTAGTTGTAACATAATTTCCTGAGTGTTATACTTCAGCTGTCTTACACCAAAATCATTCCACAATTACTTCAGACGATAAAAGACATTTAGAATATGTCTGCTAATTCTCCATTTCTCTTATACCGACATGGACACCCACATCACATAACATTCAAATACTTAAACACAAGAGATTATGCAGATGCTGGAAATCCACAGTAACACATACAAAATACTCAAGGACCTCAACAGGTCAGGCAACATCTAAGAAATTTCGGGCTGAGACCCTTCATCAGGACTTTGTATATATTTAAATACTTTCCACCAAAATAAACAAACTGAAATAATGCTCTAACTGCTGTCTTCTATCACACTCATTTGAACTGTTTATTTCTTCTTAATATTAACTTTAAGTACACCTCACAGCTTAATGGCACTTCTTTTTAAAGCAGTAAACCTGATTGCAATACACTTGGTATCTTCTTTAAATCATTAGTTAAAACTATAAATATCCAAAGTCTTAGTTCTGATCCCTGTGGCATTCTGCTATTTACCAGTAGCCAGTCTGAAAGTGACCCATTTCTCTCTATGCTCTGCTTTCTGTCACGTAACAGATCCACTTCCATGCTTACAATTATCCTTGATACCGAGCTCCTTATCTTGTGAACTTTTTGTGGGATCTTATCAAATTCACATACATAGCCTTTACAATAGTTGCCACTGCATATCAACTTTTATTCTAATTTCTTGGTCCACTTTTGCCAAATCTATATTTGTCTATTTTTCAATGCAATTGCCTATCAAGTCTGAGATCCTCGTTGCAGACCCAAGTCTGTCACTGACAATTTAAATTCACATATTTATGTGAGAGCTGATGTAAGCTGTGATGTCTGCCATGTTCATGGTTCAGATAGTTTAGGTTTGGAGGGATGGTTCCTGGGAACAGAGCAGAAGTTATGGGTCAGGTAAAGATGAGGGGAGAGAGAGAGGTCAGGAACGGTAAATGAAGATTTAGGGGAAGGAGCCAGAGTTCAGATCAGATTACTCTAAGGTCAGAGGCCAGTGATCCTTAAAGACAGGAGGTCTAAGGTGTATGGAGCCACAAGAATAAAGGCTGGTGATCTTTGAGGAGACAAGTCCCAATACTGGAGCCCTGAGATAAGTCAGCAGGTCCTGAGGTCAGAAGCCCTTGATAGTCGAGTCTAGGGGAAGATGCCCAGAGGTCAGCAAGCACCAATGTCGTTGAGTCTGGAGATTGAAGCACGATGGTTAAAACCCAAGACTGGCGAATGTAGAGGACAGAACCCAATGTCTGCAGTCCAGTCTGGAGGTCAAAATCCAGGACATGAACTGCCTTGAGGTTGGAGGACCATCTGTATGTGTGTAGATGGGTGGAGGGGGTGTGGGAAAGGAGTTTCTTTTGCTATTGTTGCTTGGTGTACATTGGCTGCATGTTATTTTGCTAAACGTTGCAGGCATGCTATGCTGGCGCTGGAAAGTTTTGTGACACTTGCAACCTGCCCATAGCACTTCCTCACACTGTGTTGGTTGCTAATGCAAACAATGCATTTCACTGTATATTTTGATTTGCATATTATTAATGAATCTAATCTAATCTAAATTTTGCCCATTTGGTTAGTCAGGAGTGTTTGGAAAAAGTGTCACTTGATCAGCTTTTTTTTAGTCAAAGTATAAACCCGTGGCATTAATGTGGATATGTATGGTAGTGATAAAACTGACTAACAGAGTAAAAGCAGAGAATATCAGACTGTAAACTGATGTTATGCAGATGTCAATATTAGAATCACTGCAATTTAAACAAAGAATAGGAGAGACCATTCAGTCATCAACACTATACTGGTTGGTGCATTCTAGTTCATCCAATTCACCCACTCCCTATTCAAGTCCTACAAATTAACTCCTGTCAGACTTTTATCCAGCTCAATTTTATGTACTACAATTAAGTCTTTCTCCACTACTATCCCCAATAGTGCATTGCACACCCTAACGATTCACCGTGTTAAAAGAAAACATGTCATTTTTGGTTATCTTGCCTATTGTTATTATTCAATATCGGTGCTCTCAAAGGAAATATTTCTCTCTACCTTCACAATTTTAAACACCTCCATCAAATCTCTTTTTCTATTCCATGGAGAACCATACTTCATTTTCTAATCTATCCACATAAATGAAGCCCCTTATCCCTGGAATATTTTTAAGTAAATCACTTTTCCCCACCTTGAAAGCTTTCACATCTTTTCTAAACTGTGACACCCGTAAATGGACAGAATGCTGCAGTTATTATCAACTGTTTACAATAATCCACCATGATGTCCTTTTCCAGAACTATGGATCCGGTTAACAAACTTGTTCCATTTTAACAGATATCCATGCATTGGTATTGTGTGTAAATTAGAAAATGTACAAAAGTAAACTTGGTAGTGAGGTGGTGTTCATGGGTTCAATGTCCATTTAGGAATCGGATGGCAGAGGAGAAGAAGCTGATCCTGAATCGCTGAGTGTGTGCCTTCAGGCTTCTGTACCTCCTACCTGATGGTAACAATGAGAAAAAGGCATGCCCAGTGTGCTGGGGGTCCTTAAAAATGGATGCTGTCTTCCTGAGACACCGTTCCTTGAAGGTGTCCTGGGTACTTTCTAGGCTAGTACCCAAGATGGAGCCAATGAAATTTACAACCTTCTGAAAAAGTGAATGTGCTAAACATGAGGAGGGAGAGCCAACATTCACAGAAATAAATGTTTGTATGCATGTCAGACTTTTGACTAACAATATTATGGGAGCTTGATGGTATGTTGATGTGCCCATGTTAGGCTTTGATAGTCCTGAGGATTACATGTACGCATGTTTATTCCCAGGTCTTTTTCCTTTTGCCTGAGATATGGAGTACAAGTGATTCTGTCAATTTTGGAAGAAAAGTATCAGAGGTACAGGAACTAATAGATAGGAAGAGAAGGGCACAGGAGCAGAGTAAGTTCTCTGCTGCCTCCATACCAATCTTTTGAGTGAGAGATTAAGTTGGAAATGCTCAAGCAAGATCCTTCAGGTGCATTTATAAAAAGTGTGGTATTCAAAAGCAAGGTGCCTATTGGTAAAGTTACATAAACCCAGGTTAATCCTCAGCTGAAGTATTGGGGATGCCACATTTTAGAACAGCTTCCAAGGCCTTGAAAAAGAAGGTGGGTAGGGATATTTATCCAAAAGAAATTTATCCAGAAATGAGAGAATTCATTTATCTAAAGGGGTGATAAAAACTGGGATGGTTCTTTAAACAAATAAGGTTAAGAGGAAATTGAAGTAAAACTTTATTTAAGTGTGCTTTGACTGAGAAGGCCACCAAAATTTGTATTTATATAGAGCCTTTAAGTGAGTTGAATGCCTCAATGCTCTTCAAAGGAACATTAAAATAATGAATCACAAGATGGCAGGAAGAGATGATTTAAATATTTCGTCGAGCACCTTAGAATAGAGTAAGAAATTTCGAGGTCATGTGGAAGGCAAAATCCATTCATATTGCAATGAGAAATGATTGCGACAAGTGGGATGATTGAGGTGGGGTAGAGGAATAGCAGAAAGGAGAAAGAGGAGATGAAAAATCAGAGAAGATAAGGAGAAAATGCTTTACTTATCTTCATGTAAGGTTTGAAATGCACTGCCTGATGTGTTGGTGACAAGCAGAATCGATACTGACTATAAGAAGATAACTGTATTTATAGTTCAAATGGAAAATAGAACAAAGGTGAGAGTAAATCATAAAAGGATGGAAGCAATACATTGCCCATCCAAGGAATAGTTGCAAGATGGCCAAAGGGCCTGATGCAAGATTTTGACCCAAAATGTTAATAGGTATTCCCCCCCCCCACCCCCAACAGGTACTGTTTGGCCCACAGGTTGCTTGTTCACCTCCTTCTGAATATAATTCAGTGAGGCAAACTATTTGTCTCATTATCTTGTCTTGTCACTTATCTTGACACCAGAAGGCCACAGTCTATGCAGATTGGTGATAACATCTCCTCCGCGCTGGCAATCAACATTGGTGCACCGCGGGAGTGTGTGCTTAGTCCAATGTTTTACTCTCTATATACCCATGACTGTGTGGCTAGGCATAGCTCAAATACCATCTATAAATTTGCTGACAATACAACCATTTTTGGTAGAGTCTCAGGTGGTGACGAAAGGGTGTACAGGAGTGAGATATGCCAACTGGTGGAGTGGTGTCACAGCAACAACCTGGCACTCAATGTCACTAAGAACTGATTGTGGTGATGAAGAAACACATACCATTCCTCAGACAGGGATCGGAAGTGGAGATAGTGAGCAGTTTTAAGTTCCTGGCTGTCAAAATCTCTGAGGATCTAACCTGGTCCCAAAATATCGATGTAGTTATAAAGGCAAGACAGCTTCATTAAGAGTTTGAAGAGATTTGGCATGTCAACAAATACACTCAAAAACTTCTATAGTTGTACCATGGAGAGCATTCTGACAGAATGCATCACTATGTGGTATGGGAGGGGGGCTACTGCACAGGACTGAAAGAAGCTGCAGAGGGTATAAATTTAGTCAGCTCCACGTTGGGTAGTAGTCTACAAAGTACGCAGGACATTTTCAAGGAGTGGTGTCTCAGAAAGGCAGCATCCAGTATTAAGGACCTCCAGCACCCAGGACATGCTCTTTTCTCACTGTTACCATCAGGTGGGAGATACAGAAGCCTGAAGGCACACACTCAGCGATTCTTCCACTCTGCCATCTGATTCCTAAATGGACATTGAACCCTTGGACACTAACACAATTTTTTTAATAGTATTTCTGTTTTATGCACAATTTTCAATCTATTCAATATATGTATACTGTAATTGATTTATTTATTATCTTATTTTAGTTTTTTTTACTATATTATGTATTTCATTGAACTGCTGCTGCTAAATTAACAAATTTCATGTCACATGCTGGTGATAATTAACTTGATTCTGATCTTCCATAGTTGGAGAGAGCTTCCATGAATTGTGTGTTCTTGAATTTACCCAGCAGCAGTTCTGTCTCTTCCAACATCAAGGTTTGCTAGTGGATGACACTAACAAAGGGCACAATACATGCAGCCTGTCTGTACTAAACATACTCAAGAGACCCACTGATATTTTCCATTTGCTCATTTATCATCAATATATTAGAATGACGAGAATTGTAATTAAGACGAGATTCTATCATTGTATCATCAAGAATAGCTCATTATCCTTCTAAAAGAAAATTCAAATGTATTCCAAAATAGAATATATCGACTGTGAAATGTGAAAGTTCCTAGCTTCTAAAATAAAATATATAGTGGTAGTTGATAAAAGACTGAGAATGTTAAACTCCTTCACATTTTCCTATTACTGTATATTTCATCCATTTCTACTTGAGTAATATTTGATATGTGATAGCTGTAATTTATATCACAAATGTATAGTGCTGCTGTGTCTTCAGTAACTAGGGTGTGTTTTCCATTCTGTTGCAACTTAATATCAGCAATACGTGCATATAAACTCCTTACTTCAAATATCTCTGTTACAACTCAGTAACTTATGCATTAAGTGGCAATGCTTCAGTGTGATTCAGAATACATCAGAATCACACTGTACAGCATGAGTAATGATGGTGTTCAGGCAGATAACATTCCTTTGTTCAGTAGTGGACAAAGACGCTATTCTAAGTAGTTAAGTGGCTTCCTTAAAATGAAGGACAAAGTTGTTTCATATGAAAGTGTCAACTCATTTGTTCGCAATGTTGTACAATACAGTCAACTTTAATGAAAAATGGATTTCTGCATTTACAAGTTAAACACCTCATTCAGTTAACCGGATTAGTATACTAAACTAAGAATGCAGAAAAAGATAATTGCATAGCTGCAGATAAATATATTCCATAAACAGTCTACATGTAATAAAAAGACCTTTAATGAAGACCACATATGCCGGTTGTCAAAGACAAAACAAAAATAAGTGGTTATATCAAATTATAGAACTTCAAACCTGTTCCATTATGGGTACACACTGTCCTTGGACAAATGTCTACGGGCTAGCTGGGGCATAAAGCCCTTAAGTTGTACAGGCAATTAAAAATAAAGAACCAGATATTAAAATTTAGAAAAATAGCTCTAAAATAATGCATTCTAAGGAATACACAATAAAACAGCTCAACCATAAAACCAATTTTAACTGCATTTTGGAATAAAGTCAATACAATGAAACAACAAACTTGAGAGCAAGTACAGAGGATTCCAGTTAATTGGGCATCAGTTAATCAGGGCAGCCACTTATTTGGGACAACACTTAAAGAACAAAAACTATTCAAGAAAATAACTGAGATTTCCTTCATTTATTTGGGACACTCTGCTGCTGGGGCAAGAGACTGTTCCAAACAACTTCTAACTAGTGTTAGTCATTAGCATTTGTATGGCCATTAGACACTACACTGTTCTTAGAGTGAACAGTTTTTAAATTCTATCAGTCACATGTGTTTGTGCTCACACAGCAGTGATCTTCGTCACTGATAGTAGACAAACAAAAAACAGTACGGCAATTTAGAACTGCTTTCCTCATTGTGGTTTCAAGCATTCAGGCTTGAAGATGTCAGTGAAAATGGGAGTGAAAATGAAACGATTTCACTACTTGAACAAGTTAGGAACTATGATGAATTTGAAGGTGTCAACTATGTATTATCTTGCATGTTGCAATAAAAGTGATGATTTGGAGGATGCAATCATTGAAATCATTATATGTAGGCAGTCCATTATTTGTACTAGGAGTCTGCACTGAATTTGTTCATTTACAGTCAATCAAAACAACATGTCAGCACACTCTGGATTCATTCCTCCCTCGTTAACTATTAGGAACTAATACAGTTTTATATTACCAGAGTAGTATTGGCAATGTTCTAATTGGTTCTGTATATTTCACTTAAATACATGATTTGTTACTCAGTTAAATGGTAGTTTAATTGGATCAAATATACTGGTCCCTATAAGAAACAATTAAATGGAATCCAATGCACATCAAGACTTGGCTCACAAATTACTCATATTTGCATGGTATTTCGTATCTTCAGAATATTTCAACAATAATGATTTACTTGTGAAATAGATATATTTAGTTGCCATTAAAGATTATGGCAACCAAGTTGTGCATAGGGATATCCAAGCAATGACTATGGAATAAATGGTGTTCATAGACCATAATCTGTCATTAAGACACAAGAGATACACTTTTTCTTCTTAAAACTATTCAATGCAAATTTTACATTGACCCAAACATATAGACAAGGAATCTATTCAAATATATCACACAAAAGATGCTCTCAGTGACAAGCTAACACCTCCTCAACATTAATCCTCACAATCTACAAATATAGAAGTTGCAGCACAACTGTCACAGTTAAGATATAACTTAACCAGAGTATTTATCAAAGTGCATATAATTTCAGGATGTGCAGAGTTAAAATGTTCAACAGCATTTCAAAATTCAAACTTCGAAGTAAATCTATTGTCAAAGTACATCTATGTCAACCTATACCCACTGAAATACATTTTCTTGCAGCATTCACAGTAAGTAAAAAGGAAAACAATAGAATCAATGAAAAACAACCTACAAGATGGACCAACAGCCAATGTGCAAAAGAGGAAAAGCTACATATACAAAAAGAAAAATATGTAAACAAAATAATATTAATTATAAATGAATAAAGAATAACTATCAAGAACATGAGTTCTAGAGTCCTTGAAAGTCAGCCCATAGGTTGCAGGAACAGTTCAGTGTTGGAGTGAGTGATGTTGAGTGATCATCCCCTCTGGTCTTTGAGAAGAATTAACTGTTGCTGAACCTGGTGCTGTGGGTTCTGAGGTTCCAGTATCTCCTTCCTGATGGCAGCATCGAGAAGAGAGTATTGTCTGCATGGTGGATGCTGCTTTTTTGTAAATGTGCTTTTTAGGGGATGGGCTGTATCCATCCCATGAAGGACTGGGCTGTATCCACTGCTTCTTGAAGGTTTTTCCATTCAAGGGCATTGGTGCTTTCATACCAGGTTGTAAAACAACCAGTCTGTATAGTCTCCACTGCACAGCCATAAAAGTTTGTCAAAGGTTCAAGAAGTTGAAGAAGTTTCTTTCTGTGTTATCACATGAAGCAAACTCATGTTTTTGAACTATAAAATGCCACAAGGGCATAGTTACTCCACTTACCCATTTCTCAACATCTTCCTCAAATTGTTTTATTTTCTCCAAAAACTATAACACTATAAATGATGGTAACAACCCGATGTACCAAATGATAAAAATGCATATCATTAATCTTCCGTAATATTAACAGCAATAGCTCTACACACCATCCCTTACACATCTGGAGAAGAAGGATGCTTATGTGAGAATGCTGTTGTTGGACTACAGTTCAACATTCAACATTATAATTCCCTCCAGACTTCACAAGAAGCTCAGAGATCTCAGCCTCCACCCTGCCGTGTGCAGCTGGATTCTGGACTTCCTGTCAGATTGCCGGCAAGTGGTAAGGGTGGGCTCTCTCGCCTCCACCCCTCTGACTCTCAACACAGGTGCCCCTCAGGGTTGTGTACTAAGCCCCCTCCTATACCCTCTGTATACCCATGACTGGGTTGCACCCAGTCATGGCAAGGGTGGACACACAAATAATTCCCCACCGGTCACACCTTTTCACACTGCAAGAGCCCCTGATCGATTTCCCTGAATCAATCCTCCAAAAATCTCACCTTCCTGTGGGTACAGCAAAACTCGTCCAGTGTCCAAAACCATGTGTTTGTCTGTGTATCAGCGGGCCTGGTATTTATCCCCACATGTTGGACACCAGCTGTCCATCAACCTGCTCCGTCCTCCTCTCTCTGTAAGAACTTTACAAGCAGGCAAGTGTCCTTATGGAAAAGTAAACAAGGTTGTAGAGAAACCATAACATCAATCTTCCGAGCAGTCTTTGTCCCTCTCTCTCTCTCTCTCTCTCTCTGTAACCGCTCAAACAGTGTCCAAAAGTCAGTCTCATTCTCTAGAATGTGAGAAAGTGATTGTCCACAGAAAACATGAACCCTAGGGGTACATAACACTGTACTGATTGGCCTAATCTCAAATAATAATGAGGCAGCCTACAGAGAAGAAGTCAGCACCCTGACACAGTGGTGTTAAGAAAACAGCCTCTTCCTCAATGTCGCAGAAACAAAGGAGCTGGCTGTGGGCTACAGGAGGAATGGAGACAGGCTAATCCCTATTGACATCAATGGAGTTGGGGTTGAGAGGGTGAATAGCTTTAAGCTCCTTGGCATAAACATCACCGAGGACCTCGTGGTCTGTACACACCAGCTGTGTGATGAAAAAGGCACAACAGCGCCTCTTTCACTTCAGACGGATGAAGGAGTTTGGTATGGGCCCCCAGATCCTAAGAACTTTCTACAGGGGCACAACTGAGAGCACCCTGACTGGCTGCATCACTGCCTGGTAAGAGAACTGTACTTCCCTCAATCACAGGACTCTGCAGAGAGTGGTGCGGACAGTCCAATCCAGCTGTAGATGTGAACTTCCCACTATTCAGGGCATTTACAAGGACAAGTGTGTAAAAAGAGCCTAAAGGATTACTGGGGACCCGAGTCACCCCACCACAAACTGTTCCAACTTCTACCATCTGGGAAATGGATCCGCAGCATAAAAACCAGGACCAACAGGCTCCAGGACAGCTTCTTCCCCCAGGCCATCAGACTAATTAACTCATGCTGACTCAACTGTATTTCTATATTATATTGACTATCCTGTTGTACATACAGTACTATTTATTATAATTATAAATTACACATTGCACATTTAGAAGGAGATGTAACGTAAAGATTTTTACTTATGTATATGAAGAATGTAAGTAATAAAGTCAATTGAATCAGTATATATTTTTAAAAATTAAATGGGCTTATCACATCTATTAAAATAGCAGAGAAGATCATAATATACTGAAAAGAAATTCTTATTTACTATCTGAGAGCCAGTGAGCTTACTCTTCGTGGAATGGGCAATCCAGGCAGAAGTGGGACAGGGATTGGGAGAGAATTAGTTCTCCTTTAGAATGTAGCATATCTCAGAGAAATACATTTGTAACATTTGAGCTTACAAATACTTTGTTCATCACATCTCTAAAGCTTCCACTCCTCAAGTACTGAATGTGTTCCTTACTACCTATACCTACAATATACCTCCTTCTTAGGAGGTAACCTAGTCAGTTTGGATTGACTGGAATATGAAAGGAAGGGATGTAATGCTGAGGGTTTCTAAGGCACTGGTGAGGCCTCACAGAGTATTGTGAGCTGTTTTAGGCCTATTTTCTAAGAAAGAATGTGCTGACACTGGGCCAAGGGTTCAAAGGATGTTCATGAAAATATTTCTGGGATTGAAAGGCTTAACATATGAGGAGTGTTTGATGAGTCTGGACCTGTACTTGCTAGAATTCAGAAGGAGTGGGGGTGGTGGAATCTCACTGAAATCTATTGAAGGCTGAAAGGTTTCATTCGATGGCTCTTCACTGAATCCAGGAGCATCTGGACAGCAAAGGTGCACACGTCAGGATGCTTGGCATTGACTACAGTTCAGCATTCAATACTATCCTCACTTCAAAACTAACTAATAAGCTTCAAGTCCTTTGCTTCGATAACTCTTGTGCAACTGGATCTTCGATTCCTCACTTGCAGATGCCAGTCAGTTTGGATTAGCAATGAAATCTCCTCCACAATATCCTTCAGCACAGGTACACCACAAGACAGTGTGTTAGCCCCTTGCCCTACTCACTTTATACTTATGACTGTGTGGCTATGCACAACTCCAATGCCATATTTAAGTTTGCTAACGACCCTACAGTCATTGGTTGAATCAAGGGTGGTGGTGAGTCAGCATACCAAAGGAAATGGAAACTGAATGAAAGATGCCACAAGACCCTCACATTCAATGTCAGCAAGACCAAGGAGATGCTTATTGACCTCAGGAGGAAACCAGAGACCCATAAGCCAGTCCTCATGGGGGTGGGGGGAGAAATCAGAGTTGCAGAGGGTCAGCAACTTTAAATTCCTTGCTATTATCATTTCAGAGGATCTGTGCTGTGTCCAGCACACAAATGGTATTATGAAGAAAGCATGCCAGTACTATTACTTTCTTAGAAGTTTGTGTAGATTCAGCATGCCATCTAACATTTTGAAGAACTTCTATAGATGTGTGGTAGAGAGTATATTGACTGCATGTATTACAGCTTTGTATGGAAATACTAATGCCTTTGTCAGGGAAAAGCCTGCAAACAGTAATGGATATGGCCCAGTGCATCAATGGTAAAGCCCTCCCCACTACTGAGCACATCTACATGGAGCACTGTCACAGAAAAGCAGCATCTATCATTAAGGACCCACACCATTCAGGCTATGCTCTCTTCTCACTGCTGCCATCAGGAAGATGGTACAAGACTATCAGGACCTGCACCACCAGTCTCTGGAACAGTTATTTCCCCTCAACCATCAGGGTGTTGAACCATAGGGGATAACTTCACTCACCATTCTGTTCCATTGAACTCCCAAACAAAAAAAAGTATCCTGCAGTCAATATATTAATAATTTAAATATAATTAAAAATACATTGGTAATTCTATCTGACTTTTGGGAAGAATGATGTAAACTGCATCTAAACACACCTGTAATGTGTGCTAAAACAGTCTGTGATTGCCAGATTTCCCTTTTGCTGTTAGAATATTTTATTTTACATTTAAATATCTATTAGTTAATTTTCATCAATAATTTCTTTCTGATGTATTAAAGTATTCTAATATAGTAATCGTATTTCAACATATTGAAGACAAATTTGTTTTTAAAAATGTACATTAGCCATTGTGACTGGAGCAAAATCTCAGTTTCAGAATTTGCTGAAAATAGCCATGTTTGTTTAGCATTAATGTAATGACATAATGAAATATATGATGCTGTTGCATAAGATGTAAATTTCATCAATATACAAAATCCAATAACTGAATCTGCAATAAATTTCCTAGGTTAAGAGGGGTGGCTCTCTTACATGTAATGAACAAAGAAGGAATTTTAAGTGGTTTATTATCTATTCTCAGAGAGAGTATTTTGCAAGCTTCATTTTGAGGTAATTTCTTACTTCATATATTAATGACCTGTAAAATGTATGCTGTCAAGCAATAGAAAATGGAAAATAGGACAATTGTGCTATTTCCTATCAATCATCTTTACTTGTTCACGTTTCATATTTAACTTATTTATAATAGTTCACTTGTCAGTATTTGAATATTCACTGCTTTAGGTTTTCAGTACCATTACAATAGGTTGATGTGGAATTATTCCAATGGTTGGAAACAAAATTAAAAGAACAGGGTTTTGAAAATGTTTTGTATTCTGTTTGCTCTGTTCCTTTTCCATTATTTGATTTAGCATGGATGCGATGCTATGAATCCCAGCCGACTTGATGATTACCAGTCTATTTGCAGGCCATTGATTGACTGCAGCAAGTTGTGCTAAACCAACTCGGGGCAGGACTTCTTTGTTTTCTACGGGGAACAAAATAGCTTGACTTACATTCGTTGTGTCAGTCTCCTCAGCAGAATGACACGTCATACCCTTTGTGGAGATGAACCTTGTCTTTTCTTGCTTGTGGTCCTGTTTACTGATTACTTGTGCATAGATTATCTATTTAGCAGTACCACAGGGCATTATTAAAATTAACAATTTGGAACCTATTGATTAAATAGCTGCTTAACTACTTTGACATGGTGTAATGCAACTAAAGTAAGTATATTATCAACAACTAGCAAATACAGAATGCTCCTAGACACCTGGAGGGAATGGAGAGTGCCAGTTACATGAAAACTGATCAAAAATACTGTACATCACATATTAGTATTGTATGCAGAAACCTTTAAATAAATTGCCATGCTACATTTAATCTCTCTTGTCCTTTTAAATAATACTTACACAGCAATTTCATATTTCATTGGTTTATCATTGTCACATGTTCCAAGATACAGTGGAAAGCCTGTCTTGCATACAGTTTATACAGATCAAATCATTTCACAGTGTCTTGAGCTAAAATAAGGTAAAACAATAACAATGCAAAATAAAATGTAAAAGCTACCAAAAAAGTGCAGTGCAAGTAAACAATTCCTTTTTTTAAAAAAACTTTTTTTTATTGTTTTCAAATAATTACAGAAATAAAAGAAAAGATATGAAAATATATACATATATATATACCCTACCCCCCTCCCCTTAACCCCTCCCCCCTAACATCCCTATATAAAAAAGAAAGAAAGAAAGAAAAAAAAAAAGAAAGAATGCCTGGATATCGGAAGATCCCCACATGCTCCATGGAGTTCGTAATAACTTTAGTATATATATTTATTTCTTTCCCCAAATAACCAATTATTTCATCTTTGGAGCACCTATATATTTAATCCTGTCTTTTGTAAATAAGGGCGCCAAATTTTCAAAAATGTTGCATATTTATCTCTTAAATTGTAAGTAATTTTTTCAAGTGGAATACAGCCATAAATTTCCTTTTTCCAACGATCAAGTAAACAATTCCTGATCTCACAGGATCATAACAAGATCAGGAATCCATCACACAACAAGCACAAATACAAAGAATGTCTGTATATACCATACCATATCTTCAAAGTTAAAGGTGAAGATCTAGCTTAAACTGATGTCTAAAGGAACAAAAGGTGGATGGAAAGAACACAGGGAAAGCAGCAACTCACTCACAGCCAAAATTTGCACAAGTTCTCCAGTAAAAACCATTGATAACAATCACCCAATACTTCACCTGACAAAGATGAACTCATTAAGGAAAGAGGCAGTCTGCTCCTGCTGAAAGAGTCACTTTGAACATTTTCTAAACTACGACTCTGTGTTTGACCTCATTCTCATCTATCCAGCCCAATCTTGCCATCACTCCTAATTAACAGGAAGTTAAAAAATGCAGGTCAACTAAAGAAAAAACTACAAGACCTAGTGTGCATTTAGTATCCCTGCTGAAGATCTAACACTTGGGGAAGAACTTAAGTCACATATCCACAACCTTGTTATCCATATCTGGAAAAGGGAAGGAAGGTCAATCAAACACATTAAAAGTTCATGAAAGGAGACAAATCCAGTGCAGTATTCAATGAGGTGTCCAAGATGTCTGTCACAGGGTAAGTTACTGTCAGAGTCCTTCGCAACTAGCAATTCTTAGTGGCTAACAAACTGCTTCTGAATCACAATGGTGAATTCTATCCATTTAAAGATCTTCACAGCACAACTTCAAGAGAACTGCATGAAGAAGCACCAATTACATTGGACCACACAGATTTTGGTTCCTTAATACTTTTGGGTGTACCTTATGGTGTTTGGGCTGCTAAATCACTATGAAATTTCTCTATCATGCACTATTTTTTAAAATCACCAATATTTGTTATTTCAATTCATAATTCAAGTCAATTAAAATGTTGCCCACAATGTAAGCTGAACAGTTTCTATCTTGACCAGGCATGTCTGTGCAAGCTTAGGCAAGGCAGATGCTGCATGGCAGGACAGGTTTTAGAAAGGCTACAAAAGCATCATGCACACATCATTCTATGCATTGTATTTACATGTATATTGGTTTGCGATCACATTGATGTGCATACTCTATGCGCATAGTATAATGTGTATACTCATAAGTAATTATACTTTCATTAGTATTAGTGATAGCAAAATGTCTCAGCAATGTTGCAACAGCCGCGATACTATGTTATATTTGTGGTGAGTGTACGCATAAATCTCAAAGACAGAGCGTGGCTCCTCTTATGAGCTTTACTTTGGGTGTAAAATTGGTGATATAAAACCTGAGCTCTTCACATTTGTTGCACAACATGCACTGTAGATCTGAGAGCTTGGCTCAAGGCACTCAGAAGTCATCGCCCATCTCCCTTCAGGCACTGCATCATGATAGTCTTCCGATACTGAAGCCACCAGAGACATGAAATCTAGAGCAGGCTTGTGCCATGATGCCTGAGCCAGGAATGGAAAATGCCACTAATTTTGATAGAGATTTTGAACTCATTATGTTGAGTGAGCCTCATCCGATAACTCAGTCTGAGTTACTGTAAATGACGTGGTCAGAAACTTTGGTTTGTCAAAGGCAAATCAGAATTATTGGTTTCAAAACTGCAAGGGTGGTATCTGCTATAACCAGGTGCAAAAATGTCGGTGAAGGATTTCAATATCTGAGACTGATGATTCCCAGAATAACTAATAGATTAAGGAAGGCATTTTTCCTGGTCCACAAATCAAACAAGTCATCAATGATACATGCCATTCGAAGAACTTCTGGTGGGACCAGAGAAAAATGCATAAAGGCAATCAAGCATTGAAAACCTACAGCACAATACAGGCCCTTCAGCCCACAAAGTTGTGCCAAACATGTCCCTACCTTAGAAATTACTATGGTTACTCATAGCCCTCTATTTTCCTGAGCTCCATGTACCTATCCAAGAGTCTCTTAAAGGACCCTATCATATCCGTCTCCACCACCGTTGCCGTCAGCCCATTCCACGCGCTCACCACTCTCTGACATCTCCTCTGTACCTACACCCCAGCACCTTAAACTTGCATCCTCTTGTGGCAGCCATTTCAGCCCTGGGAATAAGCCTCTGACTATTTACACAATCAATGCCGCTCATCATCTTATACACCTCTATCAGGTCACCTCTCTTCCACGTTGTTGATTTTTTTTTGCCATTTACAGAGCACCAAACCATGTTCAAACAGTTGACAACATGCTTTAAGCATACAAGACCATGAAGTGCAATATGTCACTATAGATTCAGTTTCTGTATTCCCATTTGGACTTCCTCCATCCAAATCTTGGCACTGTCAGTGATGAGCATGTTGAAGATTTCACCAGAACATTGCAGTTGTGGGGAAACAGTATTTGGGCAACTGGAATCCATCAATGCTGGCTGATCATTGTTAGACATTTAAGTGAGAAGCCCCAGTTGCTAATTGCAAATGAAAATCATCATCAAATTATTTTTAGTTTAGTTGAACTATTGCAAGGTGTCAAGATCATTATGCAATTAAATACATTATATTCAATAAAAGTTAATTTCCAGTTTCTCCAAATTCCTATGTGATACAAGTAGTCTGAAATTACATTTGTTTTCAACTGCCAGCTGTCTATCACCACTACAGAACTATTCTGAGGAAGCAATGCCCCTGAAGTGTTATTTATCAACTTCACTGAAGTCTTTGACTCCATCAGTTAGGAAGGGCAGTGGAGCATTAACCTCAAATTTGACTGTTGGTACTAATTTATCTCCATCTTCTGTTTGCTTCATGATGCCATGATCATAACCAACAGGTCTCCAAAGGACCCAGCATCACTGACCTGAAACATCTTTCAATATCACCCAGTGTAGTCACTCACCTCGCATTCAACAAGTTTCACACTGGGGTGAAAATAACGCAAGACCGATGTGAAAACTGTTTGAATTATGTTACCTCCAGTCCAGACTCAATATCACCCAAATTCAACAGCCAAATTTCAATAGACACTCATGGACATACATGTTTGGAGATGCAGCACCATGCCATTTCGATACAAGGGATCATTGCCTTATACAGCACAGAAATAACTCTTCAACCCAACATGTCCATTCTGAACAGGAAACCCATGTATGTTAATCCCATTAGCTTGCATTTCACCCATATCCACACATGTCGAAATGCCTTTTAAACTTTGTAAGTACACTCACCTCTACTAACTCCTCTGGCAGCTCGTTCCATATAACTACTATTCTGTTGGGGAAAAATAACCTGCCCCCAGATCCCATTTAAATTCTTACCCTCTCATGATTAACAGATGCGAGGTTAAAAATTTAAATGGGATCTGGGGGCAGGTTATTTTTCCCCAACAGAACAGTGGTTTGATTCATACTGGGAAAAATGGTTTAACTACATAATGCCTTATAGGCCTGATTTTATTCTCACAAATCAATGAATATGTTGTTAAAAAAAAAGATCACTCCCTACTTGTTCATAGTTTTTTCATTCTGCTGGTTTTTTCTTTCCGCTCTTTTCTATAAGTGTATACCTCAGATAAATACTTTGTGGAGATTTGTGATATATATATATAGTCTGAAATACATCTTATGGAAATGTTTGTTTGATGATGAACTTCAACAAAAAATAAATTACAAAAAAAAATTCTTACCCTCTCAGTGTAAACCTGTGCTTTCTAATTATAGAGCCTTCTAATTTGGGCAAAAGATTGTGACTATATACACTTCTTATAGTTTTCTAAATCTCTAAAACTTCACACCTTACCATCTTTCGCATCAGGGAAAACTTTCATCTTACAACACACACAAAATGCTGGAGGAACACAACACGCCAAGCAGCATCTATAAGGAGCACTGTCGACGTTTCGGGCCGAGACCCTTCGTCAGGACTAACCGAAAGGAAAGATCCTAAGAGATTTGAAAGTAGTGGGGTGGGGGGGCGGGGAATGCGAAATGATAGGAGTAGACCGGAGGGGGTGGGATGAAGCTAAGAGCTAGAAATATGATTGGCGAAAGTGATACAGAGCTGGAGAAGGGAAAGGATCATGGGACGGGAGGCCTCGGGAGAAAGAAAGGGTGGGGGGGGGGGGAAGCACCAGAGGGAAATGGAGAACAGGCCATTCAGGGCCCCAGACAGTCCTTCCAGGTGAGGTGACACTTCACCTGTGAGTCGGCTGGTGTGGTATACTCTGTCCGGTGCTCCCGGTGTGGCCTTTTATATATTGGTGAGACCCGACACAGACTTGGAGACCATTTTGCTGAACACCTACACTCTGTCCACCAGAGAAAGCAGGATCTCCCAGTGGCCACACATTTTAATTCCACGTCCCATTCCCATTCTGATATGTCTACCCATGGCCTCCTCTACTGTCAAGATGAAGCCACACTCAGGTTGGAGGAACAACACCTTATATACCGGCTCCAACCTAATGGCATGAACATTGACTTCTCTAACTTCCGTTAATGCCCCTCCTCCCCTTCTTACCCCATCCCTGACATATTTAGTTGTTTGGTTTTTTTCTCTCTCTCTCTACCCATCATTCTGCCTGTTCTCCATCTCCCTCTGGTGCTACTCCTTCCCCCTTTCTTTCTCTCGAGGCCTCCTGTTCCATGATCCTTTCCCTTCTCCAGCTCGGTATCACTTTCGTCAATCACCTTTCCAGCTCTTAGCTTCATCCCACCCCCTCCGGTCTTCTCCTATCATTTTGCATTTCCCCTTCCGCCCACTACTTTCAAATCTCTTAGTATCGTTCCTATCAGTTAGTCCTGACGAAGGGTCTCGGCCTGAAACGTCGACAGCGCTTCTCCTTATAGATGCTGCCTGACCTGCTGTGTTCCACCAGCATTTTGTGTGTGATGTTGTTTGAATTTCCAGCATCTGCCGATTTCCTCGTGTTTCCTCTTTTGTCTTAGCCTCTTTTGTCTCTCTTTTAACTCAAGCTTCCAATCCAGACATTATTTCAGTAATTCTTTTCTATATACTTTAACATAATTTCATCCTTCCAGTAGCATAACAACCAGATCTGCATGTAATATTCAAAGTGCAGCTGAACTGAAACTGTAATATGACATCTAAAAATGCATTCAGTATCTCAGCCAATAAAGGCAGGCATATCATATGCCTTCTTCACCATCCTGCCACTTTCAGTGAAGTATGTCACAAGGTTCCTCAGTCAATACCACTCTCCTGGACCTGTCATTCACCGTGTATGTGCTGCCCTGGTTTAACTTGCCAAGTCAAACTTGTCTAATTTACATTCTAACTGTCATTCCCATGCCCGTAGAAGTATAGAACGCTACAGCACAGATACAGGTCTTACAGCTCATTTAGTCCAATTTGAACTATTAATCTGCCTAGTTCCATTTATGCGAACCTTGGCCATAGCCCTCAATACCCTTCCAATCCAAATTTCTCTTGTGTTGAAATCTAACCCACACCCACTACTTCCATTGGCAGCTCGTTCCACATACTCTGAGAGAAGTTCCCCTCATGTTCCCCTTAAACATTTCACCTTTCATCCTTATCCCATGAGCTTTAGTTATGTCACACCCAACCCCAGTGGAAAAAGCCTGCTTGCATTCACTCTATGTATAGCCTCATTATCAAATATCCCCTCTGTCTCCTACATTCCAGGGAAATAAAGTCCCAATCTATTCAACCTTTCCCAGAAACTCAGGTCTTCCTGGCAACATTCTTGTAAATATTCTCAGCGTTTTTCCCAATCTCATTAACATCATTCCTGTAGGTACGTGACTAAAATTGCACACGATACTGCAAATTAGGACTCAACAATGATTCATAGATGGCAAGGTGCCACAGGCATCAGGGCTGGGTCCTTTGCTGTTTGCCATCTATCTGGATGATAATGTGGCTAACTGAATCAGCAAATTTGCAGATAACAAGAAGATTGGGTGTGTAATGGCCAGTGAGGAAGGCAATCACGCTTTGCAGAGTGATCTGCATCAGTGACAAAAATGGGCTGAAAATGGCAGATTGAATTTAACGCAGACAAGTTTGAGATTTTGCACTTTGGCAGGACCAACCAGTGGTCTCACGTGGTGAACGGTAGGGCACTGAGGAGTGCAATAGAACAAAGGAATCTGGGAAAACAGGTATATAATTAGTTGAAATTAATGTCACATGCTGATGGGGTCATATAGAAAACTTTTGGCGCATTGGCCCTCAATGTATGAGAATGGGATGTTATGTTGAAGTTGTACAAGATGTTGGTGAGGCCTAATTTGAAGTACTGTGTGCAGTTTTGATCACCTACCTACAGCAAAGATGTAAACAAGGTTGAGAAAGTGCAGAGAAAATTTACAAGGATGTTGCTGGGTCTGGAGCACCTGAGTTATAGGGCAAGACTGAATACGTTAGGACTATAATCTTTAGAATGTAGAAGATTAAGAGGAGATTTGATAGAGGTATACAACATTATGAGGTGTATAGATAAGGTAAATGCAAACAGGCTTTTTCCACTGAGGTTGGGTGGGACTACAACCAGAGGTTATAGGCTAAGGTGAAATGTGAGAAGTTTAAGGGGAACTTCTTCATTCAGAGTGCCATGAGAGTGTGGAATGAACTGCCAGTACAAGTGGTGCATGCACGCCTGATTTCAACATTTAAGAGAAGTTTGGATAGGTACATGGATAGTAGAGGTATGGAGGAAAATGGTTCCGGTGCAGGTTGCTGGGAGTGGGTTGTTTAAATAGTTTTGTCATGGACTAGATGGGTTGAAGAGTCTTTTTCTGTGCTGTACTTCACAATGATTCTAAACCTGGAGGTCCTGTCCTTTAACCGAGCACCTAACTCTTTGAACTCACTTTGCAGGACTTCGCCACATGTCCTACGGTGACACTGGTACTGACATGGACGACGATGACCTGTGGTTTCTCACCCTCCCAATAAGTAATATTGTAGACTTGTCAGAGATGACCCTAACCCTAGCATTCGGGAGGAAGCTTATAATCCGTGAATCTCGTTCTCATACACAGAACCTCCTGTCTGTTCCCCTAATCAATGAATCCACTATCACTACAACTCATCTCTTCCCTTCTGAGCCACGAAGCCAGACTCAGTGCCAAAGTCCTGACCACTGTGGCTTTCCTCTGTTAGGTCCTCCATCTCAACAGTAACTTAAACTGTTATTTAGGGAATGGCCAAAGGTGTACTCTGTGCTGGCATACTTTCCCCAGTTGATCTAGATCAGATAACCCTCTTCACTGTCAACTACACTCCTTTGGTGTCATTGGTGAACTTACTAATTAGGTCATATACATTCTCTTCCAAATCATTAATATTGCTGTCAACTCAATTTGTGAGGCATAAGGCAGGATTAATTCTTCTGCTAAATGAAAACCAGCATGAAGGTCCATGAAGAGATGCTGAAAATTGCAAACTAATTCTTACAACCTAATATCCAAGCACTAAATGAAGACATTCATCCTTACCGTCAGTACTTTAGTACAGCTTCAACCAACAGAGAAAAAGATGTTTTTAAAAAAAAGATCTCTATGCTAGCACTAAAATCATGGCTAATCAGGAATCGTTCATTGCCTGTGAAGATAGTAATCAGGAGATACATTGGGACCTTGATCAGCTGAGTAAGTGTGTTAAGGATTGGCAAATGGAGTTTAATTCACACAACAAACACAGGAATTTTGTGTCCATCACTGCTCAGAATAGCAAACCAGGTCTTGAATAGCACAGTGTACTTCAAGTTCACGTAAAAGGACAATGTCGAAGTACAGCATAAACCACAGGTGTACAGTACCTCACCAACAATCTTCCTGCCAGTCTGGTTCCATCTGTGGCAGAGTAAGCAGGTGCTACATTGGCCATATCAGTAACCTCAGAACCCAGAAACCACAGGCGTAGAGTAAAAATAAGTCATCCACAATCACAGGGGACTGTCTGAGATGACAAAAGAGATGCTCGTATCTATAATACCAAGAAATGAAGTATCAAAACAAAAGCAAATGCTTCATTTTGAAGCCTGAACATAAATGTTGCTTCCAGCAACATTGTGCAAGTTCCTCATTAAAGTCGTTCATCTGTTCTTAACAATCAGTTCATGCATTACTTCAATGAGGATATCATATTATCGTTGCTTCAGAATTAGTCTCTTACTACCTCATCTCATAAGCTGCTAAAACCTAAACCACATTTTGCTGCATATGAACAATGCAACTTTTATTCTATTGTCCATAGACAAGGCTTTCCCACACACTGTCCTAACAAAATTCGAATTTTCCATTGACAAGGCTTTCCCACACCCTCTCCTAACTCAGATTTTATTGTCCATAGACGAGGCTTTCCCACACCCTGTCCTAACTCAGACTGTGTTGTCCAGAGACGAGGATTTCCCACACTCGGTACTAACTCAGATCGTATTGTCCATATATGAGGCTGTCCCACACTCTGTCCTAACTCAGATCGTATTGTCCGTAGACGAATCTTACCCCCACCCTCTCCTAACTCAGGACGTATTGTCCATAGACCAGTTTTTCCCACACCCTGTCCTCACTCAGTTCGTTTTGTCTATAGACAAGGCTTTCCTACATTATTTCATAACTCAGATTGTATTGTCCATAAACAAGGCTTTCCCACACACTGTCGTAACTCACATTGTATTGTCCATAGACAAGGCTTTCCCACACCCTGTTGTAACTCAGATTGTATTGTCCATAGACGAGGCATTCACCCACACTTTTGTAACTCAGATCGTATTGTCCAGATACAAGGCTTTCCCACACCCTGTCCTAACTCAGATCGTAATGTCCGTAGACGAGGCTTTCCCACACCCGCTCCTAACTCAGAACTAATTGTCCATAGACCAGGTTTTCCCACACCCTGTCCTCACTCTTTTCGTTTTGTCCATAGACAACGCTTTCCCACACACTGTCGTAACTCAGATTGCATTGTCCATAAACGATGCATTCCCACACTCAGTACTAACTCAGATCGTATTGTCCATAGACGAGGCTTTCCCACACACTGTCGTAATTCAGACTGTTTTGTTCATAGACGAGGCTTTCCCACACACTGTCGTAACTCAGATCGTGTTGTTCATAGACGAGGCTTTCCCACACCCTGTACTAATTCAGATTCTATTGTCCATAGCCGAGGCTTTCCCACCCACTTTTGTAACTCAGATCGTATTGTCCATAGACGAGCCTTTTGCACACCCTGTCGTAACTCAGATCGTATTGTCCAGTGACAAGGCTTTCCCACACCCTGTCCTAACTCAGATCGTAATGTCCGTAGACGAGTCTTACCCAGACCCTCTCCTAACTCAGGTCATATTGTCCATAGATCAGGTTTTCCCACACCCTGTCCTCACTCAGTTCGTTTTGACCATAGACGAGGCTTTCCTACACTCTTTCATAACTCAGATCGTATTGTCCATAAACAAGTCCTTCGCACACCCTGTATTAATCCAATTGTATTCTCCATATACAAGGCTTTCCCGCACCCTGTCCTAACTCAGATTGTATTGTCCAGAGACAAGGCTTTCCCACACCCTGTCGTAACTCAGATTGTAGCGTCCATAGACAAGGCTTTCCCCCACACTGTTGTAACTCAGATGGTATTGTACATAGACGAGGCATTCCCACACACTGTCGTAACTCAGATTGCATTGTCCATGGACGAGTCATTCCCACACCCTGTCCTAACTCAGATCGTATTGTCCATAGACGAGGCTTTCTCACACCCTGTCGTAACTCAGATTGTAGTGATCATAGACGAGGCTTTCCCACACATTGTCGTAACTCAGATCGTATTGTCCAGTGACAAGGCTTTCCCACACACAGTTGTAACTCAGATTGCATTGTCCATAGACGAGGCATTCCCACACTCAGTACTAACTCAGATCATATTGTCCAGAGACAAGGCTTTCCGACACACAGTCGTAACTCAGATTGTATCGTTCACAGATGAGGCATTCCCACACCCTGTCGTAACTCAGATCGTGTTGTTCATAGACGAGGCTTTTCCACACCCTGTACTAACTCAGATTCTATTGTCCAAGGACCAGGCTTTCCCATAGCCTCTCGTAAATCAGATCGTATTATCCAGAGACAAGGCTTTCCCACATCCTGTTGTAACTCAAATTTTAATGTCCATAGACGAGGCTATCCCACACACAGTCGTAACTCAGAAGATATTTTCCATAGATGAGTCTATCCCACACCCTGTACTAACTCAGATTCTATTGTCCATAGCCGAGGCTTTCCCATAGCCTCTCGTAACTCAGATTGTATTGTTCATAGACGAGGCACACCCACACACAGTCGTAACTCCGATTGCTTTGTCCAGAGACGAGGCATTCCCACACTCAGTATTAACTCAGATCGTATTGTCCATAGACGAGGCTTTCCCACACCCTGTCGTAACTCAGATGGTATTGTCCAGAGACAAGGCTTTTCCACAAAGTGTCGTAACTCAGATTGCATTATCCAGAGACAACGCTTTCCCGCATACTTTTGTAACTCAGATTGTATTGTCCATAGACGAGGCTTTCCCACACACAGTCGTAACTCAGATCGTATTATTCATAGACGAGGATTTCCCACACTCTGTCGTAACTCAGATAGTATTGTCCAGATACAAGGCTTTCCCACACCCTGTCCTAACTCAGATCGTAATGTTCGTAAACGAGGCTTTAACACACCCGCTCCTAACTCAGAACTTATTGTCCATAGACCAATTTTTCCCACACCCTGTCCTCACTCATTTCGTTTTGTCCATAGACAAGGCTTTCCCACAGTCTGTCCAAACTCAGATCGTATTATCCATAGAAAAGGCTTTCTCACACCCTGTCGTAACTCAGATTGTAGTGATCATAGACAAGGCTTTCCCACACATTGTCGTAACTCAGATCGTATTGTCCATAGACGAGGCTTTCCCACACACAGTCGTAACTCCGATTGCTTTGTCCATAGACGAGGCATTCCCACACTCAGTATTAACTCAGATCGTATTGTCCAAAGACAAGGCTTTCCCACACACTGTCGTAACTCAGATGGTATTGTCCAGAGACAAGACTTTTCCACATCCTGTCGTAACTCCGATTGTATTGTCCAGAGACAAGGCTTTCCCACACACGGTCGTAAGATTGTATTGTTCATAGACGAGGCATTCGCACACACTTTCGTAACTCAGATCGTATTGTCCAGAGACAAGGCTTTCCCACACACGGTCGTAACTCAGATTGTATTGTCCATAGACGAGGCATTCGCACACACTTTCGTAACTCAGATTGTATTGTCCAGAGACAAGGCTTTCCCACACACGGTCGTAACTCAGATTGTATTGTTCATAGACAAGGCTTTCCCACACACAGTCGTAACTCCGATTGCTTTGTCCATAGACGAGGCATTCCCACACTCAGTATTAACTCAGATCGTATTGTCCAGTGACAAGGCTTTCCCACACACTTTCGTAACTCAGATTGTATTGTACATAGACTAGGCCAGGGGTCAGCAACCTTTACCACTGAAAGAGCCACTTGGACCCGTTTCCCACAGAAAAGAAAACACTGGGAGCCGCAAAACCCGTTTGACATTTAAAATGAAATAACACTGCATACAACGTTTTTTTTGCCTTTATGCTATGTATAAACAAACTATAATGTGTTGCATTTATGAAATTGATGAACTCCTGCAGAGAAAACGAAATTACATTTCTGCATGCAACAAAAACATTTTGAACTCCGAAAAAAAGACGTTGGGTTGAAAGTTACTTTTAAGTAAAATACTCAATGTCTATTTGAGTCCTTCTTGTATTTATGAAAAACTCCGAACTTAAATTTTCCGCCAGCAGCAAACCAAAAATAACATCAGCCAGCTGTCAGCCTGAAAAATAAAAGGACTATTTCACTGAACAATGAAAAAATATGAATATACATAAAATAATAGGCAATTAAAATATTTATCATACTTGGTTAATGGGATTTCTGCTCCTGGACCTCAGCGCACAGCGTCTGCACATCAGGGCTGTATGACGTCACCTTCATCTTTACACAGGATCGCAAGCTGTCATCTGTGAGGCGTGCGCGATGTTTGTTTTTAATAAAGTTCATGTTGGAGAACACCTGCTCACTTACATATGTGGATCCAAAGATCGACAGGACTCAAAGCGCATACTTTTTAATGTTTACATAAATGTCGGGCATAGCATTCCATGTTTCGAACACAAGTTTGTCCGGTTTTGGAAGGTTTTCAATATCACTCCATTTGTGTTTCTGAGCAAGAACGGCCTTCTGACGGGCAACATCTTCAAGGTCTGCTGTCAAGCGTCTAAACTTGGACACCCATATGTCTTTGTCGGCTATGTCGGTCAGTTCCATCTCAAGATCAGGTTGACTCACACCTGCCAATGCAGTCGTATTCAGTAGGGAAGGATCGATGCTTAAGGGAGTGACCGGGAAGGATAATGTGTTTTTTTCCTCTCTGAACTCACAGAGGCGTTTCCCAAACGATGTTTGCATTGCGATGATTGCAGAATGTAAATACTCCGAAATTATCATGTCGTGACCTTGTTTGAACTCTCTCAAATTGGGGAAGTGAGACAAAGTGCCTTTCTGTAAATCTCTGGCAAGCAACGTCAACTTGCGCTCGAATGCCAAAACATCCTCCAACATGTGCAGGGCTGTGCGTCCTTTCCCCTGAAGAGCTGTGTTCAGCGTGTTCAGGTGCGCTGTCATGTCTACCATGAAGTGTAGCTTTTCCAGCCACTCTGGCTGTTCCAGCTCAGGAAAGGTGAGCCCTTTGCTGCCCAGGAAAGTTTTCACTTCTTCCAGACACGCGACAAAGCGTTTCAGCACCTTCCGTCTGGACAGCCAGCGATAAAAACACGTTGTAGCGGTGTCAGTAAACTGCAGTCAAAGATAGCTTTATTCGAACTAAACAGCCTTGCTTTTAAGCCTCCCTCAACCCAGCCCCCATGGACGCAGATGCTGCAAAAGACGCGTAATCACAAACCCCCGTAGGCTATCTCCCTTAGCCGGAATGCTGGCTAATTGTGAGCCGTTTCGGATGTGCCAGCCACACTTAGATTGTACAAGATCACCATAATCTTCAAATTTAGAATTACATTTCAAAAGCTAACAAACTAACATAAAATACATTTTAATTAAATACTGACCAATTATTTCCCAAAGCCACAGGGAGCCGCAGCACAGAGGTGAAAGAGCCACAAATGGCTCGGGAGCCGCAGGTTGCCGACCCCCGGACTAGGCTTTAGCACACCCTGTCGTAACTCAGATTGTATTGTCCATAGACGAGCCTTTCGCACACCCTTTCGTAACTCAGATCGTAATGTCCAGAGACAAGGCTTTCCCACACGCTGTCGTAACTCAGATTGCATTGTCCATAGACGAGGCTTTCCCACACACAGTCGTAACTCAGATCGTATTATTCATAGACGAGGATTTCCCACACTCTGTCGTAACTCAGATAGTATTGTCCAGATACAAGGCTTTCCCACACCCTGTCCTAACTCAGATCGTAATGTTCGTAAACGAGGCTTTAACACACCCGCTCCTAACTCAGAACTTATTGTCCATAGACCAATTTTTCCCACACCCTGTCCTCACTCATTTCGTTTTGTCCATAGACAAGGCTTTCCCACAGTCTGTCCAAACTCAGATCGTATTATCCATAGAAAAGGCTTTCTCACACCCTGTCGTAACTCAGATTGTAGTGATCATAGACAAGGCTTTCCCACACATTGTCGTAACTCAGATCGTATTGTCCATAGACGAGGCTTCCCCACACACAGTCGTAACTCCGATTGCTTTGTCCATAGACGAGGCATTCCCACACTCAGTATTAACTCAGATCGTATTGTCCAAAGACAAGGCTTTCCCACACACTGTCGTAACTCAGATGGTATTGTCCAGAGACAAGACTTTTCCACATCCTGTCGTAACTCCGATTGTATTGTCCAGAGACAAGGCTTTCCCACACACGGTCGTAAGATTGTATTGTTCATAGACGAGGCATTCGCACACACTTTCGTAACTCAGATCGTATTGTCCAGAGACAAGGCTTTCCCACACACGGTCGTAACTCAGATTGTATTGTCCATAGACGAGGCATTCGCACACACTTTCGTAACTCAGATTGTATTGTCCAGAGACAAGGCTTTCCCACACACGGTCGTAACTCAGATTGTATTGTTCATAGACAAGGCTTTCCCACACACAGTCGTAACTCCGATTGCTTTGTCCATAGACGAGGCATTCCCACACTCAGTATTAACTCAGATCGTATTGTCCAGTGACAAGGCTTTCCCACACACTTTCGTAACTCAGATTGTATTGTACATAGACTAGGCCAGGGGTCAGCAACCTTTACCACTGAAAGAGCCACTTGGACCCGTTTCCCACAGAAAAGAAAACACTGGGAGCCGCAAAACCCGTTTGACATTTAAAATGAAATAACACTGCATACAACGTTTTTTTTGCCTTTATGCTATGTATAAACAAACTATAATGTGTTGCATTTATGAAATTGATGAACTCCTGCAGAGAAAACGAAATTACATTTCTGCATGCAACAAAAACATTTTGAACTCCGAAAAAAAGACGTTGGGTTGAAAGTTACTTTTAAGTAAAATACTCAATGTCTATTTGAGTCCTTCTTGTATTTATGAAAAACTCCGAACTTAAATTTTCCGCCAGCAGCAAACCAAAAATAACATCAGCCAGCTGTCAGCCTGAAAAATAAAAGGACTATTTCACTGAACAATGAAAAAATATGAATATACATAAAATAATAGGCAATTAAAATATTTATCATACTTGGTTAATGGGATTTCTGCTCCTGGACCTCAGCGCACAGCGTCTGCACATCAGGGCTGTATGACGTCACCTTCATCTTTACACAGGATCGCAAGCTGTCATCTGTGAGGCGTGCGCGATGTTTGTTTTTAATAAAGTTCATGTTGGAGAACACCTGCTCACTTACATATGTGGATCCAAAGATCGACAGGACTCAAAGCGCATACTTTTTAATGTTTACATAAATGTCGGGCATAGCATTCCATGTTTCGAACACAAGTTTGTCCGGTTTTGGAAGGTTTTCAATATCACTCCATTTGTGTTTCTGAGCAAGAACGGCCTTCTGACGGGCAACATCTTCAAGGTCTGCTGTCAAGCGTCTAAACTTGGACACCCATATGTCTTTGTCGGCTATGTCGGTCAGTTCCATCTCAAGATCAGGTTGACTCACACCTGCCAATGCAGTCGTATTCAGTAGGGAAGGATCGATGCTTAAGGGAGTGACCGGGAAGGATAATGTGTTTTTTTCCTCTCTGAACTCACAGAGGCGTTTCCCAAACGATGTTTGCATTGCGATGATTGCAGAATGTAAATACTCCGAAATTATCATGTCGTGACCTTGTTTGAACTCTCTCAAATTGGGGAAGTGAGACAAAGTGCCTTTCTGTAAATCTCTGGCAAGCAACGTCAACTTGCGCTCGAATGCCAAAACATCCTCCAACATGTGCAGGGCTGTGCGTCCTTTCCCCTGAAGAGCTGTGTTCAGCGTGTTCAGGTGCGCTGTCATGTCTACCATGAAGTGTAGCTTTTCCAGCCACTCTGGCTGTTCCAGCTCAGGAAAGGTGAGCCCTTTGCTGCCCAGGAAAGTTTTCACTTCTTCCAGACACGCGACAAAGCGTTTCAGCACCTTCCGTCTGGACAGCCAGCGATAAAAACACGTTGTAGCGGTGTCAGTAAACTGCAGTCAAAGATAGCTTTATTCGAACTAAACAGCCTTGCTTTTAAGCCTCCCTCAACCCAGCCCCCATGGACGCAGATGCTGCAAAAGACGCGTAATCACAAACCCCCGTAGGCTATCTCCCTTAGCCGGAATGCTGGCTAATTGTGAGCCGTTTCGGATGTGCCAGCCACACTTAGATTGTACAAGATCACCATAATCTTCAAATTTAGAATTACATTTCAAAAGCTAACAAACTAACATAAAATACATTTTAATTAAATACTGACCAATTATTTCCCAAAGCCACAGGGAGCCGCAGCACAGAGGTGAAAGAGCCACAAATGGCTCGGGAGCCGCAGGTTGCCGACCCCCGGACTAGGCTTTAGCACACCCTGTCGTAACTCAGATTGTATTGTCCATAGACGAGCCTTTCGCACACCCTTTCGTAACTCAGATCGTAATGTCCAGAGACAAGGCTTTCCCACACGCTGTCGTAACTCAGATTGCATTGTCCATAGACGAGGCTTTCCCACACACAGTCGTAACTCAGATCGTATTATTCATAGACGAGGATTTCCCACACTCTGTCGTAACTCAGATAGTATTGTCCAGATACAAGGCTTTCCCACACCCTGTCCTAACTCAGATCGTAATGTTCGTAAACGAGGCTTTAACACACCCGCTCCTAACTCAGAACTTATTGTCCATAGACCAATTTTTCCCACACCCTGTCCTCACTCATTTCGTTTTGTCCATAGACAAGGCTTTCCCACAGTCTGTCCAAACTCAGATCGTATTATCCATAGAAAAGGCTTTCTCACACCCTGTCGTAACTCAGATTGTAGTGATCATAGACAAGGCTTTCCCACACATTGTCGTAACTCAGATCGTATTGTCCATAGACGAGGCTTCCCCACACACAGTCGTAACTCCGATTGCTTTGTCCATAGACGAGGCATTCCCACACTCAGTATTAACTCAGATCGTATTGTCCAAAGACAAGGCTTTCCCACACACTGTCGTAACTCAGATGGTATTGTCCAGAGACAAGACTTTTCCACATCCTGTCGTAACTCCGATTGTATTGTCCAGAGACAAGGCTTTCCCACACACGGTCGTAAGATTGTATTGTTCATAGACGAGGCATTCGCACACACTTTCGTAACTCAGATCGTATTGTCCAGAGACAAGGCTTTCCCACACACGGTCGTAACTCAGATTGTATTGTCCATAGACGAGGCATTCGCACACACTTTCGTAACTCAGATTGTATTGTCCAGAGACAAGGCTTTCCCACACACGGTCGTAACTCAGATTGTATTGTTCATAGACAAGGCTTTCCCACACACAGTCGTAACTCCGATTGCTTTGTCCATAGACGAGGCATTCCCACACTCAGTATTAACTCAGATCGTATTGTCCAGTGACAAGGCTTTCCCACACACTTTCGTAACTCAGATTGTATTGTACATAGACTAGGCCAGGGGTCAGCAACCTTTACCACTGAAAGAGCCACTTGGACCCGTTTCCCACAGAAAAGAAAACACTGGGAGCCGCAAAACCCGTTTGACATTTAAAATGAAATAACACTGCATACAACGTTTTTTTTGCCTTTATGCTATGTATAAACAAACTATAATGTGTTGCATTTATGAAATTGATGAACTCCTGCAGAGAAAACGAAATTACATTTCTGCATGCAACAAAAACATTTTGAACTCCGAAAAAAAGACGTTGGGTTGAAAGTTACTTTTAAGTAAAATACTCAATGTCTATTTGAGTCCTTCTTGTATTTATGAAAAACTCCGAACTTAAATTTTCCGCCAGCAGCAAACCAAAAATAACATCAGCCAGCTGTCAGCCTGAAAAATAAAAGGACTATTTCACTGAACAATGAAAAAATATGAATATACATAAAATAATAGGCAATTAAAATATTTATCATACTTGGTTAATGGGATTTCTGCTCCTGGACCTCAGCGCACAGCGTCTGCACATCAGGGCTGTATGACGTCACCTTCATCTTTACACAGGATCGCAAGCTGTCATCTGTGAGGCGTGCGCGATGTTTGTTTTTAATAAAGTTCATGTTGGAGAACACCTGCTCACTTACATATGTGGATCCAAAGATCGACAGGACTCAAAGCGCATACTTTTTAATGTTTACATAAATGTCGGGCATAGCATTCCATGTTTCGAACACAAGTTTGTCCGGTTTTGGAAGGTTTTCAATATCACTCCATTTGTGTTTCTGAGCAAGAACGGCCTTCTGACGGGCAACATCTTCAAGGTCTGCTGTCAAGCGTCTAAACTTGGACACCCATATGTCTTTGTCGGCTATGTCGGTCAGTTCCATCTCAAGATCAGGTTGACTCACACCTGCCAATGCAGTCGTATTCAGTAGGGAAGGATCGATGCTTAAGGGAGTGACCGGGAAGGATAATGTGTTTTTTTCCTCTCTGAACTCACAGAGGCGTTTCCCAAACGATGTTTGCATTGCGATGATTGCAGAATGTAAATACTCCGAAATTATCATGTCGTGACCTTGTTTGAACTCTCTCAAATTGGGGAAGTGAGACAAAGTGCCTTTCTGTAAATCTCTGGCAAGCAACGTCAACTTGCGCTCGAATGCCAAAACATCCTCCAACATGTGCAGGGCTGTGCGTCCTTTCCCCTGAAGAGCTGTGTTCAGCGTGTTCAGGTGCGCTGTCATGTCTACCATGAAGTGTAGCTTTTCCAGCCACTCTGGCTGTTCCAGCTCAGGAAAGGTGAGCCCTTTGCTGCCCAGGAAAGTTTTCACTTCTTCCAGACACGCGACAAAGCGTTTCAGCACCTTCCGTCTGGACAGCCAGCGATAAAAACACGTTGTAGCGGTGTCAGTAAACTGCAGTCAAAGATAGCTTTATTCGAACTAAACAGCCTTGCTTTTAAGCCTCCCTCAACCCAGCCCCCATGGACGCAGATGCTGCAAAAGACGCGTAATCACAAACCCCCGTAGGCTATCTCCCTTAGCCGGAATGCTGGCTAATTGTGAGCCGTTTCGGATGTGCCAGCCACACTTAGATTGTACAAGATCACCATAATCTTCAAATTTAGAATTACATTTCAAAAGCTAACAAACTAACATAAAATACATTTTAATTAAATACTGACCAATTATTTCCCAAAGCCACAGGGAGCCGCAGCACAGAGGTGAAAGAGCCACAAATGGCTCGGGAGCCGCAGGTTGCCGACCCCCGGACTAGGCTTTAGCACACCCTGTCGTAACTCAGATTGTATTGTCCATAGACGAGCCTTTCGCACACCCTTTCGTAACTCAGATCGTAATGTCCAGAGACAAGGCTTTCCCACACGCTGTCGTAACTCAGATTGCATTGTCCATAGACGAGGCTTTCCCACACACAGTCGTAACTCAGATCGTATTATTCATAGACGAGGATTTCCCACACTCTGTCGTAACTCAGATAGTATTGTCCAGATACAAGGCTTTCCCACACCCTGTCCTAACTCAGATCGTAATGTTCGTAAACGAGGCTTTAACACACCCGCTCCTAACTCAGAACTTATTGTCCATAGACCAATTTTTCCCACACCCTGTCCTCACTCATTTCGTTTTGTCCATAGACAAGGCTTTCCCACAGTCTGTCCAAACTCAGATCGTATTATCCATAGAAAAGGCTTTCTCACACCCTGTCGTAACTCAGATTGTAGTGATCATAGACAAGGCTTTCCCACACATTGTCGTAACTCAGATCGTATTGTCCATAGACGAGGCTTTCCCACACACAGTCGTAACTCCGATTGCTTTGTCCATAGACGAGGCATTCCCACACTCAGTATTAACTCAGATCGTATTGTCCAAAGACAAGGCTTTCCCACACACTGTCGTAACTCAGATGGTATTGTCCAGAGACAAGACTTTTCCACATCCTGTCGTAACTCCGATTGTATTGTCCAGAGACAAGGCTTTCCCACACACGGTCGTAAGATTGTATTGTTCATAGACGAGGCATTCGCACACACTTTCGTAACTCAGATCGTATTGTCCAGAGACAAGGCTTTCCCACACACGGTCGTAACTCAGATTGTATTGTCCATAGACGAGGCATTCGCACACACTTTCGTAACTCAGATTGTATTGTCCAGAGACAAGGCTTTCCCACACACGGTCGTAACTCAGATTGTATTGTTCATAGACAAGGCTTTCCCACACACAGTCGTAACTCCGATTGCTTTGTCCATAGACGAGGCATTCCCACACTCAGTATTAACTCAGATCGTATTGTCCAGTGACAAGGCTTTCCCACACACTTTCGTAACTCAGATTGTATTGTACATAGACTAGGCCAGGGGTCAGCAACCTTTACCACTGAAAGAGCCACTTGGACCCGTTTCCCACAGAAAAGAAAACACTGGGAGCCGCAAAACCCGTTTGACATTTAAAATGAAATAACACTGCATACAACGTTTTTTTTGCCTTTATGCTATGTATAAACAAACTATAATGTGTTGCATTTATGAAATTGATGAACTCCTGCAGAGAAAACGAAATTACATTTCTGCATGCAACAAAAACATTTTGAACTCCGAAAAAAAGACGTTGGGTTGAAAGTTACTTTTAAGTAAAATACTCAATGTCTATTTGAGTCCTTCTTGTATTTATGAAAAACTCCGAACTTAAATTTTCCGCCAGCAGCAAACCAAAAATAACATCAGCCAGCTGTCAGCCTGAAAAATAAAAGGACTATTTCACTGAACAATGAAAAAATATGAATATACATAAAATAATAGGCAATTAAAATATTTATCATACTTGGTTAATGGGATTTCTGCTCCTGGACCTCAGCGCACAGCGTCTGCACATCAGGGCTGTATGACGTCACCTTCATCTTTACACAGGATCGCAAGCTGTCATCTGTGAGGCGTGCGCGATGTTTGTTTTTAATAAAGTTCATGTTGGAGAACACCTGCTCACTTACATATGTGGATCCAAAGATCGACAGGACTCAAAGCGCATACTTTTTAATGTTTACATAAATGTCGGGCATAGCATTCCATGTTTCGAACACAAGTTTGTCCGGTTTTGGAAGGTTTTCAATATCACTCCATTTGTGTTTCTGAGCAAGAACGGCCTTCTGACGGGCAACATCTTCAAGGTCTGCTGTCAAGCGTCTAAACTTGGACACCCATATGTCTTTGTCGGCTATGTCGGTCAGTTCCATCTCAAGATCAGGTTGACTCACACCTGCCAATGCAGTCGTATTCAGTAGGGAAGGATCGATGCTTAAGGGAGTGACCGGGAAGGATAATGTGTTTTTTTCCTCTCTGAACTCACAGAGGCGTTTCCCAAACGATGTTTGCATTGCGATGATTGCAGAATGTAAATACTCCGAAATTATCATGTCGTGACCTTGTTTGAACTCTCTCAAATTGGGGAAGTGAGACAAAGTGCCTTTCTGTAAATCTCTGGCAAGCAACGTCAACTTGCGCTCGAATGCCAAAACATCCTCCAACATGTGCAGGGCTGTGCGTCCTTTCCCCTGAAGAGCTGTGTTCAGCGTGTTCAGGTGCGCTGTCATGTCTACCATGAAGTGTAGCTTTTCCAGCCACTCTGGCTGTTCCAGCTCAGGAAAGGTGAGCCCTTTGCTGCCCAGGAAAGTTTTCACTTCTTCCAGACACGCGACAAAGCGTTTCAGCACCTTCCGTCTGGACAGCCAGCGATAAAAACACGTTGTAGCGGTGTCAGTAAACTGCAGTCAAAGATAGCTTTATTCGAACTAAACAGCCTTGCTTTTAAGCCTCCCTCAACCCAGCCCCCATGGACGCAGATGCTGCAAAAGACGCGTAATCACAAACCCCCGTAGGCTATCTCCCTTAGCCGGAATGCTGGCTAATTGTGAGCCGTTTCGGATGTGCCAGCCACACTTAGATTGTACAAGATCACCATAATCTTCAAATTTAGAATTACATTTCAAAAGCTAACAAACTAACATAAAATACATTTTAATTAAATACTGACCAATTATTTCCCAAAGCCACAGGGAGCCGCAGCACAGAGGTGAAAGAGCCACAAATGGCTCGGGAGCCGCAGGTTGCCGACCCCCGGACTAGGCTTTAGCACACCCTGTCGTAACTCAGATTGTATTGTCCATAGACGAGCCTTTCGCACACCCTTTCGTAACTCAGATCGTAATGTCCAGAGACAAGGCTTTCCCACACGCTGTCGTAACTCAGATTGCATTGTCCATAGACGAGGCATTCCCACACTCAGTACTAACTCAGATCGTATTGTCCAGAGACAAGGCTTTCCGACACACAGTCGTAAATCAGATGGTATTGTATATAGACGAGGCTACCCACACCCTGTACTAACTCAGATTCTATTGTCCATAGCCGAGGCTTTCCCATAGCCTCTCGTAACTCAGATAGTATTGTCCATAGACGAGGCTTTCCCACACACTGTCGTAACTCAGATTGTATCGTTCACAGATGAGGCATTCCCACACACTGTCGTAACTCAGATCGCATTGTCCAGAGACAACGCTTTCCCACACACTGTTGTAACTCAGATTGTATTGTCCATAGACGAGGCTTTCCCACACTCAGTACTAACTCAGATCGTATTGTCCAGAGACAAGGCTTTCCAACACACAGTCGTATCTCAGATGGTATTGTTCATAGACGAGGCTACCCACACCCTGTACTAACTCAGATTCTATTGTCCATAGCCGAGGCTTTCCCATAGCCTCTCTTAACTCAGATCGTATTATCCAGAGACGAGGCTTTCCCACACACTGTCTTAACTCAGATTGTATTGTTCATAGACGAAGCTTTCCCACACTCAGTATTAACTCAGATCTTATTGTCCAAAGACAAGGCTTTCCCATGCACTTTTGTAACTCAGATTGTATTGTCCATAGACGAGCCTTTCGCACACCCTGTCGTAACTCAGATTGTATTGTCCATAGACGAGGCATTCGCACACACTTTCGTAACTCAGATCGTATTGTCCAGAGACAAGGCTTTCCCACACACGGTTGTAATTCAGATTGTATTGTTCATAGACGTGGCATTCCCACACCCTGTCGTTACTCAAATCGTATTGTCCATGGACGAGCCTTTCGCACACCCTTTCGTAACTCAGATCGTAATGTCCAGAGACAAGGCTTCCCAACACCCTGTTGTAACTCAGATTATAATGTCTTCAGATGAGGCTTTCCCACACACTGTCCTAACTCAGATTGTATTGTACTTAGAGAAGGCTTTCCCACACACTGTCCTAACTCAGATTGTATTGTACTTAGAGAAGGCTTTCCCACACACTGTCCTAACTCAGATCGTATTGTCCATAGACAAGGCTTTCCCACATCCTCTCCTAACTCATATCATATTGTCCATTGACAAGGCTTTCCCACGCCCTGTTCTAACTCAGACTGTGTTGTCCAGAGACGAGGATTTCCCACACTCTGTCCTAAATCAGATCGTAATGTCCGTAGACGAATCTTACCCAAACCCTCTCCTAACTCAGGACGTATTGTCCATAGACCTCTTCTATTGAAGAGGCTTTCCCACACACTGTCCTTGGTCAGATTCTATTGCCCATAGCTGAGATATTCCCATAGCCTGTCCTAACTCAGATCGTATTGTCCATAGACAGGGCTTTCCTACACAACTTCCTTGCTCAGATCGTATTGTCCATAGACAAGGCATTTGCACAACCTGTCTTAATTCAGATTGTATTGTCCAGAGACAAGACTTTCCCACACCCTGTCTTACTCAGTTGGAATTGTCCAGAGACAAGGCTTTCCCACAGTCTGTCCTAACTCAGATTGTATTGTCCATAGACAATGCTTTCCCACAGCCTGTCGTAACTTAGATAGTAATGTCCGTAGACGAGGCTTTCCCTCACCCTCTCCTAACTCAGATCATATTGTCCATAGACCAGGTTTTCCCACACACTGTCCTCACTCAGTTCGTATTATCCATAGACAAGACATTCCCACACCCTGTCTTACTTAGATTTTATTGTCCAGAGACGAGGCTTTCCCACACCCTGTCTTAACTCAGGTTGTATTGTCCATAGACGAGGCTTTCCCACACCCTGTCGTAACTTAGATCGTATTGTCCAGAGACAAGGCTTTCCCACACACTGTCGTAACTCAGATGGTATTGTTCATAGACGTGGCATTCCCACACACTGTCGTTACTCAGATCGTATTGACCGTAGACGAGGCTTTCCCACTACCTGTCGTAACTCAGATTGTATTGTTCATAGATGTGTCATTCCCACACACTGTTGTAACTCAGATGGTATTGTCCATAAACGAGGCATTCCCACACACATTGGGAACTCAGATAGTATTGTCCAGAGACAAAGGCTTTCCCACACACTTTCATAACTCAGATTGTATTGTTCATAGACGAGGCTTTCCCACACCCTGTCATTACTTAGATCGTAATGTCCACAGACGAGGGCTTCCCACACACTGTCGAAACTCAGATCGTATTGTCCATAGGCGAGGCTATCCTACACTATTTCATAACTCAGATTGTATTGTCCATAGAGAAGGCTTTCCCACACCATGTTCTAACTCAGATCGTATTGTCCATAGACAAGACCTTCCCACAACCTGTTTTACTCCAATTGTATTGTCCAGAGACAAGGCTTTCCCTCACCCTGTCGTAACTCAGATTGTAGTGCCATAGACAAGGCTTTCCCACGCACTGTTGTAACTCAGATGGTATTGTCCATAGACGAGGCTTTCCCTCACCCTGTCGTAACTCAGATTGTAGTGCCATAGACAAGGCTTTCCCACACACTTTTGTAACTCAGATTGTATTGTTCATAGATGTGGCATTCCCACACTCTGTCGTAACTCAGATCGTATTGTCCATAGAAAATGCTTTCCCACACACTGTCGTAACTCAGATCGTGTTGTCCATAGCCGAGGCTTTCCCATAGCCTCTCGTAACTCAGATCGTATTATCCAGAGACAAGGCTTTCCCACACCCTGTCGTAACTCAGATTGTATTGTACATAGACGAGGCTTTAGCACACCCTGTCGTAACACAGATTGTATTGTTCATAGACGTGGCATTCCCACACCCTGTCGTTACTCAAATCGTATTGTCCATAGACAAGCCTTTCGCACACCCTTTCGTAACTCAGATCGTAATGTCCAGAGACAAGGCTTCCCAACACCCTGTCGTAACTCAGGTTGTAATGTCTTCAGACAAGGCTTTCCCACAAAATGTCCTAACTCAGATCCTATTGTCCATAGACAAGGCTTTCCCACACTCTCTCCTTACTCATATCGTATTGTCCATTGACAAGGCTTTCCCACACCCTGTCCTAACTCAGACTGTGTTGTCCAGAGACAAGGCTTTCCCACACCCTGTCCTAACTCAGACTAAGTTGTCCAGAGACGAGGATTTCCCACACTCTGTCCTAACTCAGATCGTATTGTCCGTAGACGAATCTTACCCCCACCCTCTCCTAACTCAGGACGTATTGTCCATAGACCAGTTTTTCCCACACCCTGTCCTCACTCAGTTCGTTTTGTCTATAGACAAGGCTTTCCTACATTATTTCATAACTCAGATTGTATTGTCCATAGACAAGGCTTTCCCACACACTGTCGTAACTCACATTGTATTGTCCATAGACAAGGCTTTCCCACACCCTGTTGTAACTCAGATTGTATTGTCCATAGACGAGGCATTCCCACACACTTTTGTAACTCAGATCGTATTGTCCAGATACAAGGCTTTCCCACACCCTGTCCTAACTCAGATCGTAATGTCCGTAGACGAGGCTTTCCCACACCCGCTCCTAACTCAGAACTAATTGTCCATAGACCAGGTTTTCCCACACCCTGTCCTCACTCTTTTCGTTTTGTCCATAGACAACGCTTTCCCACACTGTCGTAACTCAGATTGCATTGTCCATGGACGAGTCATTCCCACACCCTGTCCTAACTCAGATCGTATTGTCCATAGACGAGGCTTTCTCACACCCTGTCGTAACTCAGATTGTAGTGATCATAGACGAGGCTTTCCCACACATTGTCGTAACTCAGATCGTATTGTCCAGTGACAAGGCTTTCCCACACACAGTTGTAACTCAGATTGCATTGTCCATAGACGAGGCATTCCCACACTCAGTACTAACTCAGATCATATTGTCCAGAGACAAGGCTTTCCGACACACAGTCGTAACTCAGATTGTATCGTTCACAGATGAGGCATTCCCACACCCTGTCGTAACTCAGATCGTGTTGTTCATAGACGAGGCTTTTCCACACCCTGTACTAACTCAGATTCTATTGTCCAAGGACCAGGCTTTCCCATAGACTCTCGTAAATCAGATCGTATTATCCAGAGACAAGGCTTTCCCACATCCTGTTGTAACTCAAATTTTAATGTCCATAGACGAGGCTATCCCACACACAGTCGTAACTCAGAAGATATTTTCCATAGATGAGTCTATCCCACACCCTGTACTAACTCAGATTCTATTGTCCATAGCCGAGGCTTTCCCATAGCCTCTCGTAACTCAGATTGTATTGTTCATAGACGAGGCACACCCACACACAGTCGTAACTCCGATTGCTTTGTCCAGAGACGAGGCATTCCCACACTCAGTATTAACTCAGATCGTATTGTCCATAGACGAGGCTTTCCCACACCCTGTCGTAACTCAGATGGTATTGTCCAGAGACAAGGCTTTTCCACAAAGTGTCGTAACTCAGATTGCATTATCCAGAGACAACGCTTTCCCGCATACTTTTGTAACTCAGATTGTATTGTCCATAGACGAGGCTTTCCCACACACAGTCGTAACTCAGATCGTATTATTCATAGACGAGGATTTCCCACACTCTGTCGTAACTCAGATAGTATTGTCCAGATACAAGGCTTTCCCACACCCTGTCCTAACTCAGATCGTAATGTTCGTAAACGAGGCTTTAACACACCCGCTCCTAACTCAGAACTTATTGTCCATAGACCAATTTTTCCCACACCCTGTCCTCACTCATTTCGTTTTGTCCATAGACAAGGCTTTCCCACAGTCTGTCCAAACTCAGATCGTATTATCCATAGAAAAGGCTTTCTCACACCCTGTCGTAACTCAGATTGTAGTGATCATAGACAAGGCTTTCCCACACATTGTCGTAACTCAGATCGTATTGTCCATAGACGAGGCTTTCCCACACACAGTCGTAACTCCGATTGCTTTGTCCATAGATGAGGCATTCCCACACTCAGTATTAACTCAGATCGTATTGTCCAAAGACAAGGCTTTCCCACACACTGTCGTAACTCAGATGGTATTGTCCATAGACGAGGCTATCCCACACCCTGTACTAACTCCGATTCTATTGTACATAGCCGAGGCTTTCCCATAGCCTCTCGTAACTCAGATCGAATTATCCATAGACGAGGCTTTCCCACACACTGTCGTAACTCAGGTTGTATTGTTCATAGACGAGGCACACCCACACACAGTCGTAACTCCGATTGCTTTGTCCAGAGATGAGGTATTCTCACACTCAGTATTAACTCAGATCGTATTGTCCAAAGACAAGGCTTTCCCACACACAGTCTTAACTCAGATGGTATTGTCCAGAGACAAGGCTTTCCCACACACAGTCGTAACTCCGATCGCTTTGTCCATAGACGAGGCATTCCCACACTCAGTATTAACTCAGATCGTATTGTCCAGTGACAAGGCTTTCCCACACACTGTCGTAACTCAGATTATATTGTTCATAGACGAGGCTTTCCCACACACAGTCGTAACTCCGATTGCTTTGTCCATAGACGAGGCATTCCCACACTCAGTATTAACTCAGATCATATTGTCCAAAGACAAGGCTTTCCCACACACTGTCGTAACTCAGATGGTATTGTCCAGAGACAAGGCTTTCCCACACACTTTTGTAACTCAGATTGTATTGTCCATAAACGAGGCTTTACCACACCCTGTCGTAACTCAGATCGTATTGTCCAGTGACAAGGCTTTCCCACACACTTTCGTAACTCAGATTGTATTGTACATAGACTAGGCTTTAGCACGCCCTGTCGTAACTCAGATTGTATTGTCCAGAGACAAGGCTTTCCCACACACGGTCGTAACTCAGATTGTATTGTTCATAGACGTGGCATTCCCACACCCTGTCGTTACTCAAATTGTATTGTCCATGGACGAGGCTTTCCCACACACTGTCGAACCTCAGATCGTATTGTCCATAGACGAGGCTTTCGCACACCCTTTCGTAACTCAGATCGTAATGTCCAGAGACAAGGCTTCCCAACACCCTGTTGTAACTCAGATTGTAATGTCTTCAGACAAGGCTTTCCCACACCCTGTCCTAACTCAGATTGTATTGTTCATAGATGAGGCTTTCCCACACATGGCCTAACTCAGATTGTATTGTACTTAGACAAGGCTTTCCCACACCCTGTCCTAACTCAGATCGTATTGTCCATAGACAAGGCTTTCCCACATCCTCTCCTAACTCATATTGTATTGTCCATTGACAAGGCTTTCACACGCCCTGTCCTAACTCAGACTGTGTTGTCCATTGACAAGGCTTTTCCATGCCCTGTCCTAACTCAGACTGTGTTGTCCAGAGACGAGGCTTTCCCACACTCTGTCCTAAATCAGATCGTAATGTCCATAGACGAATCTTACCCACACCCTCTCCTAACTCAGGACGTATTGTCCATAGACCAGTTTTTCACACACCCTGTCCTGACTCAGTTCGTTTTGTCCATAGACAAGGCTTTCCTACACTATTTCATAACTCAGATTGTATTGTCCATAGAGAAGGCATTCCCACACCATGTCCTAACTCAGATCGTATTGTCCATAGACAAGACATTCCCACAACCTGTTTTACTCCAATTGTATTGTCCAGAGACAAGGCTTTCCCTCACCCTGTCGTAACTCAGATTGTAGTGCCATAGACAAGGCTTTCCCACACACTTTCGTAACTCAGATACTGTTGTCCAGAGACAAGGCTTTCCCACACACTTTCATAACTCAGATTGTATTGTTCATAGACGTGGCATTCCCACACCCTGTCGTAACTCAGATCGTATTGTCCATAGAAAACGCTTTCCCACACACTGTCGTAACTCAGATTGCATTGTCCATGGACGAGTCATTCCCACACCCTGTCCTAACTCAGATCGTATTGTCCATAGACGAGGCTTTCCCACACACTGTCGTAACTCAGATCGTATTGTCCATAGACGAGGCTTTCCCACTACCTGTCGTAACTCAGATTGTATTGTTCATAGATGTGTCATTCCCACACACTGTTGTAACTCAGATGGTATTGTCCATAAACGAGGCATTCCCACACACATTGGGAACTCAGATAGTATTGTCCAGAGACAAAGGCTTTCCCACACACTTTCATAACTCAGATTGTATTGTTCATAGACGAGGCTTTCCCACACCCTGTCATTACTTAGATCGTAATGTCCACAGACGAGGGCTTCCCACACACTGTCGAAACTCAGATCGTATTGTCCATAGGCGAGGCTATCCTACACTATTTCATAACTCAGATTGTATTGTCCATAGAGAAGGCTTTCCCACACCATGTTCTAACTCAGATCGTATTGTCCATAGACAAGACCTTCCCACAACCTGTTTTACTCCAATTGTATTGTCCAGAGACAAGGCTTTCCCTCACCCTGTCGTAACTCAGATTGTAGTGCCATAGACAAGGCTTTCCCACGCACTGTTGTAACTCAGATGGTATTGTCCATAGACGAGGCTTTCCCTCACCCTGTCGTAACTCAGATTGTAGTGCCATAGACAAGGCTTTCCCACACACTTTTGTAACTCAGATTGTATTGTTCATAGATGTGGCATTCCCACACTCTGTCGTAACTCAGATCGTATTGTCCATAGAAAATGCTTTCCCACACACTGTCGTAACTCAGATCGTGTTGTCCATAGCCGAGGCTTTCCCATAGCCTCTCGTAACTCAGATCGTATTATCCAGAGACAAGGCTTTCCCACACCCTGTCGTAACTCAGATTGTATTGTACATAGACGAGGCTTTAGCACACCCTGTCGTAACACAGATTGTATTGTTCATAGACGTGGCATTCCCACACCCTGTCGTTACTCAAATCGTATTGTCCATAGACAAGCCTTTCGCACACCCTTTCGTAACTCAGATCGTAATGTCCAGAGACAAGGCTTCCCAACACCCTGTCGTAACTCAGGTTGTAATGTCTTCAGACAAGGCTTTCCCACAAAATGTCCTAACTCAGATCCTATTGTCCATAGACAAGGCTTTCCCACACTCTCTCCTTACTCATATCGTATTGTCCATTGACAAGGCTTTCCCACACCCTGTCCTAACTCAGACTGTGTTGTCCAGAGACAAGGCTTTCCCACACCCTGTCCTAACTCAGACTAAGTTGTCCAGAGACGAGGATTTCCCACACTCTGTCCTAACTCAGATCGTATTGTCCGTAGACGAATCTTACCCCCACCCTCTCCTAACTCAGGACGTATTGTCCATAGACCAGTTTTTCCCACACCCTGTCCTCACTCAGTTCGTTTTGTCTATAGACAAGGCTTTCCTACATTATTTCATAACTCAGATTGTATTGTCCATAGACAAGGCTTTCCCACACACTGTCGTAACTCACATTGTATTGTCCATAGACAAGGCTTTCCCACACCCTGTTGTAACTCAGATTGTATTGTCCATAGACGAGGCATTCCCACACACTTTTGTAACTCAGATCGTATTGTCCAGATACAAGGCTTTCCCACACCCTGTCCTAACTCAGATCGTAATGTCCGTAGACGAGGCTTTCCCACACCCGCTCCTAACTCAGAACTAATTGTCCATAGACCAGGTTTTCCCACACCCTGTCCTCACTCTTTTCGTTTTGTCCATAGACAACGCTTTCCCACACTGTCGTAACTCAGATTGCATTGTCCATAAACGATGCATTCCCACACTCGGTACTAACTCAGATCGTATTGTCCATAGACGAGGCTTTCCCACACACTGTCGTAATTCAGACTGTTTTGTTCATAGACGAGGCTTTCCCACACACTGTCGTAACTCAGATCGTGTTGTTCATAGACGAGGCTTTCCCACACCCTGTACTAATTCAGATTCTATTGTCCATAGCCGAGGCTTTCCCACCCACTTTTGTAACTCAGATCGTATTGTCCATAGACGAGCCTTTTGCACACCCTGTCGTAACTCAGATCGTATTGTCCAGTGACAAGGCTTTCCCACACCCTGTCCTAACTCAGATCGTAATGTCCGTAGACGAGTCTTACCCAGACCCTCTCCTAACTCAGGTCATATTGTCCATAGATCAGGTTTTCCCACACCCTGTCCTCACTCAGTTCGTTTTGACCATAGACGAGGCTTTCCTACACTCTTTCATAACTCAGATCGTATTGTCCATAAACAAGTCCTTCGCACACCCTGTATTAATCCAATTGTATTCTCCATATACAAGGCTTTCCCGCACCCTGTCCTAACTCAGATTGTATTGTCCAGAGACAAGGCTTTCCCACACCCTGTCGTAACTCAGATTGTAGCGTCCATAGACAAGGCTTTCCCCCACACTGTTGTAACTCAGATGGTATTGTACATAGACGAGGCATTCCCACACACTGTCGTAACTCAGATTGCATTGTCCATGGACGAGTCATTCCCACACCCTGTCCTAACTCAGATCGTATTGTCCATAGACGAGGCTTTCTCACACCCTGTCGTAACTCAGATTGTAGTGATCATAGACGAGGCTTTCCCACACATTGTCGTAACTCAGATCGTATTGTCCAGTGACAAGGCTTTCCCACACACAGTTGTAACTCAGATTGCATTGTCCATAGACGAGGCATTCCCACACTCAGTACTAACTCAGATCATATTGTCCAGAGACAAGGCTTTCCGACACACAGTCGTAACTCAGATTGTATCGTTCACAGATGAGGCATTCCCACACCCTGTCGTAACTCAGATCGTGTTGTTCATAGACGAGGCTTTTCCACACCCTGTACTAACTCAGATTCTATTGTCCAAGGACCAGGCTTTCCCATAGCCTCTCGTAAATCAGATCGTATTATCCAGAGACAAGGCTTTCCCACATCCTGTTGTAACTCAAATTTTAATGTCCATAGACGAGGCTATCCCACACACAGTCGTAACTCAGAAGATATTTTCCATAGATGAGTCTATCCCACACCCTGTACTAACTCAGATTCTATTGTCCATAGCCGAGGCTTTCCCATAGCCTCTCGTAACTCAGATTGTATTGTTCATAGACGAGGCACACCCACACACAGTCGTAACTCCGATTGCTTTGTCCAGAGACGAGGCATTCCCACACTCAGTATTAACTCAGATCGTATTGTCCATAGACGAGGCTTTCCCACACCCTGTCGTAACTCAGATGGTATTGTCCAGAGACAAGGCTTTTCCACAAAGTGTCGTAACTCAGATTGCATTATCCAGAGACAACGCTTTCCCGCATACTTTTGTAACTCAGATTGTATTGTCCATAGACGAGGCTTTCCCACACACAGTCGTAACTCAGATCGTATTATTCATAGACGAGGATTTCCCACACTCTGTCGTAACTCAGATAGTATTGTCCAGATACAAGGCTTTCCCACACCCTGTCCTAACTCAGATCGTAATGTTCGTAAACGAGGCTTTAACACACCCGCTCCTAACTCAGAACTTATTGTCCATAGACCAATTTTTCCCACACCCTGTCCTCACTCATTTCGTTTTGTCCATAGACAAGGCTTTCCCACAGTCTGTCCAAACTCAGATCGTATTATCCATAGAAAAGGCTTTCTCACACCCTGTCGTAACTCAGATTGTAGTGATCATAGACAAGGCTTTCCCACACATTGTCGTAACTCAGATCGTATTGTCCATAGACGAGGCTTTCCCACACACAGTCGTAACTCCGATTGCTTTGTCCATAGACGAGGCATTCCCACACTCAGTATTAACTCAGATCGTATTGTCCAAAGACAAGGCTTTCCCACACACTGTCGTAACTCAGATGGTATTGTCCATAGACGAGGCTATCCCACACCCTGTACTAACTCCGATTCTATTGTACATAGCCGAGGCTTTCCCATAGCCTCTCGTAACTCAGATCGAATTATCCATAGACGAGGCTTTCCCACACACTGTCGTAACTCAGGTTGTATTGTTCATAGACGAGGCACACCCACACACAGTCGTAACTCCGATTGCTTTGTCCAGAGATGAGGTATTCTCACACTCAGTATTAACTCAGATCGTATTGTCCAAAGACAAGGCTTTCCCACACACAGTCTTAACTCAGATGGTATTGTCCAGAGACAAGGCTTTCCCACACACAGTCGTAACTCCGATTGCTTTGTCCATAGACGAGGCATTCCCACACTCAGTATTAACTCAGATCGTATTGTCCAGTGACAAGGCTTTCCCACACACTGTCGTAACTCAGATTATATTGTTCATAGACGAGGCTTTCCCACACACAGTCGTAACTCCGATTGCTTTGTCCATAGACGAGGCATTCCCACACTCAGTATTAACTCAGATCATATTGTCCAAAGACAAGGCTTTCCCACACACTTTTGTAACTCAGATTGTATTGTCCATAAACGAGGCTTTACCACACCCTGTCGTAACTCAGATCGTATTGTCCAGTGACAAGGCTTTCCCACACACTTTCGTAACTCAGATTGTATTGTACATAGACTAGGCTTTAGCACGCCCTGTCGTAACTCAGATTGTATTGTCCAGAGACAAGGCTTTCCCACACACGGTCGTAACTCAGATTGTATTGTTCATAGACGTGGCATTCCCACACCCTGTCGTTACTCAAATCGTATTGTCCATGGACGAGGCTTTCCCACACACTGTCGAACCTCAGATCGTATTGTCCATAGACGAGGCTTTCGCACACCCTTTCGTAACTCAGATCGTAATGTCCAGAGACAAGGCTTCCCAACACCCTGTTGTAACTCAGATTGTAATGTCTTCAGACAAGGCTTTCCCACACCCTGTCCTAACTCAGATTGTATTGTTCATAGATGAGGCTTTCCCACACATGGCCTAACTCAGATTGTATTGTACTTAGACAAGGCTTTCCCACACCCTGTCCTAACTCAGATCGTATTGTCCATAGACAAGGCTTTCCCACATCCTCTCCTAACTCATATTGTATTGTCCATTGACAAGGCTTTCACACGCCCTGTCCTAACTCAGACTGTGTTGTCCATTGACAAGGCTTTTCCATGCCCTGTCCTAACTCAGACTGTGTTGTCCAGAGACGAGGCTTTCCCACACTCTGTCCTAAATCAGATCGTAATGTCCATAGACGAATCTTACCCACACCCTCTCCTAACTCAGGACGTATTGTCCATAGACCAGTTTTTCACACACCCTGTCCTGACTCAGTTCGTTTTGTCCATAGACAAGGCTTTCCTACACTATTTCATAACTCAGATTGTATTGTCCATAGAGAAGGCATTCCCACACCATGTCCTAACTCAGATCGTATTGTCCATAGACAAGACATTCCCACAACCTGTTTTACTCCAATTGTATTGTCCAGAGACAAGGCTTTCCCTCACCCTGTCGTAACTCAGATTGTAGTGCCATAGACAAGGCTTTCCCACACACTTTCGTAACTCAGATACTGTTGTCCAGAGACAAGGCTTTCCCACACACTTTCATAACTCAGATTGTATTGTTCATAGACGTGGCATTCCCACACCCTGTCGTAACTCAGATCGTATTGTCCATAGAAAACGCTTTCCCACACACTGTCGTAACTCAGATTGCATTGTCCATGGACGAGTCATTCCCACACCCTGTCCTAACTCAGATCGTATTGTCCATAGACGAGGCTTTCCCACACACTGTCGTAACTCAGATCGTATTGTCCATAGACGAGGCTTTCACACACCCTGTCGTAACTCAAATTATATTGTTCATAGACAAGGCTTTCCCACACCCTGTCGTAACTCAGATTGTATTGTCCATAGGAGAGGCATTCCCACACTCAGTCCTAACTCAGATCGTATTTTCCAGAGACAAGGCTTTCCCACACACCGTAGTGACTCAGATTGTATTGTCCATAGACAATGCTTTCCCACAGCCTGTCGTAACTCAGTTAGTAATGTCCGTAGACGAGGCTTTCCCTCATCCTCTCCTACCTCAGATCGTATTGTCCATAGACCAGTTTTTCCCATACACTGTCCTCACTCAGATCGTATTATCCATAGACAAGACTTTCCCACACCCTGTCTTACTCATATTGTGTTGTCCATAGACGAGGCTTTCCCACACCCTGTCGTAACTCAGATCGTGTTGTTCATAGACCAGGATTTCCCACACCCTGTCCTATCTCAGATCGTACTGTCCAGAGAAAAGGCTTTCCCAGAAACTGTCCTATCTCAGATTGTATTGTCCTTTGATAAGGCTTTCCCACACCCTGTCCTAACTCAGATCGTATTGTCCATTGACAAGGCTTTAGCACACTCTGTCGTAACTCAGATCGTATTGTCCAGAGAAAAGGTTTCCCAACACCCTGTCGTAAATCAGATTGTATTGTCCAGAGGCAAGGCTTTCTAAAAGTCTCTCGTAACGCAGATCGTATTGTCCATAGAAAAGTCTTTCTCACACCCTGTGATAACTCAGATCGTATTGTCCAGAGACAACGCTTTCCCACAAACTGTTGTAACTCAGATTGGATTGTCCATTGACGAGTCATTACTACACTCAGTACTAACTCAGATCGTATTGTCCATTGACAAGGCTTTCCCGCACCGTGTCCTAACTCAGATAGTAATCTTTATTGAAGAGGCTTTCCCTCACCCTGTCCTAACTCAGATTGTAATCTCTATTGAAGAGGCTTTCCCACACACTGTCCTTAGTCAGATTCTATAGACTATAGCCGAGAGATTCCCAAAGCCTGTCCTAACTCAGATCGTATTGTCCATAGTCAGGGCTTTAACACACCCTGTCCTAACACAGATAGTAATGTCTTTAGACGAGGCTTTCCCTCACCCTGTCCTAACTCAGATCGGATTGTCCATAGACCAGGTTTTCCCACACACTGTCCTAACTCAGATCGTATTGTCCATAGACAAGACTTTCCCACACCCTGTCTTACTCATCTGGTATTGTCCATAGACGAGGCTTTCCCACACCCTGTCGTAACTCAGATCGTATTGTCCATTGACAAGGCTTTAGCGCACCCTGTCGTAACTCAGATCGTATTGTCCAGAGAAAAGGCTTCCCAACACCCTGTCCTAACTCAGACTGTGTTGTCCATAGACGAGGCTTTCCCTCAGCCTGTCCTAACTCAGATTGTAATCTCTATTGAAGAGGCTTTCCCACACACTGTCCTTAGTCAGATTCAATTGCCCATAGCCGAGAGATTCCCATAGCCTGTCCTAACTCAGAGCGTATTGTCCATAGACAGGGCTTTCCTACACAACTTCCTCGCTCAGATCGTATTGTCCATAGACAAGCCATTTGCACAACCTGTCTTAATTCAGATCGCGTTGTCCATAGACAAGACTTTCCCACACCCTGTCTTACTCAGATCGTATAGTCCTTAGACAAGGCATTTCCAGACCCTGTGTTAATTCAGATTGTATTGCCCATAGACGAGGCTTTCCCACACACTGTCGTAACTCAGATGGTATTGTCCATCGGCAAGGCATTCCCACACCCAGTATTAACTCAGATTGGATTGTCCATAGACAAGACTTTCCCACATCCTGTCATACTCAGATAGTATTGTCCATAGACAATGTTTTCCCACAACCTGTGCTCACTCAGTTCATATTGTCCATAGATGAGGTTTTCATACACTCTGTCATAACTCAGATTGTATTGTCCATAGACAAGACTTTCACATGCCCTGTCTTACTCAGATTGTATTGTCCATAGACGAGGCTTTCCGACACATGTCGTAACTCAGATCGTATTGTCCATAGACGAGGCATTCCCACACTCTGTCCTAACTCAGATCGTATTGTCCATAGACCAGGTTTTCCCACACACTGTCCTCACTCAGTTCGTATTATCCATAGACAAGACTTTCCCACACCCTGTCTTACTCATATTGTATTGTCCATAGACGAGGCTTTCCCACACCCTGTCGTAACTCAGATCGTGTTGTTCATAGACCAGGATTTCCCACACCCGGTCGTAACTCAGATCGTATTCTACATTGATAAGGCTTTCCCACACACTGTCCTAACTCAGACTGAGTTGTCCAGAGAGAAGGCTTTCCCAAACCCAGTCGTAACTCAAATCGTATTGTCCATAGAATGGGCTTTCTAACACCCTGTCGTAACTCAGATCTTATTGTCCATAGACGAGGCTTTCCCACACAACTTCCTCACTCAGATCGCGTTGTCCATAGACAAGACTTTCCCACACCCTGTCTTACTCAGATCGTATAGTCCTTAGACAAGGCATTTCCAGACCCTGTGTTAATTCAGATTGTATTGCCCATAGACGAGGCTTTCCCACACACTGTCGTAACTCAGATGGTATTGTCCATAGAAAAGCCTTTCCCACACTCAATCCTAACTCAGATTGAATTGTCCTCAGACAAGGCTTTCCCACACACCGTAGTGACTCAGATTGTATTGTCCATGGACAATGCTTTCCAACAGCCTGTCGTAACTTAGATCGTAACATCCGTAGACGAGGCTTTCCCACACCCTATCCAACTCAGATATTATTGTCCATAGACGAGGCTTTCCCACACCCTCTACTAACTCAGATCGTATTGTCCATAGACCAGGTTTTCCCACACACTGTCCTCACTCAGTTCGTATTATCCATAGACAAGACTTTCCCACACCCTGTCTTACTCATAATGTATTGTCCATAGACGAGGCTTTCCCACACCCTGTCGTAACTCAGATCGTGTTGTTCATAGACCAGGATTTCCCACACCCGGTCGTAACTCAGATCGTATTCTACATTGATAAGGCTTTCCCACACACTGTCCTAACTCAGACTGAGTTGTCCAGAGAGAAGGCTTTCCCAAACCCAGTCGTAACTCAAATCGTATTGTCCATAGAATGGGCTTTCTAACACCCTGTCGTAACTCAGATCTTATTGTCCATAGACGAGGCTTTCCCACACAACTTCCTCACTCAGATCGCGTTGTCCATAGACAAGACTTTCCCACACCCTGTCTTACTCAGATCGTATAGTCCTTAGACAAGGCATTTCCAGACCCTGTGTTAATTCAGATTGTATTGCCCATAGACGAGGCTTTCCCACACACTGTCGTAACTCAGATGGTATTGTCCATAGAAAAGCCTTTCCCACACTCAATCCTAACTCAGATTGAATTGTCCTCAGACAAGGCTTTCCCACACACCGTAGTGACTCAGATTGTATTGTCCATGGACAATGCTTTCCAACAGCCTGTCGTAACTTAGATCGTAACATCCGTAGACGAGGCTTTCCCACACCCTATCCAACTCAGATATTATTGTCCATAGACGAGGCTTTCCCACACCCTCTACTAACTCAGATCGTATTGTCCATAGACCAGGTTTTCCCACACACTGTCCTCACTCAGTTCGTATTATCCATAGACAAGACTTTCCCACACCCTGTCTTACTCATAATGTATTGTCCATAGACGAGGCTTTCCCACACCCTGTCGTAACTCAGATCGTGTTGTTCATAGACCAGGATTTCCCACACCCGGTCGTAACTCAGATCGTATTGTACATTGATAAGGCTTTCCCACACACTGTCCTAACTCAGACTGAGTTGTCCAGAGAGAAGGCTCTCCCACACCCAGTCGTAACTCAAATCGTATTGTCCATAGAATGGGCTTTCTAACACCCTGTCGTAACTCAGATCTTATTGTCCATAGCCGAGGCTTTCCTACACAACTTCCTCACTCAGATCGCGTTGTCCATAGACAAGACTTTCCCAAACCCTGTCTTACTCAGAATGTATTGCCCACAGACGAGGCTTTCCCACACACTGTCGTAACTCAGATGGTATTGTCCATAGACGAGGTTTTCTCACACCATGTCCTAACTCAGATCATATTGTCCATAGAAAAGCCTTTCCCACACTCAATCCTAACTCAGATTGAATTGTCCTCAGACAAGGCTTTCCCACACACCGTAGTGACTCAGATTGTATTGTCCATGGACAATGCTTTCCAACAGCCTGGCGTAACTTAGATCGTAACATACGTAGACGAGGCTTTCCCACACCCTATTCAACTCAGATATTATTGTCCATAGACGAGGCTTTCACACACCCTATACTAACTCAGATAGTAATGTCCGTAGATGAGGCTTTTCCACACCCTCTACTAACACAGATTGTATTGTCCATAGACCAGGTTTTCCAACACACTGTCCTCACTCAGTTCGTATTATCCATAGACAAGACTTTCCCACACCCTGTCTTACTCATATTGTATTGTCCATAGATGAGGCTTTCCCAAACCCTGTCATAACTCAGATCGTGTTGTTCATAGTCCAGGATTTCCCACACCCTGTCCTATCTCAGATCGTACTGTCCAGAGAAAAGGCTTTCCTAGAAACTGTCCTAACTCAGATTGCATTGTCCAGAGATAACACTTTCCCACACACTGTCGTAACTCAGATTGCATTGTCTTCAGACAAGGCTTTCCTACACAACGTCCTAACTCAGATTGTATTGTCCTTTGATAAGGCTTTCCCACACCCTGTCGTAACTTAGATTGTATTGTTCATAGACAAGACTTTCCCACACCCTGTCCTAACTCAGGCTGTGTTGTCCATAGACGAGGCTTTCCCTCACCCTGTCCTAACTCAGATTGTAATCTCTATTGAAGAGGCTTTCCCACACACTATCCTTAGTCAGATTCTATTGCCCATAGCCGAGAGATTCCCATAGCCTGTCCTAACTCAGATCGTATTGTCCATAGACAGGGCTTTCCTACACAACTTCCTCGCTCAGATCATATTGTCCATAGACAAGGCATTTGCACAACCTGTCTTAATTGAGATTGTATTGTCCATAGACAAGACTTTCCCACACCCTGTCTTACACAAATTGTATTGTTCATAGACGAGGCTTTCCACACCCTGTCGTAACTCAGATTGTGTTGTCCATAGGAGAGGCATTCCCACACTCAGTCCTAACTCAGATCGTATTTTCCAGAGACAAGGCTTTCCCACACCCTGTCTTACTCAGATTGTATTGTCCATAGACAATGCTTTCCCACAGCCTGTTGTAACTTCGATAGTAATGTTCGTAGACGAGGCTTTCCCTCACCCTCTCCTAACTCAGATCGTATTGTCCATAGACCAGGTTTTCCCACACATTGTCCTCACTCAGTTCGTATTATCCGTAGACAAGACTTTCCCACACCCTGTCTTACTCATATTGTGTTGTCCATAGACGAGGATTTCCCACACCCTGTCCTATCTCAGATCGTACTGTCCAGAGACAAGGCTTTCCCACACCCTGTCCTAACTCAGATCTTATTGTCCATTGACAAGGCTTTAGCACACCCTGTCGTAATTCAGATCGTATTGTCCAGAGAAAAGGTTTCCCAACACCCTGTCGTAAATCAGATTGTATTGTCCAGAGGCAAGGCTTTCTAAAAGTCTCTCGTAACGCAGATCGTATTGTCCATAGAAAAGTCTTTCTCACACCCTGTCATAACTCAGATCGTATTGTCCAGAGACAACGCTTTCCCACAAACTGCTGTAACTCAGATTGGATTGTCCATGGACGAGTCATTCCTACACTCAGTACTAACTCAGATCGTATTGTCCATTGACAAGGCTTTCCCACACCGTGTCCTAACTCAGATAGTAATCTTTATTGAAGAGGCTTTCCCTCACCATGTCCTAACTCAGATTGTAATCTCTATTGAAGAGGCTTTCCCACACACTGTCCTTAGTCAGATTCTATAGACTATAGCCGAGAGATTCCCAAAGCCTGTCCTAACTCAGATCGTATTGTCCATAGTCAGGGCTTTAACACACCCTGTCCTAACACAGATAGTAATGTCTTTAGACGAGGCTTTCCCTCACCCTCTCCTAACTCAGATAGTATTGTCCATAGACCAGGTTTTCCCACACACTGTCCTAACTCAGATCGTATTGTCCATTGACAAGGCTTTCTCACACCCTGTCGTAACTCAGATCATATCGTCCATAGATGAGGCTTTCCCACACCCAGTCGTTACTCAGATCGTATTGTCCGGAGACAACGCTTTCCCATACACTGTCGTAACTCAGATTGCATTGTCCATGGACGAGTCATTCCCACACTCAGTGCTAACTCAGATCGTATTATCCATAGACAAGGCTTTCCCACCCCCTGTCCTAACTCAGACCATGTTGTCCATAGACAAGGCTTTCCCACCCCCTGTCCTAACTCAGACCAGGTTGTCCATAGACGAGGCTTTCCCACATCCTGTCCTAACTCAGATAGTATTGTCCATTGACAAGGCTTTCCAACACCGTGTCCTAACTCAGATTGTAATCTCTATTGAAGAGGCTTTCCCACACAATGTCATTAGTCAGATTCTATTGCCCATAGCCGAGAGATTCCCATAGCCTGTCCTAACTCAGATCGTATTGTCCATAGACAGGGCTTTCCTACACAACTTCCTCGCTCAGATCATATTGTCCATAGACAAGGCATTTGCACAACCTGTCTTAATTCAGATTGTATTGTCCATAGACAAGACTTTCCCACACCCTGTCTTACACAAATTGTATTGTTCATAGACGAGGCTTTCCACACCCTGTCGTAACTCAGATTGTATTGTCCGTAGTTAAGGCTTTCCCACATCCTGTCCTAACTCAGATAGTATTGTCCATTGACAAGGCTTTCCAACACCGTGTCCTAACTCAGATTGTAATCTCTATTGAAGAGGCTTTCCCACACAATGTCCTTAGTCAGATTCTATTGCCCAGAGCCGAGAGATTCCCATAGCCTGTCCTAACTCAGATCGTATTGTCCATAGACCAGGTTTTCCCACACACTGTCCTCACTCAGTTCGTATTATCCATAGACAAGACTTTCCCACACCCTGTCTTACTCATATTGTGTTGTCGATAGACGAGGCTTTCCCACACCCGTCGTAACTCAGATCGTGTTGTTCATAGACCAGGATTTCCCACACCCTGTCCTATCTCAGATCGTACTGTCCAGAGAAAAGGCTTTCCCAGAAACTGTCCTAACTCAGATTGCATTGTCCAGAGATAACACTTTCCCACACTCTGTCGTAACCCAGATTGCATTGTCCTCAGACAAGGCTTTCCCACACAACGTCCTAACTCAGATTGTATTGTCCTTTGATAAGGCTTTCCCACACCCTGTCGTAACTTAGATTGTATTGTCCATGGACAAGGCTTTAGCACACCCTGTCGTAACTCAGATCGTATTGTCCAGAGAAAAGGCTTCCCATCACCCTGTCGTAACTCAGATTGCAATTTACATAGACAAGGCTTTCCCACACCCTGTCCTAACTCAGACTGTGTTGTCCAGAGACGAGGCTTTCCCTCACCCTGTCCTAACTCAGATTGTAATCTCTATTGAAGAGGCTTTCCCACACAATGTCCTTAGTCAGATTCTATTGCCCATAGCCGAGAGATTCCCATAGCCTGTCCTAACTCAGATCGTATTGTCCATAGACAGGGCTTTCCTACACAACTTCTTCGCTCAGATCATATTGTCCATAGACAAGGCATTTGCACAACCTGTCTTAATTCAGATTGTATTATCCAGAGACAAGACTTTCCCACACCCTGTCTTACTCAAATTGTATTGTTCATAGACGAGGCTTTCCCACACCCTGTCGTAACTCAGATTGTATTGTCCATAGGAGAGGCATTCCCACAATCAGTCCTAACTCAGATCGTATTTTCCAGAGACAAGGCTTTCCCACACACCGTAGTGACTCAGATTGTATTGTCCATAAACAATGCTTTCCCACAGCCTGTCGTAACTCAGTTAGTAATGTCCGTAGACGAGGCTTTCCCTCACCCTCTCCTAACTCAGATCGTATTGTCCATAGACGTGACTTTCCCACACACTGTCGTAACTCAGATCGTATTGTCCATAGACAAGGCATTCCCACACCCTGCCCTAACTCAGATAGTAAAGTCCGTAGACAAGGCTTTCCCACACACTCTCCTAACTCAAATCGTTTTGTCCATAGACCAGGTTTTCCCACACACTGTCCTCACTCAGTTCGTATTATCCATAGACAAGACTTTCCCAAACCCTGTCTTACTCAAATTGTATTGTCCAGAGACAAGGCTTTCCCACACCCTGTCTTAACTCAGGTTGTATTGTCCTTTGAGAATGCTTTCCCACACCCTGTCGTAACTCAGATCGTATTGCCCATTGACAAGTCTTTCCCACACCCTGTCCTAACTCAGATTCTATTGTCCATAGACAAGGCTTTCCCACACACTGTTGTAACTCAGATTGCATTGTCCATAGACGAGGCATTACCACACTCAGTACTAACTCAGATCGTAGTCTCCAGAAACAAGGCTTTCCCACACACTGTCGTAACGCCGATTGCATTGTCCATAGACCAGGCATTCCCACACTCAGTATTAACTCAGATCGTATTGCCCAGATATAAGCTTTTCCCACGCACTGTCGTAACTCAGATAGTATTGTCCAGAGACAAGGCTTTCCCACAAACTGTCGTAACTCAGATTGTATTGTTCATAGACGAGGCTTTCCCACACCCTGTCCTAACTCAGATTGTAATCTCTATTGCAGAGGCTTTACCACACACAATCCTAAGTCAGATTCTATTGTCCATAGCCGAGGGTTTCCCACACACTGTCGTAACTAACACTGTATTGTCCATAGAAAATGCTTTCCCACACCCTGATGTAACTCAGATTGTATTGTCCATAGACAAGGCTTTCCCACGCACTGTTGTAACTCAGATGGTATTGTCCATAGAAGAGGCATTCCCACAAACTTTCGTAATTCAGATTGTATTGACGATAGATGAGCCTTTACCACACAATGTCCTAACTCAGACTGTATTGTCCATAGACGAGGCTTTCCCACACACTGTCGTAACTCAGATCGTATTGTACATTGATAAGGCAACTCAAATCGTATTATCCATAGAATGGTCTTTCCCACACCCTGTCATAACTCAGATCGTATTGTCCATAGCTGAGGCTTTCCTACACAACTTCCTCACTCAGATCGCATTGTCCATAGACAAGACTTTCCCACACCCTGTCTTACTCAGATCGTATAGTCCATAGACAAGGCTTTCCCACACACTGTCCTAACTCAGAATGTATTGCCCATAGACGAGGCTTTCCCACACACTGTCGTAACTCAGATGGTATTGTCCATAGAAAAGCCTTTCCCACACTCAATCCTAACTCAGATTGAATTGTCCTCAGACAAGGCTTTCCCACACACCGTAGTGACTCAGATTGTATTGTCCATGGACAATGCTTTCCAACAGCCTGTCGTAACTTAGATCGTAACATCCGTAGACGAGGCTTTCCCACACCCTATCCAACTCAGATATTATTGTCCATAGACGAGGCTTTCCCACACCCTGTCCTAACTCAGATAGTAACGTCCGTAGACGAGGCTTTCCCTCACCCTCTACTAACTCAGATCGTATTGTCCATAGACCAGGTTTTCCCACACACTGTCCTCACTCAGTTCGTATTATCCATAGACAAGACTTTCCCACACCCTGTCTTACTCATATTGTATTGTCCATAGACGAGGCTTTCCCACACCCTGTCGTAACTCAGATCGTGTTGTTCATAGACCAGGATTTCCCACACCCGCTCGTAACTCAGATCGTATTGTACATTGATAAGGCTTTCCCACACACTGTCCTAACTCAGACTGAGTTGTCCAGAGAGAAGGCTTTCCCACACCCAGTCGTAACTCAAATCGTATTGTCCATCGAATGGGCTTTCTAACACCCTGTCGTAACTCAGATCTTATTGTCCATAGCCGAGGCTTTCCTACACAACTTCCTCACTCAGATCGCGTTGTCCATAGACAAGACTTTCCCACACCCTGTCTTACTCAGATCGTATACTTCATAGACAAGGCATTCCCAGACCCTGTGTTAATTCAGATTGTATTGTCCATAGACAAGACTTTCCCAAACCCTGTCTTACTCAGAATGTATTGCCCATAGACGAGGCTTTCCCACACACTGTCGTAACTCAGATGGTATTGTCCATAGACGAGGTTTTCTCACACCATGACCTAACTCAGATCATATTGTCCATAGAAAAGCCTTTCCCACACTCAATCCTAACTCAGATTGAATTGTCCTCAGACAAGGCTTTCCCACACACCGTAGTGACTCAGATTGTATTGTCCATGGACAATGCTTTCCAACAGCCTGGCGTAACTTAGATCGTAACATCCGTAGACGAGGCTTTCCCACACCCTATTCAACTCAGATATTATTGTCCATAGACAAGACTTTCCCACACCCTGTCTTACTCATCTGGTATTGTCCATAGACGAGGCTTTCCCACATCCTCTCCTAACTCAGATCGTATTGTCCATTGACAAGGCTTTAGCGCACCCTGTCGTAACCCAGATCGTATTGTCCAGAGAAAAGGCTTCCCATCACCCTGTCGTAACTCAGATTGTATTGTCCATAGACAAGGCTTTCCCACACCCTGTCCTAACTCAGACTGTGTTGTCCATAGACAAGGCTTTCCCACACCCTGTCGTAACTCAGATCATATTGTCCATAGATGAGGCTTTCCCACACCCTGTCATAACTCAGATCGTGTTGTTCATAGACCAGGATTTCCCACACCCTGTCCTATCTCAGATCGTACTGTCCAGAGAAAAGGCTTTCCTAGAAACTGTCCTAACTCAGATTGCATTGTCCTTTGATAAGGCTTTCACACACCCTGTCGTAACTCAAATTGTATTGTTCATAGACAAGGCTTTCCCACACCCTGTCCTAACTCAGACTGTGTTGTCCATAGACAAGGCTTTCCCTCACCCTGTCCTAACTCAGATTGTAATCTCTATTGAAGAGGCTTTCCCACACACTGTCCTTAGTCAGATTCTATTGCCCATAGCCGAGAGATTCCCATAGCCTGTCCTAACTCAGATCGTATTGTCCATAGACAGGGCTTTCCTACACAACTTCCTCGCTCAGATCATATTGTCCATAGACAAGGCATTTGCACAACCTGTCTTAATTCAGATTGTATTGTCCATAGACAAGACTTTCCCACACCCTGTCTTACACAAATTGTATTGTTCATAGACGAGGCTTTCCACACCCTGTCGTAACTCAGATTGTATTGTCCATAGGAGAGGCATTCCCACACTCAGTCCTAACTCAGATCATATTTTCCAGAGACAAGGCTTTCCCACACCCTGTCTTACTCAGATTGTATTGTCCATAGACAATGCTTTCCCACAGCCTGTTGTAACTTCGATAGTAATGTTCGTAGACGAGGCTTTCCCTCACCCTCTCCTAACTCAGATCGTATTGTCCATAGACCAGGTTTTCCCACACATTGTCCTCACTCAGTTCATATTATCCGTAGACAAGACTTTCCCACACCCTGTCTTACTCATATTGTGTTGTCCATAGACGAGGATTTCCCACACCCTGTCCTATCTCAGATCATACTGTCCAGAGACAAGGCTTTCCCACACCCTGTCCTAACTCAGATCTTATTGTCCATTGACAAGGCTTTAGCACACCCTGTCGTAATTCAGATCGTATTGTCCAGAGAAAAGGTTTCCCAACACCCTGTCGTAAATCAGATTGTATTGTCCAGAGGCAAGGCTTTCTAAAAGTCTCTCGTAACGCAGATCGTATTGTCCATAGAAAAGTCTTTCTCACACCCTGTCATAACTCAGATCGTATTGTCCAGAGACAACGCTTTCTCACAAACTGTTGTAACTCAGATTGGATTGTCCATGGACGAGTCATTCCTACACTCAGTACTAACTCAGATCGTATTGTCCATTGACAAGGCTTTCCCACACCGTGTCCTAACTCAGATAGTAATCTTTATTGAAGAGGCTTTCCCTCACCCTGTCCTAACTCAGATTGTAATCTCTATTGAAGAGGCTTTCCTACACACTGTCCTTAGTCAGATTCTATAGACCATAGCCGACAGATTCCCAATGCCTGTCCTAACTCAGATCGTACTGTCCATAGTCAGGGCTTTAACACACCCTGTCCTAACACAGATAGTAATGTCTTTAGACGAGGCTTTCCCTCACCCTCTCCTAACTCAGATAGTATTGTCCATAGACCAGGTTTTCCCACACACTGTCCTAGCTCAGATCGTATTGTCCATTGACAAGGCTTTCTCACACCCTGTCGTAACTCAGATCATGTCGTCCATAGATGAGGTTTTCCCACACACTGTCCTAGCTCAGATCGTATTGCCCAGAGACAACGCTTTCCCATACACTGTCGTAACTCAGATTGCATTGTCTATGGACGAGTCATTCCCACACTCAGTGCTAACTCAGATCGTATTATCCATAGACAAGGCTTTCCCACCCCCGGTCCTAACTCAGACCATGTTGTCCATAGACGAGGCTTTCCCACACCCTGTCGTAACTCAGATTGTATTGTCCGTAGTTAAGGCTTTCCCACATCCTGTCCTAACTCAGATAGTATTGTCCATAGACCAGGTTTTCCCACACACTGTCCTAGCTCAGATCGTATTGTCCATTGACAAGGCTTTCTCACACCCTGTCGTAACTCAGATCATGTCGTCCATAGATGAGGCTTTCCCACACCCAGTCGTTACTCAGATCGTATTGCCCAGAGACAACGCTTTCCCATACACTGTCGTAACTCAGATTGCATTGTCTATGGACGAGTCATTCCCACACTCAGTGCTAACTCAGATCGTATTATCCATAGACAAGGCTTTCCCACCCCCGGTCCTAACTCAGACCATGTTGTCCATAGACGAGGCTTTCCCACACCCTGTCGTAACTCAGATTGTATTGTCCGTAGTTAAGGCTTTCCCACATCCTGTCCTAACTCAGATAGTATTGTCCATTGACAAGGCTTTCCAACACCGTGTCCTAACTCAGATTGTAATCTCTATTGAAGAGGCTTTCCCACACAATGTCCTTAGTCAGATTCTATTGCCCATAGCCGAGAGATTCCCATAGCCTGTCCTAACTCAGATCGTATTGTCCATAGACAGGGCTTTCCTACACAACTTCCTCGCTCAGATCATATTGTCCATAGACAAGGCATTTGCACAACCTGTCTTAATTCAGATTGTATTGTCCATAGACAAGACTTTCCCACACCCTGTCTTACACAAATTGTATTGTTCATAGACGAGGCTTTCCACACCTTGTCGTAACTCAGATTGTATTGTCCATAGGAGAGGCATTCCCACACTCAGTCCTAACTCAGATCATATTTTCCAGAGACAAGGCTTTCCCACACCCTGTCTTACTCAGATTGTATTGTCCATAGACAATGCTTTCCCACAGCCTGTTGTAACTTCGATAGTAATGTTCGTAGACGAGGCTTTCCCTCACCCTCTCCTAACTCAGATCGTATTGTCCATAGACCAGGTTTTCCCACACATTGTCCTCACTCAGTTCATATTATCCGTAGACAAGACTTTCCCACACCCTGTCTTACTCATATTGTGTTGTCCATAGACAAGGATTTCCCACACCCTGTCCTAACTCAGATAGTATTGTCCATTGACAAGGCTTTCCAACACCGTGTCCTAACTCAGATTGTAATCTCTATTGAAGAGGCTTTCCCACACAATGTCCTTAGTCAGATTCTATTGCCCATAGCCGAGAGATTCCCATAGCCTGTCCTAACTCAGATCGTATTGTCCATAGACAGGGCTTTCCTACACAACTTCCTCGCTCAGATCATATTGTCCATAGACAAGGCATTTGCACAACCTGTCTTAATTCAGATTGTATTGTCCATAGACAAGACTTTCCCACACCCTGTCTTACACAAATTATATTGTTCATAGACGAGGCTTTCCACACCTTGTCGTAACTCAGATTGTATTGTCCATAGGAGAGGCATTCCCACACTCAGTCCTAACTCAGATCATATTTTCCAGAGACAAGGCTTTCCCACACCCTGTCTTACTCAGATTGTATTGTCCATAGACAATGCTTTCCCACAGCCTGTTGTAACTTCGATAGTAATGTTCGTAGACGAGGCTTTCCCTCACCCTCTCCTAACTCAGATCGTATTGTCCATAGACCAGGTTTTCCCACACATTGTCCTCACTCAGTTCATATTATCCGTAGACAAGACTTTCCCACACCCTGTCTTACTCATATTGTGTTGTCCATAGACAAGGATTTCCCACACCCTGTCCTATCTCAGATCGTACTGTCCAGAGACAAGGCTTTCCCACACCCTGTCCTAACTCAGATCTTATTGTCCATTGACTAGGCTTTAGCACACCCTGTCGTAATTCAGATCGTATTGTCCAGAGAAAAGGTTTCCCAACACCCTGTCGTAAATCAGATTGTATTGTCCAGAGGCAAGGCTTTCTAAAAGTCTCTCGTAACGCAGATCGTATTGTCCATAGAAAAGTCTTTCTCACACCCTGTCATAACTCAGATCGTATTGTCCAGAGACAACGCTTTCTCACAAACTGTTGTAACTCAGATTGGATTGTCCATGGACGAGTCATTCCTACACTCAGTACTAACTCAGATCGTATTGTCCATTGACAAGGCATTCCCACACCCTGTGTTAATTCAGATATTATTGTCCAGAGACAAGGCTTTCCCACAGTCTGTCCTAACTCAGATCGTATTGTCCATAGACGAGGATTTCCCACACCCTGTCGTAACTCAGATCGTACTGTCCAGAGACAAGGCTTTCCCACAAACTGTACTAACTCAGATCGCATTGTCCAAAGACAGTACTTTCCCACACAACGTCCTACCTCAGATTGTATTGTACTTTGATAAGGCTTTCCAACACCCTGTCCTAACTCAGATCGTATTGTCCATTGACAAGGCTTTAGTGCACCCTGTCGTAACTCAGATCGTATTGTCCAGAGAAAAGGCTTCCCAACACCCTGTCGTAACTCAGATTGTATTGTCCATAGCCAAGAGATTCCCATAGCCTGTCCTAACTCAGATCATATTGTCCATAGTCAAGTCTTTCCCACACAGTGTCGTAACTCAGATTGTATTGTCCATAGACAATGCTTTCCCACACCCTGTCGTAACTCAGATTGTATTCTCCAGAAACAAGGCTTTCCCACACACTGTCGTAACGCCGATTGCATTGTCCATAGACGAGGCATTCCCACACTCAGTATTAACTCAGATCGTATTGCCCAGATATAAGCTTTACCAACGCACTGTCGTAACTCAGATGGTATTGTCCACAGACAATGCTTTCCCACAAACTGTCGTAACTCAGATTGTATTGTTCATAGAAAATGCTTTCCCACACCCTGATGTAACTCAGATTGTATTGTCCATAGACGAGGCTTTCCCACGCACTGTTGTAACTCAGATGGTATTGTCCATAGACGAGGCTTTCCCACACCCTGTCCTAACTCAGATTGTAATCTCTATTGAAGAGGCTTTACCACACAGAAACCTAAGTCAGATTCTATTGTCCATAGCCGAGGGTTTCCCACACACTGTCATAACTAACACTGTATTGTCCATAGAAAATGCTTTCCCACACCCTGATGTAACTCAGATTGTATTGTCCATAGACAAGGCTTTCCCACACACTGTTGTAACTCAGATGGTACTGTCCATAGACGAGGCATTCCCACACACTGTCGTAACTCAGATCATATTGTCCAGTGTCAAGGCTTTCCCACACCCTGTCGTAACTCATATGGTATTGTCCATAGACGTGGCATTCCCACACCCTGTCGTAACCCGGATCGGATTGTCCAAAGACGAGGCATTCCCACACTCTGTCGTATCTCAGATTGTATTTTCTATGGACGAGGCATTCCCACACTCTGTCGTAACTCAGACTGTGTTTTCCAGTGACAAGGCTTTCCCACTCCCTGTCGTAACTCATATCGTATTGTCCATAGACGTGGCATTCCCACACCCTGTCGTAACTCAGATAGTATTTTCCATAGACGAGGCTTTACCACACCCTGTCCTAACTCAGATTGTATTGTCCATAGACAAGGCTTTCCCACACCCAGTCCTAACTCAGATAGTATTTTCCATAGACGAGGCTTTCCCACACCCTGTCCTAACTCAGATCGTATTTTGCATAGACAAGGCTGTCCCACACCCTGTCCTAACTCAGATCGTATTGTCCATAGACGAGGCATTCCCACACCCTGTTGTAACTCAGATGATATTGTCCATAGACGAGGCATTCCCACACACTGTCATAACTCATATCGTATTGTCTAATGACAAGGCCTTCCCACACACTGTCGTAACTCAGATTGTATTGTCCATAGATGAGGTTTTCCCAAACACTGTCCTAACTCAGATCTTATTGTCCATTGATGAGGCTTTCCCACACCGTGTCCTAACGCAGACTGTATTGTACATAGACGAGGCAATCCCACACCCTGTCCTAACTCAGATCGTATTGTCCAGTGTCAAGGCTTTCCCACACACTGTCGTAACTCAGATCGTATTATCCATAGACGAGGCTTTCCCACACCCTGTCCTAACTCAGATTGTATTGTCCATAGACGAGGCTTTCCCACACCCAGTCCTAACTCAGATGGTATTGTCCACAGACAATGCTTTCCCACAAACTGTCGTAACTCAGATTGTATTGTTCATAGAAAATGCTTTCCCACACCCTGATGTAACTCAGATTGTATTGTCCATAGACGAGGCTTTCCCACGCACTGTTGTAACTCAGATGGTATTGTCCATAGACGAGGCTTTCCCACACCCTGTCCTAACTCAGATTGTAATCTCTATTGAAGAGGCTTTACCACACAGAAACCTAAGTCAGATTTTATTGTCCATAGCCGAGGCTTTCCCACACACTGTTGTAACTCAGATGGTACTGTCCATAGAAGAGGCATTCCCACAAACTTCCGTAATTCAGATTGTATTTACGATAGACGAGCCTTTACCACACAATGTCCTAACTCAGACTGTGTTGTCCATAAACGAGGCTTTCCCACACCCTGTCGTAACTCAGATCGTATTGTACGTTGACACGGCTTTCCCACACACTGTTGTAACTCAGATCGTATTGTCCACAGACAAGGCTTTCCCACACACTGTCGTAACTCAAATCGTCTTGTCCATAGAATGGGCTTTCCCACACCCTGTCGTAACTCAGATCGTATTGTCCATAGCCGAGGCTTTCCTGCACAACTTCCTCACTCAGATCGCATTGTCCATAGACAAAACTTTCCCACACCCTGTCTTACTCAGATCATATAGTCCATAGACAAGGCATTCCCACACCCTGTGTTAATTCAGATATTATTGTCCATAGACAAGACTTTCCCACACCCTGTCTGACTCAGAATGTATTGCCCATAGATAAGGCTTTCCCACACACTGTCGTAACTTAGATCGTATTGTCCATAGAAAAGCCTTTCCCACACTCAATCCTAACTCAGATTGAATTGTCCTCAGACAAGGCTTTCCCACACACCGTAGTGACTCAGATTGTATTGTCCATGGACAATGCTTTCCAACAGCCTGTCGTAACTTAGATCGTAATGTCCATAGACGAGGCTTTCCCACACCCTGTCCTGACTCAGATAGTAATGTCCGTAGACGAGGCTTTCCCTCACCCTCTACTAACTGAGATCGCATTGTCCATAGACCAGGTTTTCCCACACACTGTCCTCACTCAGATCGTATTATCCATAGACAAGACTTTCCCACACCCTGTCTTACTCATATTGTGTTGTCCATAGACGAGGCTTTCCCACACCCTGTCGTAACTCAGATCGTGTTGTTCATAGACCAGGATTTCCCACACCCTGTCCTATCTCAGATCGTACTGTCCAGAGAAAAGGCTTTCCCAGAAACTGTCCTATCTCAGATTGTATTGTCCTTTGATAAGGCTTTAGCACACTCTGTCGTAACTCAGATCGTATTGTCCAGAGAAAAGGTTTCCCAACACCCTGTCGTAAATCAGATTGTATTGTCCAGAGGCAAGGCTTTCTAAAAGTCTCTCGTAACGCAGATCGTATTGTCCATAGAAAAGTCTTTCTCACACCCTGTCATAACTCAGATCGTATTGTCCAGAGACAACGCTTTCCCACAAACTGTTGTAACTCAGATTGGATTGTCCATTGACGAGTCATTCCTACACTCAGTACTAACTCAGATCGTATTGTCCATTGACAAGGCTTTCCCGCACCGTGTCCTAACTCAGATAGTAATCTTTATTGAAGAGGCTTTCCCTCACCCTGTCCTAACTCAGATTGTAACCTCTATTGAAGAGGCTTTCCCACACACTGTCCTTAGTCAGATTCTATAGACTATAGCCGAGAGATTCCCAAAGCCTGTCCTAACTCAGATCGTATTGTCCATAGTCAGGGCTTTAACACACCCTGTCCTAACACAGATAGTAATGTCTTTAGACGAGGCTTTCCCTCACCCTGTCCTAACTCAGATCGGATTGTCCATAGACCAGGTTTTCCCACACACTGTCCTAACTCAGATCGTATTGTCCATAGACAAGACTTTCCCACACCCTGTCTTACTCATCTGGTATTGTCCATAGACGAGGCTTTCCCACACCCTGTCGTAACTCAGATCGTATTGTCCATTGACAAGGCTTTAGCGCACCCTGTCGTAACTCAGATCGTATTGTCCAGAGAAAAGGCTTCCCAACACCCTGTCCTAACTCAGACTGTGTTGTCCATAGACGAGGCTTTCCCTCAGCCTGTCCTAACTCAGATTGTAATCTCTATTGAAGAGGCTTTCCCACACACTGTCCTTAGTCAGATTCAATTGCCCATAGCCGAGAGATTCCCATAGCCTGTCCTAACTCAGATCGTATTGTCCATAGACAGGGCTTTCCTACAGAACTTCCTCGCTCAGATCGTATTGTCCATAGACAAGCCATTTGCACAACCTGTCTTAATTCAGATTGTATTGTCCAGAGACAAGACTTTCCCACACCCTGTCTTACTCAAATTGTATTGTTCATAGACGAGGCTTTCCCACACCCTGTCGTAACTCAGATTGTATTGTCCATAGGCGAGGCATTCCCACACCGTGTCCTAACTCAGATAGTAATCTTTATTGAAGAGGCTTTCCCTCACCCTGTCCTAACTCAGATTGTAATCTCTATTGAAGAGGCTTTCCCACACACTGTCCTTAGACAGATTCTATAGACCATAGCCGAGAGATTCCCAAAGCCTGTCCTAACTCAGATCGTATTGTCCAGAGACAAGGCTTTCCCACACACTTTTGTAACTCAGATCGTATTGTCCGGAGACAACGCTTTCCTACACTCTGTCGTAACTCAGATCGTAATGTCCATAAACGAGGCTTTCCCAGAACCCTGTCCTATCTCAGATCTTATTGTCCATAGACGAGGTTTTCCCACACCCTGTCCTAACTCAGATCGTAATGTCCGTAGACGAGGCTTTCCCACACCCTCTCCTAACTCAGATTGTATTTTACATAGACCAGATTTTCCCACATACTGTCCTCACTCAGTTCAGATTATCCATAGATGAGGCTTTCCTACACTCTGTCATAACTCAGATCCTATTGTCCATCGGCAAGGCATTCCCACACCCAGTATTAACTCCGATTGGATTGTCCATAGACAAGACTTTCCCACATCCTGTCATACTCAGATAGTATTGTCCATAGACAATGTTTTCCCACAACCTGTGCTCACTCAGTTCATATTGTCCATAGATGAGGTTTTCATACACTCTGTCATAACTCAGATTGTATTGTCCATAGACAAGACTTTCACATGCCCTGTCTTACTCAGATTGTATTGTCCATAGACGAGGCTTTCCGACACATGTCGTAACTCAGATCGTATTGTCCATAGACGAGGCATTCCCACACCCTGTCCTAACTCAGATAGTAAAGTCCGTAGACAAGGCTTTCCCACACACTCTCCTAACTCAGATCGTTTTGTCCATAGACCAGGTTTTCCCACACACTGTCCTCACTCAGTTCGTATTATCCATAGACAAGACTTTCCCAAACCCTGTCTTACTCAAATTGTATTGTCCAGAGACAAGGCTTTCCCACACCCTGTCGTAACTCAGATGGTATTGTCCTTTGAGAATGCTTTCCCACACCCTGTCGTAACTCAGATTGTATTGTTCATAGACGAGGCTTTCCCACACCCTGTCCTAACTCAGATTGTAATCTCTATTGCAGAGGCTTTACCACACACAATCCTAAGTCAGATTCTATTGTCCATAGCCGAGGGTTTCCCACACACTGTCGTAACTAACACTGTATTGTCCATAGAAAATGCTTTCCCACACCCTGATGTAACTCAGATTGTATTGTCCATAGACAAGGCTTTCCCACGCACTGTTGTAACTCAGATGGTATTGTCCATAGAAGAGGCATTCCCACAAACTTTCGTAATTCAGATTGTATTGACGATAGATGAGCCTTTACCACACAATGTCCTAACTCAGACTGTGTTGTCCATAGACGAGGCTTTCCCACACACTGTCGTAACTCAGATCGTATTGTACATTGATAAGGCTTTCCCACACACTGTCCTAACTCAGACTGAGTTGTCCAGAGAGAAGGCTTTCCCACACCCAGTTGTAACTCAAATCGTATTATCCATAGAATGGGCTTTCTCACATCCTGTCTTAACTCAGATCGTATTGTCCATAGACGAGGCTTTCCCACACCCTGTCGTAACTCAGATCGTATTGTCCATAGACAAGACTTTCCCACACCCTGTCTTACTCAGATCGTATAGTCCATAGACAAGGCTTTCCCACACACTGTCCTAACTCAGAATGTATTGTCCATAGACGAGGCTTTCCCACACCCTCTACTAACTCAGATCGTATTGTCCATAGACCAGGTTTTCCCACACACTGTCCTCACTCAGTTCGTATTATCCATAGACAAGACTTTCCCACACCCTGTCTTACTCATATTGTATTGTCCATAGACGAGGCTTTCCCACACCCTGTCGTAACTCAGATCGTGTTGTTCATAGACCAGGATTTCCCACACCCGGTCGTAACTCAGATCGTATTCTACATTGATAAGGCTTTCCCACACACTGTCCTAACTCAGACTGAGTTGTCCAGAGAGAAGGCTTTCCCAAACCCAGTCGTAACTCAAATCGTATTGTCCATAGAATGGGCTTTCTAACACCCTGTCGTAACTCAGATCTTATTGTCCATAGACGAGGCTTTCCTACACAACTTCCTCACTCAGATCGCGTTGTCCATAGACAAGACTTTCCCACACCCTGTCTTACTCAGATCGTATAGTCCTTAGACAAGGCATTTCCAGACCCTGTGTTAATTCAGATTCTATTGTCCATAGCCGAGGGTTTCCCACACACTGTCGTAACTAACACTGTATTGTCCACAGACAATGCTTTCCCACAAACTGTCGTAACTCAGATTGTATTGTTCATAGAAAATGCTTTCCCACACCCTGATGTAACTCAGATTGTATTGTCCATAGACGAGGCTTTCCCACGCACTGTTGTAACTCAGATGGTATTGTCCATAGACGAGGCTTTCCCACACCCTGTCCTAACTCAGATTGTAATCTCTATTGAAGAGGCTTTACCACACAGAAACCTAAGTCAGATTCTATTGTCCATAGCCGAGGCTTTCCCACACACTGTTGTAACTCAGATGGTACTGTCCATAGAAGAGGCATTCCCACAAACTTTCGTAATTCAGATTGTATTTACGATAGACGAGCCTTTACCACACAATGTCCTAACTCAGACTGTGTTGTCCATAAACGAGGCTTTCCCACACCCTGTCGTAACTCAGATCGTATTGTACGTTGACACGGCTTTCCCACACACTGTTGTAACTCAGATCGTATTGTCCACAGACAAGGCTTTCCCACACACTGTCGTAACTCAGATCGTATTGTCCATAGCCGAGGCTTTCCTGCACAACTTCCTCACTCAGATCGCATTGTCCATAGACAAAACTTTCCCACACCCTGTCTTACTCAGATCATATAGTCCATAGACAAGGCATTCCCACACCCTGTGTTAATTCAGATATTATTGTCCATAGACAAGACTTTCCCACACCCTGTCTGACTCAGAATGTATTGCCCATAGATAAGGCTTTCCCACACACTGTCGTAACTCAGATCGTATTGTCCATAGAAAAGCCTTTCCCACACTCAATCCTAACTCAGATTGAATTGTCCTCAGACAAGGCTTTCCCACACACCGTAGTGACTCAGATTGTATTGTCCATGGACAATGCTTTCCAACAGCCTGTCGTAACTTAGATCGTAATGTCCATAGACGAGGCTTTCCCACACCCTGTCCTGACTCAGATAGTAATGTCCGTAGACGAGGCTTTCCCTCACCCTCTACTAACTGAGATCGCATTGTCCATAGACCAGGTTTTCCCACACACTGTCCTCACTCAGTTCGTATTATCCATAGACAAGACTTTCCCACACCCTGTCTTACTCATATTGTATTGTCCATAGACGAGGCTTTCCCACACCCTGTCGTAACTCAGATCGTGCAGTTCATAGACCAGGATTTCCCACACCCTGTCCTATCTCAGATCGTACTGTCCAGAGACAAGGCTTTCCCACAAACTGTACTAACTCAGATCGCATTGTCCAGAGACAGTCCTACACAACGTCCCACACAACGTCCTAACTCAGATTGTGTTGTACTTTGATAAGGCTTTCCAACACCCTGTCCTAACTCAGATCGTATTGTCCATTGACAAGGCTTTAGCGCACCCTATCGTAACTCAGATCGTATTGTCCAGAGAAAAGGCTTCCCAACACCCTGTCGTAACTCAGATTGTATTGTCCATAGCCAAGAGATTCCCATAGCCTGTCCTAACTCAGATCATATTGTCCATAGTCAAGTCTTTCCCACACAGTGTCGTAACTCAGATTGTATTGTCCATAGACAATGCTTTCCCACACCCTGTCCTAACTCAGACTGAGTTGTCCATAGACGAGGCTTTCCCTCACCCTGTCCAAACTCAGATTGTAATCTCTATTGAAGAGGCTTTCCCACACACTGTCCTTAGTCAGATTCTATTGCCCATAGCCGAGAGATTCCCATAGCCTGTCCTAACTCAGATCATATTGTCCATAGACAGGGCTTTCCTACACAACTTCCTCGCTCAGATCGTATTGTCCATAGACAAGGCATTTGCACAACCTGTCTTAATTCAGATTGTATTGTCCAGAGACAAGACTTTCCCACACCCTGTCTTACTTAGTTGGAATTGTCCAGAGACAAGGCTTTCCCACAGTCTGTCCTAACTCAGATCGTATTGTCCATAGACGAGGATTTCCCACACCCTGTCGTAACTCAGATCGTACTGTCCAGAGACAAGGCTTTCCCACAAACTGTACTAACTCAGATCGCATTGTCCAAAGACAGTACTTTCCCACACAACGTCCTACCTCAGATTGTATTGTACTTTGATAAGGCTTTCCAACACCCTGTCCTAACTCAGATCGTATTGTCCATTGACAAGGCTTTAGTGCACCCTGTCGTAACTCAGATCGTATTGTCCAGAGAAAAGGCTTCCCAACACCCTGTCGTAACTCAGATTGTATTGTCCATAGCCAAGAGATTCCCATAGCCTGTCCTAACTCAGATCATATTGTCCATAGTCAAGTCTTTCCCACACAGTGTCGTAACTCAGATTGTATTGTCCATAGACAATGCTTTCCCACACCCTGTCGTAACTCAGATTGTATTCTCCAGAAACAAGGCTTTCCCACACCCTGTCGTAACTCAGATCGTATTGTACGTTGACACGGCTTTCCCACACACTGTTGTAACTCAGATCGTATTGTCCACAGACAAGGCTTTCCCACACACTGTCGTAACTCAGATCGTATTGTCCATAGCCGAGGCTTTCCTGCACAACTTCCTCACTCAGATCGCATTGTCCATAGACAAAACTTTCCCACACCCTGTCTTACTCAGATCATATAGTCCATAGACAAGGCATTCCCACACCCTGTGTTAATTCAGATATTATTGTCCATAGACAAGACTTTCCCACACCCTGTCTGACTCAGAATGTATTGCCCATAGATAAGGCTTTCCCACACACTGTCGTAACTCAGATCGTATTGTCCATAGAAAAGCCTTTCCCACACTCAATCCTAACTCAGATTGAATTGTCCTCAGACAAGGCTTTCCCACACACCGTAGTGACTCAGATTGTATTGTCCATGGACAATGCTTTCCAACAGCCTGTCGTAACTTAGATCGTAATGTCCATAGACGAGGCTTTCCCACACCCTGTCCTGACTCAGATAGTAATGTCCGTAGACGAGGCTTTCCCTCACCCTCTACTAACTGAGATCGCATTGTCCATAGACCAGGTTTTCCCACACACTGTCCTCACTCAGTTCGTATTATCCATAGACAAGACTTTCCCACACCCTGTCTTACTCATATTGTATTGTCCATAGACGAGGCTTTCCCACACCCTGTCGTAACTCAGATCGTGCAGTTCATAGACCAGGATTTCCCACACCCTGTCCTATCTCAGATCGTACTGTCCAGAGACAAGGCTTTCCCACAAACTGTACTAACTCAGATCGCATTGTCCAGAGACAGTACTTTCCCACACAACGTCCTAACTCAGATTGTGTTGTACTTTGATAAGGCTTTCCAACACCCTGTCCTAACTCAGATCGTATTGTCCATTGACAAGGCTTTAGCGCACCCTATCGTAACTCAGATCGTATTGTCCAGAGAAAAGGCTTCCCAACACCCTGTCGTAACTCAGATTGTATTGTCCATAGACAAGGCTTTAGTGCACCCTGTCGTAACTCAGATCGTATTGTCCAGAGAAAAGGCTTCCCAACACCCTGTCGTAACTCAGATTGTATTGTCCATAGCCAAGAGATTCCCATAGCCTGTCCTAACTCAGATCATATTGTCCATAGTCAAGTCTTTCCCACACAGTGTCGTAACTCAGATTGTATTGTCCATAGACAATGCTTTCCCACACCCTGTCCTAACTCAGACTGAGTTGTCCATAGACGAGGCTTTCCCTCACCCTGTCCAAACTCAGATTGTAATCTCTATTGAAGAGGCTTTCCCACACACTGTCCTTAGTCAGATTCTATTGCCCATAGCCGAGAGATTCCCATAGCCTGTCCTAACTCAGATCATATTGTCCATAGACAGGGCTTTCCTACACAACTTCCTCGCTCAGATCGTATTGTCCATAGACAAGGCATTTGCACAACCTGTCTTAATTCAGATTGTATTGTCCAGAGACAAGACTTTCCCACACCCTGTCTTACTTAGTTGGAATTGTCCAGAGACAAGGCTTTCCCACAGTCTGTCCTAACTCAGATCGTATTGTCCATAGACGAGGATTTCCCACACCCTGTCGTAACTCAGATCGTACTGTCCAGAGACAAGGCTTTCCCACAAACTGTACTAACTCAGATCGCATTGTCCAAAGACAGTACTTTCCCACACAACGTCCTACCTCAGATTGTATTGTACTTTGATAAGGCTTTCCAACACCCTGTCCTAACTCAGATCGTATTGTCCATTGACAAGGCTTTAGTGCACCCTGTCGTAACTCAGATCGTATTGTCCAGAGAAAAGGCTTCCCAACACCCTGTCGTAACTCAGATTGTATTGTCCATAGCCAAGAGATTCCCATAGCCTGTCCTAACTCAGATCATATTGTCCATAGTCAAGTCTTTCCCACACAGTGTCGTAACTCAGATTGTATTGTCCATAGACAATGCTTTCCCACACCCTGTCGTAACTCAGATTGTATTCTCCAGAAACAAGGCTTTCCCACACACTGTCGTAACGCCGATTGCATTGTCCATAGACGAGGCATTCCCACACTCAGTATTAACTCAGATCGTATTGCCCAGATATAAGCTTTACCAACGCACTGTCGTAACTCAGATGGTATTGTCCACAGACAATGCTTTCCCACAAACTGTCGTAACTCAGATTGTATTGTTCATAGAAAATGCTTTCCCACACCCTGATGTAACTCAGATTGTATTGTCCATAGACGAGGCTTTCCCACGCACTGTTGTAACTCAGATGGTATTGTCCATAGACGAGGCTTTCCCACACCCTGTCCTAACTCAGATTGTAATCTCTATTGAAGAGGCTTTACCACACAGAAACCTAAGTCAGATTCTATTGTCCATAGCCGAGGGTTTCCCACACACTGTCATAACTAACACTGTATTGTCCATAGAAAATGCTTTCCCACACCCTGATGTAACTCAGATTGTATTGTCCATAGACAAGGCTTTCCCACACACTGTTGTAACTCAGATGGTACTGTCCATAGAAGAGGCATTCCCACAAACTTTCGTAATTCAGATTGTATTTACGATAGACGAGCCTTTACCACACAATGTCCTAACTCAGACTGTGTTGTCCATAAACGAGGCTTTCCCACACCCTGTCGTAACTCAGATCGTATTGTACGTTGACACGGCTTTCCCACACACTGTCGTAACTCAGATCGTATTGTACATTGACAAGGCTTTCCCACACACAGTCCTAACTCAAATCGTCTTGTCCATAGAATGGGCTTTCCCACACCCTGTCGTAACTCAGATCGTATTGTCCATAGCCGAGGCTTTCCTGCACAACTTCCTCACTCAGATCGCATTGTCCATAGACAAAACTTTCCCACACCCTGTCTTACTCAGATCATATAGTCCATAGACAAGGCATTCCCACACCCTGTGTTAATTCAGATATTATTGTCCATAGACAAGACTTTCCCACACCCTGTCTGACTCAGAATGTATTGCCCATAGATGAGGCTTTCCCACACACTGTCGTAACTCAGATCGTATTGTCCATAGAAAAGCCTTTCCCACACTCAATCCTAACTCAGATTGAATTGTCCTCAGACAAGGCTTTCCCACACACCGTAGTGACTCAGATTGTATTGTCCATGGACAATGCTTTCCAACAGCCTGTCGTAACTTAGATCGTAATGTCCATAGACGAGGCTTTCCCACACCCTGTCCTGACTCAGATAGTAATGTCCGTAGACGAGGCTTTCCCTCACCCTCTACTAACTGAGATCGCATTGTCCATAGACCAGGTTTTCCCACACACTGTCCTCACTCAGTTCGTATTATCCATAGACAAGACTTTCCCACACCCTGTCTTACTCATATTGTATTGTCCATAGACGAGGCTTTCCCACACCCTGTCGTAACTCAGATCGTGCAGTTCATAGACCAGGATTTCCCACACCCTGTCCTATCTCAGATCGTACTGTCCAGAGACAAGGCTTTCCCACAAACTGTACTAACTCAGATCGCATTGTCCAGAGACAGTCCTACACAACGTCCCACACAACGTCCTAACTCAGATTGTGTTGTACTTTGATAAGGCTTTCCAACACCCTGTCCTAACTCAGATCGTATTGTCCATTGACAAGGCTTTAGCGCACCCTATCGTAACTCAGATCGTATTGTCCAGAGAAAAGGCTTCCCAACACCCTGTCGTTACTCACATTGTATTGTCCATATACGAGGCTTTCGTGCACCCTGTCGTAACTCAGATCGTATTGTCCAGAGACAACGCTTTCCCACACACTGTCGTAACTCCGATTTTATTGTCCATAGCCGAGAGATTCCATAGCCTATCCTAACTCAGATCGTATTGTCCATAGACAAGGCATTTGCACAACCTGTCTTAATTCAGATTGCATTGTCCAGAGACAAGACTTTCCCACACCCTGTCTTACTCAGTTGGAATTGTCCAGAGACAAGGCTTTCCCACAGTCTGTCGTAACTCAGATTGTATTGTCCAGAGACAACGCTTTCCCACAAACTGTTGTAACTCAGATTGCATTGTCCATAGATGAGGCATTCCCATACTCAGTACTAACTCAGATCGTATTCTCCAGAAACAAGACTTTCCCACATACTGTCGTAACGCCGATTGCATTGTCCATAGATGAGGCATTCCCACACTCAGTATTAACTCAGATCGTATTGCCCAGATATAAGCTTTTCCAACGCACTGTCGTAACTCAGATGGTATTGTCCATAGACAAAGCTTTCCCACACACTTTCGTAACTCATATTGTACTGTCCATAGACAATGCTTTCCTACACTCTGACGTAACTCAGATCGTAATGTCCATAAACGAGGCTTTCCCAGAACCCTGTCCTATCTCAGATCTTATTGTCCATAGACGAGGTTTTCCCACACCCTGTCCTAACTCAGATCGTAATGTCCGTAGACGAGGCTTTCCCACACCCTCTCCTAACTCAGATTGTATTTTGCATAGACCAGTTTTTCCCACACACTGTCCTCACTCAGTTCAGATTATCCATAGACGAGGCTTTCCTACACTCTGTCATAACACAGATCCTATTGTCCATCGACAAGGCATTCCCACACCCAGTCTTAACTCAGATTGGATTGTCCATAGACAAGACTTTCCCACACCCTGTCATACTCAGATAGTATTGTCCATAGACAATGTTTTCTCACAACCTGCGCTCACTCAGTTCATATTGTCCATAGACGAACTTTTCATACACTCTGTCATAACTCAGATTGTATTGTCCATAGACGAGGCTTTCCCACACACTGTCCTAACTCAGATCATATTGTCCATAGTCAAGGCTTTCCCACACCCTGTCGTAACTCAGATCGTATTGTCCATAGACGATGCTTTCCCACACCCTCTCCTAACTCAGATCGTATTGTCATAGACCAGGTTTTCCCACAACCTCTCCTCACACAGTTCGTATTGTCCATAGACGAGGCTTTCGCACACCCTGTCGTAACTCAGATTGTATTGTCCATAGACGCGTCTTTCCCACACACTGTCCGAACTCAGATCGTAATGTTCGTAGACGAGGCTTTCCCACACCCTCTCCTAACTCAGATCGTATTGACATAGACCAGGTTTTCCCATAACCTCTCCTCACTCAGTTCGTATTGTCCATAGACGAGGCTTTCATACACTCTGTCATAATTCAGATCGTATTGTCCAGTGACAAGGCTTTCCCACAAACTGTCCTAACTCAGATCACATTGTCCAAAGACAATGCTTTCCCACAAACTGTCGTAACTCAGATTGTATTTTTCATAGAAAATGCTTTCCCACACCCTGTCCTAACTCTGATCGTATTGTCATAGACCATGTTTTCCCACAACCTCTCCTCACACAGTTCGTATTGTCCATAGACGAGGCATTACCACACACTGTCCTAACTCAGATTGTATTGTCCACAGACGAGGCATTCCCACACCCTCTCCTAACTCAGATCGTATTGACATAGACCAGGTTTTCCCACAATCTCTCCTCACTCAGTTCGTATTGTCCATAGACGAGGCTTTCATACACTCTGTCCTAACTCAGATCACATTGTCCAGAGACAAAGCTTTCCCACACACTTTCGTAACTCATATTGTACTGTCCATAGACAATGCTTTCCTACACTCTGACGTAACTCAGATCGTAATGTCCATAAACGAGGCTTTCCCAGAACCCTGTCCTATCTCAGATCTTATTGTCCATAGACGAGGTTTTCCCACACCCTGTCCTAACTCAGATCGTAATGTCCGTAGACGAGGCTTTCCCACACCCTCTCCTAACTCAGATTGTATTTTGCATAGACCAGTTTTTCCCACACACTGTCCTCACTCAGTTCAGATTATCCATAGACGAGGCTTTCCTACACTCTGTCATAACACAGATCCTATTGTCCATCGACAAGGCATTCCCACACCCAGTCTTAACTCAGATTGGATTGTCCATAGACAAGACTTTCCCACACCCTGTCATACTCAGATAGTATTGTCCATAGACAATGTTTTCTCACAACCTGCGCTCACTCAGTTCATATTGTCCATAGACGAACTTTTCATACACTCTGTCATAACTCAGATTGTATTGTCCATAGACGAGGCTTTCCCACACACTGTCCTAACTCAGATCATATTGTCCATAGTCAAGGCTTTCCCACACCCTGTCATAACTCAGATCGTATTGTCATAGACCAGGTTTTCCCACAACCTCTCCTCACACAGTTCGTATTGTCCATAGACGAGGCTTTCGCACACCCTGTCGTAACTCAGATTGTATTGTCCATAGACGCGGCTTTCCCACACCCTGTCCTAACTCAGATCGTAATGTCCATAGACGAAGCTTTCCCACACCCTCTCCTAACTCAGATTGTATTTTACATAGACCAGTTTTTCCCACACACTGTCCTCACTCAGTTCAGATTATCCATAGATGAGGCTTTCCTACACTCTGTCATAACTCAGATCCTATTGTCCATTGACAAGGCATTCCTACACCCAGTCTTAACTCAGATTGGATTGTCCATAGACAAGACTTTTCCACACCCTGTCATACTCGGATAGTATTGTCCATAGACAATGTTTTCCCACAACCGGTGCTCACTCAGTTCATATTGTCCATAGACGAGGTTTTCATACACTCTGTCATAACTCAGATTGTATTGTCCATAGACAAGGCTTTCCCACATCCTGTTGTAACTCAGATTGTATTTTCCAGAGAGAACGCTTTCCCACACAATGTTGTAAATCAGATTGCATTGTCCATAGACGATGCATTCCCACACTCAGTACTAACTCAGATTGTATTGTCCATTGAAAAGGCTTTCCCACACACTGTCCTAACTCAGACTGTGTTGTCCATAGACGAGGCTTTCCCACACACTGTCGTAAATCAGATCGTATTGACCATAGACAGGGCTTTCCTACACAACTTCCTCACTCATATCGTATTGTCCATAGACGAGGCTTTCGCACATCCTGTTGTAACTCAGATTGTATTTTCCAGAGAGAACGCTTTCCCACACAATGTCATAAATCAGATTGCATTGTCCATACACGAGGCATTCCCACACTCAGTACTAACTGAAATCGTATTGTCCAGATACAAGGCTTTCCTACACTCAGTACTAACTCAGACTGTGTTGTCCATAGCCGAGGCTTTCCCACAGCATGTCATAACTCAGATCGTATTGTCCTTTGAGAAGGTTTTCCCACACCATGTCTGAACTCAGATCCTATTGTCAGTAGACAAGGCTTTCCGACACACTGTGTTACTCAGATTGTTTCGTCCATAGACAAGGCTTGCCCACACCCTGTCGTAACTCAGATCGTATTGTCCAGCAACGTGGCATTCCCACACCCTGTCCTAACTCAGATAGTAAAGTCCGTAGACAAGGCTTTCCCACACACTGTCCTCACTCAGTTCGTATTATCCATAGACAAGACTTTCCCACAACCTGTCATAATTCAGATTGTATTGTCCATAGACAAGGCTTGCCCACACCCTGTCGTAACTCAGATCGTATTGTCCAGCGACGAGGCTTTCCCACACCCTGTCTTAACTCAGATTGTATTCTCTATAGACGAGGCTTTCCCACACCCAGTCATAACACAGATCGTATTGTCCATAGACAGGGCATTCCTACACAACTTCCTCACTCAGATTGTATTGTCCATAGACGAGGCTTTCCCACACATGTCGTAACTCAGATCGTATTGTCCATAGACGAGGCATTCCCACACCCTGTCCTAACTCAGATAGTAAAGTCCGTAGACAAGGCTTTCCCACACACTCTCCTAACTCAGATCGTATTGTCCATAGTCGAGGCATTCCCACACCCTGTCCTATCTCAGATACTAAAGTCCGTAGACAAGGCTTTCCCACACACTCTCCTAACTCAGATCATATTGTCCGTAGAGCAGGTTTTCCCACACACTGTCCTCACTCTGTTCGTATTATCCATAGACAAGACTTTCCCACAACCTGTCATAATTCAGATTGTATTGTCCATAGACAAGACTTTTCCATGCCCTGTCTTACTCAGATTGTATTGTCCATAGACGAGGCATTCCCACACTCAGTCCTAACTCAGATTGTATTCTCCATAGAAGAGGCTTTCCCACACACTGTCCTAACTCAGATCGTTTTGTCCGTAGACCAGGTTTTCCCACACACTGTCCTCACTCAGTTCGTATTATCCATAGACAAGACTTTCCCAAACCCTGTCTTACTCAAATTGTATTGTCCAGAGACGAGGCTTTCCCACACCCTGTCGTAACTCAGATCGTATTGTCCATAGACGAGGCTTTCGAACATCCTGTCGTAACTCAGATTATATTGTCCAGAGACAACGCTTTCCAACACAATGTCGTAAATCAGATTGCATTGTCCATAGACCATGCATTCCAACACTCAGTACTAACTCAGATCGTATTGTCCATTGAATAGGCTTTCCCACACCCTGTCCTAACTCAGACAGCGTTGCCCATAAACGAGGCATTCCCACACCCAGTCGTAACTCAGATCGTATTGTCCGTAGACGGGGCTTTCCTACACAACTTCCTCACTCAGATCGTATTGCCAATGGACAAGGCTTTCGCACACCCTATCTTAATTCAGATTGTATTGTCCATAGACAGGACTTTCCCAGACCCTGCCTTACTCAGATTGTAATCTCTATTGAAGAGGCTTTCCGACACACTGTCCTATCTCAGATCGTACTGTCCAGAGACAAGGCTTTCCCACACACTGTCCAAACTCAGATTGTATTGTCCATAGAAGAGGCTTTCCTATACTCTGTCATAACTAGGATTGTACTGTCCATAGAGCAGGCATTCCCACACCCTGTCTTAACTCAGATTCTATTGTACATAGACAATGCTTTCGCACACCCTGTCGTAACTCAGATCGAAATGTCCATAGACAAGGCTTTCGCACATCCTGTTGTAACTCAGATTGTATTTTCCGGAGAGAACGCTTTCCCACACAATGTCGTAAATCAGATTGCATTGTCCATATACGAGGCATTCTCACACTCAGTACTAACTGAAATCGTATTGTCCAGATACAAGGCTTTCCTGCACTCAGTACTAACTCAGACTGTGTTGTCCATAGCCGAGGCTTTCCCACAGCCTGTCATAACTCAGATCGCATTGTCCTTTGAGAAGGTTTTCCCACACCATGTCTGAACTCAGATCCTATTGTCAGTAGACAAGGCTTTCCGACACACTGTGTTACTCAGATTGTTTTGTCCATAGACAAGGCTTGCCCACACCCTGTCGTAACTCAGATCGTATTGTCCAGAGACGAGGCTTTCCCACACCCTGTCGTAACTCAGATCGTATTGTCCAGCGACGAGGCTTTCCCACACCCTGTCTTAACTCAGATTGTATTCTCCATAGACGAGGCTTTCCCACACCCAGTCATAACACAGATGGTATTGTCCTTTGACAGGGCATTCCTACACAACTTCCTCATTCAGATCGCATTGTCCATAGACGAGGCTTTCCCACACCCTGTCTTAATTCAGATTGTATTGTCCATAGACGAGGCATTCCCACACCCTGTCCTAACTCAGACAGTAAAGTCCGTAGACAAGGCTTTCCCACACACTCTCCTAACTCAGATCGTATTGTCCATAGTCGAGGCATTCCCACACCCTGTCCTAACTCAGACAGTAAAGTCCGTAGACAAGGCTTTCCCACACACTCTCCTAACTCAGATCGTATTGTCCATAGACCAGGTTTTCCCACACACTGTCCTCACTCAGTTCGTATTATCCATAGAGAAGACTTTCCCACAACCTGTCATAATTCAGATTGTATTGTCCATAGACAAGACTTTTCCATGCCCTGTCTTACTCAGATTGTATTCTCCATAGAAGTGGCTTTCCCACACCCTGTCATAAATCAGATCATATTGACCATAGACGGGGCTTTCCTACACAACTTCCTCACTCAGATCGTATTGTCCATAGACGAGGCTTTCGCACATCCTGTTGTAACTCAGATTGTATTTTCCAGAGAGAACGCTTTCCCACACAATGTCGTAAATCTGATTGCATTGTCCATACACGAGGCATTCCCACACTCAGTACTAACTCAGATTGTATTTTCCATTGAAAAGGCTTTCCCACACCCTGTCCTAACTCAGACTGTGTTGTCCATAGACGAGGCTATCCCACAGCCTGGCATAACTCAGATCGTATTGTCCTTTGAGAAGGTTTTCCCACACTATGTCCGAACTCAGATCCTATTGTCAGTAGACAAGACTTTCCCACAACCTGTCTTAATTCAGATTGTATTGTCCATAGACAAGACTTTTCCATGCCCTGTCTTACTCAGATTGTATTGTCCATAGACGAGGCTTTCCCACATCATGTCTTAACTCAGGTTGTATTATCCATAGACGAGGCTTTCCCACACACTGTCATAAATCAGATCATATTGACCATAGACAGGGCTTTCCTACACAACTTCCTCATTCATATTGTATTGTCCATAGACAAGGCTTTCGCACATCGTGTTGTAACTCAGATTGTATTTTCCAGAGAGAAGGCTTTCCCACACAATGTCGTAAATCAGATTGCATTGTCCATATACGAGGCATTCCCACACTCAGTACTAACTGAAATCGTATTGTCCAGATACAAGGCTTTCCTACACTCAGTACTAACTCAGACTGTGTTGTCCATAGCCGAGGCTTTCCCACAGCATGTCATAACTCAGATCGTATTGTCCTTTGAGAAGGTTTTCCCACACCATGTCTGAACTCAGATCCTATTGTCAGTAGACAAGGCTTTCCGACACACTGTGTTACTCAGATTGTTTTGTCCATAGACAAGGCTTGCCCACACCCTGTCGTAACTCAGATCGTATTGTCCAGCGACGAGGCTTTCCCACACCCTGTCTTAACTCAGATTGTATTCTCTATAGACGAGGCTTTCCCACACACTGTCCTAACTCAATTGTATTGTCCATAGCCGAGGCTTTCCAACACCCTGTCGTATCACAGATCGTATTGTCCATAGACAGGGCTTTCCTACACAACTTCCTCACTCAGAGCGTATTGTCCATAGACAAGGCTTTCCCACACGCTGTCTTAGATCAGATTGTATTGTCCATAGACGCGGCTTTCCCACAACCTGTCCTATCTCAGATCGTACTGTCCAGAGACAAGGCTTTCCCACAAATTGTCCTAACTCAGATCACATTGTCCAGAGACAACGCTTTCACACACACTGTCCAAACTCAGTTTGTATTGTCCGTAGACGAGGCTTTCCTATACTCTGTCATAACTAGGATTGTACTGTCCATAGAGAAGGCATTCCCACACCATGTCCTAACTGAGATCATATTGTCCATAGACAAGGCTTTCCCACACCCTGTCTTACTCAGATTGTATTCTCCATAGACGATGCTTTCCCACACCCTGTCCTAACTTAGATTGTATTGTCCAGAAACAAGGCTTTCCCACACCCTTTCGTAACACACATTGTATTGTCCATAGAAAAGGCTTTCACACAAACTGTCGTAACTCAGATTGTATTGTGCTCAGGGAAGGCTTTCCCAAACAACGTCCTAACTCAGATTGTATTGTCCTTTGAGAAGGTTTTCCTACATCATGTCCGAACTCAGATCATATTGTCAGTAGACAAACCTTTCCGACACCCTGTCTTATTCAGATTGTTTTGTCCATAGACAAGGCTTTCCCACACACTGTCATAACTCAGATTGTATTGTCCACAGACGAGGCTTGCCCACACCCTGTCGTAACTAAGATCGTATTGTCCAGAGACGAGGCTTTCCCACACCCTGTCTTAACTCAAATTGTATTCTCCATAGACGAGGCTTTCCCACACCCAGTCGTAACTCAGATCGTATTGTCCATAGACAAGGCTTTCCCACACCCTGTCTTAATTCAGATTGTATTGTCCATAGACAAGACTTTCCCAGACCCTGTCTTAAACAGATTGTATTGTCATAGACGAGGCTTTCCCACACACTGTCGTAACTCAGATTGTATTGTCCATAGACGAGGCTATCCCACACACAGTCGTAACTCATATTGTATTGTCCATAGACAATGCTTTCACACAACCTTTTGTAACTCAGATCGTAATGTCCATAGACGAGGCTTTCCCACTCCCTGACCTAACTCAGAACTTATTGTCCGTAGACAAGGCTTTCCCACACCCTCTCCTAACTCAGACCGTATTGTCCATAGATCAGGTTTTCCCACAACCTCTCCTCACTCAGTTCGTATTTTCCATAGACGAGGCTTTCATACACTCTGTCATAACTCAGATTGTATTGTCCAGAGACGAGGCTTTCCCACACCCTGTCATAACTCAGATTGTATTGACCACAGAGAAGGCATTCCCACACCATGTCCTAACTCAGATTGTATTGTCCATAGACAAGACTTTCCCACACCCTGTCTTACTCTGATTGTATTGTACATAGCCAAGGCTTTCCCACACCCTGTCCTAACTCAGATAGTATTGTCCAGTGTCAAGGCTGTCCCACACCCTGTCGTAACTCACATTGTATAGTCCATAGAAAAGGCTTTCCCACACCCTGTCGTAACTCAGATTGTATTGTCCATAGACAAGACTTTCCCACACCCTGTCTTACTCAGATTGTATTGTATATAGAGAAGGCTTTCCCACACCATGTCCTAACTCAGATCGTAATGTTTGTGGATGAGGCTTTCCCACACCCTCTCTTAACACAGATTGCATTCTCCATAGACCAGGTTTTCCCACACATTGTCCTCATTCACTTCATATTATCCATAGACGAGGCTTTCCTATACTCAGTCATTACTCAGATTGTATTGTCCATAGACGAGGCTTTCCCACACAATGTCCTAACTCAGATCGTATTGTCCATATACAAGGCTTTCCCAACCCCCTGTCTTAACTCAGAGAGTATTGTCCAGTGTCAAGGCTGTCCCACACCCTGTCGTAACTCACATTGTATTGTCCATGGAAAATGCTTTCCCACATCCCGTCGTAACTCAGATTGTATTGTCCATAGACAAGTATTTCCCACACACTGTTGTAACTCACATTGTATTGTCCATAGAAAAGGCTTTCCCAAACCCTGTCGTAACTCAGATCGTATTGTCCACAGACCAGGTTTTCCAACACACTGTACTCATTCAGTTCGCATTATCCATAGACAAGACAATCCCACACCCTGTCTTACTCAGATTGTATTGTCCAGAGACGAGGCTTTCCCACACGCTGTCTTAGTTCAGATTGTATTGTCCATATACAAGGCTTTCCCACACCCTGTCTTACTCAGATTGTATTGTCCATAAACGAGGCTTTCCCACACCCTGTTCTGTCTCAGACCATACTGTCCAGAGACAAGGCTTTCCCACAAAATGTCCTAACTCAGATCAAATTGTCCAGAGACAACGCTCTCCCACACACTGTCCTAACTCAGATTGTATTGTCCATAGACGAGGCTATCCCACACACTGTCCTAAATCAGATCGTACTGTCCAGAGACAAGGCTTTCCCACACACCGTCGAAACTCGCATTGTATTGTCCATATAAAAGGCTTTCACACACCCTGTCGTAACATAGATCGTAATGTCCATAGACCAGGCTTTCCCACACCCTGACCTAACTCAGATCTTATTGTCCATAGATGAGGCTTTCCCACACAATGTCCTTACTCAGATCGTATTGTCCATATACAAGGCTTTCCCACCCCCTGTCCTAACTCAGATAGTATTGTCCAGTGTCAAGGCTGTCCCACACCCTGTCGTAACTCACATTGTATTGTCCATAGAAAATGCTTTCCCACATCACGTCGTAACTCAGATTGTATTGTCCATAGAAAAGGCTTTCCCAAACCCTGTCGTAACTCAGATCGTATTGTCCAGAGACAAGGCTTTCCCACACCCTGTCGTAATTCAGATCATATTGTCCATAGACAAGGCTTTCCCTCACCCTGTCGTAACTCACATTGTATTGTCCATAGAAAATGCTTTCCCACATCACGTCGTAACTCAGATTGTATTGTCCATAGAAAAGGCTTTCCCAAACCCTGTCGTAACTCAGATCGTATTGTCCAGAGACAAGGCTTTCCCACACCCTGTCGTAATTCAGATCATATTGTCCATAGACAAGGCTTTCCCTCACCCTGTCGTAACTCACATTGTATTGTCCATAGAAAATGCTTTCCCACATCACGTCGTAACTCACATTGTATTGTCCATGGAAAATGCTTTCCCACATCCCGTCGTAACTCAGATTGTATTGTCCATAGACAAGTATTTCCCACACACTGTTGTAACTCACATTGTATTGTCCATAGAAAAGGCTTTCCCAAACCCTGTCGTAACTCAGATCGTATTGTCCACAGACCAGGTTTTCCAACACACTGTACTCATTCAGTTCGCATTATCCATAGACAAGACAATCCCACACCCTGTCTTACTCAGATTGTATTGTCCAGAGACGAGGCTTTCCCACACGCTGTCTTAGTTCAGATTGTATTGTCCATATACAAGGCTTTCCCACACCCTGTCTTACTCAGATTGTATTGTCCATAAACGAGGCTTTCCCACACCCTGTTCTGTCTCAGACCATACTGTCCAGAGACAAGGCTTTCCCACAAAATGTCCTAACTCAGATCAAATTGTCCAGAGACAACGCTCTCCCACACACTGTCCTAACTCAGATTGTATTGTCCATAGACGAGGCTATCCCACACACTGTCCTAAATCAGATCGTACTGTCCAGAGACAAGGCTTTCCCACACACCGTCGAAACTCGCATTGTATTGTCCATATAAAAGGCTTTCACACACCCTGTCGTAACATAGATCGTAATGTCCATAGACCAGGCTTTCCCACACCCTGACCTAACTCAGATCTTATTGTCCATAGATGAGGCTTTCCCACACAATGTCCTTACTCAGATCGTATTGTCCATATACAAGGCTTTCCCACCCCCTGTCCTAACTCAGATAGTATTGTCCAGTGTCAAGGCTGTCCCACACCCTGTCGTAACTCACATTGTATTGTCCATAGAAAATGCTTTCCCACATCACGTCGTAACTCAGATTGTATTGTCCATAGAAAAGGCTTTCCCAAACCCTGTCGTAACTCAGATCGTATTGTCCAGAGACAAGGCTTTCCCACACCCTGTCGTAATTCAGATCATATTGTCCATAGACAAGGCTTTCCCTCACCCTGTCGTAATTCAGATCATATTGTCCATAGGCAAGTCTTTCCCACAAACTGTTGTAACTCACATTGTATTGTCCATAGAAAAGGCTTTCCCAAACCCTGTCGTAACTCAGATCGTATTGTCCAGAGACAAGGCTTTCCCACACCCTGTCGTAATTCAGATCATATTGTCCATAGACAAGGCTTTCCCTCACCCTGTCATAACTCAGATTGTATTGTATATAGAGAAGGCTTTCCCACACCCTGTCATAACTCAGATCGTATTGTCCATAGAAAAGCCTTTCCCACACCCTGTCGTAACTCAGATTGTAGTGTCCTTAGACAAGGCTTTCGCACACCCTGTCATCTCAGATTGTATTGTATATAGAGAAGGCTTTCCCACACCATGTCATAACTCAGATCATATTGTCCATAGAAAAGCCTTTCCCACACCCTGTCCTAACTCAGATAGTATTGTCCATTGACAAGGCTTTCCAACACCGTGTCCTAACTCAGATTGTAATCTCTATTGAAGAGGCTTTCCGACGCACTGTCCTTAGTCAGATTCTATTGTCCATAGCCGAGAGCTTACCCGAGCCTGTCCTACCTCAGATCGTATTGTCCTTAGAAAAGGCTTTCACACACTGTCGTAACACAGAATGTATTGTCCAAACACAAGGCTTTCCCACACCCTGTCCTAACTCGGATCGTAATGTTCGCAGACGAGGCATTCCCACACCTGCTCCTAACTCAGATCGTATTGTCCTCAGATCAGGTTTTCCCACAACCGCTCCTCACTCAGTTCGTATTTTCCATAGACGAGGCTTTCATACACTCTGTCATAACTTAGATCGTATTGTCCATAGACAAGGCTTTCCCACACCCTGTCGTAACTCACATTGTATAGTCCATAGAAAAGGCTTTCCCACACCCTGTCGTAACTCAGATTGTATTGTCCAGAGACAAGGCTTTCCCACACCCTGTCGTAACTCAGTTCGTATTGTCCATAGACGAGGCTTTCCCACACCCTGTCGTAACTCAGATTGTATTGTTCATAGACGAGGCGTTCCCACACCCTGTCATAACTCAGATCGTATTGTCCATAGACAAGGCTTTCCCACACCCTGTCGTAACTCACATTGTATAGTCCATAGAAAAGGCTTTCCCACACCCTGTCGTAACTCAGATTGTATTGTCCAGAGACAAGGCTTTCCCACACCCTGTCGTAACTCAGTTCGTATTGTCCATAGATGAGGCTTTCCCACACCCTGTCGTAACTCAGATTGTATTGTTCATAGACGAGGCGTTCCCACACCCTGTCATAACTCAGATCGTATTGTCCATAGATAAGGCTTTCCCTCACCCTGTCGTAACTCAGATTGTAATCTCTATTGAAGAGGCTTTCACACAGACTGTCCTAAGTCAGATTCTCTTGTCCATAGCCGAGGGTTTCACATACCCTGTCGTAACTCACATTGTATTGTCCATAGACGAGGCATTCCCACAAACTTTCATAACTCTGATCGTATTGTCCAGAGAGAAGGATTTCCCGCACACTTTCGTAACTCAGATTGTATTGTCCATAGAGAAGTCTTTCCCACACCCAGTCTTAACTCAGATTGTATTTTCCACAGACAAGACTTTCCCACACCCTGTCATAACTCAGATAGTATTGTCCATAGACAAGGCTTTTCCACACACTGTCCTAACTCAGATCGTAATGTCCGTAGACGAGGCTTTCCTACACCCTCTCTTAACACAAATTGTATTCTCCATAGACCAGGTTTTCCCACACATTGTCCTCATTCACTTCGTATTATCCATAGACGAGGCTTTCCTATACTCTGTCATAATTCAGATTGTATTGTCCATAGACGAGGCTTTCCCACACAATGTCCTAACTCAGATCGTATTGTCCATATGCAAGGCTTTCCCAACCCCCTGTCTTAACTCTGATAGTATTGTCCAGTGTCAAGGCTGTCCCACACCCTGTCGTAACTCACATTGTATTGTCCATAGAAAAAGCTTTCCCACACACTGTTGTAACTCACATTGTATTGTCCATAGAAAAGGCTTTCCCAAACCCTGTCGTAACTCAGATCGTATTGTCCAAAGACCACGTTTTCCAACACACTGTCCTCATTCAGTTCGCATTATCCATAGACAAGACATTCCCACACCCTGTCTTACTCAGATTGTATTGTCCAGAGACGAGGCTTTCCCACACGCTTTCTTAGTTCAGATTGTATTGTCCATATACAAGGCTTTCCCACACCCTGTCTTACTCAGATTGTATTGTCCATAAACGAGGCTTTCCCACACCCTGTTCTGTCTCAGATCATACTGTCCAGAGACGAGGCTTTCCCACAAAATGTCCTAACTCAGATCAAATTGTCCATAGACAATGCTTTCACACACCCTGTCGTAACATAGATCGTAATGTCCATAGACGAGGCTTTCCCACCCCCTGTCCTAACTCAGATAGTATTGTCCAGTGTCAAGGCTGTCCCACACCCTGTCGTAACTCACATTGTATTGTCCATAGAAAATGCTTTCCCACATCACGTCGTAACTCAGATTGTATTGTCCATAGAAAAGGCTTTCCCAAACCCTGTCGTAACTCAGATCGTATTGTCCAGAGACAAGGCTTTCCCTCACCCTGTCGTAATTCAGATCATATTGTCCATAGGCAAGTCTTTCCCACAAACTGTTGTAACTCACATTGTATTGTCCATAGAAAAGGCTTTCCCAAACCCTGTCGTAACTCAGATCGTATTGTCCAGAGACAAGGCTTTCCCACACCCTGTCGTAATTCAGATCATATTGTCCATAGACAAGGCTTTCCCTCACCCTGTCATAACTCAGATTGTATTGTATATAGAGAAGGCTTTCCCACACCCTGTCATAACTCAGATCGTATTGTCCATAGAAAAGCCTTTCCCACACCCTGTCGTAACTCAGATTGTAGTGTCCTTAGACAAGGCTTTCGCACACCCTGTCATCTCAGATTGTATTGTATATAGAGAAGGCTTTCCCACACCATGTCATAACTCAGATCATATTGTCCATAGAAAAGCCTTTCCCACACCCTGTCCTAACTCAGATAGTATTGTCCATTGACAAGGCTTTCCAACACCGTGTCCTAACTCAGATTGTAATCTCTATTGAAGAGGCTTTCCGACGCACTGTCCTTAGTCAGATTCTATTGTCCATAGCCGAGAGCTTACCCGAGCCTGTCCTACCTCAGATCGTATTGTCCTTAGAAAAGGCTTTCACACACTGTCGTAACACAGAATGTATTGTCCAAACACAAGGCTTTCCCACACCCTGTCCTAACTCGGATCGTAATGTTCGCAGACGAGGCATTCCCACACCTGCTCCTAACTCAGATCGTATTGTCCTCAGATCAGGTTTTCCCACAACCGCTCCTCACTCAGTTCGTATTTTCCATAGACGAGGCTTTCATACACTCTGTCATAACTTAGATCGTATTGTCCATAGACAAGGCTTTCCCACACCCTGTCGTAACTCACATTGTATAGTCCATAGAAAAGGCTTTCCCACACCGTCGTAACTCAGATTGTATTGTCCAGAGACAAGGCTTTCCCACACCCTGTCGTAACTCAGTTCGTATTGTCCATAGACGAGGCTTTCCCACACCCTGTCGTAACTCAGATTGTATTGTTCATAGACGAGGCGTTCCCACACCCTGTCATAACTCAGATCGTATTGTCCATAGACAAGGCTTTCCCACACCCTGTCGTAACTCACATTGTATAGTCCATAGAAAAGGCTTTCCCACACCCTGTCGTAACTCAGATTGTATTGTCCAGAGACAAGGCTTTCCCACACCCTGTCGTAACTCAGTTCGTATTGTCCATAGATGAGGCTTTCCCACACCCTGTCGTAACTCAGATTGTATTGTTCATAGACGAGGCGTTCCCACACCCTGTCATAACTCAGATCGTATTGTCCATAGATAAGGCTTTCCCTCACCCTGTCGTAACTCAGATTGTAATCTCTATTGAAGAGGCTTTCACACAGACTGTCCTAAGTCAGATTCTCTTGTCCATAGCCGAGGGTTTCACATACCCTGTCGTAACTCACATTGTATTGTCCATAGACGAGGCATTCCCACAAACTTTCATAACTCTGATCGTATTGTCCAGAGAGAAGGATTTCCCGCACACTTTCGTAACTCAGATTGTATTGTCCATAGAGAAGTCTTTCCCACACCCAGTCTTAACTCAGATTGTATTTTCCACAGACAAGACTTTCCCACACCCTGTCATAACTCAGATAGTATTGTCCATAGACAAGGCTTTTCCACACACTGTCCTAACTCAGATCGTAATGTCCGTAGACGAGGCTTTCCTACACCCTCTCTTAACACAAATTGTATTCTCCATAGACCAGGTTTTCCCACACATTGTCCTCATTCACTTCGTATTATCCATAGACGAGGCTTTCCTATACTCTGTCATAATTCAGATTGTATTGTCCATAGACGAGGCTTTCCCACACAATGTCCTAACTCAGATCGTATTGTCCATATGCAAGGCTTTCCCAACCCCCTGTCTTAACTCTGATAGTATTGTCCAGTGTCAAGGCTGTCCCACACCCTGTCGTAACTCACATTGTATTGTCCATAGAAAAAGCTTTCCCACACACTGTTGTAACTCACATTGTATTGTCCATAGAAAAGGCTTTCCCAAACCCTGTCGTAACTCAGATCGTATTGTCCAAAGACCACGTTTTCCAACACACTGTCCTCATTCAGTTCGCATTATCCATAGACAAGACATTCCCACACCCTGTCTTACTCAGATTGTATTGTCCAGAGACGAGGCTTTCCCACACGCTTTCTTAGTTCAGATTGTATTGTCCATATACAAGGCTTTCCCACACCCTGTCTTACTCAGATTGTATTGTCCATAAACGAGGCTTTCCCACACCCTGTTCTGTCTCAGATCATACTGTCCAGAGACGAGGCTTTCCCACAAAATGTCCTAACTCAGATCAAATTGTCCATAGACAATGCTTTCACACACCCTGTCGTAACATAGATCGTAATGTCCATAGACGAGGCTTTCCCACACCCTGACCTAACTCAGATCGTAATGTCCGTAGACGAGGCTTTCCCACACCCTCTCTTAACACAGATTGTATTCTCCATAGACCAGGTTTTCCCACACATTGTCCTCATTCACTTCGTATTATCCATAGACGAGGCTTTCCGATACTCTATCATAACTCAGATTGTATTGTCCATAGACAAGGCTTTCCCACACACTATCTTAACTCAGATCTTATTGTCCATAGACAAGGCATTCCCACCCCCTGTCTTAACTCAGATAGTATTGTCCAGTGTCAAGGCTGTCCCACACCCTGTCGTAACTCACATTGTATTGTCCATAGAAAATGCTTTCCCACATCCCGTTGTAACTCAGATTGTATTGTCCATAGAGAAGTCTTTCCCACACACTGTTGTAACTCACATTGTATTGTCCATAGAAAAGGCTTTCCCAAACCCTGTCGTAACTCAGATCGTATTGTCCAGAGACAAGGCTTTCCCACACCCTGTCGTAACTCAGATCATATTGTCCATAGACTAGGCTTTCCCACACCCTGTCATAACTCAGATCGTATTGTCCATAGAAAAGCCTTTCCCACACCCTGTCGTAACTCAGATTGTATTGTCCTTAGACAAGGCTTTCCCACACACTGTCGTAACTCAGATCATATTGTCCATTGACAAGGCTTCCGCACACCCTGCCCTAACTCAAACTGTGTTGTCCATAGATGAGGCTTTCACACACCCCGTCCTAACTCAGATTGTAATCTCTATTGAAGAGGCTTTCACACAGACTGTCCTAAGTCAGATTCTATTGTCCATAGCTGAGGGTTTCACAGACCCTGTCGTAACTCACATTATATTGTCCATATAAAAGGCTTTCACACACCCTGTCATAACATAGATCTTAATGTCCATAGACAAGGTTTTCCCACACCCTGTCTTACTCAGATTGTATTCTCCATAGACGATGCTTTCCCACACCCTGTCCTAACTTAGATTGTATTGTCCAGAAACAAGGCTTTCCCACACCCTTTCGTAACACACATTGTATTGTCCATAGAAAAGGCTTTCACACAAACTGTCGTAACTCAGATTGTATTGTGCTCAGGGAAGGCTTTCCCAAACAACGTCCTAACTCAGATTGTATTGTCCTTTGAGAAGGTTTTCCTACATCATGTCCGAACTCAGATCATATTGTCAGTAGACAAACCTTTCCGACACCCTGTCTTATTCAGATTGTTTTGTCCATAGACAAGGCTTTCCCACACACTGTCATAACTCAGATTGTATTGTCCACAGACGAGGCTTGCCCACACCCTGTCGTAACTAAGATCGTATTGTCCAGAGACGAGGCTTTCCCACACCCTGTCTTAACTCAAATTGTACTCTCCATAGACGAGGCTTTCCCACACCCAGTCGTAACTCAGATCGTATTGTCCATAGACAAGGCTTTCCCACACCCTGTCTTAATTCAGATTGTATTGTCCATAGACAAGACTTTCCCAGACCCTGTCTTAAACAGATTGTATTGTCATAGACGAGGCTTTCCCACACACTGTCGTAACTCAGATTGTATTGTCCATAGACGAGGCTATCCCACACACAGTCGTAACTCAGATTGTATTGTCCATAGATGAGGCATTCCCACACTCAGTCCTAACTCAGCTCCTATTGTCCAGAGACAAGGCTTTCCCACACACCGTCGAAACTCAGTTTGTATTGTCATTATACAATGCGTTCACACAGCCTGTTGTAACTTAGATTGTAATGTCCATAGATGAGGCTTTCCCACACACTCTCCTAACTCAGATCGTATTGTCCATAGACCAGGTTTTCCCACACACTGTCCTCATTCAGTTCGCATTATCCATAGACAAGACATTCCCACACCATGTCTTACTCAGATTGTATTGTCCAGAGACGAGGCTTTCCCACACCCTGTCGTAACTCAGATCGTATTGTCCATAGACAGGGCTTTCCTACACAACTTCCTCACTCAGATCCTATTGTCCATAGACAAGTCTTTCCCACACACTGTCTTACTCAGATTGTATTGTCCATAGACGAAGCTATCCCACACCCTGTCTTACTCAGATTGTATTGTCCATAGTCAAGGCTTTCCCACACACTACCTTAACTCAGATCGTATTGTCCAGAGACAAGGCTTTCCCACACACTTTCGTAACTCATATTGTATTGTCCATAGACAATGCTTTCACACAACCTTTTGTAACTCAGATCGTAATGTCCATAGACGAGGCTTTCCCACTCCCTGACCTAACTCAGAACTTATTGTCCGTAGACAAGGCTTTCCCACACCCTCTCCTAACTCAGACCGTATTGTCCATAGATCAGGTTTTCCCACAACCTCTCCTCACTCAGTTCGTATTTTCCATAGACGAGGCTTTCATACACTCTGTCATAACTCAGATCGTATTGTCCATAGAAAAGCCTTTCCCACACCCTGTCGTAACTCAGATTGTATTGTCCTTAGACAAGGCTTTCCCACACACTGTCGTAACTCAGATCATATTGTCCATTGACAAGGCTTCCGCACACCCTGCCCTAACTCAAACTGTGTTGTCCATAGATGAGGCTTTCACACACCCCGTCCTAACTCAGATTGTAATCTCTATTGAAGAGGCTTTCACACAGACTGTCCTAAGTCAGATTCTATTGTCCATAGCTGAGGGTTTCACAGACCCTGTCGTAACTCACATTATATTGTCCATATAAAAGGCTTTCACACACCCTGTCATAACATAGATCTTAATGTCCATAGACAAGGTTTTCCCACACCCTGTCTTACTCAGATTGTATTCTCCATAGACGATGCTTTCCCACACCCTGTCCTAACTTAGATTGTATTGTCCAGAAACAAGGCTTTCCCACACCCTTTCGTAACACACATTGTATTGTCCATAGAAAAGGCTTTCACACAAACTGTCGTAACTCAGATTGTATTGTGCTCAGGGAAGGCTTTCCCAAACAACGTCCTAACTCAGATTGTATTGTCCTTTGAGAAGGTTTTCCTACATCATGTCCGAACTCAGATCATATTGTCAGTAGACAAACCTTTCCGACACCCTGTCTTATTCAGATTGTTTTGTCCATAGACAAGGCTTTCCCACACACTGTCATAACTCAGATTGTATTGTCCACAGACGAGGCTTGCCCACACCCTGTCGTAACTAAGATCGTATTGTCCAGAGACGAGGCTTTCCCACACCCTGTCTTAACTCAAATTGTACTCTCCATAGACGAGGCTTTCCCACACCCAGTCGTAACTCAGATCGTATTGTCCATAGACAAGGCTTTCCCACACCCTGTCTTAATTCAGATTGTATTGTCCATAGACAAGACTTTCCCAGACCCTGTCTTAAACAGATTGTATTGTCATAGACGAGGCTTTCCCACACACTGTCGTAACTCAGATTGTATTGTCCATAGACGAGGCTATCCCACACACAGTCGTAACTCAGATTGTATTGTCCATAGATGAGGCATTCCCACACTCAGTCCTAACTCAGCTCCTATTGTCCAGAGACAAGGCTTTCCCACACACCGTCGAAACTCAGTTTGTATTGTCATTATACAATGCGTTCACACAGCCTGTTGTAACTTAGATTGTAATATCCATAGATGAGGCTTTCCCACACACTCTCCTAACTCAGATCGTATTGTCCATAGACCAGGTTTTCCCACACACTGTCCTCATTCAGTTCGCATTATCCATAGACAAGACATTCCCACACCATGTCTTACTCAGATTGTATTGTCCAGAGACGAGGCTTTCCCACACCCTGTCGTAACTCAGATCGTATTGTCCATAGACAGGGCTTTCCTACACAACTTCCTCACTCAGATCCTATTGTCCATAGACAAGTCTTTCCCACACACTGTCTTACTCAGATTGTATTGTCCATAGACGAAGCTATCCCACACCCTGTCTTACTCAGATTGTATTGTCCATAGTCAAGGCTTTCCCACACACTACCTTAACTCAGATCGTATTGTCCAGAGACAAGGCTTTCCCACACACTTTCGTAACTCATATTGTATTGTCCATAGACAATGCTTTCACACAACCTTTTGTAACTCAGATCGTAATGTCCATAGACGAGGCTTTCCCACTCCCTGACCTAACTCAGAACTTATTGTCCGTAGACAAGGCTTTCCCACACCCTCTCCTAACTCAGACCGTATTGTCCATAGATCAGGTTTTCCCACAACCTCTCCTCACTCAGTTCGTATTTTCCATAGACGAGGCTTTCATACACTCTGTCATAACTCAGATTGTATTGTCCAGAGACGAGGCTTTCCCACACCCTGTCATAACTCAGATTGTATTGACCACAGAGAAGGCATTCCCACACCATGTCCTAACTCAGATTGTATTGTCCATAGACAAGACTTTCCCACACCCTGTCTTACTCTGATTGTATTGTACATAGCCAAGGCTTTCCCACACCCTGTCCTAACTCAGATAGTATTGTCCAGTGTCAAGGCTGTCCCACACCCTGTCGTAACTCACATTGTATAGTCCATAGAAAAGGCTTTCCCACACCCTGTCGTAACTCAGATTGTATTGTCCATAGACAAGACTTTCCCACACCCTGTCTTACTCAGATTGTATTGTATATAGAGAAGGCTTTCCCACACCATGTCCTAACTCAGATCGTAATGTTTGTGGATGAGGCTTTCCCACACCCTCTCTTAACACAGATTGCATTCTCCATAGACCAGGTTTTCCCACACATTGTCCTCATTCACTTCATATTATCCATAGACGAGGCTTTCCTATACTCAGTCATTACTCAGATTGTATTGTCCATAGACGAGGCTTTCCCACACAATGTCCTAACTCAGATCGTATTGTCCATATACAAGGCTTTCCCAACCCCCTGTCTTAACTCAGAGAGTATTGTCCAGTGTCAAGGCTGTCCCACACCCTGTCGTAACTCACATTGTATTGTCCATGGAAAATGCTTTCCCACATCCCGTCGTAACTCAGATTGTATTGTCCATAGACAAGTATTTCCCACACACTGTTGTAACTCACATTGTATTGTCCATAGAAAAGGCTTTCCCAAACCCTGTCGTAACTCAGATCGTATTGTCCACAGACCAGGTTTTCCAACACACTGTACTCATTCAGTTCGCATTATCCATAGACAAGACAATCCCACACCCTGTCTTACTCAGATTGTATTGTCCAGAGACGAGGCTTTCCCACACGCTGTCTTAGTTCAGATTGTATTGTCCATATACAAGGCTTTCCCACACCCTGTCTTACTCAGATTGTATTGTCCATAAACGAGGCTTTCCCACACCCTGTTCTGTCTCAGACCATACTGTCCAGAGACAAGGCTTTCCCACACACTGTCCTAACTCAGATTGTATTGTCCATAGACGAGGCTATCCCACACACTGTCCTAAATCAGATCGTACTGTCCAGAGACAAGGCTTTCCCACACACCGTCGAAACTCGCATTGTATTGTCCATATAAAAGGCTTTCACACACCCTGTCGTAACATAGATCGTAATGTCCATAGACCAGGCTTTCCCACACCCTGACCTAACTCAGATCTTATTGTCCATAGATGAGGCTTTCCCACACAATGTCCTTACTCAGATCGTATTGTCCATATACAAGGCTTTCCCACCCCCTGTCCTAACTCAGATAGTATTGTCCAGTGTCAAGGCTGTCCCACACCCTGTCGTAACTCACATTGTATTGTCCATAGAAAATGCTTTCCCACATCACGTCGTAACTCAGATTGTATTGTCCATAGAAAAGGCTTTCCCAAACCCTGTCGTAACTCAGATCGTATTGTCCAGAGACAAGGCTTTCCCACACCCTGTCGTAATTCAGATCATATTGTCCATAGACAAGGCTTTCCCTCACCCTGTCGTAATTCAGATCATATTGTCCATAGGCAAGTCTTTCCCACAAACTGTTGTAACTCACATTGTATTGTCCATAGAAAAGGCTTTCCCAAACCCTGTCGTAACTCAGATCGTATTGTCCAGAGACAAGGCTTTCCCACACCCTGTCGTAATTCAGATCATATTGTCCATAGACAAGGCTTTCCCTCACCCTGTCATAACTCAGATTGTATTGTATATAGAGAAGGCTTTCCCACACCCTGTCATAACTCAGATCGTATTGTCCATAGAAAAGCCTTTCCCACACCCTGTCGTAACTCAGATTGTAGTGTCCTTAGACAAGGCTTTCGCACACCCTGTCATCTCAGATTGTATTGTATATAGAGAAGGCTTTCCCACACCATGTCATAACTCAGATCATATTGTCCATAGAAAAGCCTTTCCCACACCCTGTCCTAACTCAGATAGTATTGTCCATTGACAAGGCTTTCCAACACCGTGTCCTAACTCAGATTGTAATCTCTATTGAAGAGGCTTTCCGACGCACTGTCCTTAGTCAGATTCTATTGTCCATAGCCGAGAGCTTACCCGAGCCTGTCCTACCTCAGATCGTATTGTCCTTAGAAAAGGCTTTCACACACTGTCGTAACACAGAATGTATTGTCCAAACACAAGGCTTTCCCACACCCTGTCCTAACTCGGATCGTAATGTTCGCAGACGAGGCATTCCCACACCTGCTCCTAACTCAGATCGTATTGTCCTCAGATCAGGTTTTCCCACAACCGCTCCTCACTCAGTTCGTATTTTCCATAGACGAGGCTTTCATACACTCTGTCATAACTTAGATCGTATTGTCCATAGACAAGGCTTTCCCACACCCTGTCGTAACTCACATTGTATAGTCCATAGAAAAGGCTTTCCCACACCCTGTCGTAACTCAGATTGTATTGTCCAGAGACAAGGCTTTCCCACACCCTGTCGTAACTCAGTTCGTATTGTCCATAGACGAGGCTTTCCCACACCCTGTCGTAACTCAGATTGTATTGTTCATAGACGAGGCGTTCCCACACCCTGTCATAACTCAGATCGTATTGTCCATAGACAAGGCTTTCCCACACCCTGTCGTAACTCACATTGTATAGTCCATAGAAAAGGCTTTCCCACACCCTGTCGTAACTCAGATTGTATTGTCCAGAGACAAGGCTTTCCCACACCCTGTCGTAACTCAGTTCGTATTGTCCATAGATGAGGCTTTCCCACACCCTGTCGTAACTCAGATTGTATTGTTCATAGACGAGGCGTTCCCACACCCTGTCATAACTCAGATCGTATTGTCCATAGATAAGGCTTTCCCTCACCCTGTCGTAACTCAGATTGTAATCTCTATTGAAGAGGCTTTCACACAGACTGTCCTAAGTCAGATTCTCTTGTCCATAGCCGAGGGTTTCACATACCCTGTCGTAACTCACATTGTATTGTCCATAGACGAGGCATTCCCACAAACTTTCATAACTCTGATCGTATTGTCCAGAGAGAAGGATTTCCCGCACACTTTCGTAACTCAGATTGTATTGTCCATAGAGAAGTCTTTCCCACACCCAGTCTTAACTCAGATTGTATTTTCCACAGACAAGACTTTCCCACACCCTGTCATAACTCAGATAGTATTGTCCATAGACAAGGCTTTTCCACACACTGTCCTAACTCAGATCGTAATGTCCGTAGACGAGGCTTTCCTACACCCTCTCTTAACACAAATTGTATTCTCCATAGACCAGGTTTTCCCACACATTGTCCTCATTCACTTCGTATTATCCATAGACGAGGCTTTCCTATACTCTGTCATAATTCAGATTGTATTGTCCATAGACGAGGCTTTCCCACACAATGTCCTAACTCAGATCGTATTGTCCATATGCAAGGCTTTCCCAACCCCCTGTCTTAACTCTGATAGTATTGTCCAGTGTCAAGGCTGTCCCACACCCTGTCGTAACTCACATTGTATTGTCCATAGAAAAAGCTTTCCCACACACTGTTGTAACTCACATTGTATTGTCCATAGAAAAGGCTTTCCCAAACCCTGTCGTAACTCAGATCGTATTGTCCAAAGACCACGTTTTCCAACACACTGTCCTCATTCAGTTCGCATTATCCATAGACAAGACATTCCCACACCCTGTCTTACTCAGATTGTATTGTCCAGAGACGAGGCTTTCCCACACGCTTTCTTAGTTCAGATTGTATTGTCCATATACAAGGCTTTCCCACACCCTGTCTTACTCAGATTGTATTGTCCATAAACGAGGCTTTCCCACACCCTGTTCTGTCTCAGATCATACTGTCCAGAGACGAGGCTTTCCCACAAAATGTCCTAACTCAGATCAAATTGTCCATAGACAATGCTTTCACACACCCTGTCGTAACATAGATCGTAATGTCCATAGACGAGGCTTTCCCACACCCTGACCTAACTCAGATCGTAATGTCCGTAGACGAGGCTTTCCCACACCCTCTCTTAACACAGATTGTATTCTCCATAGACCAGGTTTTCCCACACATTGTCCTCATTCACTTCGTATTATCCATAGACGAGGCTTTCCGATACTCTATCATAACTCAGATTGTATTGTCCATAGACAAGGCTTTCCCACACACTATCTTAACTCAGATCTTATTGTCCATAGACAAGGCATTCCCACCCCCTGTCTTAACTCAGATAGTATTGTCCAGTGTCAAGGCTGTCCCACACCCTGTCGTAACTCACATTGTATTGTCCATAGAAAATGCTTTCCCACATCACGTCGTAACTCAGATTGTATTGTCCATAGAGAAGTCTTTCCCACACACTGTTGTAACTCACATTGTATTGTCCATAGAAAAGGCTTTCCCAAACCCTGTCGTAACTCAGATCGTATTGTCCAGAGACAAGGCTTTCCCACACCCTGTCGTAACTCAGATCATATTGTCCATAGACTAGGCTTTCCCACACCCTGTCATAACTCAGATCGTATTGTCCATAGAAAAGCCTTTCCCACACCCTGTCGTAACTCAGATTGTATTGTCCTTAGACAAGGCTTTCCCACACACTGTCGTAACTCAGATCATATTGTCCATTGACAAGGCTTCCGCACACCCTGCCCTAACTCAAACTGTGTTGTCCATAGATGAGGCTTTCACACACCCCGTCCTAACTCAGATTGTAATCTCTATTGAAGAGGCTTTCACACAGACTGTCCTAAGTCAGATTCTATTGTCCATAGCTGAGGGTTTCACAGACCCTGTCGTAACTCACATTATATTGTCCATATAAAAGGCTTTCACACACCCTGTCATAACATAGATCTTAATGTCCATAGACAAGGTTTTCCCACACCCTGACCTAACTCAGATAGTAAAGTCCGTAGACGAGGCTTTCCCACAACCTCTCCTAACTCAGATCGGATTGTCCATAGACCAGGTTTTCCCACACACTGTCGTAACACAGAATGTATTGTCCAAACACAAGGCTTTCCCACACCCTGTCCTAACTCAGATCGTAATGTTCGCAGACGAGGCATTCCCACACCTGCTCCTAACTCAGATCGTATTGTCCTCAGATCAGGTTTTCCCACAACCTCTCCTCACTCAGTTCGTATTGTCCATAGACGAGGCTTTCATACACTCTGTCATAACTCAGATTGTATTGTCCAGAGACGAGGCTTTCCCACACCCTGTCATAACTCAGATTGTATTGTCCATAGACGAGGCATTACCACACCCTGTCGTAACTCAGCTTGTATTGTCCAGAGACAAGGCTTTCCCACACACTTTCGTAACTCATATTGTATTGTCCATAGACAATGCTTTCACACAACCTTTTGTAACTCAGAACGTAATGTCCATAGACGAGGCTTTCCCACTCCCTGACCTAACTCAGATCATATTGTCCGTAGACGAGGCTTTCCCACACCCTCTCCTAACTCAGATCCTATTGTCCATAGATCAGGTTTTCCCACAACCTCTCCTCACTCAGTTCGTATTTTCCATAGACGAGGCTTTCATACACTCTGTCATAACTCAGATTGTATTGTCCAGAGACGAGGCTTTCCCACACCCTGTCATAACTCAGATAGTATTGTCCAGTGTCAAGGCTGTCCCACACCCTGTCGTAACTCACATTGTATAGTCCATAGAAAAGGCTTTCCCACACCCTGTCGTAACTCAGATTGTATTGTCCAGAAACAAGGCTTTCCCACACCCTGTCGTAACTCAGATCTTATTGTCCATAGACAAGGCTTTCCCACACCCTGTCGTAACTCACATTGTATAGTCCATAGAAAAGGCTTTCCCACATCCTGTCGTAACTCAGATTGTATTGTCCAGAGACAAGGCTTTCCCACACCCTGTCCTAACTCAAATTCTGTTGTCCATAGACGAGGCTTTCACACACCCCGTCCTAACTCAGATTGTAATCTCTGTTGAAGAGGCTTTCACACAGACTGTCCTAAGTCAGATTCTCTTGTCCATAGCCGAGGGTTTCACATACCCTGTCGTAACTCACATTGTATTGTCCATAGAAAATGCTTTCCCACATCCCGTTGTAACTCAGATTGTATTGTCCATAGACAAGTCTTTCCCACACACTGTCGTAACTCACATTGTATTGTCCAGAGAAAAGGCTTTCCCACACACTGTCGTAACTCAGATCTTATTGTCCATAGACAAGGCTTTCCCTCACCCTGTCGTAACTCAGATTGTATTGTTCATAGACAAGGCTTTTCCACACCCTGTCGTAACTCACATTGTATTGTCCAGAGACAAGGCTTTCCCACACCCTGTCCTAACTCAAATTCTGTTGTCCATAGACGAGGCTTTCACACACCCCGTCCTAACTCAGATTGTAATCTCTATTGAAGAGGCTTTCACACTGACTGTCCTAAGTCAGATTCTCTTGTCCATAGCCGAGGGTTTCACATACCCTGTCGTAACTCACATTGTATTGTCCATAGACGAGGCATTCCCACAAACATTCATAACTCTGATCGTATTGTCCAGATAGAAGGATTTCCCGCACACTTTCGTAACTCAGATTGTATTGTCCATAGAGAAGTTTTTCCCACACCATGTCCTAAATCAGATCCTATTGTCCATAGACAAGGCTTTCCCACACCCAGTCTTAACTCAGATTGTATTTTCCATAGACAAGACTTTCCCACAACCTGTCTTACTCAGATTGTACTGTATATAGAGAAGGCTTTCCCACACCATAACCTAACTCAGATCGTATTGTCCATAGACGAGGCTTTCCCTCACCCTGTCATATCTCAGATTGTATTGTATATAGAGAAGGCTTTCCCACAACATGTCCTAACTCAGATCGTAATGTCCGTAGACAAGGCTTTCCCACACCCTGCCCTAACTCAAATCCTATCGTCCATTGACAAGGCTTCCGCACACCCTGTCCTAACTCAAATTCTGTTGTCCATAGACGAGGCTTTCACACACCCCGTCCTAACTCAGATTGTAATCTCTATTGAAGAGGCTTTCACACTGACTGTCCTAAGTCAGATTCTCCTGTCCATAGCTGACGGTTTCACAGACCCTGTCGTAACTCACATTGTATTGTCCATAGAAAAGGCTTTCACACACCCCGTCGTAACTCACATTGTATTGTCCATAGACAAGTCTTTCCCACACACTGTCGTAACTCACATTGTATTGTCCAGAGAAAAGGCTTTCCCACACACTGTCGTAACTCAGATCTTATTGTCCATAGACAAGGCTTTCCCTCACCCTGTCGTAACTCAGATTGTATTGTTCATAGACAAGGCTTTTCCACACCCTGTCGTAACTCACATTGTATTGTCCAGAGACAAGGCTTTCCCACACCCTGTCCTAACTCAAATTCTGTTGTCCATAGACGAGGCTTTCACACACCCCGTCCTAACTCAGATTGTAATCTCTATTGAAGAGGCTTTCACACTGACTGTCCTAAGTCAGATTCTCTTGTCCATAGCCGAGGGTTTCACATACCCTGTCGTAACTCACATTGTATTGTCCATAGACGAGGCATTCCCACAAACATTCATAACTCTGATCGTATTGTCCAGATAGAAGGATTTCCCGCACACTTTCGTAACTCAGATTGTATTGTCCATAGAGAAGTTTTTCCCACACCATGTCCTAAATCAGATCCTATTGTCCATAGACAAGGCCTTCCCACACCCAGTCTTAACTCAGATTGTATTTTCCATAGACAAGACTTTCCCACAACCTGTCTTACTCAGATTGTACTGTATATAGAGAAGGCTTTCCCACACCATATCCTAACTCAGATCGTATTGTCCATAGACGAGGCTTTCCCTCACCCTGTCATATCTCAGATTGTATTGTATATAGAGAAGGCTTTCCCACACCATGTCCTAACTCAGATCGTAATGTCCGTAGAAAAGCCTTTCCCACACCCTGTCGTAACTCAGATTGTAGTGTCCTTAGACAAGGCTTTCGCACACCCTGTCATCTCAGATTGTATTGTATATAGAGAAGGCTTTCCCACACCATGTCATAACTCAGATCATATTGTCCATAGAAAAGCCTTTCCCACACCCTGTCCTAACTCAGATAGTATTGTCCATTGACAAGGCTTTCCAACACCGTGTCCTAACTCAGATTGTAATCTCTATTGAAGAGGCTTTCCGACGCACTGTCCTTAGTCAGATTCTATTGTCCATAGCCGAGAGCTTACCCGAGCCTGTCCTACCTCAGATCGTATTGTCCTTAGAAAAGGCTTTCACACACTGTCGTAACACAGAATGTATTGTCCAAACACAAGGCTTTCCCACACCCTGTCCTAACTCGGATCGTAATGTTCGCAGACGAGGCATTCCCACACCTGCTCCTAACTCAGATCGTATTGTCCTCAGATCAGGTTTTCCCACAACCGCTCCTCACTCAGTTCGTATTTTCCATAGACGAGGCTTTCATACACTCTGTCATAACTTAGATCGTATTGTCCATAGACAAGGCTTTCCCACACCCTGTCGTAACTCACATTGTATAGTCCATAGAAAAGGCTTTCCCACACCCTGTCGTAACTCAGATTGTATTGTCCAGAGACAAGGCTTTCCCACACCCTGTCGTAACTCAGTTCGTATTGTCCATAGACGAGGCTTTCCCACACCCTGTCGTAACTCAGATTGTATTGTTCATAGACGAGGCGTTCCCACACCCTGTCATAACTCAGATCGTATTGTCCATAGACAAGGCTTTCCCACACCCTGTCGTAACTCACATTGTATAGTCCATAGAAAAGGCTTTCCCACACCCTGTCGTAACTCAGATTGTATTGTCCAGAGACAAGGCTTTCCCACACCCTGTCGTAACTCAGTTCGTATTGTCCATAGACGAGGCTTTCCCACACCCTGTCGTAACTCAGATTGTATTGTTCATAGACGAGGCGTTCCCACACCCTGTCATAACTCAGATCGTATTGTCCATAGACAAGGCTTTCCCACACCCTGTCGTAACTCACATTGTATAGTCCATAGAAAAGGCTTTCCCACACCCTGTCGTAACTCAGATTGTATTGTCCAGAGACGAGGCTTTCCCACACGCTTTCTTAGTTCAGATTGTATTGTCCATATACAAGGCTTTCCCACACCCTGTCTTACTCAGATTGTATTGTCCATAGACAAGGCTTTCCCGCACCCTGTCCTAACTCAGATCGTATTTTCCAGAGAAAAGGCTTTCCCACACACTGTCCAAACTCAGATTGTATTGGCATAGACCAGGCTTTCCCACAACCTGTCGTAACTCTGATTGTATTGTTCATAGGCGGGGTATTCACACACCCTGTCCTAACTCAGATTGTAATGTCCAGAGACAACGCTTTCCCACACCCTGTCGTAACACAGAATGTATTGTCCTTAGACGAGGCTTTCCCACACCCTGTTGTAACTCAGATTTTATTGTCCATAGACAAGGCTTTCCCACACCCTGTCCTAACTCAGATCGTATTTTCCAGAGAAAAGGCTTTCCCCCACACTGTCCAAACTCAGATCGTATTGTCGAGAGACAACGTTTTCCCACACCCTGTCCTAACTCAGATTGTAATGTCCAGAGACAAAGACTTCCCGCACACTGTCGTAACTCAGATTTTATTGCCCATAGACGGGGTATTCACACACCCTGTCCTAACTCAGATCGTATTGTCCTTAGACGAGGCATTCCCACATTCAGTACTAATTCAGTACTAATTCAAATCATATTGTCCAGGCACAAGGCTTTCCCACACACTGTCGTAACGCAGATCGTATTGTTCATAGACGAAGCATTCCCACGCACTGTCGTAACTCAGGTCGTATTGTCTACAGACAAGGCTTTCCTACACCCTGTAGTAACACAGAATGTATTGTCCATAGACGAGGTTTACCCACACCCTGTCGTAACTCAGATCGTATTTTCCAGAGACGAGGCTTTCCTACACCCTGTAGTAACACAGATTGTATTGTCCATAGACGAGGCATTCCCACAATCTGTCCTAACTCAGATTTTATTGTCCATAGACAAGGCTTTCCCACAACCTGTGCTAACTCAGATCGTAATGCCCATTGACATGGCTTTCCCACAACCTGTCCTCACTCAGATCGTATTTTCCAGAGAAAAGGCTTTCCCACACACTGTCCTAACTCAGATCGTATTATCGAGAGACAAGGCTTTCCCACACACTGTCGTAACTCAGATCGTATTGTCGAGAGACAAGGCTTTCCCACACACTGTCGTAACTCAGATTCTACTGGCCATAGACGAGGCTTTCCCACACCCTGTCGTAACTCTGATTGTATTGTCCATAGGCGGGGTATTCCCACACCCTGTCCTAACTCAGATTGTAATGTCCAGAGTCAACGCTTTCCCACACACTGTCGTAACTCAGATTGTAATGTCCAGAGACAACGCTTTCCCATACACTGTCGTAACGCAGATCGTATTGTTCATAGACGAAGCTTTCCCACACACTGTCGTAACTCAGGTCGTATTGTCTAGAGACAAGGCTTTCCTACACCCTGTCCTAACTCAGATCGTATTGTCCATAGACAAGGCTTTCCTACACCCTGTCATAACACAGATTGTATTGTCCATAGACGAGGCTTTCCCACATCCTGTCGTAACTCACGTTGTATTGTCCTTAGACGAGGCATTCCCACATTCAGTACTAATTCAAATCATATTGTCCAGAGACAAGGCTTTCTCACACCCTGTCCTAACTCAGATCGTATTTTCCAGAGAAAAGGCTTTACCACACACTGTCCTAACTTATATCGTATTGTCGAGAGACAACGCTTTTCCACACACTGTCGCAACTCAGATTGTATTGTCCTTAGACGAGGCTTTCCTACACCCTGTCGTTACTTAGATCGTATTGTCCAGAGACGAGGCTTTCCCACACCCTGTCCTAACTCAGGTTTTATTGTCCGTAGACAAGGCTTTCCCACAACCTCTGCTAACTCAGATCGTAATGTCCATTTACATGGATTTCCCACAACCTGTCCTAACTCAGATCGTATTTTCCAGAGAAAAGGCTTTCCCACACACTGTCCAAACTCAAATCGTATTGTCGAGAGACAACGCTTTCCCACACACTGTCGTAACTCAGATTGTGTTGTCCATAGACGAGGCTTTCCCACAACCTGTCGTAACTCTGATTGTCTTGTCCATAGACGGGGTATTCCCACACCCTGTCCTAACTCAGATTGCAATGTCCAGAGACAACGCTTTCCCACACACTGTCGTAACTCAGATTGTATTGTCCATAGACGAGGCATTCTCACACACAGTACTAACTCAGATCGTATTGTACATAGACGAGGCTTTCCCACATACTGTCGTACCTTCGATGGCATTGTCCATAGACGAGGCTTTCCCACACCCTGTCGTTACTCAGATCGTATTGTCCATCGACGAGGCTTTACTACACCCTGTTGTAATTCAGATCGTATTGTCCAGATAAAAGGCTTTTTCAAAACCCTGTCGTAAATCAGATTGTATTGTACATGGAGAACGCTTTCCCACACCCTGTGGTAACTCAGATCGTATTGTCCAGAGACAACGCCTTCCCAAATACTGTCCTAACACAGATTGTAATGTCCAGAGACAATGCTTTCCCGCACACTGTCGTAACTCAGATTTTATTGTCCATAGACGGGGTATTCCCACACCCTGTCCGAACTCAGATTGTAATGTCCAGAGACAACGCTTTCCCACACCCTGTCGTAACGCAGATCGTATTGTTCATAGACAAAGCTTTCCCATACACTGTCGTAACTCAGATCGTATTGTCCAGAGACGAGGCTTTCCTACACCCTGTCGTTACTCAGATCGTATTGTCCATAGACAAGGCTTTCCCACAACCTGTGCTAACTCAGATCGTAATGCCCATTGACATGGCTTTCCCACAACCTGTCCTCCCTCAGATCATATTTTCCAGAGAAAAGGCTTTCCCACACACTGTCCTAACTCAGATCGTATTGTCGAGAGACAAGGCTTTCCCACACACTGTCTTAACTCAGATCGTATTGTCGAGAGACAAGGCTTTCCCACACACTGTCGTAACTCAGATTCTACTGGCCATAGACGAGGCTTTCCCACACCCTGTCGTAACTCTGATTGTATTGTCCATAGGCGGGGTATTCCCACACCCTGTCCTAACTCAGATTGTAATGTCCAGAGTCAACGCTTTCCCACACACTGTCGTAACTCAGATTGTAATGTCCAGAGTCAACGTTTTCTCATACACTGTCGTCACGCAGATCGTAATGTTCATAGACGAAGCTTTCCCACACACTGTCGTAACTCAGGTCGTATTGTCTAGAGACAAGGCTTTCCTACACCCTGTCGTAACACAGAATGTATTGTCCTTAGACGAGGCTTTCCCACACCCTGTCGTTACTCAGATCGTATTGTGCAGAGACGAGGCTTTCCTACACCCTGTCGTAACTCAGATCGTATTGTCCAGATACAAGGATTTTCCACAACCTGTCCTAACTCAGATCGTATTGTCCATAGACAAGGCTTTCCTACACCCTGTCGTAACACAGATTGTATTGTCCATAGACGAGGCTTTCCCACACCCTGTCCTAACTCAGATTTTATTGTCCATAGACCAGGCTTTCCCACACCCTGTGTAACTCTGATTTATTGTCCATAGGCGGGGTATTCCCACACCCTGTCCTAACTCAGATAGCAATGTCCAGAGACAACGCTTTCCCGCACACTGTCGTAACTCAGATTTTATTCTCCATAGTCGGGGTATTTCCACACCCTGTCCTAACTCAGATTGTAATGTCCAGAGACGGGGTATTCCCACACCCTGTCCTAACACAGATCGTATTTTCCAGAGAAAAGGCTTTCCCACACACTGTCTTAACTCAGATCGTATTGTCGAGAGACAAGGCTTTCCCACACACTGTCGTAACTCAGATTCTACTGGCCATAGACGAGGCTTTCCCACACCCTGTCGTAACTCTGATTGTATTGTCCATAGGCGGGGTATTCCCACACCCTGTCCTAACTCAGATTGTAATGTCCAGAGTCAACGCTTTCCCACACACTGTCGTAACTCAGGTCGTATTGTCTAGAGACAAGGCTTTCCTACACCCTGTCGTAACACAAAATGTATTGTCCATAGACGAGGCTTTCCCACACCATGTCGTTACTCAGATCATATTGTCCAGAGACGAGGCTTTCCTACACCCTGTCGTAACACAGATTGTATTGTCCATAGACGAGGCATTCCCACAATTTGTCCTAACTCAAGATCGTATTTTCCAGAGAAAAGGCTTTCCCACACACTGTCCTAATTCAGATCGTATTGTCGAGAGACAACGCTTTCCCACACACTGTCGTAACTCAGATTGAATTGTCCATAGATGAGGCTATCCCACACCCTGTTGTAACTCTGATTGTCTTGTCCATAGACGGGGTATTCCCACACCCTGTCCTAACTCAGATTGTAATGTCCAGAGACAACGCTTTCCCACACACTGTCGTAATGCAGATCGTATTGATCATAGACAAAGCTTTCCCACACACTGTCGTAACTCAGGTCGTATTGTCTAGAGACAAGGCTTTCCTACACCCTGTCGTAACACAAAATGTATTGTCCATAGACGAGGCTTTCCCACACCATGTCGTTACTCAGATCATATTGTCCAGAGACGAGGCTTTCCTACACCCTGTCGTAACACAGATTGTATTGTCCATAGACGAGGCATTCCCACAATTTGTCCTAACTCAAGATCGTATTTTCCAGAGAAAAGGCTTTCCCACACACTGTCCTAACTCAGATCGTATTGTCGAGAGACAATGCTTTCCCACACACTGTCGTAACTCAGATTGAATTGTTCATAGATGAGGCTATCCCACACCCTGTTGTAACTCTGATTGTCTTGTCCATAGACGGGGTATTCCCACACCCTGTCCTAACACAGATCGTATTTTCCAGAGAAAAGGCTTTCCCACACACTGTCCTAACTCATATCGTATTGTCGAGAGACAACGCTTTCCCACACCCTGTCGTTACTCAGATCGTATTGTCCAGAGACGAGGCTTTTCCACACCCTGTCCTAACTCAGATTTTATTGTCCGTAGACAAGGCTTTCCCACAAACAGTGCTAACTCAGATCGTAATGTCCATTTACATGGCTTTCCATCAACATGTCCTAACTCAGATCGTATTTTCCAGAAAAAAGGCTTTCCCACACACTGTCCTAACTCAGATCGTATTGTCGAGAGACAACGCTTTCCCACACACTGTCATAACTCAGATTATATTGTCCTTAGAAGAGGCTTTCCTACACCCTGTCGTTACTCAGATCGTATTGTCCAGAGACGAGGCTTTCCCACACCCTGTCATAACTCTGATTGTCTTGTCCATAAACGGGTTATTCCCACACCCTGTCCTAACTCAGATTGTAATGTCCAGAGTCAACTCTTTCCCACACACTGTCGTAACTCAGATTGTATTGTCCATAGACGAGGCATTCCCACACACAGTACTAACTCAGATCGTATTGTACATAGACGAGGACTTGCACACCCTGTCGTAACACTGATTGTATTGTCCATGGACGGGGCATTCCCACACCCTGTCCTAAATCAGATTGTATTGTCCATAGACTAGGCTTTCCCACAGACTGTCCTAACTCAGATTGTATTGCCCATAGCCGTTGCTTTCTCAGAGCCTGTCCTAAATCAGATTGCATTGTCCATAGACGAGGCTTTCCCACACCCTGTCGTTACTCAGATCGTATTCTCCATAGACGAGGCTTTACCACACCCTGTTGTAACTCAGATCGTATTGTCCAGATACAAGGCTTTTCCACACCCTGTCGTAAATCAGACTGTACTGTACATAGAGAAGGCTTTCCCACACCCTGTTGTTCCTCAGATCGTATTGTCCAGAGACAACGCCTTCCCAAATACTGTCCTAACTCAGATTGTAATGTCCAGAGACAATGCTTTCCCGCACACTGTCGTAACTCAGATTTTACTGTCCATTGACGGGGTATTCCCACACCCTGTCCGAACTCAGATTGCAATGTCCAGAGACAACGCTTTCCCACACACTGTCATAACTCAGATCGTATTGTTCATAGACGAGGCTTTCCCACACACTGTCGTAACTCAGATCGTATTGTCGAGAGACAACGCTTTCCCACACACTGTCGTAACTCAGATTATATTGTCCTTAGACGAAGCTTTCCTACACCTTGTCGTTACTCAGATCGTATTGTCCAGAGACGAGGCTTTCCCACACCCTGTCGTAACTCTGATTGTCTTGTCCATAGACGGGTTATTCCCACACCCTGTCCTAACTCAGATTGTAATGTCCAGAGTCAACGCTTTCCCACACACTGTCGTAACTCAGATTGTATTGTCCATAGACGAGGCATTCCCACATACAGTACTAACTCAGATTGTATTGTCCATAGAGGAGGCATTCCCACACACAGTACTAACTCAGATCGTATTGTACATATACGAGGACTTGCACACCCTGTCGTAACACTGATTGTATTGTCCATGGATGGGGCATTCCCACACCCTGTCCTAAATCAGATTGTATTGTCCATAGACTAGGCTTTCCCACAGATTGTCCTAACTCAGATTGTATTGTCCATGGACGGGGCATTCCCACACCCTGTGCTAACTCAGATTGTATTGTCCATAGACTAGGCTTTCCCACAGACTGTCCTAACTCAGATTGTATTGTCCATAGACTAGGCTTTCCCACAGACTGTCCTAACTCAGATTGTATTGCCCATAGCCGTTGCTTTCTCAGAGCCTGTCCTAAATCAGATTGCATTGTCCATAGATGAGGCTTTACCACACCCTGTCGTAACTCAGATCGTATTGTCCAGATACAAGGCTTTTCCACACCCTGTCGTAAATCAGACTGTACTGTACATAGAGGCTTTCCCACACCCTGTTGTTCCTCAGATCGTATTGTCCAGAGACAACGCCTTCCCAAATACTGTCCTAACTGAGATTGTAATGTCCAGAGACAATGCTTTCCCGCACACTGTCGTAACTCAGATCGTATTGTTCATAGACGAGGCTTTCCCGCACACTGTCGTAACTCAGATCGTATTGTTCATAGACGAGGCTTTCCCACACACTGTCGTAACTCAGATCGTATTGTCGAGAGACAACGCTTTCCCACACACTGTCGTAACTCAGATTATATTGTCCTTAGACGAGGCTTTCCTACACCCTGTCGTTACTCAGATCGTATTGTCCTTAGACGAGGCTTTCCCACACCCTGTCGTAACTCTGATTGTCTTGTCCATAGACGGGTTATTCCCACACCCTGTCCTAACTCAGATTGTAATGTCCAGAGTCAACGCTTTCCCACACACTGTCGTAACTCAGATTGTATTGTCCATAGACGAGGCATTCCCACATACAGTACTAACTCAGATTGTATTGTCCATAGACGAGGCATTCCCACACACAGTACTAACTCAGATCGTATTGTACATAGACGAGGACTTGCACACCCTGTAGTAACACTGATTGTATTGTCCATGGACGGGGCATTCCCACACCCTGTCCTAAATCAGATTGTATTGTCCATAGACTAGGCTTTCCCACAGATTGTCCTAACTCAGATTGTATTGTCCATGGACGGGGCATTCCCACACCCTGTGCTAACTCAGATTGTATTGTCCATAGACTAGGCTTTCCCACAGACTGTCCTAACTCAGATTGTATTGCCCATAGCCGTTGCTTTCTCAGAGCCTTTCCTAAATCAGATTGCATTGTCCATAGACGAGGCTTTCCCACACCCTGTCGTAACTCAGATCGTATTGTTCATAGACGAGGCTTTCCCGCACACTGTCGTAACTCAGATCGTATTGTTCATAGACGAGGCTTTCCCACACACTGTCGTAACTCAGATCGTATTGTCCAGAGACAACGCCTTCCCAAATACTGTCCTAACTGAGATTGTAATGTCCAGAGACAATGCTTTCCCGCACACTGTCGTAACTCAGATTTTACTGTCCATTGACGGGGTATTCCCACACCCTGTCCGAACTCAGATTGCAATGTCCAGAGACAACGCTTTCCCACACACTGTCATAACTCAGATCGTATTGTTCATAGACGAGGCTTTCCCACACACTGTCGTAACTCACATTGTATAGTCCATAGAAAAGGCTTTCCCACACCCTGTCGTAACACAGAATGTATTGTCCTTAGACGAGGTTTTCCCACACCCTGTCGTTACTCAGATCGTATTGTCCAGATAGAAGGCTTTCCCACACCCTGTCGTAACTCAGATCGTATTGACCATAGACAAGGCTTTCCCACACCCTGTTGTAACTCAGATTTTATTGTCCATAGACAAGGCTTTCCCACACCCTGTCCTAACTCAGATCGTATTTTCCAGAGAAAAGGCTTTCCCACACACTGTCCAAACTCAGATTGTATTGGCCATAGACCAGGCTTTCCCACAACCTGTCGTAACTCTGATTGTATTGTTCATAGGCGGGGTATTCCCACACCCTGTCCTAACTCAGATTGTAATGTCCAGAGACAACGCTTTCCCGCACACTGTCGTAACTCAGATCGTATTGTCTAGAGAGAAGGCTTTCCCACATCCTGTCGTAACACTGAATGTATTGTCCTTAGACGAGGCTTTCCCACACCCTGTTGTAACTCAGATTTTATTGTCCATAGACAAGGCTTTCCCACACCCTGTCCTAACTCAGATCGTATTTTCCAGAGAAAAGGCTTTCCCCCACACTGTCCAAACTCAGATCGTATTGTCGAGAGACAATGTTTTCCCACACCCTGTCCTAACTCAGATTGTAATGTCCAGAGACAAAGATTTCCCGCACACTGTCGTAACTCAGATTTTATTGCCCATAGACGGGGTATTCACACACCCTGTCCTAACTCAGATCGTATTGTCCATAGTCGAGGCTTTCCCACACCCTGTCCTAACTCACGTTGTATTGTCCTTAGACGAGGCATTCCCACATTCAGTACTAATTCAGTACTAATTCAAATCATATTGTCCAGAGTCAACGCTTTCCCACACACTGTCGTAACTCAGATTGTAATGTCCAGAGACAACGCTTTCCCATACACTGTCGTAACGCAGATCATATTGTTCATAGACGAAGCTTTCCCACACACTGTAGTAACTCAGGTCGTATTGTCTAGAGACAAGGCTTTCCTACACCCTGTAGTAACACAGAATGTATTGTCCATAGACGAGGTTTACCCACACCCTGTCGTAACTCAGATCGTATTTTCCAGAGACGAGGCTTTCCTACACCCTGTAGTAACACAGATTGTATTGTCCATAGACGAGGCATTCCCACAATCTGTCCTAACTCAGATTTTATTGTCCATAGACAAGGCTTTCCCACAACCTGTGCTAACTCAGATCGTAATGCCCATTGACATGGCTTTCCCACAACCTGTCCTCACTCAGATCGTATTTTCCAGAGAAAAGGCTTTCCCACACACTGTCCTAACTCAGATCGTATTATCGAGAGACAAGGCTTTCCCACACACTGTCGTAACTCAGATCGTATTGTCGAGAGACAAGGCTTTCCCACACACTGTCGTAACTCAGATTCTACTGGCCATAGACGAGGCTTTCCCACACCCTGTCGTAACTCTGATTGTATTGTCCATAGGCGGGGTATTCCCACACCCTGTCCTAACTCAGATTGTAATGTCCAGAGTCAACGCTTTCCCACACACTGTCGTAACTCAGATTGTAATGTCCAGAGACAACGCTTTCCCATACACTGTCGTAACGCAGATCGTATTGTTCATAGACGAAGCTTTCCCACACACTGTCGTAACTCAGGTCGTATTGTCTAGAGACAAGGCTTTCCTACACCCTGTTGTAACACAGAATGTATTGTCCTTAGATGAGGCTTTCCCACACCCTCTCGTAACTCAGATCGTATTGCCAGATACAAGGATTTTCCACAACCTGTCCTAACTCAGATAGTATTGTCCATAGACAAGGCTTTCCTACACCCTGTCATAACACAGATTGTATTGTCCATAGACGAGGCTTTCCCACATCCTGTCGTAAGTCATGTTGTATTGTCCTTAGACGAGGCATTCCCACATTCAGTACTAATTCAAATCATATTGTCCAGAGACAAGGCTTTCCCACACCCTGTCCTAACTCAGATCGTATTTTCCAGAGAAAAGGCTTTACCACACACTGTCCTAACTTATATCGTATTGTCGAGAGACAACGCTTTTCCACACACTGTCGCAACTCAGATTGTATTGTCCTTAGACGAAGCTTTCCTACACCCTGTCGTTACTCAGATCGTATTGTCCAGAGACGAGGCTTTCCCACACCCTGTCCTAACTCAGTCTTTATTGTCCGTAGACAAGGCTTTCCCACAACCTGTGCTAACTCAGATCGTAATGTCCATTTACATGGATTTCCCACAACCTGTCCTAACTCAGATCGTACTTTCCAGAGAAAAGGCTTTCCCACACACTGTCCAAACTCAAATCGTATTGTCGAGAGACAACGCTTTCCCACACACTGTCGTAACTCAGATTATATTGTCCTTAGACGAGGCTTTCCTACACCCTGTCGTTACTCAGATCGTATTGTGCAGAGACGAGGCTTTCCCACACCCTGTCGTAACTCAGATCTTATTGTCCAGATACAAGGATTTTCCACAACCTGTCCTAACTCAGATCGTATTGTCCATAGACAAGGCTTTCCTACACCCTGTCCTAACACAGATTGTATTGTCCAAAGACGAGGCTTTCCCACACCCTGTCGTAACTCAGATTGTGTTGTCCATAGACGAGGCTTTCCCACAACCTGTCGTAACTCTGATTGTCTTGTCCATAGACGGGGTATTCCCACACCCTGTCCGAACTCAGATTGTAATGTCCAGAGACAACGCTTTCCAACACACTGTCGTAACGCAGATCGTATTGTTCATAGACAAAGCTTTCCCACACACTGTCGTAACTCAGATCGTATTGTCCAGAGACGAGGCTTTCCTACACCCTGTCGTTACTCAGATCGTATTGTCCATAGACAAGGCTTTCCCACAACCTGTGCTAACTCAGATCGTAATGCCCATTGACATGGCTTTCCCACAACCTGTCCTCCCTCAGATCATATTTTCCAGAGAAAAGGCTTTCCCACACACTGTCCTAACTCAGATCGTATTTTCGAGAGACTTTCCCACACTCTGTCATAACTCAGATCGTATTGTCGAGAGACAAGGCTTTCCCACACACTGTCGTAACTCTGATTGTATTGTCCATAGGCGGGGTATTCCCACACCCTGTCCTAACTCAGATTGTAATGTCCAGAGTCAACGCTTTCCCACACACTGTCGTAACTCAGATTGTAATGTCCAGAGACAACGCTTTCCCATACACTGTCGTCACGCAGATCGTAATGTTCATAGACGAAGCTTTCCCACACACTGTCGTAACTCAGCTCGTATTGTCTAGAGACAAGGCTTTCCTACACCCTGTCGTAACACAGAATGTATTGTCCTTAGACGAGGCTTTCCCACACCCTGTCGTTACTCAGATCGTATTGTGCAGAGACGAGGCTTTCCTACACCCTGTCGTAACTCAGATCGTATTGTCCAGATACAAGGATTTTCCACAACCTGTCCTAACTCAGATCGTATTGTCCATAGACAAGGCTTTCCTACACCCTGTCCTAACACAGATTGTATTGTCCATAGACGAGGCTTTCCCACACCCTGTCCTAACTCAGATTTTATTGTCCATAGACAAGGCTTTCCCACACCCTGTCCTAATTCAGATTGTATTGTCCATAGACAAGGCTTTCCCACACACTGTCCAAACTCAGATCGTATTGTCGAGAGACAAGGCTTTCCCACACCCTGTCCTAACTCAGATCATATTTTCCATAGACAAGGCTTTCCCACACACTGTCCAAACTCAGATCGTATTGTCGAGAGACAAGGCTTTCCCACACACTGTCGTAACTCTGATTTATTGTCCATAGGCGGGGTATTCCCACACCCTGTCCTAACTCAGATTGTGATGTCGAGAGACAACGCTTTCCCGCACACTGTCGTAACTCAGATTTTATTGTCCATAGTCGGGGTATTTCCACACCCTGTCCTAACTCAGATTGTAATGTCCAGAGACAACGCTTTCCCACACACTGTCGTAACGCAGATCGTAGTGATCATAGACAAAGCTTTCCCACACACCGTCGTAACTCAGGTCGTATTGTCTAGAGACAAGGCTTTCCTACACCCTGTCGTAACACAGAATGTATTGTCCTTAGACGAGGCTTTCCCACACCATGTCGTTACTCAGATCATATTGTCCAGAGACGAGGCTTTCCTACACCCTGTCGTAACACAGATTGTATTGTCCATAGACGAGGCTTTCCCACAATCTGTCCTAACTCAAGATCGTATTTTCCAGAGAAAAGGCTTTCCCACACACTGTCCTAACTCAGATCGTATTGTCGAGAGACAACGCTTTCCCACACACTGTCGTAACTCAGATTGAATTGTCCATAGATGAGGCTATCCCACACCCTGTTGTAACTCTGATTGACTTGTCCATAGACGGGGTATTCCCACACCCTGTCCTAACACAGATCGTATTTTCCAGAGAAAAGGCTTTCCCACACACTGTCCTAACTCATATCGTATTGTCGAGAGACAACGCTTTCCCACACACTGTCGTTACTCAGATCGTATAGTCCAGAGACGAGGCTTTTCCACACCCTGTCCTAACTCAGATTTTATTGTCCGTAGACAAGGCTTTCCCACAAACAGTGCTAACTCAGATCGTAATGTCCATTTACATGGCTTTCCAACATCCTGTCCTAACTCAGATCGTATTTTCCAGAGAAAAGGCTTTCCCACACACTGTCCTAACTCAGATCGTATTGTCGAGAGACAACGCTTTCCCACACACTGTCATAACTCAGATTATATTGTCCTTAGACGAGGCTTTCCTACACCCTGTCGTTACTCAGATCGTATTGTCCAGAGACGAGGCTTTCCCACACCCTGTCATAACTCTGATTGTCTTGTCCATAAACGGGTTATTCCCACACCCTGTCCTAACTCAGATTGTAATGTCCAGAGTCAACGCTTTCCCACACACTGTCGTAACTCAGATTGTATTGTCCATAGACGAGGCATTCCCACACACAGTACTAACTCAGATCGTATTGTACATAGACGAGGACTTGCACACCCTGTCGTAACATTGATTGTATTGTCCATGGACGGGGCATTCCCACACCCTGTCCTAAATCAGATTGTATTGTCCATAGACTAGGCTTTCCCACAGATTGTCCAAACTCAGATTGTATTGTCCATGGACGGGGCATTCCCACACCCTGTGCTAACAGATTGTATTGTCCATAGACTAGGCTTTCCCACAGACTGTCCTAACTCAGATTGTATTGTCCATAGACTAGGCTTTCCCACAGACTGTCCTAACTCAGATTGTATTGTCCATAGACGAGGCTTTCCCACACCCTGTCATTACTCAGATCGTATTGTCCAGAGACAACGCCTTCCCAAATACTGTCCTAACTCAGATTGTAATGTCCAGAGACAATGCTTTCCCGCACACTGTCGTAACTCAGATTTTACTGTCCATTGACGGGGAATTCCCACACCCTGTCCGAACTCAGATTGCAATGTCCAGAGACAACGCTTTCCCACACACTGTCATAACTCAGATCGTATTGTTCATAGACGAGGCTTTCCCACACACTGTCGTAACTCAGATCGTATTGTCGAGAGACAACGCTTTCCCACACACTGTCGTAACTCAAATTGTGTTGTCCATAGACGAGGCTTTCCCACAACCTGTTGTAACTCTGATTGTCTTGTCCATAGACGGGGTATTCCCACACCCTGTCCTAACTCAGATTGCAATGTCCAGAGACAACGCTTTCCCACACACTGTCGTAACTCTGATTGTATTGTCCATAGACGAGGCATTCCCACACACAGTACTAACTCAGATCGTATTGTACATAGAAGAGGCTTTCCCAGAGCCTGTCCTAAATCAGATCGTATTGTCCATAGACGAGGATTTCCCACATACTGTCGTACCTTCGATGGCATTGTCCATAGACGAGGCTTTCCCACACCCTGTCGTTACTCAGATCGTATTGTCCATCGACGAGGCTTTACTACACCCTGTTGTAATTCAGATCGTATTGTCCAGATAGAAGGCTTTTCCACACCCTGTCGTAAATCAGATTGTATTGTACATGGAGAACGCTTTCCCACACCCTGTGGTAACTCAGATCGTATTGTCCAGAGACAACGCCTTCCCAAATACTGTCCTAACACAGATTGTAATGTCCAGAGACAATGCTTTCCCGCACACTGTCGTAACTCAGATTTTATTGTCCATAGACGGGGTATTCCCACACCCTGTCCGAACTCAGATTGTAATGTCCAGAGACAACGCTTTCCAACACACTGTCGTAACGCAGATCGTATTGTTCATAGACAAATCTTTCCCACACACTGTCGTAACTCAGATCGTATTGTCCAGAGACGAGGCTTTCCTACACCCTGTCGTTACTAAGATCGTATTGTCCATAGACAAGGCTTTCCCACAACCTGTGCTAACTCAGATCGTAATGCCCATTGACATGGCTTTCCCACAACCTGTCCTCCCTCAGATCATATTTTCCAGAGAAAAGGCTTTCCCACACACTGTCCTAACTCAGATCGTATTGTCGAGAGACTTTCCCACACTCTGTCATAACTCAGATCGTATTGTCGAGAGACAAGGCTTTCCCACACACTGTCGTAACTCTGATTGTATTGTCCATAGGCGGGGTATTCCCACACCCTGTCCTAACTCAGATTGTAATGTCCAGAGTCAACGCTTTCCCACACACTGTCGTAACTCAGATTGTAATGTCCAGAGACAACGCTTTCCCATACACTGTCGTCACGCAGATCGTAATGTTCATAGACGAAGCTTTCCCACACACTGTCGTAACTCAGCTCGTATTGTCTAGAGACAAGGCTTTCCTACACCCTGTCGTAACACAGAATGTATTGTCCTTAGACGAGGCTTTCCCACACCCTGTCGTTACTCAGATCGTATTGTGCAGAGACGAGGCTTTCCTACACCCTGTCGTAACTCAGATCGTATTGTCCAGATACAAGGCTTTCCTACACCCTGTCCTAACACAGATTGTATTGTCCATAGACGAGGCTTTCCCACACCCTGTCCTAACTCAGATTTTATTGTCCATAGACAAGGCTTTCCCACACCCTGTCCTAATTCAGATTGTATTGTCCATAGACAAGGCTTTCCCACACACTGTCCAAACTCAGATCGTATTGTCGAGAGACAAGGCTTTCCCACACCCTGTCCTAACTCAGATCATATTTTCCATAGACAAGGCTTTCCCACACACTGTCCAAACTCAGATCGTATTGTCGAGAGACAAGGCTTTCCCACACACTGTCGTAACTCTGATTTATTGTCCATAGGCGGGGTATTCCCACACCCTGTCCTAACTCAGATTGTGATGTCGAGAGACAACGTTTTCCCGCACACTGTCGTAACTCAGATTTTATTGTCCATAGTCGGGGTATTTCCACACCCTGTCCTAACTCAGATTGTAATGTCCAGAGACAACGCTTTCCCACACACTGTCGTAACGCAGATCGTATTGATCATAGACAAAGCTTTCCCACACACCGTCGTAACTCAGGTCGTTTTGTCTAGAGACAAGGCTTTCCTACACCCTGTCGTAACACAGAATGTATTGTCCTTAGACGAGGCTTTCCCACACCATGTCGTTACTCAGATCATATTGTCCAGAGACGAGGCTTTCCTACACCCTGTCGTAACACAGATTGTATTGTCCATAGACGAGGCTTTCCCACAATCTGTCCTAACTCAAGATCGTATTTTCCAGAGAAAAGGCTTTCCCACACACTGTCCTAACTCAGATCGTATTGTCGAGAGACAACGCTTTCCCACACACTGTCGTAACTCAGATTGAATTGTCCATAGATGAGGCTATCCCACACCCTGTTGTAACTCTGATTGTCTTGTCCATAGACGGGGTATTCCCACACCCTGTCCTAACACAGATCGTATTTTCCAGAGAAAAGGCTTTCCCACACACTGTCCTAACTCATATCGTATTGTCGAGAGACAACGCTTTCCCACACACTGTCGTTACTCAGATCGTATAGTCCAGAGACGAGGCTTTTCCACACCCTGTCCTAACTCAGATTTTATTGTCCGTAGACAAGGCTTTCCCACAAACAGTGCTAACTCAGATCGTAATGTCCATTTACATGGCTTTCCAACATCCTGTCCTAACTCAGATCGTATTTTCCAGAGAAAAGGCTTTCCCACACACTGTCCTAACTCAGATCGTATTGTCGAGAGACAACGCTTTCCCACACACTGTCATAACTCAGATTATATTGTCCTTAGACGAGGCTTTCCTACACCCTGTCGTTACTCAGATCGTATTGTCCAGAGACGAGGCTTTCCCACACCCTGTCATAACTCTGATTGTCTTGTCCATAAACGGGTTATTCCCACACCCTGTCCTAACTCAGATTGTAATGTCCAGAGTCAACGCTTTCCCACACACTGTCGTAACTCAGATTGTATTGTCCATAGACGAGGCATTCCCACACACAGTACTAACTCAGATCGTATTGTACATAGACGAGGACTTGCACACCCTGTCGTAACATTGATTGTATTGTCCATGGACGGGGCATTCCCACACCCTGTCCTAAATCAGATTGTATTGTCCATAGACTAGGCTTTCCCACAGATTGTCCAAACTCAGATTGTATTGTCCATGGACGGGGCATTCCCACACCCTGTGCTAACAGATTGTATTGTCCATAGACTAGGCTTTCCCACAGACTGTCCTAACTCAGATTTTATTGTCCATAGATAAGGCTTTCCCACACCCTGTCCTAACTCAGATTGTAATGTCCAGAGACAACGCTTTCCCGCACACTGTCGTAACTCAGATCGTATTGTCTAGAGACAAGGCTTTCCCACACCCTTTCGTAACACAGAATGTATTGTCCTTAGACAAGGCTTTCCCACACTCTGCCCTATCTCAGATTGCATTTTCCATAGACGAGGCATTCCCACACCCTGTCGTTACTCAGATCGTGTTGTCCAGAGAAGAGGCTTTCCTACACCCTGTCGTAACTCAGATCGTACTGTCCAGATACAAGGATTTTCTACACCCTTTCGTAACTCAGATTGTATTGTACATAGAGAAGGCTTTCCCACACCCTGTTGTAACTCACATTTTATTGTCCATAGACAAGGCTTTCCCACACCCTGTCCTAACTCAGATCGTATTTTCCAGAGAAAAGGCTTTCCCACACACTGTCCTAACTCAGATCGTATTGTCGAGAGACAACGCTTTCCCACACACTGTCATAACTCAGATTATATTGTCCTTAGACGAGGCTTTCCTACACCCTGTCGTTACTCAGATCGTATTGTCCAGAGACGAGGCTTTCCCACACCCTGTCATAACTCTGATTGTCTTGTCCATAAACGGGTTATTCCCACACCCTGTCCTAACTCAGATTGTAATGTCCCGAGTCAACGCTTTCCCACACACTGTCGTAACTCAGATTGTATTGTCCATAGACGAGGCATTCCCACACACAGTACTAACTCAGATCGTATTGTACATAGACGAGGACTTGCACACCCTGTCGTAACATTGATTGTATTGTCCATGGACGGGGCATTCCCACACCCTGTCCTAAATCAGATTGTATTGTCCATAGACTAGGCTTTCCCACAGATTGTCCAAACTCAGATTGTATTGTCCATGGACGGGGCATTCCCACACCCTGTGCTAACAGATTGTATTGTCCATAGACTAGGCTTTCCCACAGACTGTCCTAACTCAGATTGTATTGTCCATAGACTAGGCTTTCCCACAGACTGTCCTAACTCAGATTGTATTGCCCATAGCCGTTGCTTTCTCAGAGCCTGTCCTAAATCAGATTGCATTGTCCATAGACGAGGCTTTCCCACACCCTGTCGTTACTCAGATCGTATTGTCCATAGACGAGGCTTTACCACACCCTGTCGTAACTCAGATCGTATTGTCCAGATACAAGGCTTTTCCACACCCTGTCGTAAATCAGACTGTACTGTACATAGAGAAGGCTTTCCCACACCCTGTTGTTCCTCAGATCGTATTGTCCAGAGACAACGCCTTCCCAAATACTGTCCTAACTCAGATTGTAATGTCCAGAGACAATGCTTTCCCGCACACTGTCGTAACTCAGATTTTACTGTCCATTGACGGGGAATTCCCACACCCTGTCCGAACTCAGATTGCAATGTCCAGAGACAACGCTTTCCCACACACTGTCATAACTCAGATCGTATTGTTCATAGACGAGGCTTTCCCACACACTGTCGTAACTCAGATCGTATTGTCGAGAGACAACGCTTTCCCACACACTGTCGTAACTCAGATTATATTGTCCTTAGACGAGGCTTTCCTACACCCTGTCGTTACTCAGATCGTATTGTCCAGAGACGAGGCTTTCCCACACCCTGTCCTAACTCTGATTGTCTTGTCCATAGACGGGTTATTCCCACACCCTGTCCTAACTCAGATTGTAATGTCCAGAGTCAACGCTTTCCCACACACTGTCGTAATTCAGATTGTATTGTCCATAGACGAGGCATTCCCACATACTGTACTAACTCAGATTGTATTGTCCATAGACGAGGCATTCCCACACACAGTACTAACTCAGATCGTATTGTACATAGACGAGGACTTGCACACCCTGTCGTAACACTGATTGTATTGTCCATGGACGGGGCATTCCCACACCCTGACCTAACTCCGATTGTACTGTCCATAGATGAGGCTTTCCCAGAGCCTGTCCTAAATCGGATAGTATTGTCCATAGACGAGGAATTCCGACATACTGTCGTATCTTCGACGGCATTGTCCATAGACGAGGCTTTCCCACACCCTGTCGTTACTCAGATCGTGTTGTCCAGAGACGAGGCTTTCCTACACCCTGTCGTAACTCAGATCGTATTGTCCAGATACAAGGCTTTCCTACACCCTGTCCTAACACAGATTGTATTGTCCATAGACGAGGCTTTCCCACACCCTGTCCTAACTCAGATTTTATTGTCCATAGACAAGGCTTTCCCACACCCTGTCCTAATTCAGATTGTATTGTCCATAGACAAGGCTTTCCCACACACTGTCCAAACTCAGATCGTATTGTCGAGAGACAAGGCTTTCCCACACCCTGTCCTAACTCAGATCATATTTTCCATAGACAAGGCTTTCCCACACACTGTCCAAACTCAGATCGTATTGTCGAGAGACAAGGCTTTCCCACACACTGTCGTAACTCTGATTTATTGTCCATAGGCGGGGTATTCCCACACCCTGTCCTAACTCAGATTGTGATGTCGAGAGACAACGCTTTCCCGCACACTGTCGTAACTCAGATTTTATTGTCCATAGTCGGGGTATTTCCACACCCTGTCCTAACTCAGATTGTAATGTCCAGAGACAACGCTTTCCCACACACTGTCGTAACGCAGATCGTATTGATCATAGACAAAGCTTTCCCACACACCGTCGTAACTCAGGTCGTTTTGTCTAGAGACAAGGCTTTCCTACACCCTGTCGTAACACAGAATGTATTGTCCTTAGACGAGGCTTTCCCACACCATGTCGTTACTCAGATCATATTGTCCAGAGACGAGGCTTTCCTACACCCTGTCGTAACACAGATTGTATTGTCCATAGACGAGGCTTTCCCACAATCTGTCCTAACTCAAGATCGTATTTTCCAGAGAAAAGGCTTTCCCACACACTGTCCTAACTCAGATCGTATTGTCGAGAGACAACGCTTTCCCACACACTGTCGTAACTCAGATTGAATTGTCCATAGATGAGGCTATCCCACACCCTGTTGTAACTCTGATTGTCTTGTCCATAGACGGGGTATTCCCACACCCTGTCCTAACACAGATCGTATTTTCCAGAGAAAAGGCTTTCCCACACACTGTCCTAACTCATATCGTATTGTCGAGAGACAACGCTTTCCCACACACTGTCGTTACTCAGATCGTATAGTCCAGAGACGAGGCTTTTCCACACCCTGTCCTAACTCAGATTTTATTGTCCGTAGACAAGGCTTTCCCACAAACAGTGCTAACTCAGATCGTAATGTCCATTTACATGGCTTTCCAACATCCTGTCCTAACTCAGATCGTATTTTCCAGAGAAAAGGCTTTCCCACACACTGTCCTAACTCAGATCGTATTGTCGAGAGACAACGCTTTCCCACACACTGTCATAACTCAGATTATATTGTCCTTAGACGAGGCTTTCCTACACCCTGTCGTTACTCAGATCGTATTGTCCAGAGACGAGGCTTTCCCACACCCTGTCATAACTCTGATTGTCTTGTCCATAAACGGGTTATTCCCACACCCTGTCCTAACTCAGATTGTAATGTCCAGAGTCAACGCTTTCCCACACACTGTCGTAACTCAGATTGTATTGTCCATAGACGAGGCATTCCCACACACAGTACTAACTCAGATCGTATTGTACATAGACGAGGACTTGCACACCCTGTCGTAACATTGATTGTATTGTCCATGGACGGGGCATTCCCACACCCTGTCCTAAATCAGATTGTATTGTCCATAGACTAGGCTTTCCCACAGATTGTCCAAACTCAGATTGTATTGTCCATGGACGGGGCATTCCCACACCCTGTGCTAACAGATTGTATTGTCCATAGACTAGGCTTTCCCACAGACTGTCCTAACTCAGATTGTATTGTCCATAGACTAGGCTTTCCCACAGACTGTCCTAACTCAGATTGTATTGCCCATAGCCGTTGCTTTCTCAGAGCCTGTCCTAAATCAGATTGCATTGTCCATAGACAAGGCTTTCCCACACCCTGTCGTTACTCAGATCGTATTGTCCATAGACGAGGCTTTACCACACCCTGTCGTAACTCAGATCGTATTGTCCAGATACAAGGCTTTTCCACACCCTGTCGTAAATCAGACTGTACTGTACATAGAGAAGGCTTTCCCACACCCTGTTGTTCCTCAGATCGTATTGTCCAGAGACAACGCCTTCCCAAATACTGTCCTAACTCAGATTGTAATGTCCAGAGACAATGCTTTCCCGCACACTGTCGTAACTCAGATTTTACTGTCCATTGACGGGGAATTCCCACACCCTGTCCGAACTCAGATTGCAATGTCCAGAGACAACGCTTTCCCACACACTGTCATAACTCAGATCGTATTGTTCATAGACGAGGCTTTCCCACACACTGTCGTAACTCAGATCGTATTGTCGAGAGACAACGCTTTCCCACACACTGTCGTAACTCAGATTATATTGTCCTTAGACGAGGCTTTCCTACACCCTGTCGTTACTCAGATCGTATTGTCCAGAGACGAGGCTTTCCCACACCCTGTCCTAACTCTGATTGTCTTGTCCATAGACGGGTTATTCCCACACCCTGTCCTAACTCAGATTGTAATGTCCAGAGTCAACGCTTTCCCACACACTGTCGTAATTCAGATTGTATTGTCCATGGACGGGGCATTCCCACACCCTGACCTAACTCCGATTGTACTGTCCATAGACGAGGCTTTCCCAGAGCCTGTCCTAAATCGGATAGTATTGTCCATAGATGAGGAATTCCGACATACTGTCGTATCTTCGACGGCATTGTCCATAGACGAGGCTTTCCCACACCCTGTCGTTACTCAGATCGTATTGTCCATCGACGAGGCTTTACTACACCCTGTTGTAACTCAGATGGTAATGTCCATTGACGAGACATTACCACACCCTGTCGTAACTCAGATCGTATTGTCCAGAGACAACGCCTTCCCAAATACTGTCCTAACACAGATTGTAATGTCCAGAGACAATGCTTTCCCGCACACTGTCGTAACTCAGATTTTATTGTCCATTGACGGGGTATTCCCACACCCTGTCCGAACTCAGATTGTAATGTCCAGAGACAACGCTTTCCCACACACTGTCGTAACGCAGATCGTATTGTTCATAGACAAAGCTTTCCCACACACTGTCGTAACTCAGGTCGTATTGTCTAGAGACAAGGCTTTCCTACACCCTGTTTTAACACAGAATGTATTATCCTTAGACGACGCTTTCCCACACCCTGTCGTTACTCAGATCGTATTGTCCAGAGACGAGGCTTTCCCACAACCTGTGCTAACTCAGATCGTAATGCCCATTGACATGGCTTTCCCACAACCTGTCCTCGCTCAGATCATATTTTCCAGAGAAAAGGCTTTCCCACACACTGTCCTAACTCAGATCGTATTGTCGAGAGACAAGGCTTTCCCACACTCTGTCATAACTCAGATCGTATTGTCGAGAGACAAGGCTTTCCCACACTCTGTCATAACTCAGATCGTATTGTCGAGAGACAAGGCTTTCCCACACTCTGTCATAACTCAGATCGTATTGTCGAGAGACAAGGCTTTCCCACACCCTGTCGTAACTCTGATTGTATTTTCCAGAGAAAAGGCTTTCCCACACACTGTCCAAACTCAAATCGTATTGTCGAGTGACAACGCTTTCCCACACACTGTCGTAACTCTGATTGTCTTGTCCATAGATGGAGTATTCCCACAACCTTTCCTAACTCAGATCGTATTTTCCAGAGAAAAGGCTTTCCCACACACTGTCCAAACTCAAATCGTATTGTCCAGAGTCAACGCTTTCCCACACACTATCATAACTCAGATTGTATTGTCCATAGACGAGGCATTCCCACACGCAGTACTAACTCAGATCGTATTGTACATAGACGAGGACTTGCACACCCTGTGCTAACTCAGATTGTATTGTCCATAGACTAGGCTTTCCCACAGTCTGTCCTAACTCAGATTGTATTGCCCATAGCCGTTGCTTTCTCAGAGCCTGTCCTAAATCAGATTGCATTGTCCATAGACGAGGCTTTTCCACACCCTGTCGTTACTCAGATCGTAATGTCCATAGACGAGGCTTTACCACACCCTGTCGTAACTCAGATCGTATTGTCCAGATACAAGGCTTTTCCACACCCTGTCGTAAATCAGATTGTACTGTACATAGAGATGGCTTTCCCACACCCTGTTGTTCCTCAGATCGTATTGTCCAGAGACAACGCGTTCCCAAATACTGTCCTAACTCAGATTGTAATGTCCAGAGACAATGCTTTTCCGCACACTGTCGTAACTCAGATTTTACTGTCCATTGACGGGGTATTCCCACACCCTGTCCAAACTCAGATTGCAATGTCCAGAGGCAACGCTTTCCCACACACTGTCATAACTCAGATCGTATTGTTCATAGACGAGGCTTTCCCACACACTGTCGTAACTCAGATCGTATTGTCTAGAGACAAGGCTTTCCCACACCCTGTCGTAACACAGAATGTATTGTCCTTAGACGAGGCTTTCTCACACCTTGTCGTAACTCAGATCGTATTGTCAATAGACGAGGCTTTCCCACATACTGTCGTATCTCAGATTGCATTTTCCATATACGAGGCTTTCCCACACCCTGTCGTTACTCAGATCGTATTGTCCAGATAGAAGGCTTTCCCACACCCTGTCCTAACTCAGATTGTATTAACCATAGACAAGGCTTTCCCACACCCTGTTGTAACTCAGATTTTATTGTCCATAGACAAGGCTTTCCCACACCCTGTCCTAACTCAGATCGTATTTTCCAGAGAAAAGGCTTTCCCACACACTGTCCAAACTCAGATCGTATTGGCCATAGACCAGGCTTTCCCACAACCTGTCGTAACTCTGATTGTATTGTTCATAGGCGGGGTATTCCCACACCCTGTCCTAACTCAGATTGTAATGTCCAGAGACAGCGCTTTCCCGCACACTGTCGTAACTCAGATCGTATTGTCAATAGACGAGGCTTTCCCACATACTGTCGTATCTCAGATTGCATTTTCCATAGACGAGGCTTTCCCACACCCTGTCGTAACTCAGATCGTATTGTCCAGATACAAGGATTTTCTACAGCCTGTCGTAACTCAGATTGTGTTGTACATAGAGAAGGCTTTCCCACGCCATGTCCTAACTCAGATCGTATTGACCATAGACAAGGCTTTCCCACACCCTGGCCTAACTCAGATCGTAATGTCCAGAGACAACGCTTTCCCGCACACTGTCGTAACTCAGATCGTATTGTTCATAGGTGAGGCTTTCCCACACCCTGTCGTAACACAGAATGTATTGTTCTTAGACGAGGCTTTCCCACACCCTGTCGTAACTCAGATCGTATTGTCCAGATACAAGGATTTTCTACAGCCTGTCGTAACTCAGATTGTATTGTACATAGAGAAGGCTTTCCCACGTCATGTCCTAACTCAGATCGTATTGACCATAGACAAGGCTTTCCCACACCCTGTCCTAACTCAGATCGTAATGTCCAGAGACAACGCTTTCCCACACACTGTCGTATCTCAGATCGTATTGTCCAGAGACGAGGCTTTTCCACACCCTGTCCTAACTCAGATTTTATTGTCCGTAGACAAGGCTTTCCCACAAACAGTGCTAACTCAGATCGTAATGTCCATTTACATGGCTTTCCAACATCCTGTCCTAACTCAGATCGTATTTTCCAGAGAAAAGGCTTTCCCACACACTGTCCTAACTCAGATCGTATTGTCGAGAGACAACGCTTTCCCACACACTGTCATAACTCAGATTATATTGTCCTTAGACGAGGCTTTCCTACACCCTGTCGTTACTCAGATCGTATTGTCCAGAGACGAGGCTTTCCCACACCCTGTCATAACTCTGATTGTCTTGTCCATAAACGGGTTATTCCCACACCCTGTCCTAACTCAGATTGTAATGTCCAGAGTCAACGCTTTCCCACACACTGTCGTAACTCAGATTGTATTGTCCATAGACGAGGCATTCCCACACACAGTACTAACTCAGATCGTATTGTACATAGACGAGGACTTGCACACCCTGTCGTAACATTGATTGTATTGTCCATGGACGGGGCATTCCCACACCCTGTCCTAAATCAGATTGTATTGTCCATAGACTAGGCTTTCCCACAGATTGTCCAAACTCAGATTGTATTGTCCATGGACGGGGCATTCCCACACCCTGTGCTAACAGATTGTATTGTCCATAGACTAGGCTTTCCCACAGACTGTCCTAACTCAGATTGTATTGTCCATAGACTAGGCTTTCCCACAGACTGTCCTAACTCAGATTGTATTGCCCATAGCCGTTGCTTTCTCAGAGCCTGTCCTAAATCAGATTGCATTGTCCATAGACGAGGCTTTCCCACACCCTGTCGTTACTCAGATCGTATTGTCCATAGACGAGGCTTTACCACACCCTGTCGTAACTCAGATCGTATTGTCCAGATACAAGGCTTTTCCACACCCTGTCGTAAATCAGACTGTACTGTACATAGAGAAGGCTTTCCCACACCCTGTTGTTCCTCAGATCGTATTGTCCAGAGACAACGCCTTCCCAAATACTGTCCTAACTCAGATTGTAATGTCCAGAGACAATGCTTTCCCGCACACTGTCGTAACTCAGATTTTACTGTCCATTGACGGGGAATTCCCACACCCTGTCCGAACTCAGATTGCAATGTCCAGAGACAACGCTTTCCCACACACTGTCATAACTCAGATCGTATTGTTCATAGACGAGGCTTTCCCACACACTGTCGTAACTCAGATCGTATTGTCGAGAGACAACGCTTTCCCACACACTGTCGTAACTCAGATTATATTGTCCTTAGACGAGGCTTTCCTACACCCTGTCGTTACTCAGATCGTATTGTCCAGAGACGAGGCTTTCCCACACCCTGTCCTAACTCTGATTGTCTTGTCCATAGACGGGTTATTCCCACACCCTGTCCTAACTCAGATTGTAATGTCCAGAGTCAACGCTTTCCCACACACTGTCGTAATTCAGATTGTATTGTCCATAGACGAGGCATTCCCACATACTGTACTAACTCAGATTGTATTGTCCATAGACGAGGCATTCCCACACACAGTACTAACTCAGATCGTATTGTACATAGACGAGGACTTGCACACCCTGTCGTAACACTGATTGTATTGTCCATGGACGGGGCATTCCCACACCCTGACCTAACTCCGATTGTACTGTCCATAGATGAGGCTTTCCCAGAGCCTGTCCTAAATCGGATAGTATTGTCCATAGACGAGCAATTCCGACATACTGTCGTATCTTCGACGGCATTGTCCATAGACGAGGCTTTCCCACACCCTGTCGTTACTCAGATCGTGTTGTCCAGAGACGAGGCTTTCCTACACCCTGTCGTAACTCAGATCGTATTGTCCAGATACAAGGCTTTCCTACACCCTGTCCTAACACAGATTGTATTGTCCATAGACGAGGCTTTCCCACACCCTGTCCTAACTCAGATTTTATTGTCCATAGACAAGGCTTTCCCACACCCTGTCCTAATTCAGATTGTATTGTCCATAGACAAGGCTTTCCCACACACTGTCCAAACTCAGATCGTATTGTCGAGAGACAAGGCTTTCCCACACCCTGTCCTAACTCAGATCATATTTTCCATAGACAAGGCTTTCCCACACACTGTCCAAACTCAGATCGTATTGTCGAGAGACAAGGCTTTCCCACACACTGTCGTAACTCTGATTTATTGTCCATAGGCGGGGTATTCCCACACCCTGTCCTAACTCAGATTGTGATGTCGAGAGACAACGCTTTCCCGCACACTGTCGTAACTCAGATTTTATTGTCCATAGTCGGGGTATTTCCACACCCTGTCCTAACTCAGATTGTAATGTCCAGAGACAACGCTTTCCCACACACTGTCGTAACGCAGATCGTATTGATCATAGACAAAGCTTTCCCACACACCGTCGTAACTCAGGTCGTTTTGTCTAGAGACAAGGCTTTCCTACACCCTGTCGTAACACAGAATGTATTGTCCTTAGACGAGGCTTTCCCACACCATGTCGTTACTCAGATCATATTGTCCAGAGACGAGGCTTTCCTACACCCTGTCGTAACACAGATTGTATTGTCCATAGACGAGGCTTTCCCACAATCTGTCCTAACTCAAGATCGTATTTTCCAGAGAAAAGGCTTTCCCACACACTGTCCTAACTCAGATCGTATTGTCGAGAGACAACGCTTTCCCACACACTGTCGTAACTCAGATTGAATTGTCCATAGATGAGGCTATCCCACACCCTGTTGTAACTCTGATTGTCTTGTCCATAGACGGGGTATTCCCACACCCTGTCCTAACACAGATCGTATTTTCCAGAGAAAAGGCTTTCCCACACACTGTCCTAACTCATATCGTATTGTCGAGAGACAACGCTTTCCCACACACTGTCGTTACTCAGATCGTATAGTCCAGAGACGAGGCTTTTCCACACCCTGTCCTAACTCAGATTTTATTGTCCGTAGACAAGGCTTTCCCACAAACAGTGCTAACTCAGATCGTAATGTCCATTTACATGGCTTTCCAACATCCTGTCCTAACTCAGATCGTATTTTCCAGAGAAAAGGCTTTCCCACACACTGTCCTAACTCAGATCGTATTGTCGAGAGACAACGCTTTCCCACACACTGTCATAACTCAGATTATATTGTCCTTAGACGAGGCTTTCCTACACCCTGTCGTTACTCAGATCGTATTGTCCAGAGACGAGGCTTTCCCACACCCTGTCATAACTCTGATTGTCTTGTCCATAAACGGGTTATTCCCACACCCTGTCCTAACTCAGATTGTAATGTCCAGAGTCAACGCTTTCCCACACACTGTCGTAACTCAGATTGTATTGTCCATAGACGAGGCATTCCCACACACAGTACTAACTCAGATCGTATTGTACATAGACGAGGACTTGCACACCCTGTCGTAACATTGATTGTATTGTCCATGGACGGGGCATTCCCACACCCTGTCCTAAATCAGATTGTATTGTCCATAGACTAGGCTTTCCCACAGATTGTCCAAACTCAGATTGTATTGTCCATGGACGGGGCATTCCCACACCCTGTGCTAACAGATTGTATTGTCCATAGACTAGGCTTTCCCACAGACTGTCCTAACTCAGATTGTATTGTCCATAGACTAGGCTTTCCCACAGACTGTCCTAACTCAGATTGTATTGCCCATAGCCGTTGCTTTCTCAGAGCCTGTCCTAAATCAGATTGCATTGTCCATAGACGAGGCTTTCCCACACCCTGTCGTTACTCAGATCGTATTGTCCATAGACGAGGCTTTACCACACCCTGTCGTAACTCAGATCGTATTGTCCAGATACAAGGCTTTTCCACACCCTGTCGTAAATCAGACTGTACTGTACATAGAGAAGGCTTTCCCACACCCTGCTGTTCCTCAGATCGTATTGTCCAGAGACAACGCCTTCCCAAATACTGTCCTAACTCAGATTGTAATGTCCAGAGACAATGCTTTCCCGCACACTGTCGTAACTCAGATTTTACTGTCCATTGACGGGGAATTCCCACACCCTGTCCGAACTCAGATTGCAATGTCCAGAGACAACGCTTTCCCACACACTGTCATAACTCAGATCGTATTGTTCATAGACGAGGCTTTCCCACACACTGTCGTAACTCAGATCGTATTGTCGAGAGACAACGCTTTCCCACACACTGTCGTAACTCAGATTATATTGTCCTTAGACGAGGCTTTCCTACACCCTGTCGTTACTCAGATCGTATTGTCCAGAGACGAGGCTTTCCCACACCCTGTCCTAACTCTGATTGTCTTGTCCATAGACGGGTTATTCCCACACCCTGTCCTAACTCAGATTGTAATGTCCAGAGTCAACGCTTTCCCACACACTGTCGTAATTCAGATTGTATTGTCCATAGACGAGGCATTCCCACATACAGTACTAACTCAGATTGTATTGTCCATAGACGAGGCATTTCCACACACAGTACTAACTCAGATCGTATTGTACATAGACGAGGACTTGCACACCCTGTCGTAACACTGATTGTATTGTCCATGGACGGGGCATTCCCACACCCTGACCTAACTCCGATTGTACTGTCCATAGACGAGGCTTTCCCAGAGCCTGTCCTAAATCGGATAGTATTGTCCATAGACGAGGAATTCCGACATACTGTCGTATCTTCGACGGCATTGTCCATAGACGAGGCTTTCCCACACCCTGTCGTTACTCAGATCGTATTGTCCATCGACGAGGCTTTACTACACCCTGTTGTAACTCAGATGGTAATGTCCATTGACGAGACATTACCACACCCTGTCGTAACTCAGATCGTATTGTCCAGAGACAACGCCTTCCCAAATACTGTCCTAACACAGATTGTAATGTCCAGAGACAATGCTTTCCCGCACACTGTCGTAACTCAGATTTTATTGTCCATTGACGGGGTATTCCCACACCCTGTCCGAACTCAGATTGTAATGTCCAGAGACAACGCTTTCCCACACACTGTCGTAACGCAGATCGTATTGTTCATAGACAAAGCTTTCCCACACACTGTCGTAACTCAGGTCGTATTGTCTAGAGACAAGGCTTTCCTACACCCTGTTTTAACACAGAATGTATTATCCTTAGACGACGCTTTCCCACACCCTGTCGTTACTCAGATCGTATTGTCCAGAGACGAGGCTTTCCCACAACCTGTGCTAACTCAGATCGTAATGCCCATTGACATGGCTTTCCCACAACCTGTCCTCGCTCAGATCATATTTTCCAGAGAAAAGGCTTTCCCACACACTGTCCTAACTCAGATCGTATTGTCGAGAGACAAGGCTTTCCCACACTCTGTCATAACTCAGATCGTATTGTCGAGAGACAAGGCTTTCCCACACTCTGTCATAACTCAGATCGTATTGTCGAGAGACAAGGCTTTCCCACACCCTGTCGTAACTCTGATTGTATTTTCCAGAGAAAAGGCTTTCCCACACACTGTCCAAACTCAAATCGTATTGTCGAGTGACAACGCTTTCCCACACACTGTCGTAACTCTGATTGTCTTGTCCATAGATGGAGTATTCCCACAACTTTTCCTAACTCAGATCGTATTTTCCAGAGAAAAGGCTTTCCCACACACTGTCCAAACTCAAATCGTATTGTCCAGAGTCAACGCTTTCCCACACACTATCATAACTCAGATTGTATTGTCCATAGACGAGGCATTCCCACACGCAGTACTAACTCAGATCGTATTGTACATAGACGAGGACTTGCACACCCTGTGCTAACTCAGATTGTATTGTCCATAGACTAGGCTTTCCCACAGTCTGTCCTAACTCAGATTGTATTGCCCATAGCCGTTGCTTTCTCAGAGCCTGTCCTAAATCAGATTGCATTGTCCATAGACGAGGCTTTTCCACACCCTGTCGTTACTCAGATCGTAATGTCCATAGACGAGGCTTTACCACACCCTGTCGTAACTCAGATCGTATTGTCCAGATACAAGGCTTTTCCACACCCTGTCGTAAATCAGATTGTACTGTACATAGAGATGGCTTTCCCACACCCTGTTGTTCCTCAGATCGTATTGTCCAGAGACAACGCGTTCCCAAATACTGTCCTAACTCAGATTGTAATGTCCAGAGACAATGCTTTTCCGCACACTGTCGTAACTCAGATTTTACTGTCCATTGACGGGGTATTCCCACACCCTGTCCGAACTCAGATTGCAATGTCCAGAGGCAACGCTTTCCCACACACTGTCATAACTCAGATCGTATTGTTCATAGACGAGGCTTTCCCACACACTGTCGTAACTCAGATCGTATTGTCTAGAGACAAGGCTTTCCCACACCCTGTCGTAACACAGAATGTATTGTCCTTAGACGAGGCTTTCTCACACCTTGTCGTAACTCAGATCGTATTGTCAATAGACGAGGCTTTCCCACATACTGTCGTATCTCAGATTGCATTTTCCATATACGAGGCTTTCCCACACCCTGTCGTTACTCAGATCGTATTGTCCAGATAGAAGGCTTTCCCACACCCTGTCCTAACTCAGATTGTATTAACCATAGACAAGGCTTTCCCACACCCTGTTGTAACTCAGATTTTATTGTCCATAGACAAGGCTTTCCCACACCCTGTCCTAACTCAGATCGTATTTTCCAGAGAAAAGGCTTTCCCACACACTGTCCAAACTCAGATCGTATTGGCCATAGACCAGGCTTTCCCACAACCTGTCGTAACTCTGATTGTATTGTTCATAGGCGGGGTATTCCCACACCCTGTCCTAACTCAGATTGTAATGTCCAGAGACAGCGCTTTCCCGCACACTGTCGTAACTCAGATCGTATTGTCAATAGACGAGGCTTTCCCACATACTGTCGTATCTCAGATTGCATTTTCCATAGACGAGGCTTTCCCACACCCTGTCGTAACTCAGATCGTATTGTCCAGATACAAGGATTTTCTACAGCCTGTCGTAACTCAGATTGTGTTGTACATAGAGAAGGCTTTCCCACGCCATGTCCTAACTCAGATCGTATTGACCATAGACAAGGCTTTCCCACACCCTGGCCTAACTCAGATCGTAATGTCCAGAGACAACGCTTTCCCGCACACTGTCGTAACTCAGATCGTATTGTTCATAGGTGAGGCTTTCCCACACCCTGTCGTAACACAGAATGTATTGTTCTTAGACGAGGCTTTCCCACACCCTGTCGTAACTCAGATCGTATTGTCCAGATACAAGGATTTTCTACAGCCTGTCGTAACTCAGATTGTATTGTACATAGAGAAGGCTTTCCCACGTCATGTCCTAACTCAGATCGTATTGACCATAGACAAGGCTTTCCCACACCCTGTCCTAACTCAGATCGTAATGTCCAGAGACAACGCTTTCCCACACACTGTCGTATCTCAGATCGTATTGTCCAGAGACGAGGCTTTTCCACACCCTGTCCTAACTCAGATTTTATTGTCCGTAGACAAGGCTTTCCCACAAACAGTGCTAACTCAGATCGTAATGTCCATTTACATGGCTTTCCAACATCCTGTCCTAACTCAGATCGTATTTTCCAGAGAAAAGGCTTTCCCACACACTGTCCTAACTCAGATCGTATTGTCGAGAGACAACGCTTTCCCACACACTGTCATAACTCAGATTATATTGTCCTTAGACGAGGCTTTCCTACACCCTGTCGTTACTCAGATCGTATTGTCCAGAGACGAGGCTTTCCCACACCCTGTCATAACTCTGATTGTCTTGTCCATAAACGGGTTATTCCCACACCCTGTCCTAACTCAGATTGTAATGTCCAGAGTCAACGCTTTCCCACACACTGTCGTAACTCAGATTGTATTGTCCATAGACGAGGCATTCCCACACACAGTACTAACTCAGATCGTATTGTACATAGACGAGGACTTGCACACCCTGTCGTAACATTGATTGTATTGTCCATGGACGGGGCATTCCCACACCCTGTCCTAAATCAGATTGTATTGTCCATAGACTAGGCTTTCCCACAGATTGTCCAAACTCAGATTGTATTGTCCATGGACGGGGCATTCCCACACCCTGTGCTAACAGATTGTATTGTCCATAGACTAGGCTTTCCCACAGACTGTCCTAACTCAGATTGTATTGTCCATAGACTAGGCTTTCCCACAGACTGTCCTAACTCAGATTGTATTGCCCATAGCCGTTGCTTTCTCAGAGCCTGTCCTAAATCAGATTGCATTGTCCATAGACGAGGCTTTCCCACACCCTGTCGTTACTCAGATCGTATTGTCCATAGACGAGGCTTTACCACACCCTGTCGTAACTCAGATCGTATTGTCCAGATACAAGGCTTTTCCACACCCTGTCGTAAATCAGACTGTACTGTACATAGAGAAGGCTTTCCCACACCCTGTTGTTCCTCAGATCGTATTGTCCAGAGACAACGCCTTCCCAAATACTGTCCTAACTCAGATTGTAATGTCCAGAGACAATGCTTTCCCGCACACTGTCGTAACTCAGATTTTACTGTCCATTGACGGGGAATTCCCACACCCTGTCCGAACTCAGATTGCAATGTCCAGAGACAACGCTTTCCCACACACTGTCATAACTCAGATCGTATTGTTCATAGACGAGGCTTTCCCACACACTGTCGTAACTCAGATCGTATTGTCGAGAGACAACGCTTTCCCACACACTGTCGTAACTCAGATTATATTGTCCTTAGACGAGGCTTTCCTACACCCTGTCGTTACTCAGATCGTATTGTCCAGAGACGAGGCTTTCCCACACCCTGTCCTAACTCTGATTGTCTTGTCCATAGACGGGTTATTCCCACACCCTGTCCTAACTCAGATTGTAATGTCCAGAGTCAACGCTTTCCCACACACTGTCGTAATTCAGATTGTATTGTCCATAGACGAGGCATTCCCACATACTGTACTAACTCAGATTGTATTGTCCATAGACGAGGCATTCCCACACACAGTACTAACTCAGATCGTATTGTACATAGACGAGGACTTGCACACCCTGTCGTAACACTGATTGTATTGTCCATGGACGGGGCATTCCCACACCCTGACCTAACTCCGATTGTACTGTCCATAGATGAGGCTTTCCCAGAGCCTGTCCTAAATCGGATAGTATTGTCCATAGACGAGCAATTCCGACATACTGTCGTATCTTCGACGGCATTGTCCATAGACGAGGCTTTCCCACACCCTGTCGTTACTCAGATCGTGTTGTCCAGAGACGAGGCTTTCCTACACCCTGTCGTAACTCAGATCGTATTGTCCAGATACAAGGCTTTCCTACACCCTGTCCTAACACAGATTGTATTGTCCATAGACGAGGCTTTCCCACACCCTGTCCTAACTCAGATTTTATTGTCCATAGACAAGGCTTTCCCACACCCTGTCCTAATTCAGATTGTATTGTCCATAGACAAGGCTTTCCCACACACTGTCCAAACTCAGATCGTATTGTCGAGAGACAAGGCTTTCCCACACCCTGTCCTAACTCAGATCATATTTTCCATAGACAAGGCTTTCCCACACACTGTCCAAACTCAGATCGTATTGTCGAGAGACAAGGCTTTCCCACACACTGTCGTAACTCTGATTTATTGTCCATAGGCGGGGTATTCCCACACCCTGTCCTAACTCAGATTGTGATGTCGAGAGACAACGCTTTCCCGCACACTGTCGTAACTCAGATTTTATTGTCCATAGTCGGGGTATTTCCACACCCTGTCCTAACTCAGATTGTAATGTCCAGAGACAACGCTTTCCCACACACTGTCGTAACGCAGATCGTATTGATCATAGACAAAGCTTTCCCACACACCGTCGTAACTCAGGTCGTTTTGTCTAGAGACAAGGCTTTCCTACACCCTGTCGTAACACAGAATGTATTGTCCTTAGACGAGGCTTTCCCACACCATGTCGTTACTCAGATCATATTGTCCAGAGACGAGGCTTTCCTACACCCTGTCGTAACACAGATTGTATTGTCCATAGACGAGGCTTTCCCACAATCTGTCCTAACTCAAGATCGTATTTTCCAGAGAAAAGGCTTTCCCACACACTGTCCTAACTCAGATCGTATTGTCGAGAGACAACGCTTTCCCACACACTGTCGTAACTCAGATTGAATTGTCCATAGATGAGGCTATCCCACACCCTGTTGTAACTCTGATTGTCTTGTCCATAGACGGGGTATTCCCACACCCTGTCCTAACACAGATCGTATTTTCCAGAGAAAAGGCTTTCCCACACACTGTCCTAACTCATATCGTATTGTCGAGAGACAACGCTTTCCCACACACTGTCGTTACTCAGATCGTATAGTCCAGAGACGAGGCTTTTCCACACCCTGTCCTAACTCAGATTTTATTGTCCGTAGACAAGGCTTTCCCACAAACAGTGCTAACTCAGATCGTAATGTCCATTTACATGGCTTTCCAACATCCTGTCCTAACTCAGATCGTATTTTCCAGAGAAAAGGCTTTCCCACACACTGTCCTAACTCAGATCGTATTGTCGAGAGACAACGCTTTCCCACACACTGTCATAACTCAGATTATATTGTCCTTAGACGAGGCTTTCCTACACCCTGTCGTTACTCAGATCGTATTGTCCAGAGACGAGGCTTTCCCACACCCTGTCATAACTCTGATTGTCTTGTCCATAAACGGGTTATTCCCACACCCTGTCCTAACTCAGATTGTAATGTCCAGAGTCAACGCTTTCCCACACACTGTCGTAACTCAGATTGTATTGTCCATAGACGAGGCATTCCCACACACAGTACTAACTCAGATCGTATTGTACATAGACGAGGACTTGCACACCCTGTCGTAACATTGATTGTATTGTCCATGGACGGGGCATTCCCACACCCTGTCCTAAATCAGATTGTATTGTCCATAGACTAGGCTTTCCCACAGATTGTCCAAACTCAGATTGTATTGTCCATGGACGGGGCATTCCCACACCCTGTGCTAACAGATTGTATTGTCCATAGACTAGGCTTTCCCACAGACTGTCCTAACTCAGATTGTATTGTCCATAGACTAGGCTTTCCCACAGACTGTCCTAACTCAGATTGTATTGCCCATAGCCGTTGCTTTCTCAGAGCCTGTCCTAAATCAGATTGCATTGTCCATAGACGAGGCTTTCCCACACCCTGTCGTTACTCAGATCGTATTGTCCATAGACGAGGCTTTACCACACCCTGTCGTAACTCAGATCGTATTGTCCAGATACAAGGCTTTTCCACACCCTGTCGTAAATCAGACTGTACTGTACATAGAGAAGGCTTTCCCACACCCTGCTGTTCCTCAGATCGTATTGTCCAGAGACAACGCCTTCCCAAATACTGTCCTAACTCAGATTGTAATGTCCAGAGACAATGCTTTCCCGCACACTGTCGTAACTCAGATTTTACTGTCCATTGACGGGGAATTCCCACACCCTGTCCGAACTCAGATTGCAATGTCCAGAGACAACGCTTTCCCACACACTGTCATAACTCAGATCGTATTGTTCATAGACGAGGCTTTCCCACACACTGTCGTAACTCAGATCGTATTGTCGAGAGACAACGCTTTCCCACACACTGTCGTAACTCAGATTATATTGTCCTTAGACGAGGCTTTCCTACACCCTGTCGTTACTCAGATCGTATTGTCCAGAGACGAGGCTTTCCCACACCCTGTCCTAACTCTGATTGTCTTGTCCATAGACGGGTTATTCCCACACCCTGTCCTAACTCAGATTGTAATGTCCAGAGTCAACGCTTTCCCACACACTGTCGTAATTCAGATTGTATTGTCCATAGACGAGGCATTCCCACATACAGTACTAACTCAGATTGTATTGTCCATAGACGAGGCATTTCCACACACAGTACTAACTCAGATCGTATTGTACATAGACGAGGACTTGCACACCCTGTCGTAACACTGATTGTATTGTCCATGGACGGGGCATTCCCACACCCTGACCTAACTCCGATTGTACTGTCCATAGACGAGGCTTTCCCAGAGCCTGTCCTAAATCGGATAGTATTGTCCATAGACGAGGAATTCCGACATACTGTCGTATCTTCGACGGCATTGTCCATAGACGAGGCTTTCCCACACCCTGTCGTTACTCAGATCGTATTGTCCATCGACGAGGCTTTACTACACCCTGTTGTAACTCAGATGGTAATGTCCATTGACGAGACATTACCACACCCTGTCGTAACTCAGATCGTATTGTCCAGAGACAACGCCTTCCCAAATACTGTCCTAACACAGATTGTAATGTCCAGAGACAATGCTTTCCCGCACACTGTCGTAACTCAGATTTTATTGTCCATTGACGGGGTATTCCCACACCCTGTCCGAACTCAGATTGTAATGTCCAGAGACAACGCTTTCCCACACACTGTCGTAACGCAGATCGTATTGTTCATAGACAAAGCTTTCCCACACACTGTCGTAACTCAGGTCGTATTGTCTAGAGACAAGGCTTTCCTACACCCTGTTTTAACACAGAATGTATTATCCTTAGACGACGCTTTCCCACACCCTGTCGTTACTCAGATCGTATTGTCCAGAGACGAGGCTTTCCCACAACCTGTGCTAACTCAGATCGTAATGCCCATTGACATGGCTTTCCCACAACCTGTCCTCGCTCAGATCATATTTTCCAGAGAAAAGGCTTTCCCACACACTGTCCTAACTCAGATCGTATTGTCGAGAGACAAGGCTTTCCCACACTCTGTCATAACTCAGATCGTATTGTCGAGAGACAAGGCTTTCCCACACTCTGTCATAACTCAGATCGTATTGTCGAGAGACAAGGCTTTCCCACACCCTGTCGTAACTCTGATTGTATTTTCCAGAGAAAAGGCTTTCCCACACACTGTCCAAACTCAAATCGTATTGTCGAGTGACAACGCTTTCCCACACACTGTCGTAACTCTGATTGTCTTGTCCATAGATGGAGTATTCCCACAACTTTTCCTAACTCAGATCGTATTTTCCAGAGAAAAGGCTTTCCCACACACTGTCCAAACTCAAATCGTATTGTCCAGAGTCAACGCTTTCCCACACACTATCATAACTCAGATTGTATTGTCCATAGACGAGGCATTCCCACACGCAGTACTAACTCAGATCGTATTGTACATAGACGAGGACTTGCACACCCTGTGCTAACTCAGATTGTATTGTCCATAGACTAGGCTTTCCCACAGTCTGTCCTAACTCAGATTGTATTGCCCATAGCCGTTGCTTTCTCAGAGCCTGTCCTAAATCAGATTGCATTGTCCATAGACGAGGCTTTTCCACACCCTGTCGTTACTCAGATCGTAATGTCCATAGACGAGGCTTTACCACACCCTGTCGTAACTCAGATCGTATTGTCCAGATACAAGGCTTTTCCACACCCTGTCGTAAATCAGATTGTACTGTACATAGAGATGGCTTTCCCACACCCTGTTGTTCCTCAGATCGTATTGTCCAGAGACAACGCGTTCCCAAATACTGTCCTAACTCAGATTGTAATGTCCAGAGACAATGCTTTTCCGCACACTGTCGTAACTCAGATTTTACTGTCCATTGACGGGGTATTCCCACACCCTGTCCGAACTCAGATTGCAATGTCCAGAGGCAACGCTTTCCCACACACTGTCATAACTCAGATCGTATTGTTCATAGACGAGGCTTTCCCACACACTGTCGTAACTCAGATCGTATTGTCTAGAGACAAGGCTTTCCCACACCCTGTCGTAACACAGAATGTATTGTCCTTAGACGAGGCTTTCTCACACCTTGTCGTAACTCAGATCGTATTGTCAATAGACGAGGCTTTCCCACATACTGTCGTATCTCAGATTGCATTTTCCATATACGAGGCTTTCCCACACCCTGTCGTTACTCAGATCGTATTGTCCAGATAGAAGGCTTTCCCACACCCTGTCCTAACTCAGATTGTATTAACCATAGACAAGGCTTTCCCACACCCTGTTGTAACTCAGATTTTATTGTCCATAGACAAGGCTTTCCCACACCCTGTCCTAACTCAGATCGTATTTTCCAGAGAAAAGGCTTTCCCACACACTGTCCAAACTCAGATCGTATTGGCCATAGACCAGGCTTTCCCACAACCTGTCGTAACTCTGATTGTATTGTTCATAGGCGGGGTATTCCCACACCCTGTCCTAACTCAGATTGTAATGTCCAGAGACAGCGCTTTCCCGCACACTGTCGTAACTCAGATCGTATTGTCAATAGACGAGGCTTTCCCACATACTGTCGTATCTCAGATTGCATTTTCCATAGACGAGGCTTTCCCACACCCTGTCGTAACTCAGATCGTATTGTCCAGATACAAGGATTTTCTACAGCCTGTCGTAACTCAGATTGTGTTGTACATAGAGAAGGCTTTCCCACGCCATGTCCTAACTCAGATCGTATTGACCATAGACAAGGCTTTCCCACACCCTGGCCTAACTCAGATCGTAATGTCCAGAGACAACGCTTTCCCGCACACTGTCGTAACTCAGATCGTATTGTTCATAGGTGAGGCTTTCCCACACCCTGTCGTAACACAGAATGTATTGTTCTTAGACGAGGCTTTCCCACACCCTGTCGTAACTCAGATCGTATTGTCCAGATACAAGGATTTTCTACAGCCTGTCGTAACTCAGATTGTATTGTACATAGAGAAGGCTTTCCCACGTCATGTCCTAACTCAGATCGTATTGACCATAGACAAGGCTTTCCCACACCCTGTCCTAACTCAGATCGTAATGTCCAGAGACAACGCTTTCCCACACACTGTCGTATCTCAGATCGTATTGTCCAGAGACGAGGCTTTTCCACACCCTGTCCTAACTCAGATTTTATTGTCCGTAGACAAGGCTTTCCCACAAACAGTGCTAACTCAGATCGTAATGTCCATTTACATGGCTTTCCAACATCCTGTCCTAACTCAGATCGTATTTTCCAGAGAAAAGGCTTTCCCACACACTGTCCTAACTCAGATCGTATTGTCGAGAGACAACGCTTTCCCACACACTGTCATAACTCAGATTATATTGTCCTTAGACGAGGCTTTCCTACACCCTGTCGTTACTCAGATCGTATTGTCCAGAGACGAGGCTTTCCCACACCCTGTCATAACTCTGATTGTCTTGTCCATAAACGGGTTATTCCCACACCCTGTCCTAACTCAGATTGTAATGTCCAGAGTCAACGCTTTCCCACACACTGTCGTAACTCAGATTGTATTGTCCATAGACGAGGCATTCCCACACACAGTACTAACTCAGATCGTATTGTACATAGACGAGGACTTGCACACCCTGTCGTAACATTGATTGTATTGTCCATGGACGGGGCATTCCCACACCCTGTCCTAAATCAGATTGTATTGTCCATAGACTAGGCTTTCCCACAGATTGTCCAAACTCAGATTGTATTGTCCATGGACGGGGCATTCCCACACCCTGTGCTAACAGATTGTATTGTCCATAGACTAGGCTTTCCCACAGACTGTCCTAACTCAGATTGTATTGTCCATAGACTAGGCTTTCCCACAGACTGTCCTAACTCAGATTGTATTGCCCATAGCCGTTGCTTTCTCAGAGCCTGTCCTAAATCAGATTGCATTGTCCATAGACGAGGCTTTCCCACACCCTGTCGTTACTCAGATCGTATTGTCCATAGACGAGGCTTTACCACACCCTGTCGTAACTCAGATCGTATTGTCCAGATACAAGGCTTTTCCACACCCTGTCGTAAATCAGACTGTACTGTACATAGAGAAGGCTTTCCCACACCCTGTTGTTCCTCAGATCGTATTGTCCAGAGACAACGCCTTCCCAAATACTGTCCTAACTCAGATTGTAATGTCCAGAGACAATGCTTTCCCGCACACTGTCGTAACTCAGATTTTACTGTCCATTGACGGGGAATTCCCACACCCTGTCCGAACTCAGATTGCAATGTCCAGAGACAACGCTTTCCCACACACTGTCATAACTCAGATCGTATTGTTCATAGACGAGGCTTTCCCACACACTGTCGTAACTCAGATCGTATTGTCGAGAGACAACGCTTTCCCACACACTGTCGTAACTCAGATTATATTGTCCTTAGACGAGGCTTTCCTACACCCTGTCGTTACTCAGATCGTATTGTCCAGAGACGAGGCTTTCCCACACCCTGTCCTAACTCTGATTGTCTTGTCCATAGACGGGTTATTCCCACACCCTGTCCTAACTCAGATTGTAATGTCCAGAGTCAACGCTTTCCCACACACTGTCGTAATTCAGATTGTATTGTCCATAGACGAGGCATTCCCACATACTGTACTAACTCAGATTGTATTGTCCATAGACGAGGCATTCCCACACACAGTACTAACTCAGATCGTATTGTACATAGACGAGGACTTGCACACCCTGTCGTAACACTGATTGTATTGTCCATGGACGGGGCATTCCCACACCCTGACCTAACTCCGATTGTACTGTCCATAGATGAGGCTTTCCCAGAGCCTGTCCTAAATCGGATAGTATTGTCCATAGACGAGGAATTCCGACATACTGTCGTATCTTCGACGGCATTGTCCATAGACGAGGCTTTCCCACACCCTGTCGTTACTCAGATCGTGTTGTCCAGAGACGAGGCTTTCCTACACCCTGTCGTAACTCAGATCGTATTGTCCAGATACAAGGCTTTCCTACACCCTGTCCTAACACAGATTGTATTGTCCATAGACGAGGCTTTCCCACACCCTGTCCTAACTCAGATTTTATTGTCCATAGACAAGGCTTTCCCACACCCTGTCCTAATTCAGATTGTATTGTCCATAGACAAGGCTTTCCCACACACTGTCCAAACTCAGATCGTATTGTCGAGAGACAAGGCTTTCCCACACCCTGTCCTAACTCAGATCATATTTTCCATAGACAAGGCTTTCCCACACACTGTCCAAACTCAGATCGTATTGTCGAGAGACAAGGCTTTCCCACACACTGTCGTAACTCTGATTTATTGTCCATAGGCGGGGTATTCCCACACCCTGTCCTAACTCAGATTGTGATGTCGAGAGACAACGCTTTCCCGCACACTGTCGTAACTCAGATTTTATTGTCCATAGTCGGGGTATTTCCACACCCTGTCCTAACTCAGATTGTAATGTCCAGAGACAACGCTTTCCCACACACTGTCGTAACGCAGATCGTATTGATCATAGACAAAGCTTTCCCACACACCGTCGTAACTCAGGTCGTTTTGTCTAGAGACAAGGCTTTCCTACACCCTGTCGTAACACAGAATGTATTGTCCTTAGACGAGGCTTTCCCACACCATGTCGTTACTCAGATCATATTGTCCAGAGACGAGGCTTTCCTACACCCTGTCGTAACACAGATTGTATTGTCCATAGACGAGGCTTTCCCACAATCTGTCCTAACTCAAGATCGTATTTTCCAGAGAAAAGGCTTTCCCACACACTGTCCTAACTCAGATCGTATTGTCGAGAGACAACGCTTTCCCACACACTGTCGTAACTCAGATTGAATTGTCCATAGATGAGGCTATCCCACACCCTGTTGTAACTCTGATTGTCTTGTCCATAGACGGGGTATTCCCACACCCTGTCCTAACACAGATCGTATTTTCCAGAGAAAAGGCTTTCCCACACACTGTCCTAACTCATATCGTATTGTCGAGAGACAACGCTTTCCCACACACTGTCGTTACTCAGATCGTATAGTCCAGAGACGAGGCTTTTCCACACCCTGTCCTAACTCAGATTTTATTGTCCGTAGACAAGGCTTTCCCACAAACAGTGCTAACTCAGATCGTAATGTCCATTTACATGGCTTTCCAACATCCTGTCCTAACTCAGATCGTATTTTCCAGAGAAAAGGCTTTCCCACACACTGTCCTAACTCAGATCGTATTGTCGAGAGACAACGCTTTCCCACACACTGTCATAACTCAGATTATATTGTCCTTAGACGAGGCTTTCCTACACCCTGTCGTTACTCAGATCGTATTGTCCAGAGACGAGGCTTTCCCACACCCTGTCATAACTCTGATTGTCTTGTCCATAAACGGGTTATTCCCACACCCTGTCCTAACTCAGATTGTAATGTCCAGAGTCAACGCTTTCCCACACACTGTCGTAACTCAGATTGTATTGTCCATAGACGAGGCATTCCCACACACAGTACTAACTCAGATCGTATTGTACATAGACGAGGACTTGCACACCCTGTCGTAACATTGATTGTATTGTCCATGGACGGGGCATTCCCACACCCTGTCCTAAATCAGATTGTATTGTCCATAGACTAGGCTTTCCCACAGATTGTCCAAACTCAGATTGTATTGTCCATGGACGGGGCATTCCCACACCCTGTGCTAACAGATTGTATTGTCCATAGACTAGGCTTTCCCACAGACTGTCCTAACTCAGATTGTATTGTCCATAGACTAGGCTTTCCCACAGACTGTCCTAACTCAGATTGTATTGCCCATAGCCGTTGCTTTCTCAGAGCCTGTCCTAAATCAGATTGCATTGTCCATAGACGAGGCTTTCCCACACCCTGTCGTTACTCAGATCGTATTGTCCATAGACGAGGCTTTACCACACCCTGTCGTAACTCAGATCGTATTGTCCAGATACAAGGCTTTTCCACACCCTGTCGTAAATCAGACTGTACTGTACATAGAGAAGGCTTTCCCACACCCTGCTGTTCCTCAGATCGTATTGTCCAGAGACAACGCCTTCCCAAATACTGTCCTAACTCAGATTGTAATGTCCAGAGACAATGCTTTCCCGCACACTGTCGTAACTCAGATTTTACTGTCCATTGACGGGGAATTCCCACACCCTGTCCGAACTCAGATTGCAATGTCCAGAGACAACGCTTTCCCACACACTGTCATAACTCAGATCGTATTGTTCATAGACGAGGCTTTCCCACACACTGTCGTAACTCAGATCGTATTGTCGAGAGACAACGCTTTCCCACACACTGTCGTAACTCAGATTATATTGTCCTTAGACGAGGCTTTCCTACACCCTGTCGTTACTCAGATCGTATTGTCCAGAGACGAGGCTTTCCCACACCCTGTCCTAACTCTGATTGTCTTGTCCATAGACGGGTTATTCCCACACCCTGTCCTAACTCAGATTGTAATGTCCAGAGTCAACGCTTTCCCACACACTGTCGTAATTCAGATTGTATTGTCCATAGACGAGGCATTCCCACATACAGTACTAACTCAGATTGTATTGTCCATAGACGAGGCATTTCCACACACAGTACTAACTCAGATCGTATTGTACATAGACGAGGACTTGCACACCCTGTCGTAACACTGATTGTATTGTCCATGGACGGGGCATTCCCACACCCTGACCTAACTCCGATTGTACTGTCCATAGACGAGGCTTTCCCAGAGCCTGTCCTAAATCGGATAGTATTGTCCATAGACGAGGAATTCCGACATACTGTCGTATCTTCGACGGCATTGTCCATAGACGAGGCTTTCCCACACCCTGTCGTTACTCAGATCGTATTGTCCATCGACGAGGCTTTACTACACCCTGTTGTAACTCAGATGGTAATGTCCATTGACGAGACATTACCACACCCTGTCGTAACTCAGATCGTATTGTCCAGAGACAACGCCTTCCCAAATACTGTCCTAACACAGATTGTAATGTCCAGAGACAATGCTTTCCCGCACACTGTCGTAACTCAGATTTTATTGTCCATTGACGGGGTATTCCCACACCCTGTCCGAACTCAGATTGTAATGTCCAGAGACAACGCTTTCCCACACACTGTCGTAACGCAGATCGTATTGTTCATAGACAAAGCTTTCCCACACACTGTCGTAACTCAGGTCGTATTGTCTAGAGACAAGGCTTTCCTACACCCTGTTTTAACACAGAATGTATTATCCTTAGACGACGCTTTCCCACACCCTGTCGTTACTCAGATCGTATTGTCCAGAGACGAGGCTTTCCCACAACCTGTGCTAACTCAGATCGTAATGCCCATTGACATGGCTTTCCCACAACCTGTCCTCGCTCAGATCATATTTTCCAGAGAAAAGGCTTTCCCACACACTGTCCTAACTCAGATCGTATTGTCGAGAGACAAGGCTTTCCCACACTCTGTCATAACTCAGATCGTATTGTCGAGAGACAAGGCTTTCCCACACTCTGTCATAACTCAGATCGTATTGTCGAGAGACAAGGCTTTCCCACACCCTGTCGTAACTCTGATTGTATTTTCCAGAGAAAAGGCTTTCCCACACACTGTCCAAACTCAAATCGTATTGTCGAGTGACAACGCTTTCCCACACACTGTCGTAACTCTGATTGTCTTGTCCATAGATGGAGTATTCCCACAACCTTTCCTAACTCAGATCGTATTTTCCAGAGAAAAGGCTTTCCCACACACTGTCCAAACTCAAATCGTATTGTCCAGAGTCAACGCTTTCCCACACACTATCATAACTCAGATTGTATTGTCCATAGACGAGGCATTCCCACACGCAGTACTAACTCAGATCGTATTGTACATAGACGAGGACTTGCACACCCTGTGCTAACTCAGATTGTATTGTCCATAGACTAGGCTTTCCCACAGTCTGTCCTAACTCAGATTGTATTGCCCATAGCCGTTGCTTTCTCAGAGCCTGTCCTAAATCAGATTGCATTGTCCATAGACGAGGCTTTTCCACACCCTGTCGTTACTCAGATCGTAATGTCCATAGACGAGGCTTTACCACACCCTGTCGTAACTCAGATCGTATTGTCCAGATACAAGGCTTTTCCACACCCTGTCGTAAATCAGATTGTACTGTACATAGAGATGGCTTTCCCACACCCTGTTGTTCCTCAGATCGTATTGTCCAGAGACAACGCGTTCCCAAATACTGTCCTAACTCAGATTGTAATGTCCAGAGACAATGCTTTTCCGCACACTGTCGTAACTCAGATTTTACTGTCCATTGACGGGGTATTCCCACACCCTGTCCGAACTCAGATTGCAATGTCCAGAGGCAACGCTTTCCCACACACTGTCATAACTCAGATCGTATTGTTCATAGACGAGGCTTTCCCACACACTGTCGTAACTCAGATCGTATTGTCTAGAGACAAGGCTTTCCCACACCCTGTCGTAACACAGAATGTATTGTCCTTAGACGAGGCTTTCTCACACCTTGTCGTAACTCAGATCGTATTGTCAATAGACGAGGCTTTCCCACATACTGTCGTATCTCAGATTGCATTTTCCATATACGAGGCTTTCCCACACCCTGTCGTTACTCAGATCGTATTGTCCAGATAGAAGGCTTTCCCACACCCTGTCCTAACTCAGATTGTATTAACCATAGACAAGGCTTTCCCACACCCTGTTGTAACTCAGATTTTATTGTCCATAGACAAGGCTTTCCCACACCCTGTCCTAACTCAGATCGTATTTTCCAGAGAAAAGGCTTTCCCACACACTGTCCAAACTCAGATCGTATTGGCCATAGACCAGGCTTTCCCACAACCTGTCGTAACTCTGATTGTATTGTTCATAGGCGGGGTATTCCCACACCCTGTCCTAACTCAGATTGTAATGTCCAGAGACAGCGCTTTCCCGCACACTGTCGTAACTCAGATCGTATTGTCAATAGACGAGGCTTTCCCACATACTGTCGTATCTCAGATTGCATTTTCCATAGACGAGGCTTTCCCACACCCTGTCGTAACTCAGATCGTATTGTCCAGATACAAGGATTTTCTACAGCCTGTCGTAACTCAGATTGTGTTGTACATAGAGAAGGCTTTCCCACGCCATGTCCTAACTCAGATCGTATTGACCATAGACAAGGCTTTCCCACACCCTGGCCTAACTCAGATCGTAATGTCCAGAGACAACGCTTTCCCGCACACTGTCGTAACTCAGATCGTATTGTTCATAGGTGAGGCTTTCCCACACCCTGTCGTAACACAGAATGTATTGTTCTTAGACGAGGCTTTCCCACACCCTGTCGTAACTCAGATCGTATTGTCCAGATACAAGGATTTTCTACAGCCTGTCGTAACTCAGATTGTATTGTACATAGAGAAGGCTTTCCCACGTCATGTCCTAACTCAGATCGTATTGACCATAGACAAGGCTTTCCCACACCCTGTCCTAACTCAGATCGTAATGTCCAGAGACAACGCTTTCCCACACACTGTCGTATCTCAGATCGTATTGTCCAGAGACGAGGCTTTTCCACACCCTGTCCTAACTCAGATTTTATTGTCCGTAGACAAGGCTTTCCCACAAACAGTGCTAACTCAGATCGTAATGTCCATTTACATGGCTTTCCAACATCCTGTCCTAACTCAGATCGTATTTTCCAGAGAAAAGGCTTTCCCACACACTGTCCTAACTCAGATCGTATTGTCGAGAGACAACGCTTTCCCACACACTGTCATAACTCAGATTATATTGTCCTTAGACGAGGCTTTCCTACACCCTGTCGTTACTCAGATCGTATTGTCCAGAGACGAGGCTTTCCCACACCCTGTCATAACTCTGATTGTCTTGTCCATAAACGGGTTATTCCCACACCCTGTCCTAACTCAGATTGTAATGTCCAGAGTCAACGCTTTCCCACACACTGTCGTAACTCAGATTGTATTGTCCATAGACGAGGCATTCCCACACACAGTACTAACTCAGATCGTATTGTACATAGACGAGGACTTGCACACCCTGTCGTAACATTGATTGTATTGTCCATGGACGGGGCATTCCCACACCCTGTCCTAAATCAGATTGTATTGTCCATAGACTAGGCTTTCCCACAGATTGTCCAAACTCAGATTGTATTGTCCATGGACGGGGCATTCCCACACCCTGTGCTAACAGATTGTATTGTCCATAGACTAGGCTTTCCCACAGACTGTCCTAACTCAGATTGTATTGTCCATAGACTAGGCTTTCCCACAGACTGTCCTAACTCAGATTGTATTGCCCATAGCCGTTGCTTTCTCAGAGCCTGTCCTAAATCAGATTGCATTGTCCATAGACGAGGCTTTCCCACACCCTGTCGTTACTCAGATCGTATTGTCCATAGACGAGGCTTTACCACACCCTGTCGTAACTCAGATCGTATTGTCCAGATACAAGGCTTTTCCACACCCTGTCGTAAATCAGACTGTACTGTACATAGAGAAGGCTTTCCCACACCCTGTTGTTCCTCAGATCGTATTGTCCAGAGACAACGCCTTCCCAAATACTGTCCTAACTCAGATTGTAATGTCCAGAGACAATGCTTTCCCGCACACTGTCGTAACTCAGATTTTACTGTCCATTGACGGGGAATTCCCACACCCTGTCCGAACTCAGATTGCAATGTCCAGAGACAACGCTTTCCCACACACTGTCATAACTCAGATCGTATTGTTCATAGACGAGGCTTTCCCACACACTGTCGTAACTCAGATCGTATTGTCGAGAGACAACGCTTTCCCACACACTGTCGTAACTCAGATTATATTGTCCTTAGACGAGGCTTTCCTACACCCTGTCGTTACTCAGATCGTATTGTCCAGAGACGAGGCTTTCCCACACCCTGTCCTAACTCTGATTGTCTTGTCCATAGACGGGTTATTCCCACACCCTGTCCTAACTCAGATTGTAATGTCCAGAGTCAACGCTTTCCAACACACTGTCGTAATTCAGATTGTATTGTCCATAGACGAGGCATTCCCACATACTGTACTAACTCAGATTGTATTGTCCATAGACGAGGCATTCCCACACACAGTACTAACTCAGATCGTATTGTACATAGACGAGGACTTGCACACCCTGTCGTAACACTGATTGTATTGTCCATGGACGGGGCATTCCCACACCCTGACCTAACTCCGATTGTACTGTCCATAGATGAGGCTTTCCCAGAGCCTGTCCTAAATCGGATAGTATTGTCCATAGACGAGGAATTCCGACATACTGTCGTATCTTCGACGGCATTGTCCATAGACGAGGCTTTCCCACACCCTGTCGTTACTCAGATCGTGTTGTCCAGAGACGAGGCTTTCCTACACCCTGTCGTAACTCAGATCGTATTGTCCAGATACAAGGCTTTCCTACACCCTGTCCTAACACAGATTGTATTGTCCATAGACGAGGCTTTCCCACACCCTGTCCTAACTCAGATTTTATTGTCCATAGACAAGGCTTTCCCACACCCTGTCCTAATTCAGATTGTATTGTCCATAGACAAGGCTTTCCCACACACTGTCCAAACTCAGATCGTATTGTCGAGAGACAAGGCTTTCCCACACCCTGTCCTAACTCAGATCATATTTTCCATAGACAAGGCTTTCCCACACACTGTCCAAACTCAGATCGTATTGTCGAGAGACAAGGCTTTCCCACACACTGTCGTAACTCTGATTTATTGTCCATAGGCGGGGTATTCCCACACCCTGTCCTAACTCAGATTGTGATGTCGAGAGACAACGCTTTCCCGCACACTGTCGTAACTCAGATTTTATTGTCCATAGTCGGGGTATTTCCACACCCTGTCCTAACTCAGATTGTAATGTCCAGAGACAACGCTTTCCCACACACTGTCGTAACGCAGATCGTATTGATCATAGACAAAGCTTTCCCACACACCGTCGTAACTCAGGTCGTTTTGTCTAGAGACAAGGCTTTCCTACACCCTGTCGTAACACAGAATGTATTGTCCTTAGACGAGGCTTTCCCACACCATGTCGTTACTCAGATCATATTGTCCAGAGACGAGGCTTTCCTACACCCTGTCGTAACACAGATTGTATTGTCCATAGACGAGGCTTTCCCACAATCTGTCCTAACTCAAGATCGTATTTTCCAGAGAAAAGGCTTTCCCACACACTGTCCTAACTCAGATCGTATTGTCGAGAGACAACGCTTTCCCACACACTGTCGTAACTCAGATTGAATTGTCCATGGACGGGGCATTCCCACACCCTGTCCTAAATCAGATTGTATTGTCCATAGACTAGGCTTTCCCACAGATTGTCCAAACTCAGATTGTATTGTCCATGGACGGGGCATTCCCACACCCTGTGCTAACAGATTGTATTGTCCATAGACTAGGCTTTCCCACAGACTGTCCTAACTCAGATTGTATTGTCCATAGACTAGGCTTTCCCACAGACTGTCCTAACTCAGATTGTATTGCCCATAGCCGTTGCTTTCTCAGAGCCTGTCCTAAATCAGATTGCATTGTCCATAGACGAGGCTTTCCCACACCCTGTCGTTACTCAGATCGTATTGTCCATAGACGAGGCTTTACCACACCCTGTCGTAACTCAGATCGTATTGTCCAGATACAAGGCTTTTCCACACCCTGTCGTAAATCAGACTGTACTGTACATAGAGAAGGCTTTCCCACACCCTGCTGTTCCTCAGATCGTATTGTCCAGAGACAACGCCTTCCCAAATACTGTCCTAACTCAGATTGTAATGTCCAGAGACAATGCTTTCCCGCACACTGTCGTAACTCAGATTTTACTGTCCATTGACGGGGAATTCCCACACCCTGTCCGAACTCAGATTGCAATGTCCAGAGACAACGCTTTCCCACACACTGTCATAACTCAGATCGTATTGTTCATAGACGAGGCTTTCCCACACACTGTCGTAACTCAGATCGTATTGTCGAGAGACAACGCTTTCCCACACACTGTCGTAACTCAGATTATATTGTCCTTAGACGAGGCTTTCCTACACCCTGTCGTTACTCAGATCGTATTGTCCAGAGACGAGGCTTTCCCACACCCTGTCCTAACTCTGATTGTCTTGTCCATAGACGGGTTATTCCCACACCCTGTCCTAACTCAGATTGTAATGTCCAGAGTCAACGCTTTCCCACACACTGTCGTAATTCAGATTGTATTGTCCATGGACGGGGCATTCCCACACCCTGACCTAACTCCGATTGTACTGTCCATAGACGAGGCTTTCCCAGAGCCTGTCCTAAATCGGATAGTATTGTCCATAGACGAGGAATTCCGACATACTGTCGTATCTTCGACGGCATTGTCCATAGACGAGGCTTTCCCACACCCTGTCGTTACTCAGATCGTATTGTCCATCGACGAGGCTTTACTACACCCTGTTGTAACTCAGATGGTAATGTCCATTGACGAGACATTACCACACCCTGTCGTAACTCAGATCGTATTGTCCAGAGACAACGCCTTCCCAAATACTGTCCTAACACAGATTGTAATGTCCAGAGACAATGCTTTCCCGCACACTGTCGTAACTCAGATTTTATTGTCCATTGACGGGGTATTCCCACACCCTGTCCGAACTCAGATTGTAATTTCCAGAGACAACGCTTTCCCACACACTGTCGTAACGCAGATCGTATTGTTCATAGACAAAGCTTTCCCACACACTGTCGTAACTCAGGTCGTATTGTCTAGAGACAAGGCTTTCCTACACCCTGTTTTAACACAGAATGTATTATCCTTAGACGACGCTTTCCCACACCCTGTCGTTACTCAGATCGTATTGTCCAGAGACGAGGCTTTCCCACAACCTGTGCTAACTCAGATCGTAATGCCCATTGACATGGCTTTCCCACAACCTGTCCTCGCTCAGATCATATTTTCCAGAGAAAAGGCTTTCCCACACACTGTCCTAACTCAGATCGTATTGTCGAGAGACAAGGCTTTCCCACACTCTGTCATAACTCAGATCGTATTGTCGAGAGACAAGGCTTTCCCACACTCTGTCATAACTCAGATCGTATTGTCGAGAGACAAGGCTTTCCCACACCCTGTCGTAACTCTGATTGTATTTTCCAGAGAAAAGGCTTTCCCACACACTGTCCAAACTCAAATCGTATTGTCGAGTGACAACGCTTTCCCACACACTGTCGTAACTCTGATTGTCTTGTCCATAGATGGAGTATTCCCACAACCTTTCCTAACTCAGATCGTATTTTCCAGAGAAAAGGCTTTCCCACACACTGTCCAAACTCAAATCGTATTGTCCAGAGTCAACGCTTTCCCACACACTATCATAACTCAGATTGTATTGTCCATAGACGAGGCATTCCCACACGCAGTACTAACTCAGATCGTATTGTACATAGACGAGGACTTGCACACCCTGTGCTAACTCAGATTGTATTGTCCATAGACTAGGCTTTCCCACAGTCTGTCCTAACTCAGATTGTATTGCCCATAGCCGTTGCTTTCTCAGAGCCTGTCCTAAATCAGATTGCATTGTCCATAGACGAGGCTTTTCCACACCCTGTCGTTACTCAGATCGTAATGTCCATAGACGAGGCTTTACCACACCCTGTCGTAACTCAGATCGTATTGTCCAGATACAAGGCTTTTCCACACCCTGTCGTAAATCAGATTGTACTGTACATAGAGATGGCTTTCCCACACCCTGTTGTTCCTCAGATCGTATTGTCCAGAGACAACGCGTTCCCAAATACTGTCCTAACTCAGATTGTAATGTCCAGAGACAATGCTTTTCCGCACACTGTCGTAACTCAGATTTTACTGTCCATTGACGGGGTATTCCCACACCCTGTCCGAACTCAGATTGCAATGTCCAGAGGCAACGCTTTCCCACACACTGTCATAACTCAGATCGTATTGTTCATAGACCAGGCTTTCCCACACACTGTCGTAACTCAGATCGTATTGTCTAGAGACAAGGCTTTCCCACACCCTGTCGTAACACAGAATGTATTGTCCTTAGACGAGGCTTTCTCACACCCTGTCCTAACTCAGATCGTATTTTCCAGAGAAAAGGCTTTCCCACACACTGTCCAAACTCAGATCGTATTGGCCATAGACCAGGCTTTCCCACAACCTGTCGTAACTCTGATTGTATTGTTCATAGGCGGGGTATTCCCACACCCTGTCCTAACTCAGATTGTAATGTCCAGAGACAGCGCTTTCCCGCACACTGTCGTAACTCAGATCGTATTGTCAATAGACGAGGCTTTCCCACATACTGTCGTATCTCAGATTGCATTTTCCATAGACGAGGCTTTCCCACACCCTGTCGTAACTCAGATCGTATTGTCCAGATACAAGGATTTTCTACAGCCTGTCGTAACTCAGATTGTGTTGTACATAGAGAAGGCTTTCCCACGCCATGTCCTAACTCAGATCGTATTGACCATAGACAAGGCTTTCCCACACCCTGGCCTAACTCAGATCGTAATGTCCAGAGACAACGCTTTCCCGCACACTGTCGTAACTCAGATCGTATTGTTCATAGGTGAGGCTTTCCCACACCCTGTCGTAACACAGAATGTATTGTTCTTAGACGAGGCTTTCCCACACCCTGTCGTAACTCAGATCGTATTGTCCAGATACAAGGATTTTCTACAGCCTGTCGTAACTCAGATTGTATTGTACATAGAGAAGGCTTTCCCACGTCATGTCCTAACTCAGATCGTATTGACCATAGACAAGGCTTTCCCACACCCTGTCCTAACTCAGATCGTAATGTCCAGAGACAACGCTTTCCCACACACTGTCGTATCTCAGATCGTATTGTCCAGAGACGAGGCTTTTCCACACCCTGTCCTAACTCAGATTTTATTGTCCGTAGACAAGGCTTTCCCACAAACAGTGCTAACTCAGATCGTAATGTCCATTTACATGGCTTTCCAACATCCTGTCCTAACTCAGATCGTATTTTCCAGAGAAAAGGCTTTCCCACACACTGTCCTAACTCAGATCGTATTGTCGAGAGACAACGCTTTCCCACACACTGTCATAACTCAGATTATATTGTCCTTAGACGAGGCTTTCCTACACCCTGTCGTTACTCAGATCGTATTGTCCAGAGACGAGGCTTTCCCACACCCTGTCATAACTCTGATTGTCTTGTCCATAAACGGGTTATTCCCACACCCTGTCCTAACTCAGATTGTAATGTCCAGAGTCAACGCTTTCCCACAGACTGTCCTAACTCAGATTGTATTGTCCATAGACTAGGCTTTCCCACAGACTGTCCTAACTCAGATTGTATTGCCCATAGCCGTTGCTTTCTCAGAGCCTGTCCTAAATCAGATTGCATTGTCCATAGACGAGGCTTTCCCACACCCTGTCGTTACTCAGATCGTATTGTCCATAGACGAGGCTTTACCACACCCTGTCGTAACTCAGATCGTATTGTCCAGATACAAGGCTTTTCCACACCCTGTCGTAAATCAGACTGTACTGTACATAGAGAAGGCTTTCCCACACCCTGTTGTTCCTCAGATCGTATTGTCCAGAGACAACGCGTTCCCAAATACTGTCCTAACTCAGATTGTAATGTCCAGAGACAATGCTTTCCCGCACACTGTCGTAACTCAGATTTTACTGTCCATTGACGGGGAATTCCCACACCCTGTCCGAACTCAGATTGCAATGTCCAGAGACAACGCTTTCCCACACACTGTCATAACTCAGATCGTATTGTTCATAGACGAGGCTTTCCCACACACTGTCGTAACTCAGATCGTATTGTCGAGAGACAACGCTTTCCCACACACTGTCGTAACTCAGATTATATTGTCCTTAGACGAGGCTTTCCTACACCCTGTCGTTACTCAGATCATATTGTCCAGAGACGAGGCTTTCCCACACCCTGTCCTAACTCTGATTGTCTTGTCCATAGACGGGTTATTCCCACACCCTGTCCTAACTCAGATTGTAATGTCCAGAGTCAACGCTTTCCCACACACTGTCGTAATTCAGATTGTATTGTCCATAGACGAGGCATTCCCACATACAGTACTAACTCAGATTGTATTGTCCATGGACGAGGCATTCCCACACACAGTACTAACTCAGATCGTATTGTACATAGACGAGGACTTGCACACCCTGTCGTAACACTGATTGTATTGTCCATGGACGGGGCATTCCCACAACCTGACCTAACTCCGATTGTACTGTCCATAGACGAGGCTTTCCCAGAGCCTGTCCTAAATCGGATAGTATTGTCCATAGACGAGGAATTCCGACATACTGTCGTATCTTCGACGGCATTGTCCATAGACGAGGCTTTCCCACACCCTGTCGTTACTCAGATCGTATTGTCCATCGACGAGGCTTTACTACACCCTGTTGTAACTCAGATGGTAATGTCCATAGACGAGACATTACCACACCCTGTCGTAACTCAGATCGTATTGTCCAGAGACAACGCCTTCCCAAATACTGTCCTAACACAGATTGTAATGTCCAGAGACAATGCTTTCCCGCACACTGTCGTAACTCAGATTTTATTGTCCATTGACGGGGTATTCCCACACCCTGTCCGAACTCAGATTGTAATGTCCAGAGACAACGCTTTCCCACACACTGTCGTAACGCAGATCGTATTGTTCATAGACAAAGCTTTCCCACACACTGTCGTAACTCAGGTCGTATTGTCTAGAGACAAGGCTTTCCTACACCCTGTTTTAACACAGAATGTATTATCCTTAGACGACGCTTTCCCACACCCTGTCGTTACTCAGATCGTATTGTCCAGAGACGAGGCTTTCCCACAACCTGTGCTAACTCAGATCGTAATGCCCATTGACATGGCTTTCCCACAACCTGTCCTCGCTCAGATCATATTTTCCAGAGAAAAGGCTTTCCCACACACTGTCCTAACTCAGATCGTATTGTCGAGAGACAAGGCTTTCCCACACTCTGTCATAACTCAGATCGTATTGTCGAGAGACAAGGCTTTCCCACACTCTGTCATAACTCAGATCGTATTGTCGAGAGACAAGGCTTTCCCACACCCTGTCGTAACTCTGATTGTATTTTCCAGAGAAAAGGCTTTCCCACACACTGTCCAAACTCAAATCGTATTGTCGAGTGACAACGCTTTCCCACACACTGTCGTAACTCTGATTGTCTTGTCCATAGATGGAGTATTCCCACAACCTTTCCTAACTCAGATCGTATTTTCCAGAGAAAAGGCTTTCCCACACACTGTCCAAACTCAAATCGTATTGTCCAGAGTCAACGCTTTCCCACACACTATCGTAACTCAGATTGTATTGTCCATAGACGAGGCATTCCCACACGCAGTACTAACTCAGATCGTATTGTACATAGACGAGGACTTGCACACCCTGTGCTAACTCAGATTGTATTGTCCATAGACTAGGCTTTCCCACAGTCTGTCCTAACTCAGATTGTATTGCCCATAGCCGTTGCTTTCTCAGAGCCTGTCCTAAATCAGATTGCATTGTCCATAGACGAGGCTTTTCCACACCCTGTCGTTACTCAGATCGTAATGTCCATAGACGAGGCTTTACCACACCCTGTCGTAACTCAGATCGTATTGTCCAGATACAAGGCTTTTCCACACCCTGTCGTAAATCAGATTGTACTGTACATAGAGATGGCTTTCCCACACCCTGTTGTTCCTCAGATCGTATTGTCCAGAGACAACGCGTTCCCAAATACTGTCCTAACTCAGATTGTAATGTCCAGAGACAATGCTTTTCCGCACACTGTCGTAACTCAGATTTTACTGTCCATTGACGGGGTATTCCCACACCCTGTCCGAACTCAGATTGCAATGTCCAGAGACAACGCTTTCCCACACACTGTCATAACTCAGATCGTATTGTTCATAGACGAGGCTTTCCCACACCCTGTCGTAACACAGAATGTATTGTCCTTAGACGAGGCTTTCTCACACCTTGTCGTAACTCAGATCGTATTGTCAATAGACGAGGCTTTCCCACATACTGTCGTATCTCAGATTGCATTTTCCATATACGAGGCTTTCCCACACCCTGTCGTTACTCAGATCGTATTGTCCAGCTAGAAGGCTTTCCCACACCCTGTCCTAACTCAGATTGTATTAACCATAGACAAGGCTTTCCCACACCCTGTTGTAACTCAGATTTTATTGTCCATAGACAAGGCTTTCCCACACCCTGTCCTAACTCAGATCGTATTTTCCAGAGAAAAGGCTTTCCCACACACTGTCCAAACTCAGATCGTATTGGCCATAGACCAGGCTTTCCCACAACCTGTCGTAACTCTGATTGTATTGTTCATAGGCGGGGTATTCCCACACCCTGTCCTAACTCAGATTGTAATGTCCAGAGACAGCGCTTTCCCGCACACTGTCGTAACTCAGATCGTATTGTCAATAGACGAGGCTTTCCCACATACTGTCGTATCTCAGATTGCATTTTCCATAGACGAGGCTTTCCCACACCCTGTCGTAACTCAGATCGTATTGTCCAGATACAAGGATTTTCTACAGCCTGTCGTAACTCAGATTGTGTTGTACATAGAGAAGGCTTTCCCACGCCATGTCCTAACTCAGATCGTATTGACCATAGACAAGGCTTTCCCACACCCTGGCCTAACTCAGATCGTAATGTCCAGAGACAACGCTTTCCCGCACACTGTCGTAACTCAGATTGTATTGTTCATAGGTGAGGCTTTCCCACACACTGTCGTAACTCAGATCGTATTGTCTAGAGACAAGGCTTTCCCACACCCTGTCGTAACACAGAATGTATTGTTCTTAGACGAGGCTTTCCCACACCCTGTCGTAACTCAGATCGTATTGTCCAGATACAAGGATTTTCTACAGCCTGTCGTAACTCAGATTGTATTATACATAGAGAAGGCTTTCCCACGCTATGTCCTAACTCAGATCGTATTGACCATAGACAAGGCTTTCCCACACCCTGTCCTAACTCAGATCGTAATGTCCAGAGACAACGCTTTCCCGCACACTGTCGTATCTCAGATTGCATTTTCCATAGACGAGGATTTCCCACTCCCTGTCGTAACTCAGATCGTATTGTCCAGATAGAAGGATTTTCTACACCCTGTCGTGACTCAGATTGTATTGTACATAGACAATGCTTTCCCACACCCTGTTGTAACTCTGTTTGTATTGTTCATAGACGGGGTACTCCCACACCCTGTCCTAACTCAGTTTGTAATGTCCAGAGACAACGCTTTCCCGCACACTGTCGTAACTCAGATTTTATTGTCCATAGACGGGGTATTCCCACACCCTGTCCTAACTCAGATCGTATTGTCCATGGACGAGGCCTTCCCACACCCTCTCCTAACTCAGATCGTATTATCCATAGTCGAGGCTTTCCCACACCCTGTCGTAACTCAGATTGTATTGCCCAGAGACAACGCTTTCCCACACACTGTTGTAACTCTGAGTGTATTGCCCATAGACAGGGCTTTCCCACACCACGTCCTAACTCAGATTGTATTGTCCAGAGACAACGCTTTCACACACCCTGTCCGAACGCAGATTGTACTGTCCGTAGACGAGGCATTCCCACACTCAGTACTAATTCAAATTGTATTGTCCAGAGACAAGGCTTTCCCACACCCTGTCTTAACACAGAACGTATAGTCCTCAGACGAGGCTTTCCCACACCCTGTCATTACTCAGATCGTATTGTCCATAGAAGAGGCTTTTCCACACCCTGTCGTAACTCAGATTTTATTGTCCATAGACAAGGCTTTCCCACACCCTGTCGTATCTCTGTGGTATAGTCCATAGACAGGGCTTTCCTACACAATGTCCTAACTCAGATTGTATTGTCCAGAGACAACGCTTTCCCACACCCTGTCCTAACTCACGTTGTATTGTCCGTAGACCAGGCATTCCCACATTCAGTACTAATTCAAATCGTATTGTCCAGAGACAAGGCTTTCCCACACCCTGTCGTAACACAGAATGTATTGTCCTTAGACGAGGCTTTCCCAGCCCTGTCGTTACTCAGATCGTATTGTCCAGAGTCGAGGCTTTCCCACACCCTGTCCTAACTCAGATCGTAATGTCCATTTACATGGCTTTCCCACAACCTGTCCTAACTCATATCGTATTGTTCATAGACGAGGCTTTCCCACATACTGTCGTAACTCAGTTCGTATTGTTCATAGACGAGGCTTTCCCACACACTGTCGTAACTCAGATCGTGTTGTCTAGAGACAAGGCTTTCCAACACCCTGTCGTAACACAGTATGTATTGTCCTTAGACGAGGCATTCCCACACCATGTCCTAACTCAGATTGTAATGTCCAGAGACAAAGCTTTCCCGCACACTGTCGTAACTCAGATCGTATTGTCTAGAGACAAGTCTTTCCCACACCCTGTCGTAACACAGAATGTATTGTCCTTAGACGAGGCTTTCCCACACTCTGCCCTATCTCAGACTGCATTTTCCATAGACGAGGCTTTCCCACACCCTGTCGTTACTCAGATCGTGTTGTCCAGAGAAGAGGCTTTTCTACACCCTGTCGTAACTCAGATTGTATTGTACATAGAGAAGGCTCTCCCACACCCTGTTGTAACTCACATTTTATTGTCCATAGACAAGGCTTTCCCACACCCTGTCCTAACTCAGATCGTATTTTCCAGAGAAAAGGCTTTCTAACACACTGTCCAAACTCAGATCGTATTGTACATAGACGAGGCTTTCCCACACACTGTCGTAACTCAGTTCGTATTGTTCATAGACGAGGCTTTCCCACACACTGTCATAACTCATATCGTATTGTTCATAGACGAGGCTTTCCCACACACTGTCGTAACTCAGTTCGTATTGTTCATAGACGAGGCTTTCCCACACACTGTCATAACTCATATCGTATTGTTCATAGACGAGGCTTTCCCACACACTGTCGTAACTCAGTTCGTATTGTTCATAGACGAGGCTTTCCAACACCCTGTCGTAACACAGTATGTATTGTCCTTAAAAGAGGCATTCCCACACCTTGTCGTAACTCAGATCGTATTGTCAATAGACGAGGCTTTCCCACATACTGTCGTATCTCAGATTGCATTTTCCATAGACGAGGCTTTCCCACACCCTGTCGTTACCCAGATCGTAATGTCCAGAGACGAGGCTTTCCTACACCCTGTCGTAACTCAGATCATATTGTCCAGATACAAGGATTTTCTACAGCCTGTCGTAACTCAGATTGTATTGTACATAGAGAAGGCTTTCCCATGCCATGTCCTAACTCAGATCGTATTGACCATAGACAAGGCTTTACCACACCCTGTCCTAACTCAGATTGTATTGTCCAGAGACAACGCTTTCCCACACCCTGTCCTAACTCACGTTGTATTGTCCGTAGACCAGGCATTCCCACATTCAGTACTAATTCAAATCGTATTGTCCAGAGACAAGGCTTTCCCACACCCTGTCGTAACACAGAATGTATTGTCCTTAGACGAGGCTTTCCCAGCCCTGTCGTTACTCAGATCGTATTGTCCAGAGTCGAGGCTTTCCCACACCCTGTCCTAACTCAGATCGTAATGTCCATTTACATGGCTTTCCCACAACCTGTCCTAACTCATATCGTATTGTTCATAGACGAGGCTTTCCCACATACTGTCGTAACTCAGTTCGTATTGTTCATAGACGAGGCTTTCCCACACACTGTCGTAACTCAGATCGTGTTGTCTAGAGACAAGGCTTTCCAACACCCTGTCGTAACACAGTATGTATTGTCCTTAGACGAGGCATTCCCACACCATGTCCTAACTCAGATTGTAATGTCCAGAGACAAAGCTTTCCCGCACACTGTCGTAACTCAGATCGTATTGTCTAGAGACAAGTCTTTCCCACACCCTGTCGTAACACAGAATGTATTGTCCTTAGACGAGGCTTTCCCACACTCTGCCCTATCTCAGACTGCATTTTCCATAGACGAGGCTTTCCCACACCCTGTCGTTACTCAGATCGTGTTGTCCAGAGAAGAGGCTTTTCTACACCCTGTCGTAACTCAGATTGTATTGTACATAGAGAAGGCTCTCCCACACCCTGTTGTAACTCACATTTTATTGTCCATAGACAAGGCTTTCCCACACCCTGTCCTAACTCAGATCGTATTTTCCAGAGAAAAGGCTTTCTAACACACTGTCCAAACTCAGATCGTATTGTACATAGACGAGGCTTTCCCACACACTGTCGTAACTCAGTTCGTATTGTTCATAGACGAGGCTTTCCCACACACTGTCATAACTCATATCGTATTGTTCATAGACGAGGCTTTCCCACACACTGTCGTAACTCAGTTCGTATTGTTCATAGACGAGGCTTTCCCACACACTGTCGTAACTCAGATCGTGTTGTCTAGAGACAAGGCTTTCCAACACCCTGTCGTAACACAGTATGTATTGTCCTTAAACGAGGCATTCCCACACCTTGTCGTAACTCAGATCGTATTGTCAATAGACGAGGCTTTCCCACATACTGTCGTATCTCAGATTGCATTTTCCATAGACGAGGCTTTCCCACACCCTGTCGTTACCCAGATCGTAATGTCCAGAGACGAGGCTTTCCTACACCCTGTCGTAACTCAGATCATATTGTCCAGATACAAGGATTTTCTACAGCCTGTCGTAACTCAGATTGTATTGTACATAGAGAAGGCTTTCCCATGCCATGTCCTAACTCAGATCGTATTGACCATAGACAAGGCTTTACCACACCCTGTCCTAACTCAGATCGTAATGTCCAGAGACAACGCTTTCCCGCACACTGTCGTAACTCAGATCATATTGTCTAGAGACAAGGCTTTCCTACACCCTGTCGTAACACAGAATGTATTGTCCTCAGACGAGGCTTTCCCACACTCTGTCCTAACTCAGATCGTAATGTCCAGAGACAACGCTTTCCCACACCCTGTCGTTACTCAGATCGTGTTGTCCAGAGAAGAGGCTTTCCTACACCCTGTCGTAACTCAGATCGTATTGTCCAGATACAAGGATTTTCTACACCCTGTCGTAACTCAGATTGTATTGTACATAGAGAAGGCTTTCCCACACCCTGTTGTAACTCACATTTTATTGTCCATAGACAAGGCTTTCCCACACCCTGTCCTAACTCAGATTGTAATGTCCAGAGACAATGCTTTTCCGCACACTGTCGTAACTCAGATTTTACTGTCCATTGACGGGGTATTCCCACACCCTGTCCGAACTCAGATTGCAATGTCCAGAGACAACGCTTTCCCACACACTGTCATAACTCAGATCGTATTGTTCATAGACGAGGCTTTCCCACACCCTGTCGTAACACAGAATGTATTGTCCTTAGACGAGGCTTTCTCACACCTTGTCGTAACTCAGATCGTATTGTCAATAGACGAGGCTTTCCCACATACTGTCGTATCTCAGATTGCATTTTCCATATACGAGGCTTTCCCACACCCTGTCGTTACTCAGATCGTATTGTCCAGCTAGAAGGCTTTCCCACACCCTGTCCTAACTCAGATTGTATTAACCATAGACAAGGCTTTCCCACACCCTGTTGTAACTCAGATTTTATTGTCCATAGACAAGGCTTTCCCACACCCTGTCCTAACTCAGATCGTATTTTCCAGAGAAAAGGCTTTCCCACACACTGTCCAAACTCAGATCGTATTGGCCATAGACCAGGCTTTCCCACAACCTGTCGTAACTCTGATTGTATTGTTCATAGGCGGGGTATTCCCACACCCTGTCCTAACTCAGATTGTAATGTCCAGAGACAGCGCTTTCCCGCACACTGTCGTAACTCAGATCGTATTGTCAATAGACGAGGCTTTCCCACATACTGTCGTATCTCAGATTGCATTTTCCATAGACGAGGCTTTCCCACACCCTGTCGTAACTCAGATCGTATTGTCCAGATACAAGGATTTTCTACAGCCTGTCGTAACTCAGATTGTGTTGTACATAGAGAAGGCTTTCCCACGCCATGTCCTAACTCAGATCGTATTGACCATAGACAAGGCTTTCCCACACCCTGGCCTAACTCAGATCGTAATGTCCAGAGACAACGCTTTCCCGCACACTGTCGTAACTCAGATCGTATTGTTCATAGGTGAGGCTTTCCCACACACTGTCGTAACTCAGATCGTATTGTCTAGAGACAAGGCTTTCCCACACCCTGTCGTAACACAGAATGTATTGTTCTTAGACGAGGCTTTCCCACACCCTGTCGTAACTCAGATCGTATTGTCCAGATACAAGGATTTTCTACAGCCTGTCGTAACTCAGATTGTATTATACATAGAGAAGGCTTTCCCACGCTATGTCCTAACTCAGATCGTATTGACCATAGACAAGGCTTTCCCACACCCTGTCCTAACTCAGATCGTAATGTCCAGAGACAACGCTTTCCCGCACACTGTCGTATCTCAGATTGCATTTTCCATAGACGAGGATTTCCCACTCCCTGTCGTAACTCAGATCGTATTGTCCAGATAGAAGGATTTTCTACACCCTGTCGTGACTCAGATTGTATTGTACATAGACAATGCTTTCCCACACCCTGTTGTAACTCTGTTTGTATTGTTCATAGACGGGGTACTCCCACACCCTGTCCTAACTCAGTTTGTAATGTCCAGAGACAACGCTTTCCCGCACACTGTCGTAACTCAGATTTTATTGTCCATAGACGGGGTATTCCCACACCCTGTCCTAACTCAGATCGTATTGTCCATGGACGAGGCCTTCCCACACCCTCTCCTAACTCAGATCGTATTATCCATAGTCGAGGCTTTCCCACACCCTGTCGTAACTCAGATTGTATTGCCCAGAGACAACGCTTTCCCACACACTGTTGTAACTCTGAGTGTATTGCCCATAGACAGGGCTTTCCCACACCACGTCCTAACTCAGATTGTATTGTCCAGAGACAACGCTTTCACACACCCTGTCCGAACGCAGATTGTACTGTCCGTAGACGAGGCATTCCCACACTCAGTACTAATTCAAATTGTATTGTCCAGAGACAAGGCTTTCCCACACCCTGTCTTAACACAGAACGTATAGTCCTCAGACGAGGCTTTCCCACACCCTGTCATTACTCAGATCGTATTGTCCATAGAAGAGGCTCTTCCACACCCTGTCGTAACTCAGATTTTATTGTCCATAGACAAGGCTTTCCCACACCCTGTCGTATCTCTGTGTGTATAGTCCATAGACAGGGCTTTCCTACACAATGTCCTAACTCAGATTGTATTGTCCAGAGACAACGCTTTCCCACACCCTGTCCTAACTCACGTTGTATTGTCCGTAGACCAGGCATTCCCACATTCAGTACTAATTCAAATCGTATTGTCCAGAGACAAGGCTTTCCCACACCCTGTCGTAACACAGAATGTATTGTCCTTAGACGAGGCTTTCCCAGCCCTGTCGTTACTCAGATCGTATTGTCCAGAGTCGAGGCTTTCCCACACCCTGTCCTAACTCAGATCGTAATGTCCATTTACATGGCTTTCCCACAACCTGTCCTAACTCATATCGTATTGTTCATAGACGAGGCTTTCCCACATACTGTCGTAACTCAGTTCGTATTGTTCATAGACGAGGCTTTCCCACACACTGTCGTAACTCAGATCGTGTTGTCTAGAGACAAGGCTTTCCAACACCCTGTCGTAACACAGTATGTATTGTCCTTAGACGAGGCATTCCCACACCATGTCCTAACTCAGATTGTAATGTCCAGAGACAAAGCTTTCCCGCACACTGTCGTAACTCAGATCGTATTGTCTAGAGACAAGTCTTTCCCACACCCTGTCGTAACACAGAATGTATTGTCCTTAGACGAGGCTTTCCCACACTCTGCCCTATCTCAGACTGCATTTTCCATAGACGAGGCTTTCCCACACCCTGTCGTTACTCAGATCGTGTTGTCCAGAGAAGAGGCTTTTCTACACCCTGTCGTAACTCAGATTGTATTGTACATAGAGAAGGCTCTCCCACACCCTGTTGTAACTCACATTTTATTGTCCATAGACAAGGCTTTCCCACACCCTGTCCTAACTCAGATCGTATTTTCCAGAGAAAAGGCTTTCTAACACACTGTCCAAACTCAGATCGTATTGTACATAGACGAGGCTTTCCCACACACTGTCGTAACTCAGTTCGTATTGTTCATAGACGAGGCTTTCCCACACACTGTCATAACTCATATCGTATTGTTCATAGACGAGGCTTTCCCACACACTGTCGTAACTCAGTTCGTATTGTTCATAGACGAGGCTTTCCCACACACTGTCGTAACTCAGATCGTGTTGTCTAGAGACAAGGCTTTCCAACACCCTGTCGTAACACAGTATGTATTGTCCTTAAACGAGGCATTCCCACACCTTGTCGTAACTCAGATCGTATTGTCAATAGACGAGGCTTTCCCACATACTGTCGTATCTCAGATTGCATTTTCCATAGACGAGGCTTTCCCACACCCTGTCGTTACCCAGATCGTAATGTCCAGAGACGAGGCTTTCCTACACCCTGTCGTAACTCAGATCATATTGTCCAGATACAAGGATTTTCTACAGCCTGTCGTAACTCAGATTGTATTGTACATAGAGAAGGCTTTCCCATGCCATGTCCTAACTCAGATCGTATTGACCATAGACAAGGCTTTACCACACCCTGTCCTAACTCAGATCGTAATGTCCAGAGACAACGCTTTCCCGCACACTGTCGTAACTCAGATCATATTGTCTAGAGACAAGGCTTTCCTACACCCTGTCGTAACACAGAATGTATTGTCCTCAGACGAGGCTTTCCCACACTCTGTCCTAACTCAGATCGTAATGTCCAGAGACAACGCTTTCCCACACCCTGTCGTTACTCAGATCGTGTTGTCCAGAGAAGAGGCTTTCCTACACCCTGTCGTAACTCAGATCGTATTGTCCAGATACAAGGATTTTCTACACCCTGTCGTAACTCAGATTGTATTGTACATAGAGAAGGCTTTCCCACACCCTGTTGTAACTCACATTTTATTGTCCATAGACAAGGCTTTCCCACACCCTGTCCTAACTCAGATCGTATTTTCCAGAGAAAAGGCTTACCCACACACTGTCCAAACTCAGATAGTATTGTCGAGAGACAAGGCTTTCCCACACACTGTCGTAACTCAGATTGTATTGGCCATAGACTAGGCTTTCACACACACCATCGTAACTCTGATTGTATTGTCCATAGGCGGGGTATTCCCACACCCTGTCCTAACTCAGATTGTAATGTCCAGATACAATGCTTTCCCACACACTGTCGTAACTCAGATCGTATTGTCCAGATACAAGGATTTTCTACACCCTGTCGTAACTCAGATTGTATTGTACATAGAGAAGGCTTTCCCACACCCTGTTGTAACTCACATTTTATTGTCCATAGACAAGGCTTTCCCACACCCTGTCCTAACTCAGATCGTATTTTCCAGAGAAAAGGCTTTCTAACACACTGTCCAAACTCAGATCGTATTGTCCATAGACGAGGCATTCCCACACACAGTACTAACTCAGATCGTATTCTACATAGACGAGGCTTTCCCACACACTGTCGTAACTCAGTTCGTATTGTTCATAGAGGAGGCTTTCCCACACACTGTCGTAACTCAGATTGTATTGTCCATAGACGAGGCATTCCCACACACAGTACTAACTCAGATCGTATTGTACATAGATGAGGACTTGCACACCCTGTCGTAACACTGATTGTATTGTCCATGGACGGGGCAATCCCACACCCTGTCCTAACTCAGATTGTATTGTCCATAGCCGTTGCTTTCTCAGAGCCTGTCCAACATCAGATTGCATTGTCCATAGACGAGGCTTTCCCACACCCTGTCGTTACTCAGATCGTATTGTCCATAGACGAGGCTTTCCTACACCCTGTTGTAACTCAGATCGTATTGTCCAGATACAAGGCTTTTCCACACCCTGTCGTAAATCAGATTGTACTGTACATCGAGAAGGCTTTCCCACACCCTGTTGTTCCTCAGATCGTATTGTCCAGAGACAACGCCTTCCCAAATACTGTCCTAACTCAGATTGTAATGTCCAGAGACAATGCTTTCCCGCACACTGTCGTAACTCAGATTTTATTGTCCATTGACGGGGTATTCCCACACTCTGTCCGAACTCAAATTGAAATGTCCAGAGACAACGCTTTCCCACACACTGTCGTAACTCAGATCGTATTGTCTGGAGACGAGGCTTTCCCACACGCTGTCGTAACACAGAATGTATTGTTCTTAGACGAGGCTTTCCCACACCTTGTCGTAACTCAGATCGTATTGTCAATAGACGAAGCTTTCCCACATACTGTCGTATCTCAGATTGCATTTTCCAGAGACGAGGCTTTCCACCTCCCTGTCGTTACTCAGATCGTATTGTCCAGAGACGAGGCTTTCCTACACCCTGTCGTAACTCAGATCGCATTGTCCAGATAGAAGGATTTTCTACACCCTGTCGTGATTCAGATTGTATTGTTACATAGACAATGCTTTCCCACACCCTGTTGTAACTCAGATTTTATTGTCCATAGACAATGCTTTCCCACACCCTGTCCTAACTCAGATCGTATTTTCCAGAGAAAAGGCTTTCCCACACACTGTCCAAACTGAGATCGTATTGTCAATAGACAACGCTTTCCCACACACTGTCGTAACTCAGAATGTATTGGCCATAGACTAGGCTTTCCCACACCCTGTCGTAACTCTGATTGTATTGTTCATAGACTTGGTACTCCCACACCCTGTCCTAACTCAGTTTGTAATGTCCAGAGACAATGCTTTCCCACACTCTGTCGTAACTCAGATTTTATTGTCCATTGACGAGGTATTCCCACACCCTGTCCTAACTCAGATCGTATTGTCCATGGACGAGGCCTTCCCACACCCTCTCCTAACTCAGATCGTATTGTCCTTAGTCAAGGCTTTCCCACACCCTGTCGTAACTCAGATTGTATTGCCCAGAGACAACGCTTTCCCACACACTGTCGTAACTCTGAGTGTATTGTCCATAGAGAGGGCTTTCCCACACAACGTCCTAACTCAGATTGTATTGTCCAGAGACTACGCTTTCACACACCCTGTCCGAACGGAGATTGTACTGTCCGTAGTCGAGGCATTCCCACACTCAGTACGAATTCAAATTGTATTGTCCAGAGACAAGGCTTTCCCACACACTGTCCAAACTCAGATCGTATTGTCCATAGACGAGGCTTTCCCACACACTGTCGTAACTCAGATCGTATTGTCTAGAGGCAAGGCTTTCCCACACCCTGTCTTAACACAGAACGTATAGTCTTCAGATGAGGCTTTCCCACACCCTGTCATTACTCAGATCGTATTGTCCATAGAAGAGGCTTTCCCACACACTGTCGTAACTCAGATCGTATTGTCTAGAGACAAGGCTTTCCCACACCCTGTCTTAACACAGAACGTATAGTCTTCAGATGAGGCTTTCCCACACCCTGTCATTACTCAGATCGTATTGTCCATAGAAGAGGCTTTCCTACACGCTGTCGTAACTCAGATTGTATTGTCCAGAGACAAGGCTTTCCCACACCCTGTCGTAACACAGAATGTATTCTCCTTAGACGAGGCTTTCCCAGCCCTGTCGTTACTCAGATCGTATTGTCCAGAGACGAGGCTTTCCCACACCCTGTCCTAACTCAGATCGTAATGTCCATTTACATGGCTTTCCCACAACCTGTCCGAACTCAGATCGTATTTTCCAGAGAAAAGGCTTTCCCACACACTGTCGTAACTCAGATTGTATTGTCCATAGACGAGGCTTTCCCACACACTGTCGCAATTCTGATTGTCTTGTCCATAGACGGGGTATTCCCACACCCTGTCCTAACTCAGATCGTATTTTCCAGAGAAAAGGCTTTCCCACACCCTGTCGTAACTCAGATCGTATTGTTCACAGACGAGGCGTTCCCACACACTGTCGTAACTCAGATCGTATTGTCTAGAGGCAAGGCTTTCCCACACCCTGTCGTAACACAGACTGTATTGTCCTTAGACGAGGCTTTCCCACACCCTGTCGTATCTCAGATTGCATTTTCAATAGACGACGCTTTCCCACACCCTGTCGTTACTCAGATCGTATTGTCCAGAGACGAGGCTTTCCTACACCCTGTCGTAACTCAGATCGTATTGTGCAGATACAAGGATTTTTTACACCCTGTCGTAACTCAGATTGTATTGTACATAGAGAAGGCTTTCCCACACCACGTCCTAACTCAGATCGTATTGACCATAGTCCAGGCTTTCCCACAGCCTGTTGTAACTCAGATCGTATTTTCCAGAGAAAAGGCTTTCCCACACACAGTCCAAACTCAGATCATATTGTCAATAGACAATGCTTTCCCACACACTGTCCTAACTCAGATTGTATTGTTCATAGGCGGGGTATTCCCACACCCTGTCGTAACACAGAATGTATTGTCCTTAGACGAGGCTTTCCCACACTCTGCCCTATCTCAGATTGCATTTTCCATAGACGAGGCTTTCCCACACACTGTCGTAACTCAGATCGTATTGTTCATAGACGAGGCTTTCCCACACACTGTCGTAACTCAGTTCGTATTGTTCATAGATGAGGCTTTCCCACACACTGTCGTAACTCAGATCGTATTGTCTAGAGACAAGGCTTTCCCACACCCTGTCGTAACACAGTATGTATTGTCCTTAGACGAGGCTTTCCCACACCTTGTCGTAACTCAGATCGTATTGTCAATAGACGAGGCTTTCCCACATACTGTCGTATCTCAGATTGCATTTTCCATAGACGAGGCTTTCCCACACCCTGTCGTTACTCAGATCGTAATGTCCAGAGATGAGGCTTTCCTACACCCTGTCGTAACTCAGATCGTATTGTCCAGATACAAGGATTTTCTACACCCTGTCATAACTCAGATTGTATTGTACATAGAGAAGGCTTTCCCACACCCTGTTGTAACTCAGATTTTATTGTCCATAGACAAGGCTTTCCCACACCCTGTCCTAACTCAGATTGTAATGTCCAGAGACAACGCTTTCCCGCACACTGTCGTAACTCAGATCGTATTGTCTAGAGACAAGGCTTTCCCACACCCTTTCGTAACACAGAATGTATTGTCCTTAGACAAGGCTTTCCCACACTCTGCCCTATCTCAGATTGCATTTTCCATAGACGAGGCATTCCCACACCCTGTCGTTACTCAGATCGTGTTGTCCAGAGAAGAGGCTTTCCTACACCCTGTCGTAACTCAGATCGTACTGTCCAGATACAAGGATTTTCTACACCCTTTCGTAACTCAGATTGTATTGTACATAGAGAAGGCTTTCCCACACCCTGTTGTAACTCACATTTTATTGTCCATAGACAAGGCTTTCCCACACCCTGTCCTAACTCAGATCGTATTTTCCAGAGAAAAGGCTTCCTAACACACTGTCCAAACTCAGATGGTATTGTCCATAGACGAGGCATTCCCACACACTGTCGTAACTCAGTTCGTATTGTTCATAGAGGAGGCTTTCCCTCACACTGTCTTAACTCAGATCTTATTGTTCATAGACGAGGCTTTCCCACACACTGTCGTAACTCAGTTCGTATTGTTCATAGACGAGGCTTTCCCACACACTGGCGTAACTCAGATCGTATTGTCTAGAGACAAGGCTTTCCCACACCCTGTCGTAATACAATATGTATTGTCCTTAGACGAGGCTTTCCCACACCTTGTCGTAACTCAGATCGTATTGTCAATAGACGTGGCTTTCCCACATACTGTCGTATCTCAGATTGCATTTTCCATAGACGAGGCTTTCCCACACCCTGTCGTTACTCAGATCGTATTGTCCAGAGACGAGGCTTTCCTACACCCTGTCGTAACTCAGATCGTATTGTCCAGATACAAGGATTTTCTACAGCCTGTCGTAACTCAGATTGTATTGTACATAGAGAAGGCTTTCCCAAGTCATGTCCTAACTCAGAACGTATTGACCATAGACAAGGCTTTCCCACACCCTGTCCTAACTCAGATCGTAATGTCCAGAGACAACGCTTTCCCGCACACTGTCGTAACTCAGATCGTATTGTCTAGAGACAAGGCTTTCCCACACCCTGTCGTAACACAGAATGTATTGTCCTTAGACGAGGCTTTCCCACACTCTGTCCTAACTCAGATCGTAATGTCCAGAGACAACGCTTTCCCACACCCTGTCGTTACTCAGATTGTATTGTACATAGAGAAGGCTTTCCCAAGTCATGTCCTAACTCAGAACGTATTGACCATAGACAAGGCTTTCCCACACCCTGTCCTAACTCAGATCGTAATGTCCAGAGACAACGTTTTCCCGCACACTGTCGTAACTCAGATTGTATTGTCTAGAGACAAGGCTTTCCCACACCCTGTCGTAACACAGAATGTATTGTCCTTAGACGAGGCTTTCCCACACTCTGTCCTAACTCAGATCGTAATGTCCAGAGACAACGCTTTCCCACACCCTGTCGTTACTCAGATCGTGTTGTCCAGAGAAGAGGCTTTCCTACACCCTGTCGTAACTCAGATCGTATTGTCCAGATACAAGGATTTTCTACACCCTGTCGTAACTCAGATTGTATTGTACATAGAGAAGGCTTTCCCACACCCTGTTGTAACTCACATTTTATTGTCCATAGACAAGGCTTTCCCACACACTGTTGTAACTCACATTTTATTGTCCATAGACAAGGCTTTCCCACACCCTGTCCTAACTCAGATCATATTTTCCAGAGAAAAGGCTTTCCCACACACAGTCCAAACTCAGATCGTATTGTCGAGAGACAACACATTCCCACACACTGTTGTAACTCTGATTGTATTGACCATAGACGAGGTTTTCCCACACCCTGTCGTAACTCAGATTTTATTGTCCATAGACGGGGTATTCCCACACCCTGTCCTAACTCAGATTGTAAAGTCCAGAGACAACGCTTTCCCACACCCTGTCCTAACTCAGATTGTATTGTCCATAGACAAGGCTTTCCCACACTCTGTCGTAACTCAGATTTTATTGTCCATAGACGAGGTACTCCCACACCCTGTCCTAACTCAGATCGTATTGTCCATGGACGAGGCCTTCCCACACCCTCTCCTAACTCAGATCGTATTCTCCATAGCCGAGGCTTTCCCACACACTGTCGTAACTCTGAGTGTATTGTCCATAGACAGGGCTTTCCCACACAACGTCCTAACTCAGATTGTATTGTCCAGAGACAACGCTTTCACACACCCAGTCGAACTCAGATTGTGCTGTCCGTAGACGAGGCATTCCGACACTCAGAACTAATTCAAATTGTATTGTCCAGAGACAAGGCTTTCCCACACACTGTCCTAACTCAGATTGTATTGTCCATAGACGAGGCTTTCCCACACCCTGTCCTAACTCAGATCGTAATGTCCAGAGACAACGCTTTCCCGCACACTGCCGTAACTCAGATCGTATTGTCTAGAGACAAGGCTTTCCCACACCCTGTCGTAACACAGAATGTATTGTCCTTAGACGAGGCTTTCCCACACTCTGCCCTAACTCAGATCGTAATGTCCACAGACAACGCTTTCCCACACCCTGTCGTTACTCAGATCGTGTTGTCCAGAGAAGAGGCTTTCCTTCACCCTGTCGTAACTCAGATCGTAGTGTCCAGATACAAGGATTTTCTACACCCTGTCGTAACTCAGATTGTATTGTACATAGAGAAGGCTTTCCCACACCCTGTTGTAACTCAGATTTTATTGTCCATAGACAAGGCTTTCCCACACCCTGTCCTAACTCAGATTGTAATGTCCAGAGACAACGCTTTCCCGCACACTGTCGTAACTCAGATTTTATTGTCCATAGACAAGGCTTTCCCACACCCTGCTGTAACTCACATTTTATTGTCCATAGACAAGGCTTTCCCACACCCTGTCCTAACTCAGATCGTATTTTCCAGAGAAAAGGCTTTCCCACACACAGTCCAAACTCAGATCGTATTGTCGAGAGACAACACATTCCCACACACTGTTGTAACTCTGATTGTATTGTCCATAGACGAGGTTTTCCCAGACCCTGTCGTAACTCAGATTTTATTGTCCATAGACGGGGTATTCCCACACCCTGTCCTAACTCAGATTGTAAAGTCCAGAGACAACGCTTTCCCACACCCTGTCCTAACTCAGATTGTATTGTCCATAGACGAGGCTTTCCCACACTCTGTCGTAACTCAGATTTTATTGTCCATAGACGAGGTACTCCCACACCCTGTCCTAACTCAGATCGTATTGTCCATGGACGAGGCCTTCCCACACCCTCTCCTAACTCAGATCGTATTCTCCATAGCCGAGGCTTTCCCACACCCTGTCGTAACTCAGATTGTATTGCCCAGAGACAAGGCTTTCCCACACACTGTCGTAACTCTGAGTGTATTGTCCATAGACAGGGCTTTCCCACACAACGTCCTAACTCAGATTGTATTGTCCAGAGACAACGCTTTCACACACCCAGTCGAACTCAGATTGTGCTGTCCGTAGACGAGGCATTCCAACACTCAGAACTAATTCAAATTGTATTGTTCAGAGACAAGGCTTTCCCACACACTGTCCTAACTCAGATTGTATTGTCCATAGACGAGGCTTTCCCACACCCTGTCCTAACTCAGATCGTAATGTCCAGAGGCAACGCTTTCCCGCACACTGCCGTAACTCAGATCGTATTGTCTAGAGACAAGGCTTTCCCACACCCTGTCGTAACACAGAATGTATTGTCCTTAGACGAGGCTTTCCCACAGTCTGTCCTAACTCAGATCGTAATGTCCACAGACAACGCTTTCCCACACCCTGTCGTTACTCAGATCGTGTTGTCCAGAGAAGAGGCTTTCCTACACCCTGTCGTAACTCAGATCGTATTGTCCAGATACAAGGATTTTCTACACCCTGTCGTAACTCAGATTGTATTGTACATAGAGAAGGCTTTCCCACACCCTGTTGTAACTCAGATTTTATTGTCCATAGACAAGGCTTTCCCACACCCTGTCCTAACTCAGATTGTAATGTCCAGAGACAACGCTTTCCCGCACACTGTCGTAACTCAAATCGTATTGTCTAGAGACAAGGCTTTCCCACACCCTTTCGTAACACAGAATGTATTGTCCTTAGACAAGGCTTTAGCACACTCTGCCCTATCTCAGATTGCATTTTCCATAGACGAGGCATTCCCACACCCTGTCGTTACTCAGATCGTGTTGTCCAGAGAAGAGGCTTTCCTACACCCTGTCGTAACTCAGATCTTACTGTCCAGATACAAGGATTTTCTACACCCTTTCGTAACTCAGATTGTATTGTACATAGAGAAGGCTTTCCCACACCCTTTTGTAACTCACATTTTATTGTCCATAGACAAGGCTTTCCCACACCCTGTCCTAACTCAGATCGTATTTTCCAGAGAAAAGGCTTCCTAACACACTGTCCAAACTCAGATGGTATTGTCCATAGACGAGGCATTCCCACACACTGTCGTAACTCAGTTCGTATTGTTCATAGAGGAGGCTTTCCCTCACACTGTCTTAACTCAGATCTTATTGTTCATAGACGAGGCTTTCCCACACACTGTCGTAACTCAGTTCGTATTGTTCATAGACGAGGCTTTCCCACACACTGGCGTAACTCAGATCGTATTGTCTAGAGACAAGGCTTTCCCACACCCTGTCGTAATACAATATGTATTGTCCTTAGACGAGGCTTTCCCACACCTTGTCGTAACTCAGATCGTATTGTCAATAGACGTGGCTTTCCCACATACTGTCGTATCTCAGATTGCATTTTCCATAGACGAGGCTTTCCCACACCCTGTCGTTACTCAGATCGTATTGTCCAGAGACGAGGCTTTCCTACACCCTGTCGTAACTCAGATCGTATTGTCCAGATACAAGGATTTTCTACAGCCTGTCGTAACTCAGATTGTATTGTACATAGAGAAGGCTTTCCCAAGCCATGTCCTAACTCAGATCGTATTGACCATAGACAAGGCTTTCCCACACCCTGTCCTAACTCAGATCGTAATGTCCAGAGACAACGCTTTCCCGCACACTGTCGTAACTCAGATTTTATTGTCCATAGACAAGGCTTTCCCACACCCTGCTGTAACTCACATTTTATTGTCCATAGACAAGGCTTTCCCACACCCTGTCCTAACTCAGATCGTATTTTCCAGAGAAAAGGCTTTCCCACACACAGTCCAAACTCAGATCGTATTGTCGAGAGACAACACATTCCCACACACTGTTGTAACTCTGATTGTATTGTCCATAGACGAGGTTTTCCCAGACCCTGTCGTAACTCAGATTTTATTGTCCATAGACGGGGTATTCCCACACCCTGTCCTAACTCAGATTGTAAAGTCCATGGACGAGGCCTTCCCACACCCTCTCCTAACTCAGATCGTATTCTCCATAGCCGAGGCTTTCCCACACCCTGTCGTAACTCAGATTGTATTGCCCAGAGACAAGGCTTTCCCACACACTGTCGTAACTCTGAGTGTATTGTCCATAGACAGGGCTTTCCCACACAACGTCCTAACTCAGATTGTATTGTCCAGAGACAACGCTTTCACACACCCAGTCGAACTCAGATTGTGCTGTCCGTAGACGAGGCATTCCAACACTCAGAACTAATTCAAATTGTATTGTCCAGAGACAAGGCTTTCCCACACACTGTCCTAACTCAGATTGTCTTGTCCATAGACGAGGCTTTCCCACACCCTGTCCTAACTCAGATCGTAATGTCCAGAGACAACACTTTCCCGCACACTGCCGTAACTCAGATCGTATTGTCTAGAGACAAGGCTTTCCCACACCCTGTCGTAACACAGAATGTATTGTCCTTAGACGAGGCTTTCCCACAGTCTGTCCTAACTCAGATCGTAATGTCCACAGACAACGCTTTCCCACACCCTGTCGTTACTCAGATCGTGTTGTCCAGAGAAGAGGCTTTCCTACACCCTGTCGTAACTCAGATCGTATTGTCCAGTTACAAGGATTTTCTACACCCTGTCGTAACTCAGATTGTATTGTACATAGAGAAGGCTTTCCCACACCCTGTTGTAACTCAGATTTTATTGTCCATAGACAAGGCTTTCCCACACCCTGTCCTAACTCAGATTGTAATGTCCAGAGACAACGCTTTCCCGCACACTGTCGTAACTCAGATCGTATTGTCTAGAGACAAGGCTTTCCCACACCCTTTCGTAACACAGAATGTATTGTCCTTAGACAAGGCTTTAGCACACTCTGCCCTATCTCAGATTGCATTTTCCATAGACGAGGCATTCCCACACCCTGTCGGTACTCAGATCGTGTTGTCCAGAGAAGAGGCTTTCCTACACCCTGTCGTAACTCAGATCTTACTGTCCAGATACAAGGATTTTCTACACCCTTTCGTAACTCAGATTGTATTGTACATAGAGAAGGCTTTCCCACACCCTTTTGTAACTCACATTTTATTGTCCATAGACAAGGCTTTCCCACACCCTGTCCTAACTCAGATCGTATTTTCCAGAGAAAAGGCTTCCTAACACACTGTCCAAACTCAGATGGTATTGTCCATAGACGAGGCATTCCCACACACTGTCGTAACTCAGTTCGTATTGTTCATAGAGGAGGCTTTCCCTCACACTGTCTTAACTCAGATCTTATTGTTCATAGACGAGGCTTTCCCACACACTGTCGTAACTCAGTTCGTATTGTTCATAGACGAGGCTTTCCCACACACTGGCGTAACTCAGATCGTATTGTCTAGAGACAAGGCTTTCCCACACCCTGTCGTAATACAATATGTATTGTCCTTAGACGAGGCTTTCCCACACCTTGTCGTAACTCAGATCGTATTGTCAATAGACGTGGCTTTCCCACATACTGTCGTATCTCAGATTGCATTTTCCATAGACGAGGCTTTCCCACACCCTGTCGTTACTCAGATCGTATTGTCCAGAGACGAGGCTTTCCTACACCCTGTCGTAACTCAGATCGTATTGACCAGATACAAGGATTTTCTACAGCCTGTCGTAACTCAGATTGTATTGTACATAGAGAAGGCATTCCCAAGCCATGTCCTAACACAGATCGTATTGACCATAGACAAGGCTTTCCCACACCCTGTTGTAACTCACATTTTATTGTCCATAGACAAGGCTTTCCCACACACTGTTGTAACTCACATTTTATTGTCCATAGACAAGGCTTTCCCACACCCTGTCCTAACTCAGATCATATTTTCCAGAGAAAAGGCTTTCCCACACACAGTCCAAACTCAGATCGTATTGTCGAGAGACAACACATTCCCACACACTGTTGTAACTCTGATTGTATTGACCATAGACGAGGTTTTCCCACACCCTGTCGTAACTCAGATTTTATTGTCCATAGACGGGGTATTCCCACACCCTGTCCTAACTCAGATTGTAAAGTCCAGAGACAACGCTTTCCCACACCCTGTCCTAACTCAGATTGTATTGTCCATAGACAAGGCTTTCCCACACTCTGTCGTAACTCAGATTTTATTGTCCATAGACGAGGTACTCCCACACCCTGTCCTAACTCAGATCGTATTGTCCATGGACGAGGCCTTCCCACACCCTCTCCTAACTCAGATCGTATTCTCCATAGCCGAGGCTTTCCCACACACTGTCGTAACTCTGAGTGTATTGTCCATAGACAGGGCTTTCCCACACAACGTCCTAACTCAGATTGTATTGTCCAGAGACAACGCTTTCACACACCCAGTCGAACTCAGATTGTGCTGTCCGTAGACGAGGCATTCCGACACTCAGAACTAATTCAAATTGTATTGTCCAGAGACAAGGCTTTCCCACACACTGTCCTAACTCAGATTGTATTGTCCATAGACGAGGCTTTCCCACACCCTGTCCTAACTCAGATCGTAATGTCCAGAGACAACGCTTTCCCGCACACTGCCGTAACTCAGATCGTATTGTCTAGAGACAAGGCTTTCCCACACCCTGTCGTAACACAGAATGTATTGTCCTTAGACGAGGCTTTCCCACACTCTGCCCTAACTCAGATCGTAATGTCCACAGACAACGCTTTCCCACACCCTGTCGTTACTCAGATCGTGTTGTCCAGAGAAGAGGCTTTCCTACACCCTGTCGTAACTCAGATCGTAGTGTCCAGATACAAGGATTTTCTACACCCTGTCGTAACTCAGATTGTATTGTACATAGAGAAGGCTTTCCCACACCCTGTTGTAACTCAGATTTTATTGTCCATAGACAAGGCTTTCCCACACCCTGTCCCAACTCAGATTGTAATGTCCAGAGACAACGCTTTCCCGCACACTGTCGTAACTCAGATTTTATTGTCCATAGACAAGGCTTTCCCACACCCTGCTGTAACTCACATTTTATTGTCCATAGACAAGGCTTTCCCACACCCTGTCCTAACTCAGATCGTATTTTCCAGAGAAAAGGCTTTCCCACACACAGTCCAAACTCAGATCGTATTGTCGAGAGACAACACATTCCCACACACTGTTGTAACTCTGATTGTATTGTCCATAGACGAGGTTTTCCCAGACCCTGTCGTAACTCAGATTTTATTGTCCATAGACGGGGTATTCCCACACCCTGTCCTAACTCAGATTGTAAAGTCCAGAGACAACGCTTTCCCACACCCTGTCCTAACTCAGATTGTATTGTCCATAGACGAGGCTTTCCCACACTCTGTCGTAACTCAGATTTTATTGTCCATAGACGAGGTACTCCCACACCCTGTCCTAACTCAGATCGTATTGTCCATGGACGAGGCCTTCCCACACCCTCTCCTAACTCAGATCGTATTCTCCATAGCCGAGGCTTTCCCACACCCTGTCGTAACTCAGATTGTATTGCCCAGAGACAAGGCTTTCCCACACACTGTCGTAACTCTGAGTGTATTGTCCATAGACAGGGCTTTCCCACACAACGTCCTAACTCAGATTGTATTGTCCAGAGACAACGCTTTCACACACCCAGTCGAACTCAGATTGTGCTGTCCGTAGACGAGGCATTCCAACACTCAGAACTAATTCAAATTGTATTGTCCAGAGACAAGGCTTTCCCACACACTGTCCTAACTCAGATTGTATTGTCCATAGACGAGGCTTTCCCACACCCTGTCCTAACTCAGATCGTAATGTCCAGAGGCAACGCTTTCCCGCACACTGCCGTAACTCAGATCGTATTGTCTAGAGACAAGGCTTTCCCACACCCTGTCGTAACACAGAATGTATTGTCCTTAGACGAGGCTTTCCCACAGTCTGTCCTAACTCAGATCGTAATGTCCACAGACAACGCTTTCCCACACCCTGTCGTTACTCAGATCGTGTTGTCCAGAGAAGAGGCTTTCCTACACCCTGTCGTAACTCAGATCGTAGTGTCCAGATACAAGGATTTTCTACACCCTGTCGTAACTCAGATTGTATTGTACATAGAGAAGGCTTTCCCACACCCTGTTGTAACTCAGATTTTATTGTCCATAGACAAGGCTTTCCCACACCCTGTCCTAACTCAGATTGTAATGTCCAGAGACAACGCTTTCCCGCACACTGTCGTAACTCAAATCGTATTGTCTAGAGACAAGGCTTTCCCACACCCTTTCGTAACACAGAATGTATTGTCCTTAGACAAGGCTTTAGCACACTCTGCCCTATCTCAGATTGCATTTTCCATAGACGAGGCATTCCCACACCCTGTCGTTACTCAGATCGTGTTGTCCAGAGAAGAGGCTTTCCTACACCCTGTCGTAACTCAGATCTTACTGTCCAGATACAAGGATTTTCTACACCCTTTCGTAACTCAGATTGTATTGTACATAGAGAAGGCTTTCCCACACCCTTTTGTAACTCACATTTTATTGTCCATAGACAAGGCTTTCCCACACCCTGTCCTAACTCAGATCGTATTTTCCAGAGAAAAGGCTTCCTAACACACTGTCCAAACTCAGATGGTATTGTCCATAGACGAGGCATTCCCACACACTGTCGTAACTCAGTTCGTATTGTTCATAGAGGAGGCTTTCCCTCACACTGTCTTAACTCAGATCTTATTGTTCATAGACGAGGCTTTCCCACACACTGTCGTAACTCAGTTCGTATTGTTCATAGACGAGGCTTTCCCACACACTGGCGTAACTCAGATCGTATTGTCTAGAGACAAGGCTTTCCCACACCCTGTCGTAATACAATATGTATTGTCCTTAGACGAGGCTTTCCCACACCTTGTCGTAACTCAGATCGTATTGTCAATAGACGTGGCTTTCCCACATACTGTCGTATCTCAGATTGCATTTTCCATAGACGAGGCTTTCCCACACCCTGTCGTTACTCAGATCGTATTGTCCAGAGACGAGGCTTTCCTACACCCTGTCGTAACTCAGATCGTATTGTCCAGATACAAGGATTTTCTACAGCCTGTCGTAACTCAGATTGTATTGTACATAGAGAAGGCTTTCCCAAGCCATGTCCTAACTCAGATCGTATTGACCATAGACAAGGCTTTCCCACACCCTGTCCTAACTCAGATCGTAATGTCCAGAGACAACGCTTTCCCGCACACTGTCGTAACTCAGATTTTATTGTCCATAGACAAGGCTTTCCCACACCCTGCTGTAACTCACATTTTATTGTCCATAGACAAGGCTTTCCCACACCCTGTCCTAACTCAGATCGTATTTTCCAGAGAAAAGGCTTTCCCACACACAGTCCAAACTCAGATCGTATTGTCGAGAGACAACACATTCCCACACACTGTTGTAACTCTGATTGTATTGTCCATAGACGAGGTTTTCCCAGACCCTGTCGTAACTCAGATTTTATTGTCCATAGACGGGGTATTCCCACACCCTGTCCTAACTCAGATTGTAAAGTCCATGGACGAGGCCTTCCCACACCCTCTCCTAACTCAGATCGTATTCTCCATAGCCGAGGCTTTCCCACACCCTGTCGTAACTCAGATTGTATTGCCCAGAGACAAGGCTTTCCCACACACTGTCGTAACTCTGAGTGTATTGTCCATAGACAGGGCTTTCCCACACAACGTCCTAACTCAGATTGTATTGTCCAGAGACAACGCTTTCACACACCCAGTCGAACTCAGATTGTGCTGTCCGTAGACGAGGCATTCCAACACTCAGAACTAATTCAAATTGTATTGTCCAGAGACAAGGCTTTCCCACACACTGTCCTAACTCAGATTGTCTTGTCCATAGACGAGGCTTTCCCACACCCTGTCCTAACTCAGATCGTAATGTCCAGAGACAACACTTTCCCGCACACTGCCGTAACTCAGATCGTATTGTCTAGAGACAAGGCTTTCCCACACCCTGTCGTAACACAGAATGTATTGTCCTTAGACGAGGCTTTCCCACAGTCTGTCCTAACTCAGATCGTAATGTCCACAGACAACGCTTTCCCACACCCTGTCGTTACTCAGATCGTGTTGTCCAGAGAAGAGGCTTTCCTACACCCTGTCGTAACTCAGATCGTATTGTCCAGTTACAAGGATTTTCTACACCCTGTCGTAACTCAGATTGTATTGTACATAGAGAAGGCTTTCCCACACCCTGTTGTAACTCAGATTTTATTGTCCATAGACAAGGCTTTCCCACACCCTGTCCTAACTCAGATTGTAATGTCCAGAGACAACGCTTTCCCGCACACTGTCGTAACTCAGATCGTATTGTCTAGAGACAAGGCTTTCCCACACCCTTTCGTAACACAGAATGTATTGTCCTTAGACAAGGCTTTAGCACACTCTGCCCTATCTCAGATTGCATTTTCCATAGACGAGGCATTCCCACACCCTGTCGGTACTCAGATCGTGTTGTCCAGAGAAGAGGCTTTCCTACACCCTGTCGTAACTCAGATCTTACTGTCCAGATACAAGGATTTTCTACACCCTTTCGTAACTCAGATTGTATTGTACATAGAGAAGGCTTTCCCACACCCTTTTGTAACTCACATTTTATTGTCCATAGACAAGGCTTTCCCACACCCTGTCCTAACTCAGATCGTATTTTCCAGAGAAAAGGCTTCCTAACACACTGTCCAAACTCAGATGGTATTGTCCATAGACGAGGCATTCCCACACACTGTCGTAACTCAGTTCGTATTGTTCATAGAGGAGGCTTTCCCTCACACTGTCTTAACTCAGATCTTATTGTTCATAGACGAGGCTTTCCCACACACTGTCGTAACTCAGTTCGTATTGTTCATAGACGAGGCTTTCCCACAGACTGGCGTAACTCAGATCGTATTGTCTAGAGACAAGGCTTTCCCACACCCTGTCGTAATACAATATGTATTGTCCTTAGACGAGGCTTTCCCACACCTTGTCGTAACTCAGATCGTATTGTCAATAGACGTGGCTTTCCCACATACTGTCGTATCTCAGATTGCATTTTCCATAGACGAGGCTTTCCCACACCCTGTCGTTACTCAGATCGTATTGTCCAGAGACGAGGCTTTCCTACACCCTGTCGTAACTCAGATCGTATTGACCAGATACAAGGATTTTCTACAGCCTGTCGTAACTCAGATTGTATTGTACATAGAGAAGGCATTCCCAAGCCATGTCCTAACACAGATCGTATTGACCATAGACAAGGCTTTCCCACACCCTGTCCTAACTCAGATCGTAATGTCCAGAGACAACGCTTTCCCGCACACTGTCGTAACTCAGATCGTATTGTCTAGAGACAAGGCTTTCCCACACCCTGTCGTAACACAGAATGTATTGTCCTTAGACGAGGCTTTCCCACACCCTGTCGTTACTCAGATCGTATTGTCCAGAGACGAGGCTTTCCTACACCCTGTCGTAACTCAGATCGTATTGTCCAGATACAAGAATTTTCTACACCCTGTCGTAACTCAGATTGTATTGTACATAGAGAAGGCTTTCCCCCATCCTGTTGTAACTCAGATTTTATTGTCCATAGACAAGGCTTTCCCACACCCTGTTGTAACTCACATTTTATTGTCCATAGACAAGGCTTTCCCACACCCTGTCCTAACTCAGATCGTATTTTCCAAAGAAAAGGCTTTCCCACACACAGTCCAAACTCAGATCGTATTGTCGAGAGACAACACATTCCCACACACTGTTGTAACTCTGATTGTATTGTCCATAGACGAGGTTTTCCCACACCCTGTCGTAACTCAGATTTTATTGTCCATAGACGGGGTATTCCCACACCCTGTCCTAACTCAGATTGTAAAGTCCAGAGACAACGCTTTCCCACACCCTGTCCTAACTCAGATTGTATTGTCCATAGACGAGGCTTTCCCACACTCTGTCGTAACTCAGATTTTATTGTCCATAGACGAGGTACTCCCACACCCTGTCCTAACTCAGATCGTATTGTCCATGGACGAGGACTTCCCACACCCTCTCCTAACTCAGATCGTACTCTCCATAGCCGAGGCTTTCCCACACCCTGTCGTAACTCTGAGTGTATTGTCCATAGACAGGGCTTTCCCACACAACGTCCTAACTCAGATTGTATTGTCCAGAGACAACGCTTTCACACACCCAGTCGAACTCAGATTGTGCTGTCCGTAGACGAGGCATTCCGACACTCAGAACTAATTCAAATTGTATTGTCCAGAGACAAGGCTTTCCCACACACTGTCCTAACTCAGATTGTCTTGTCCATAGACGAGGCTTTCCCACACCCTGTCCTAACTCAGATCGTAATGTCCAGAGACAACACTTTCCCGCACACTGCCGTAACTCAGATCGTATTGTCTAGAGACAAGGCTTTCCCACACCCTGTCGTAACACAGAATGTATTGTCCTTAGACGAGGCTTTCCCACACTCTGTCCTAACTCAGATCGTAATGTCCAGAGACAACGCTTTCCCACACCCTGTCGTTACTCAGATCGTGTTGTCCAGAGAAGAGGCTTTCCTACACCCTGTCGTAACTCAGATCGTATTGTCCAGTTACAAGGATTTTCTACACCCTGTCGTAACTCAGATTGTATTGTACATAGAGAAGGCTTTCCCACACCCTGTTGTAACTCAGATTTTATTGTCCATAGACAAGGCTTTCCCGCACACTGTCGTAACTCAGATCGTATTGTCTAGAGACAAGGCTTTCCCACACCCTTTCGTAACACAGAATGTATTGTCCTTAGACAAGGCTTTAGCACACTCTGCCCTATCTCAGATTGCATTTTCCATAGACGAGGCATTCCCACACCCTGTCGTTACTCAGATCGTGTTGTCCAGAGAAGAGGCTTTCCTACACCCTGTCGTAACTCAGATCGTACTGTCCAGATACAAGGATTTACTACACCCTTTCGTAACTCAGATTGTATTGTACATAGAGAAGGCTTTCCCACACCCTTTTGTAACTCACATTTTATTGTCCATAGACAAGGCTTTCCCACACCCTGTCCTAACTCAGATCGTATTTTCCAGAGAAAAGGCTTCCTAACACACTGTCCAAACTCAGATGGTATTGTCCATAGACGAGGCATTCCCACACACTGTCGTAACTCAGTTCGTATTGTTCATAGAGGAGGCTTTCCCTCACACTGTCTTAACTCAGATCTTATTGTTCATAGACGAGGCTTTCCCACACACTGTCGTAACTCAGTTCGTATTGTTCATAGACGAGGCTTTCCCACACACTGGCGTAACTCAGATCGTATTGTCTAGAGACAAGGCTTTCCCACACCCTGTCGTAATACAATATGTATTGTCCTTAGACGAGGCTTTCCCACACCTTGTCGTAACTCAGATCGTATTGTCAATAGACGTGGCTTTCCCACATACTGTCGTATCTCAGATTGCATTTTCCATAGACGAGGCTTTCCCACACCCTGTCGTTACTCAGATCGTATTGTCCAGAGACGAGGCTTTCCTACACCCTGTCGTAACTCAGATCGTATTGTCCAGATACAAGGATTTTCTACAGCCTGTCGTAACTCAGATTGTATTGTACATGGAGAAGGCTTTCCCAAGCCATGTCCTAACTCAGATCGTATTGACCATAGACAAGGCTTTCCCACACCCTGTCCTAACTCAGATCGTAATGTCCAGAGACAACGCTTTCCCGCACACTGTCGTAACTCAGATCGTATTGTCTAGAGACAAGGCTTTCCCACACCCTGTCGTAACACAGAATGTATTGTCCTTAGACGAGGCTTTCCCACACTCTGTCCTAACTCAGATCGTAATATCCAGAGACAACGCTTTCCCACACCCTGTCGTTACTCAGATCGTGTTGTCCAGAGAAGAGGCTTTCCTACACCCTGTCGTAACTCAGATCGTATTGTCCAGATACAAGGATTTTCTACACCCTGTCGTAACTCAGATTGTATTGTACATAGAGAAGGCTTTCCCCCATCCTGTTGTAACTCAGATTTTATTGTCCATAGACAAGGCTTTCCCACACCCTGTTGTAACTCACATTTTATTGTCCATAGACAAGGCTTTCCCACACCCTGTCCTAACTCAGATCGTATTTTCCAAAGAAAAGGCTTTCCCACACACAGTCCAAACTCAGATCGTATTGTCGAGAGACAACACATTCCCACACACTGTTGTAACTCTGATTGTATTGTCCATAGACGAGGTTTTCCCACACCCTGTCGTAACTCAGATTTTATTGTCCATAGACGGGGTATTCCCACACCCTGTCCTAACTCAGATTGTAAAGTCCAGAGACAACGCTTTCCCACACCCTGTCCTAACTCAGATTGTATTGTCCATAGACGAGGCTTTCCCACACTCTGTCATAACTCAGATTTTATTGTCCATAGACGAGGTACTCCCACACCCTGTCCTAACTCAGATCGTATTGTCCATGGACGAGGACTTCCCACACCCTCTCCTAACTCAGATCGTACTCTCCATAGCCGAGGCTTTCCCACACCCTGTCGTAACTCTGAGTGTATTGTCCATAGACAGGGCTTTCCCACACAACGTCCTAACTCAGATTGTATTGTCCAGAGACAACGCTTTCACACACCCAGTCGAACTCAGATTGTGCTGTCCGTAGACGAGGCATTCCGACACTCAGAACTAATTCAAATTGTATTGTCCAGAGACAAGGCTTTCCCACACACTGTCCTAACTCAGATTGTCTTGTCCATAGACGAGGCTTTCCCACACCCTGTCCTAACTCAGATCGTAATGTCCAGAGACAACACTTTCCCGCACACTGCCGTAACTCAGATCGTATTGTCTAGAGACAAGGCTTTCCCACACCCTGTCGTAACACAGAATGTATTGTCCTTAGACGAGGCTTTCCCACACTCTGTCCTAACTCAGATCGTAATGTCCAGAGACAACGCTTTCCCACACCCTGTCGTTACTCAGATCGTGTTGTCCAGAGAAGAGGCTTTCCTACACCCTGTCGTAACTCAGATCGTATTGTCCAGTTACAAGGATTTTCTACACCCTGTCGTAACTCAGATTGTATTGTACATAGAGAAGGCTTTCCCACACCCTGTTGTAACTCAGATTTTATTGTCCATAGACAAGGCTTTCCCACACCCTGTCCTAACTCAGATTGTAATGTCCAGAGACAACGCTTTCCCGCACACTGTCGTAACTCAGATCGTATTGTCTAGAGACAAGGCTTTCCCACACCCTTTCGTAACACAGAATGTATTGTCCTTAGACAAGGCTTTCCCACACTCTGCCCTATCTCAGATTGCATTTTCCATAGACGAGGCATTCCCACACCCTGTCGTTACTCAGATCGTGTTGTCCAGAGAAGAGGCTTTCCTACACCCTGTCGTAACTCAGATCGTACTGTCCAGATACAAGGATTTTCTACACCCTTTCGTAACTCAGATTGTATTGTACATAGAGAAGGCTTTCCCACACCCTGTTGTAACTCACATTTTATTGTCCATAGACAAGTCTTTCCCACACCCTGTCCTAACTCAGATCGTATTTTCCAGAGAAAAGGCTTCCTAACACACTGTCCAAACTCAGATGGTATTGTCCATAGACGAGGCATTCCCACACACTGTCGTAACTCAGTTCGTATTGTTCATAGAGGAGGCTTTCCCTCACACTGTCTTAACTCAGATCTTATTGTTCATAGACGAGGCTTTCCCACACACTGTCGTAACTCAGTTCGTATTGTTCATAGACGAGGCTTTCCCACACACTGGCGTAACTCAGATCGTATTGTCTAGAGACAAGGCTTTCCCACACCCTGTCGTAATACAATATGTATTGTCCTTAGACGAGGCTTTCCCACACCTTGTCGTAACTCAGATCGTATTGTCAATAGACGTGGCTTTCCCACATACTGTCGTATCTCAGATTGCATTTTCCATAGACGAGGCTTTCCCACACCCTGTCGTTACTCAGATCGTATTGTCCAGAGACGAGGCTTTCCTACACCCTGTCGTAACTCAGATCGTATTGTCCAGATACAAGGATTTTCTACAGCCTGTCGTAACTCAGATTGTATTGTACATAGAGAAGGCTTTCCCAAGCCATGTCCTAACTCAGATCGTATTGACCATAGACAAGGCTTTCCCACACCCTGTCCTAACTCAGATCGTAATGTACAGAGACAACACTTTCCCGCACACTGTCGTAACTCAGATCGTATTGTCTAGAGACAAGGCTTTCCCACACCCTGTCGTAACACAGAATGTATTGTCCTTAGACGAGGCTTTCCCACACTCTGTCCTAACTCAGATCGTAATGTCCAGAGACAACGCTTTCCCACACCCTGTCGTTACTCAGATCGTGTTGTCCAGAGAAGAGGCTTTCCTACACCCTGTCGTAACTCAGATCGTATTGTCCAGATACAAGGATTTTCTACACCCTGTCGTAACTCAGATTGTATTGTACATAGAGAAGGCTTTCCCCCATCCTGTTGTAACTCAGATTTTATTGTCCATAGACAAGGCTTTCCCACACCCTGTTGTAACTCACATTTTATTGTCCATAGACAAGGCTTTCCCACACCCTGTCCTAACTCAGATCGTATTTTCCAAAGTAAAGGCTTTCCCACACACAGTCCAAACTCAGATCGTATTGTCGAGAGGCAACACATTCCCACACACTGTTGTAACTCTGATTGTATTGTCCATAGACGAGGTTTTCCCACACCCTGTCGTAACTCAGATTTTATTGTCCATAGACGGGGTATTCCCACACCCTGTCCTAACTCAGATTGTAAAGTCCAGAGACAACGCTTTCCCACACCCTGTCCTAACTCAGATTGTATTGTCCATAGACGAGGCTTTCCCACACTCTGTCGTAACTCAGATTTTATTGTCCATAGACGAGGTACTCCCACACCCTGTCCTAACTCAGATCGTGTTGTCCATGGACGAGGCCTTCCCACACCCTCTCCTAACTCAGATCGTACTCTCCATAGCCGAGGCTTTCCCACACCCTGTCGTAACTCTGAGTGTATTGTCCATAGACAGGGCTTTCCCACACAACGTCCTAACTCAGATTGTATTGTCCAGAGACAACGCTTTCACACACCCAGTCGAACTCAGATTGTGCTGTCCGTAGACGAGGCATTCCGACACTCAGAACTAATTCAAATTGTATTGTCCAGAGACAAGGCTTTCCCACACACTGTCCTAACTCAGATTGTCTTGTCCATAGACGAGGCTTTCCCACACCCTGTCCTAACTCAGATCGTAATGTCCAGAGACAACACTTTCCCGCACACTGCCGTAACTCAGATCGTATTGTCTAGAGACAAGGCTTTCCCACACCCTTTCGTAACACAGAATGTATTGTCCTTAGACAAGGCTTTCCCACACTCTGCCCTATCTCAGATTGCATTTTCCATAGACGAGGCATTCCCACACCCTGTCGTTACTCAGATCGTGTTGTCCAGAGAAGAGGCTTTCCTACACCCTGTCGTAACTCAGATCGTACTGTCCAGATACAAGGATTTTCTACACCCTTTCGTAACTCAGATTGTATTGTACATAGAGAAGGCTTTCCCACACCCTGTTGTAACTCACATTTTATTGTCCATAGACAAGGCTTTCCCACACCCTGTCCTAACTCAGATCGTATTTTCCAGAGAAAAGGCTTCCTAACACACTGTCCAAACTCAGATGGTATTGTCCATAGACGAGGCATTCCCACACACTGTCGTAACTCAGTTCGTATTGTTCATAGAGGAGGCTTTCCCTCACACTGTCTTAACTCAGATCTTATTGTTCATAGACGAGGCTTTCCCACACACTGTCGTAACTCAGTTCGTATTGTTCATAGACGAGGCTTTCCCACACACTGGCGTAACTCAGATCGTATTGTCTAGAGACAAGGCTTTCCCACACCCTGTCGTAATACAATATGTATTGTCCTTAGACGAGGCTTTCCCACACCTTGTCGTAACTCAGATCGTATTGTCAATAGACGTGGCTTTCCCACATACTGTCGTATCTCAGATTGCATTTTCCATAGACGAGGCTTTCCCACACCCTGTCGTTACTCAGATCGTATTGTCCAGAGACGAGGCTTTCCTACACCCTGTCGTAACTCAGATCGTATTGTCCAGATACAAGGATTTTCTACAGCCTGTCGTAACTCAGATTGTATTGTACATAGAGAAGGCTTTCCCAAGCCATGTCCTAACTCAGATCGTATTGACCATAGACAAGGCTTTCCCACACCCTGTCCTAACTCAGATCGTAATGTCCAGAGACAACGCTTTCCCGCACACTGTCGTAACTCAGATCGTATTGTCTAGAGACAAGGCTTTCCCACACCCTGTCGTAACACAGAATGTATTGTCCTTAGACGAGGCTTTCCCACACTCTGTCCTAACTCAGATCGTAATGTCCAGAGACAACACTTTCCCACACCCTGTCGTTACTCAGATCGTGTTGTCCAGAGAAGAGGCTTTCCTACACCCTGTCGTAACTCAGATCGTATTGTCCAGATACAAGGATTTTCTACACCCTGTCGTAACTCAGATTGTATTGTACATAGAGAAGGCTTTCCCCCATCCTGTTGTAACTCAGATTTTATTGTCCATAGACAAGGCTTTCCCACACCCTGTTGTAACTCACATTTTATTGTCCATAGACAAGGCTTTCCCACACCCTGTCCTAACTCAGATCGTATTTTCCAAAGAAAAGGCTTTCCCACACACAGTCCAAACTCAGATCGTATTGTCGAGAGACAACACATTCCCACACACTGTTGTAACTCTGATTGTATTGTCCATAGACGAGGTTTTCCCAGACCCTGTCGTAACTCAGATTTTATTGTCCATAGACGGGGTATTCCCACACCCTGTCCTAACTCAGATTGTAAAGTCCAGAGACAACGCTTTCCCACACCCTGTCCTAACTCAGATTGTATTGTCCATAGACGAGGCTTTCCCACACTCTGTCGTAACTCAGATTTTATTGTCCATAGACGAGGTACTCCCACACCCTGTCCTAACTCAGATCGTGTTGTCCATGGACGAGGCCTTCCCACACCCTCTCCTAACTCAGATCGTACTCTCCATAGCCGAGGCTTTCCCACACCCTGTCGTAACTCTGAGTGTATTGTCCATAGACAGGGCTTTCCCACACAACGTCCTAACTCAGATTGTATTGTCCAGAGACAACGCTTTCACACACCCAGTCGAACTCAGATTGTGCTGTCCGTAGACGAGGCATTCCGACACTCAGAACTAATTCAAATTGTATTGTCCAGAGACAAGGCTTTCCCACACACTGTCCTAACTCAGATTGTCTTGTCCATAGACGAGGCTTTCCCACACCCTGTCCTAACTCAGATCGTAATGTCCAGAGACAACACTTTCCCGCACACTGCCGTAACTCAGATCATATTGTCTAGAGACAAGGCTTTCCCACACCCTGTCATAACACAGAATGTATTGTCCTTAGACGAGGCTTTCCCACACTCTGTCCTAACTCAGATCGTAATGTCCAGAGACAACGCTTTCCCACACCCTGTCGTTACTCAGATCGTGTTGTCCAGAGAAGAGGCTTTCCTACACCCTGTCGTAACTCAGATCGTATTGTCCAGATACAAGGATTTTCTACACCCTGTCGTAACTCAGATTGTATTGTACATAGAGAAGGCTTGCCCACACCCTGTTGTAACTCAGATTTTATTGTCCATAGACAAGGCTTTCCCACACCCTGTCCTAACTCAGATTGTAATGTCCAGAGACAACGCTTTCCCACACACTGTCGTAACTCAGATCGTATTGTCTAGAGACAAGGCTTTCCCACACCCTTTCGTAACACAGAATGTATTGTCCTTAGACAAGGCTTTCCCACACTCTGCCCTATCTCAGATTGCATTTTCCATAGACGAGGCATTCCCACACCCTGTCGTTACTCAGATCGTGTTGTCCAGAGAAGAGGCTTTCCTACACCCTGTCGTAACTCAGATCGTACTGTCCAGATACAAGGATTTTCTACACCCTTTCGTAACTCAGATTGTATTGTACATAGAGAAGGCTTTCCCACACCCTGTTGTAACTCACATTTTATTGTCCATCACAAGGCTTTCCCACACCCTGTCCTAACTCAGATCGTATTTTCCAGAGAAAAGGCTTCCTAACACACTGTCCAAACTCAGATGGTATTGTCCATAGACGAGGCATACCCACACACTGTCGTAACTCAGTTCGTATTGTTCATAGAGGAGGCTTTCCCTCACACTGTCTTAACTCAGATCTTATTGTTCATAGACGAGGCTTTCCCACACACTGTCGTAACTCAGTTCGTATTGTTCATAGACGAGGCTTTCCCACACACTGGCGTAACTCAGATCGTATTGTCTAGAGACAAGGCTTTCCCACACCCTGTCGTAATACAATATGTATTGTCCTTAGACAAGGCTTTCCCACACCCTGTCCTAACTCAGATCGTAATGTCCAGAGACAACGCTTTCCCGCACACTGTCGTAACTCAGATCGTATTGTCTAGAGACAAGGCTTTCCCACACCCTGTCGTAACACAGAATGTATTGTCCTTAGACGAGGCTTTCCCACACTCTGTCCTAACTCAGATCGTAATGTCCAGAGACAACGCTTTCCCACACCCTGTCATTACTCAGATCGTGTTGTCCAGAGAAGAGGCTTTCCTACACCCTGTCGTAACTCAGATCGTATTGTCCAGATACAAGGATTTTCTACACCCTGTCGTAACTCAGATTGTATTGTACATAGAGAAGGCTTTCCCCCATCCTGTTGTAACTCAGATTTTATTGTCCATAGACAAGGCTTTCCCACACCCTGTTGTAACTCACATTTTATTGTCCATAGACAAGGCTTTCCCACACCCTGTCCTAACACAGATCGTATTTTCCAAAGAAAAGGCTTTCCCACACACAGTCCAAACTCAGATCGTATTGTCGAGAGACAACACATTCCCACACACTGTTGTAACTCTGATTGTATTGTCCATAGACGAGGTTTTCCCACACCCTGTCGTAACTCAGATTTTATTGTCCATAGACGGGGTATTCCCACACCCTGTCCTAACTCAGATTGTAAAGTCCAGAGACAACGCTTTCCCACACCCTGTCCTAACTCAGATTGTATTGTCCATAGACGAGGCTTTCCCACACTCTGTCGTAACTCAGATTTTATTGTCCATAGACGAGGTACTCCCACACCCTGTCCTAACTCAGATCGTGTTGTCCATGGACGAGGCCTTCCCACACCCTCTCCTAACTCAGATCGTACTCTCCATAGCCGAGGCTTTCCCACACCCTGTCGTAACTCAGATTGTATTGCCCAGAGACAAGGCTTTCCCACACACTGTCGTAACTCTGAGTGTATTGTCCATAGACAGGGCTTTCCCACACAACGTCCTAACTCAGATTGTATTGTCCAGAGACAACGCTTTCACACACCCAGTCGAACTCAGATTGTGCTGTCCGTAGACGAGGCATTCCGACACTCAGAACTAATTCAAATTGTATTGTCCAGAGACAAGGCTTTCCCACACACTGTCCTAACTCAGATTGTATTGTCCATAGACGAGGCTTTCCCACACCCTGTCCTAACTCAGATCGTAATGTCCAGAGACAACACTTTCCCGCACACTGCCGTAACTCAGATCGTATTGTCTAGAGACAAGGCTTTCCCACACCCTGTCGTAACACAGAATGTATTGTCCTTAGACGAGGCTTTCCCACACTCTGTCCTAACTCAGATCGTAATGTCCAGAGACAACGCTTTCCCACACCCTGTCGTTACTCAGATCGTGTTGTCCAGAGAAGAGGCTTTCCTACACCCTGTCGTAACTCAGATCGTATTGTCCAGATACACGGATTTTCTACACCCTGTCGTAACTCAGATTGTATTGTACATAGAGAAGGCTTTCCCACACCCTGTTGTAACTCAGATTTTATTGTCCATAGACAAGGCTTTCCCACACCCTGTCCTAACTCAGATTGTAATGTCCAGAGACAACGCTTTCCCGCACACTGTCGTAACTCAGATCGTATTGTCTAGAGACAAGGCTTTCCCACACGCTTTCGTAACACAGAATGTATTGTCCTTAGACAAGGCTTTCCCACACTCTGCCCTATCTCAGATTGCATTTTCCATAGACGAGGCATTCCCACACCCTGTCGTTACTCAGATCGTGTTGTCCAGATACAAGGATTTTCTACACCCTTTCGTAACTCAGATTGTATTGTACATAGAGAAGGCTTTCCCACACCCTGTTGTAACTCACATTTTATTGTCCATAGACAAGGCTTTCCCACACCCTGTCCTAACTCAGATCGTATTTTCCAGAGAAAAGGCTTCCTAACACACTGTCCAAACTCAGATGGTATTGTCCATAGACGAGGCATTCCCACACACTGTCATAACTCAGTTCGTATTGTTCATAGAGGAGGCTTTCCCACACACTGTCTTAACTCAGATCTTATTGTTCATAGACGAGGCTTTCCCACACACTGTCGTAACTCAGTTCGTATTGTTCATAGACGAGGCTTTCCCACACACTGTCGTAACTCAGATTGTATTGTCCAGAGACAACGCTTTCCCACACCCTGTCGTTACTCAGATTGTATTGTACATAGAGAAGGCTTTCCCAAGCCATATCCTAACTCAGATCGTATTGACCATAGACAAGGCTTTCCCACACCCTGTCCTAACTCAGATCGTAATGTCCAGAGACGACGCTTTCCCGCACACTGTCGTAACTCAGATCGTATTGTCTAGAGACAAGGCTTTCCCACACCCTGTCGTTACTCAGATTGTATTGTACATAGAGAAGGCTTTCCCAAGCCATGTCCTAACTCAGATCGTATTGACCATAGACAAGGCTTTCCCACACCCTGTCCTAACTCAGATCGTAATGTCCAGAGACAACACTTTCCCGCACACTGTCGTAACTCAGATCGTATTGTCCAGAGACGAGGCTTTCCTACACCCTGTCGTAACTCAGATCGTATTGCCCAGATACAAGGATTTTCTACAGCCTGTCGTAACTCAGATTGTATTGTACATAGAGAAGGCTTTCCCAAGCCATGTCCTAACTCAGATCGTATTGACCATGGACAAGGCTTTCCCACACCCTGTCCTAACTCAGATCGTAATGTCCAGAGACAACGCTTTCCCGCACACTGTCGTAACTCAGATCGTATTGTCTAGAGACAAGGTTTTCCCACACCCTGTCGTAACACAGAATGTATTGTCCTTAGACGAGGCTTTCCCACACTCTGTCCTAACTCAGATCGTAATGTCCAGAGACAACGCTTTCCCACACCCTGTCGTTACTCAGATCGTGTTGTCCAGAGAAGAGGCTTTCCTACACCCTGTCGTAACTCAGATTTTATTGTCCATAGACAAGGCTTTCCCACACCCTGTTGTAACTCACATTTTATTGTCCATAGACAAGGCTTTCCCACACCCTGTCCTAACTCAGATCGTATTTTCCAAAGAAAAGGCTTTCCCACACACAGTCCAAACTCAGATCGTATTGTCGAGAGACAACACATTCCCACACACTGTTGTAACTCTGATTGTATTGTCCATAGACGAGGCTTTCCCACACTCTGTCGTAACTCAGATTTTATTGTCCATAGACGAGGTACTCGCACACCCTGTCCTAACTCAGATCGTATTGTCCATGGACGAGGCCTTCCCACACCCTCTCCTAACTCAGATCATACTCTCCATAGCCGAGGCTTTCCCACACCCTGTCGTAACTCAGATTGTATTGCCCAGAGACAAGGCTTTCCCACACACTGTCGTAACTCTGAGTGTATTGTCCATAGACAGGGCTTTCCCACACAACGTGCTAACTCAGATTGTATTGTCCAGAGACAACGCTTTCACACACCCAGTCGAACTCAGATTGTACTGTCCGTAGACGAGGCATTCCGACACTCAGAACTAATTCAAATTGTATTGTCCAGAGACAAGGCTTTCCCACACCCTGTCCTAACTCAGATTGTAATGTCCAGAGACAACGCTTTCCCGCACACTGTCGTAACTCAGATCGTATTGTCTAGAGACAAGGCTTTCCCACACCCTTTCGTAACACAGAATGTATTGTCCTTAGACAAGGCTTTCCCACACTCTGCCCTATCTCAGATTGCATTTTCCATAGACGAGGCATTCCCACACCCTGTCGTTACTCAGATCGTGTTGTCCAGATACAAGGATTTTCTACACCCTTTCGTAACTCAGATTGTATTGTACATAGAGAAGGCTTTCCCACACCCTGTTGTAACTCACATTTTATTGTCCATAGACAAGGCTTTCCCACACCCTGTCCTAACTCAGATGGTATTTTCCAGAGAAAAGGCTTCCTAACACACTGTCCAAACTCAGATGGTATTGTCCATAGACGAGGCATTCCCACACACTGTCATAACTCAGTTCGTATTGTTCATAGAGGAGGCTTTCCCACACACTGTCTTAACTCAGATCTTATTGTTCATAGACGAGGCTTTCCCACACACTGTCGTAACTCAGTTCGTATTGTTCATAGACGAGGCTTTCCCACACACTGTCGCAACTCAGATTGTATTGTCCATAGACGAGGCTTTCCCACACTCTGTCGTAACTCAGATTGTATTGTCCATAGACGAGGTACTCCCACACCCTGTCCTAACTCAGATCGTATTGTCCATGGACGAGGCCTTCCCACACCCTCTCCTAACTCAGATCGTACTCTCCATAGCCGAGGCTTTCCCACACCCTGTCGTAACTCAGATTGTATTGCCCAGAGACAAGGCTTTCCCACACACTGTCGTAACTCTGAGTGTATTGTCCATAGACAGGGCTTTCCCACACAACGTCCTAACTCAGATTGTATTGTCCAGCGACAACGCTTTCACACACCCAGTCGAACTCAGATTGTGCTGTCCGTAGACGAGGCATTCCGACACTCAGAACTAATTCAAATTGTATTGTCCAGAGACAAGGCTTTCCCACACACTGTCCTAACTCAGATCGTAATGTCCAGAGACAACGCTTTCCCACACCCTGTCATTACTCAGATCGTGTTGTCCAGAGAAGAGGCTTTCCTACACCCTGTCGTAACTCAGATCGTATTGTCCAGATACAAGGATTTTCTACACCCTGTCGTAACTCAGATTGTATTGTACATAGAGAAGGCTTTCCCCCATCCTGTTGTAACTCAGATTTTATTGTCCATAGACAAGGCTTTCCCACACCCTGTTGTAACTCACATTTTATTGTCCATAGACAAGGCTTTCCCACACCCTGTCCTAACTCAGATCGTATTTTCCAAAGAAAAGGCTTTCCCACACACAGTCCAAACTCAGATCGTATTGTCGAGAGACAACACATTCCCACACACTGTTGTAACTCTGATTGTATTGTCCATAGACGAGGTTTTCCCACACCCTGTCGTAACTCAGATTTTATTGTCCATAGACGGGGTATTCCCACACCCTGTCCTAACTCAGATTGTAAAGTCCAGAGACAACGCTTTCCCACACCCTGTCCTAACTCAGATTGTATTGTCCATAGACGAGGCTTTCCCACACTCTGTCGTAACTCAGATTTTATTGTCCATAGACGAGGTACTCCCACACCCTGTCCTAACTCAGATCGTGTTGTCCATGGACGAGGCCTTCCCACACCCTCTCCTAACTCAGATCGTACTCTCCATAGCCGAGGCTTTCCCACACCCTGTCGTAACTCAGATTGTATTGCCCAGAGACAAGGCTTTCCCACACACTGTCGTAACTCTGAGTGTATTGTCCATAGACAGGGCTTTCCCACACAACGTCCTAACTCAGATTGTATTGTCCAGAGACAACGCTTTCACACACCCAGTCGAACTCAGATTGTGCTGTCCGTAGACGAGGCATTCTGACACTCAGAACTAATTCAAATTGTATTGTCCAGAGACAAGGCTTTCCCACACACTGTCCTAACTCAGATTGTATTGTCCATAGACGAGGCTTTCCCACACCCTGTCCTAACTCAGATCGTAATGTCCAGAGACAACACTTTCCCGCACACTGCCGTAACTCAGATCGTATTGTCTAGAGACAAGGCTTTCCCACACCCTGTCGTAACACAGAATGTATTGTCCTTAGACGAGGCTTTCCCACACTCTGTCCTAACTCAGATCGTAATGTCCAGAGACAACGCTTTCCCACACCCTGTCGTTACTCAGATCGTGTTGTCCAGAGAAGAGGCTTTCCTACACCCTGTCGTAACTCAGATCGTATTGTCCAGATACACGGATTTTCTACACCCTGTCGTAACTCAGATTGTATTGTACATAGAGAAGGCTTTCCCACACCCTGTTGTAACTCAGATTTTATTGTCCATAGACAAGGCTTTCCCACACCCTGTCCTAACTCAGATTGTAATGTCCAGAGACAACGCTTTCCCGCACACTGTCGTAACTCAGATCGTATTGTCTAGAGACAAGGCTTTCCCACACCCTTTCGTAACACAGAATGTATTGTCCTTAGACAAGGCTTTCCCACACTCTGCCCTATCTCAGATTGCATTTTCCATAGACGAGGCATTCCCACACCCTGTCGTTACTCAGATCGTGTTGTCCAGATACAAGGATTTTCTACACCCTTTCGTAACTCAGATTGTATTGTACATAGAGAAGGCTTTCCCACACCCTGTTGTAACTCACATTTTATTGTCCATAGACAAGGCTTTCCCACACCCTGTCCTAACTCAGATCGTATTTTCCAGAGAAAAGGCTTCCTAACACACTGTCCAAACTCAGATGGTATTGTCCATAGACGAGGCATTCCCACACACTGTCGTAACTCAGTTCGTATTGTTCATAGAGGAGGCTTTCCCACACACTGTCTTAACTCAGATCTTATTGTTCATAGACGAGGCTTTCCCACACACTGTCGTAACTCAGTTCGTATTGTTCATAGACGAGGCTTTCCCACACACTGTCGTAACTCAGATTGTATTGTCCAGAGACAACGCTTTCCCACACCCTGTCGTTACTCAGATTGTATTGTACATAGAGAAGGCTTTCCCAAGCCATGTCCTAACTCAGATCGTATTGACCATAGACAAGGCTTTCCCACACCCTGTCCTAACTCAGATCGTAATGTCCAGAGACGACGCTTTCCCGCACACTGTCGTAACTCAGATCGTATTGTCTAGAGACAAGGCTTTCCCACACCCTGTCGTTACTCAGATTGTATTGTACATAGAGAAGGCTTTCCCAAGCCATGTCCTAACTCAGATCGTATTGACCATAGACAAGGCTTTCCCACACCCTGTCCTAACTCAGATCGTAATGTCCAGAGACAACACTTTCCCGCACACTGTCGTAACTCAGATCGTATTGTCCAGAGACGAGGCTTTCCTACACCCTGTCGTAACTCAGATCGTATTGCCCAGATACAAGGATTTTCTACAGCCTGTCGTAACTCAGATTGTATTGTACATAGAGAAGGCTTTCCCAAGCCATGTCCTAACTCAGATCGTATTGACCATGGACAAGGCTTTCCCACACCCTGTCCTAACTCAGATCGTAATGTCCAGAGACAACACTTTCCCGCACACTGTCGTAACTCAGATCGTATTGTCTAGAGACAAGGTTTTCCCACACCCTGTCGTAACACAGAATGTATTGTCCTTAGACGAGGCTTTCCCACACTCTGTCCTAACTCAGATCGTAATGTCCAGAGACAACGCTTTCCCACACCCTGTCGTTACTCAGATCGTGTTGTCCAGAGAAGAGGCTTTCCTACACCCTGTCGTAACTCAGATTTTATTGTCCATAGACAAGGCTTTCCCACACCCTGTTGTAACTCACATTTTATTGTCCATAGACAAGGCTTTCCCACACCCTGTCCTAACTCAGATCGTATTTTCCAAAGAAAAGGCTTTCCCACACACAGTCCAAACTCAGATCGTATTGTCGAGAGACAACACATTCCCACACACTGTTGTAACTCTGATTGTATTGTCCATAGACGAGGCTTTCCCACACTCTGTCGTAACTCAGATTTTATTGTCCATAGACGAGGTACTCGCACACCCTGTCCTAACTCAGATCGTATTGTCCATGGACGAGGCCTTCCCACACCCTCTCCTAACTCAGATCGTACTCTCCATAGCCGAGGCTTTCCCACACCCTGTCGTAACTCAGATTGTATTGCCCAGAGACAAGGCTTTCCCACACACTGTCGTAACTCTGAGTGTATTGTCCATAGACAGGGCTTTCCCACACAACGTCCTAACTCAGATTGTATTGTCCAGAGACAACGCTTTCACACACCCAGTCGAACTCAGATTGTACTGTCCGTAGACGAGGCATTCCGACACTCAGAACTAATTCAAATTGTATTGTCCAGAGACAAGGCTTTCCCACACCCTGTCCTAACTCAGATTGTAATGTCCAGAGACAACGCTTTCCCGCACACTGTCGTAACTCAGATCGTATTGTCTAGAGACAAGGCTTTCCCACACCCTTTCGTAACACAGAATGTATTGTCCTTAGACAAGGCTTTCCCACACTCTGCCCTATCTCAGATTGCATTTTCCATAGACGAGGCATTCCCACACCCTGTCGTTACTCAGATCGTGTTGTCCAGATACAAGGATTTTCTACACCCTTTCGTAACTCAGATTGTATTGTACATAGAGAAGGCTTTCCCACACCCTGTTGTAACTCACATTTTATTGTCCATAGACAAGGCTTTCCCACACCCTGTCCTAACTCAGATCGTATTTTCCAGAGAAAAGGCTTCCTAACACACTGTCCAAACTCAGATGGTATTGTCCATAGACGAGGCATTCCCACACACTGTCATAACTCAGTTCGTATTGTTCATAGAGGAGGCTTTCCCACACACTGTCTTAACTCAGATCTTATTGTTCATAGACGAGGCTTTCCCACACACTGTCGTAACTCAGTTCGTATTGTTCATAGACGAGGCTTTCCCACACACTGTCGCAACTCAGATTGTATTGTCCATAGACGAGGCTTTCCCACACTCTGTCGTAACTCAGATTGTATTGTCCATAGACGAGGTACTCCCACACCCTGTCCTAACTCAGATCGTATTGTCCATGGACGAGGCCTTCCCACACCCTCTCCTAACTCAGATCGTACTCTCCATAGCCGAGGCTTTCCCACACCCTGTCGTAACTCAGATTGTATTGCCCAGAGACAAGGCTTTCCCACACACTGTCGTAACTCTGAGTGTATTGTCCATAGACAGGGCTTTCCCACACAACGTCCTAACTCAGATTGTATTGTCCAGCGACAACGCTTTCACACACCCAGTCGAACTCAGATTGTGCTGTCCGTAGACGAGGCATTCCGACACTCAGAACTAATTCAAATTGTATTGTCCAGAGACAAGGCTTTCCCACACACTGTCCTAACTCAGATTGTATTGTCCATAGACGAGGCTTTCCCACACCCTGTCCTAACTCAGATCGTAATGTCCAGAGACAACACTTTCCCGCACACTGCCGTAACTCAGATCGTATTGTCTAGAGACAAGGCTTTCCCACACCCTGTCGTAACACAGAATGTATTGTCCTTAGACGAGGCTTTCCCACACTCTGTCCTAACTCAGATCGTAATGTCCAGAGACAACGCTTTCCCACACCCTGTCGTTACTCAGATCGTGTTGTCCAGAGAAGAGGCTTTCCTACACCCTGTCGTAACTCAGATCGTATTGTCCAGATACAAGGATTTTCTACACCCTGTCGTAACTCAGATTGTATTGTACATAGAGAAGGCTTTCCCACACCCTGTTGTAACTCAGATTTTATTGTCCATAGACAAGGCTTTCCCACACCCTGTCCTAACTCAGATTGTAATGTCCAGAGACAACGCTTTCCCGCACACTGTCGTAACTCAGATCGTATTGTCTAGAGACAAGGCTTTCCCACACCCTTTCGTAACACAGAATGTAGTGTCCTTAGACAAGGCTTTCCCAAACTCTGCCCTATCTCAGATTGCATTTTCCATAGACGAGGCATTCCCACACCCTGTCGTTACTCAGATCGTGTTGTCCAGATACAAGGATTTTCTACACCCTTTCGTAACTCAGATTGTATTGTACACAGAGAAGGCTTTCCCACACCCTGTTGTAACTCACATTTTATTGTCCATAGACAAGGCTTTCCCACACCCTGTCCTAACTCAGATCGTATTTTCCAGAGAAAAGTCTTCCTAACACACTGTCCAAACTCAGATGGTATTGTCCATAGACGAGGCATTCCCACACACTGTCATAACTCAGTTCGTATTGTTCATAGAGGAGGCTTTCCCACACACAGTCTTAACTCAGATCTTATTGTTCATAGACGAGGCTTTCCCACACACTGTCGTAACTCAGTTCGTATTGTTCATAGACGAGGCTTTCCCACACACTGTCGTAACTCAGATCGTATTGTCTAGAGACAAGGCTTTCCCACACCCTGTCGTAATACAGTATGTATTGTCCATAGACGAGGTACTCCCACACCCTGTCCTAACTCAGATCGTATTGTCCATGGACGAGGCCTTCCCACACCCTCTCCTAACTCAGATCGTACTCTCCATAGCCGAGGCTTTCCCACACCCTGTCGTAACTCAGATTGTATTGCCCAGAGACAAGGCTTTCCCACACACTGTCGTAACTCTGAGTGTATTGTCCATAGACAGGGCTTTCCCACACAACGTCCTAACTCAGATTGTATTGTCCAGTGACAACGCTTTCACACACCCAGTCGAACTCAGATTGTGCTGTCCGTAGACGAGGCATTCCGACACTCAGAACTAATTCAAATTGTATTGTCCAGAGACAAGGCTTTCCCACACACTGTCCTAACTCAGATTGTATTGTCCATAGACGAGGCTTTCCCACACCCTGTCCTAACTCAGATCGTAATGTCCAGAGACAACACTTTCCCGCACACAGCCGTAACTCAGATCGTATTGTCTAGAGACAAGGCTTTCCCACACCCTGTCGTAATACAGTATGTATTGTCCTTAGACGAGGCTTTCCCACACCTTGTCGTGACTCAGATCGTATTGTCAATAGACGTGGCTTTCCCACATACTGTCGTATCTCAGATTGCATTTTCCATAGACGAGGCTTTCCCACACCCTGTCGTTACTCAGATCGTATTGTCCAGAGACGAGGCTTTCCTACACCCTGTCGTAACTCAGATCGTATTGTCCAGATACAAGGATTTTCTACAGCCTGTCGTAACTCAGATTGTATTGTACATAGAGAAGGCTTTCCCAAGCCATGTCCTAACTCAGATCGTATTGACCATAGACAAGGCTTTCCCACACCCTGTCCTAACTCAGATCGTAATGTCCAGAGACAACGCTTTCCCGCACACTGTCGTAACTCAGATCGTATTGTCTAGAGACAAGGCTTTCCCACACCCTGTCGTAACACAGAATGTATTGTCCTTAGACGAGGCTTTCCCACACTCTGTCCTAAGTCAGATCGTAATGTCCAGAGACAACGCTTTCCCACACCCTGTCGTTACTCAGATCGTGTTGTCCAGAGAAGAGGCTTTCTTACACCCTGTCGTAATTCAGATCGTAATGTCCAGATACAAGGATTTTCTACACCCTGTCGTAACTCAGATTGTATTGTACATAGAGAAGGCTTTCCCCCATCCTGTTTGAATTCAGATTTTATTGTCCATAGACAAGGCTTTCCCACACCCTGTTGTAACTCACATTTTATTGTCCATAGACAAGGCTTTCCCACACCCTGTCCTAACTCAGATCGTATTTTCCAGAGAAAAGGCTTTCCCACACACAGTCCAAACTCAGATCGTATTGTCGAGAGACAACACATTCCCACACACTGTCGTAACTCTGATTGTATTGTTCATAGACGGGGTATTCCCACACCCTGTCCTAACTCAGATTGTAATGTCCAGAGACAACGCTTTCCCGCACACTGTTGTAACTCAGATTTTATTGTCCATAGACGGGGTATTCCCACAACCTGTCCTAACTCAGATTGTAATGTCCAGAGACAACGCTTTCCCGCACACTGTTGTAACTCTGATTGTATTGTCCATAGACGAGGCTTTCCCACACCCTGTCGTAACGCTGATTGTATTGTTCATAGATGGGGTATTCCCACACCCTGTCCTAACTCAGGTTGTAATGTCCAGAGACAACGCTTTCCCACACTCTGTCGTAACTCAGATTTTATTGTCCATAGACGAGGTACTCCCACACCCTGTCCTAACTCAGATCGTATTGTCCATGGACGAGGCCTTCCCACACCCTCTCCTAACTCAGATTGTATTCTCCATAGTCGAGGCTTTCCCACACCCTGTCGTAACTCAGATTGTATTGCCCAGAGACAAGGCTTTCCCACACTCTGTCGTAACACATAATGTATTGTCCTTAGATGAGGCTTTCCCAGCCCTGTCGTTACTCAGATCGTATTGTCCATAGACAAGGCTTTCCCACAACCTGTGCCATCTCAGATCGTAATGTCCATTTACATGGCTTTCCCACAACCTGTCCTAACTCAGATTGTAATGTCCAGAGACAACGCTTTCCCGCACACTGTCGTAACTCAGATCGTATTGTCTAGAGACAAGGCTTTCCCACACCCTGTCGTAACACAGAATGTATTGTCCTTAGACAAGGCTTTCCCACACTCTGCCCTATCTCAGATTGCATTTTCCATAGACGAGGCTTTCCCACACCCTGTCATTACTCAGATAGTTTTGTCCAGAGAAGAGGCTTTCCTACACCCTGTCGTAACTCAGATTGTATTGTCCAGATACAAGGATTTTCTACACCCTGTCGTAACTCAGATTGTATTGTACATAGAGAAGGCTTTCCCACACCCTGTTGTAACTCACATTTTATTGTCCATAGACAAGGCTTTCCCACACCCTGTCCTAACTCAGATCGTATTTTCCAGAGAAAAGGCTTTCCCACACACAGTCCAAACTCAGATCATATTGTCAATAGACAATGCTTTCCCACACACTATCGTAACTCAGATTGTATTGGCCATAGACTAGGTTTTCTCACACCCTGTCCTAACTCAGATTCTATTGCCCATAGCTGTTGCTTTCCCAGAGCCTGTCCTAAATCAGATCGTATTGTCCATAGACGAGGCTTTCCCACACCCTGTTGTTACTCAGATCGTATTGTCCATAGACGAGGCTTTCCTACACCCTGTTGTAACTCAGATCATATTGTCCAGTCAACGCCTTCCCAAATACTGTCCTAACTCAGATTGTAATGACCAGAGACAATGCTTCCCCGCGCACTGTCGTAATTCAGATTTTATTGTCCATAGACGGGGTATTCCCACACCCTGTCCGAACTCGGATTGTAATGTCCAGAGACAACGCATTCCCACACACTGTCATAAATCAGATTGTATTGTCCATAGACGAGGCTTTCCCACACCCTGTCGCAACTCTGATTGTCTTGTCCATAGCCAGGGTATTCCCACACCCTATCCTAACTCAGATTGTATTGTCCGTAGACGAAGCATTCCCACATTTAGTACTAACTCAAATCGTAATGTCCAGAGACAAGCCTTTCCCACACACTGTCGTAACGCAGATCGTATTGTTCATAGACGAGGCTTTCCCACACACTGTCGTAACTCAGATCGTATTGTCTAGAGACAAGGCTTTCCCACACCGTCGTAACACAGAATGTATTGTCCTTAGACGAGGCTTTCCCACACCCTGTCCTAACTCAGATTGTATTGTCCATAGACTAGGCTTTCCCACAGACTGTCCTAACTCAGATTGTATTGCCCATAGCCGTTGCTTTCCCAGAGCCTGTCCTAAATCAGATCGTATTGTCCATAGACGAGGCTTTCCCACATACTGTCGTATCTTCGATTGCATTGTCCATAGACGAGGCTTTCCCACACCCTGTCGTTACTCAGATCGTATTGTCCATAGACGAGGCTTTCCTACACCCTGTTGTAACTCAGATCGTATTGTCCAGATACAAGGCTTTTCCACACCCTGTCGTAAATCAGATTGTATTGTACATAGAGAAGGCTTTCCCACACCCTGTTGTTCCTCAGATCGTATTGTCCAGAGACAGCGCCTTCCAAAATACTGTCCTAACTCAGATTGTAATGACCAGAGACAATGCTTCCCCGCACACTGTCGTAATTCAGATTTTATTGTCCATTGATGGGGTATTCCCGCACCCTGTACGAACTCAGATTGTAATGTCCAGATTGTATTGTACATAGAGAAGGCTTTCCCACACCCTGTTGTTCCTCAGATCGTATTGTCCAGAGACAGCGCCTTCCCAAATACTGTCCTAACTCAGATTGTAATGACCAGAGACAATGCTTCCCCGCACACTGTCGTAATTCAGATTTTATTGTCCATTGATGGGGTATTCCCGCACCCTGTACGAACTCAGATTGTAATGTCCAGAGACAACGCATTCCCACACACTGTCGTAACTCAGATCGTATTGTCAATAGACGAGGCTTTCCCACATACTGTCGTATCTCAGATTGCATTTTCCATAGACGAGGCTTTCCTACACCCTGTCGTAACTCAGATCGTATTGTCCAGATACAAGGATTTTCTACACACTGTCGTAACTCAGATTGTATTGTACATAGAGAAGGCTTTCCCACACCATGTCCTAACTCAGATCGTATTGACCATAGACAAGGCTTTCCCACACCCTGTTGTAACTCGGATTTTATTGTCCATAGACAAGGCTTTCCCACACCCTGTCCTAACTCAGATCGTATGTTCCAGAGAAAAGGCTTTCCCACACACTGTCCAAACTCAGATCGTATTGTCAATAGACAATGCTTTCCCACACACAGTCGTAACTCAGATTGTATTGGCCATAGACTAGGCTTTCCCACACCCTGTCATAACTCTGATTGAGATGTTCATAGACGGGGTATTCCCACACCCTGTCCTAACTCAGATTGTAATGTCCAGAGGCAACGCTTTCCCGCACACTGTCATAACTCAGATTTTATTGTCCATAGACGGGGTATTCCCACACCCTGTCCTAACTCAGATTGTAATGTACAGAGACAAGGCTTTCCCACACCCTGTCCTAACTCAGATTGTATTGTCCGTAGACGAGGGATTCCCACATTTAGTACTAATTCAAATCGTAATGTCCAGAGACAAGCCTTTCCCACACACTGTCGTAACGCAGATCGTATTGTTCATAGACGAGACTTTCCCACACTCTGTCGTAACACAGATCGTATTGTCTAGAGACAAGGCTTTCCTATACCCTGTCGTAACACAAAATGTATTGTCCTTAGATGAGGCTTTCCCGCACACTGTCGTAACTCAGATTGTATTGGCCATAGACTAGGCTTTCCCACACCCTATCGTAACTCTGATTGTATTGTTCATAGGCGGGGTATTCCCACACCCTGTCCTAACTCAGATTGTAATGTCCAGAGACAACGCTTTCCCGCACACTGTCGTAACTCAGATTGTATTGTCTAGAGACAAGGCTTTCCCACACCCTGTCGTAACACAGAATGTATTGTCCTTAGACGAGGCTTTCCCACACTCTGCCCTATCTCAGATTGCATTTTCCATAGACAAGGCTTTCCCACACCCTTTCGTTACTCAGATAGTGTTGTCCAGAGAAGAGGCTTTCCTACACCCTGTCGTAACTCAGATCGTATTGTCCAGATACAAGCATTTTCTACACCCTGTCGTAACTCAGATTGTATTGTACATAGAGAAGGCTTTCCCACACCGTGTTGTAACTCACATTTTATTGTCCATAGACAAGGCTTTCCCACACCCTGTCCTACCTCAGATCGTATTTTCCAGAGAAAAGGCTTTCCCACACACAGTCCAAACTCAGATCATATTGTCAATAGACAATGCTTTCCCACACACTGTCGTAACTCAGATTATATTGGCCATAGACTAGGCTTTCTCACACCCTGTCGTAACTCTGATTGTATTGTCCATAGGCGGGGTATTCCCACACCCTGTCCTAACTCAGATTGTAATGTCCAGTGACAATGCTTTCCCACACACTGTCGTAACTCAGATTTTATTGTCCATAGGCGAGGTATTCCCACACACAGTCCTAACTCAGATCGTATTGTCCATGGACGAGGCCTTCCCATACCCTCTCCTGACTCAGATCGTATTGTCCATAGTCGAGGCTTTCCCACATCCTGTCGTAACTCTGAGTGTATTGTCCATAGACAACGCTTTCACACACCCTGTCCTAAATCACGTTGTATTGTCCTTAGACGAGGCATTCCCACATTCAGTACTTATTCAAATCATATTGTCCAGACACAAGGCTTTCCCACACACTGTCGTAACGCAGATCGTATTGTTCATAGATGAAGCATTCCCACACACTGTCGTAACTCATGTCGTATTGTCTAGAGACAAGGCTGTCCTACACCCTGTCGTAACACAGAATGTATTGTCCTTAGACGCGGCTTTCCCAGACCCTGTCGTTACTCAGATCATCTTGTCCAGAGACGAGGCTTTCCCACACCCTGTGCTAACTCACATTTTATTGTCCGTAGACAAGGCTTTCCCACAACCTGTGCTAACTCAGATCGTAATGTCCATTTACATGGCTTTCCCACAACCTGTCCTAACTCAGATCGTATTGTCGATTGACAACGCTTTCCCACACACTGTTGTAACTCTGATTGTATTGTCCATAGACGAAGCTTTCCCACACCCTGTTGTACCTCTGATTGTCTTGTCCATAGACGGGGTATTCCCACACCCTGTCTTAACTCAGATTGTATTGCCCATAGCCGTTGCTTTCCCAGAGCCTGTCCTAAATCAGATCGTATTGTCCATAGACGAGGCTTTCCCACACCCTGTCGTTACTCAGATCGTATTGTCCATAGACGAGGCTTTCCTACACCCTGTTGTAACTCAGATCGTATTGTCCAGTCAACGCCTTCCCAAATACTGTCCTAACTCAGATTGTAATGACCAGAGACAATGCTTCCCCGCGCACTGTCGTAATTCAGATTTTATTGTCCATTGACGGGGTATTCCCACACCCTGTCCGAACTCAGATTGTAATGTCCAGAGACAACGCATTCCCACACACTGTCATAAATCAGATTGTATTGTCCATAGACGAGGCTTTCCCACACCCTGTCGCAACTCTGATTGTCTTGTCCATAGCCGGGGTATTCCCACACCCTGTCCTAACTCAGATTGTAATGTACAGAGACAAGGCTTTCCCACACCCTGTCCTAACTCAGATTGTATTGTCCGTAGACGAAGCATTCCCACATTTAGTACTAACTCAAATCGTAATGTCCAGAGACAAGCCTTTCCCACACACTGTCGTAACGCAGATCGTATTGTTCATAGATGAGGCTTTCCCACACACTGTCGTAACTCAGATCGTATTGTCTAGAGACAAGGCTTTCCCACACCCTGTCGTAACACAGAATGTATTGTCCTTAGACGAGGCTTTCCTGCACACTGTCGTAACTCAGATTTTATTGTCCATAGACGGGGTATTCCCACACCCTGTCCTAAGTCAGATTGTATTGTCCATAGACTAGGCTTTCCCACAGACTGTCCTAACTCAGATTGTATTGCCCATAGCCGTTGCTTTCCCAGAGCCTGTCCTAAATCAGATCGTATTGTCCATAGACGAGGCTTTCCCACATACTGTCGTATTTCGATTGCATTGTCCATAGACGAGGCTTTCCCACACCCTGTCGTTACTCAGATCGTATTGTCCATAGACGAGGCTTTCCTACACCCTGTTGTAACTCAGATCATATTGTCCAGATACAAGGCTTTTCCACACCCTGTCATAAATCAAATTGTATTGGACATAGAGAAGGCTTTCCAACACCCTGTAGTAACACAGAATGTATTGTCCTTAGACGAGGCTTTCCCACACCTTGTCGTAACTCAGATCGTATTGTCAATAGACGAGGCTTTCCCACATACTGTCGTATCTCAGATTGCATTTTCCATAGACGAGGCTTTCCTACACCCTGTCGTAACTCAGATCGTATTGTCCAGATACAAGGATTTTCTACACACTGTCGTAACTCAGATTGTATTGTACATAGAGAAGGCTTTCCCACACCATGTCCTAACTCAGATCGTATTGACCATAGACAAGGCTTTCCCACACCCTGTTGTAACTCAGATTTTATTGTCCATAGACAAGGCTTTCCCACACCCTGTCCTAACTCAGATCGTATGTTCCAGAGAAAAGGCTTTCCCACACACTGTCCAAACTCAGATCGTATTGTCAATAGACAATGCTTTCCCGCACACTGTCGTAACTCAGATTTTATTGTCCATAGACGGGGTATTCCCACACCCTGTCCTAACTCAGATTGTAATGTCCAGAGACAACGCTTTCCCAAACACTGTCGGAACTCAGATGTTATTGTCCATAGACAATGTATTCCCACACCCTGTCCTAACTCAGATCGTATTGTTCATGGACGAGGCCTTCCTACACCCTCTCCTAACTCAGATCGTATTGTCCATAGTCGAAGCTTTCCCTCAACCTGTCGTAACTCAAATTGTATTGTCCAGAGACAACTCTTTCACACACCCTGTCCGAACTCAGATTGTACTGTCCGTAGACGAGGCATTCCCACACCCTGTCATTACTCAGATCGTATTGTCCATAGAAGAGGCTTTCCCACACCCTGTCGTAACTCTGAGTGTATAGTCCATAGACAGGGCTTTCCTACACAAAGTCCTAACTCAGATTGTATTGTCCAGAGACAACGCTTTCCAACACCCTGTCCTAACTCACGTTGTATTGTCCGTAGACGAGGCATTCCCACGTTCAGTACTGATTCAAATTGTATTGTCCAGAGACAAGGCTTTCCCACACCCTGTTGTAACTCAGATCGTATTGTCCAGATACAAGGCTTTTCCACACCCTGTCGTAAATCAGATTGTATTGTACATAGAGAAGGCTTTCCCACACCGTGTTGTAACTCAGATCGTATTGTCCAGAGACAACGCCTTCCCAAATACTGTCCTAACTCAGATTGTAATGACCAGAGACAATGCTTTTTCGCACACAGTCGTAATTCAGATTTTATTGTCCATTGACGTGGTATTCCCACACCCTGTCCGAACTCAGATTGTAATGTCCAGAGACAACGCCTTCCCACACACTGTCGTAACTCAGATCGTATTGTTCATAGACAAGGCCTTCCCACACCCTGTCGTAACACAGAATGTATTGCCCTTAGACGAGGCTGTCCCACACCTTGTCGTAACTCAGATCGTATTGTCAATAGACGAGGCTTTCCCACATACTGTCGTATCTCAGATTGCATTTTCCATAGATGAGGCTTTCCCACACCCTGTCGTTACTCAGATCGTATTGTCCAGAGACGAGTCTTTCCTACAGCCTGTCGTAACTCAGATCGTTTTGTCCAGATACAAGGATTTTCTACACCCTGTCGTTGCTCAGATTGTATTGTACATAGAGAAGGCTTTCCCACACCCTGTCCTAACTCAGATTTTATTGTCCATAGACAAGGCTTTCCCACACCCTGTCCTAACTCAGATCGTATTTTCCACAGAAAACGCTTTCCCACACACTGTCCAAAACTCAGATCGTATTGTCCATAGACAAGGCTTTCCCACACCCTGTCCTAACTCAGATCGTATTTTCCACAGAAAACGCTTTCCCACACACTGTCCAAAACTCAGATCATATTGTCAATAGACAATGCTTACCCACACACTGTCGTAACTCAGATTGTATTGGCCATAGAGTAGGCTTTCCCACACCCTGTCATAACTCTGATTGAATTGTTCATAGGCGGGGTATTCCCACACCCTGTCCTAACTCAGATTGTAATGTCCAGAGACAACGCTTTCCCACAACCTGTCGTAACTCAGATTGTATTGTCCAGAGACAACTCTTTCACACACCCTGTCCGAACTCAGATTGTACTGTCCGTAGATGAGGCATTCCCACCCTCAGTACTAATTCAAATTGTATTGTCTAGAGACAAGGCTTTCCCACACCCTATCTTAACACAGAATGTATAGTCCTCAGACGAGGCTTTCCCACACCCTGTCGTAACTCAGATTGTATTGTCAATAGACGAGGCTTTCCCACACCCTGTCATTACTCAGATCGTATTGTCCATAGAAGAGGCTTTCCTACACCCTGTCTTAACTCAGATCGTATTGTACAAATGCAAGGCTTTCCCACACCCTGTCGTAACTCTGAGTGTATAGTCCATAGACAGGGCTTTCCTACACAATGTCCTAACACAGATTGTATTGTCCAGAGACAACGCTTTCCCACACCCTCACCTAACTCACTTTGTATTGTCGGTAGACGAGGCATTCCCGCATTAAGTACTAATTCAAATCGTAATGTCCAGAGACAAGCCTTTCCCACACACTGTCGTAACGCAGATCGTATTGTTCATAGACGAGGCTTTCCCACACTCTGTCGTAACTCAGATCGTATTGTCTAGAGACAAGGCTTTCCTATACCCTGTCGTAACACAAAATGTATTGTCCTTAGACGAGGCTTTCCCACACCCTGTCGTAACACAGAATGTATTGTCCTTAGATGAGGCTTTCCCGCACACTGTCGTAACTCAGATTTTATTGTCCATAGACGGGGTATTCCCACACCCTGTCCTAACTCAGATTGTAATATACAGAGACAAGGCTTTCCCACACCCTGTCCTAACTCAGATTGTATTGTCCGTAGACGAGGCATTCCCACATTTAGTACTAATTCAAATCGTAATGTCCAGAGACAAGCCTTTCCCACACACTGTCGTTACTCAGATCGTATTGTCCAGAGACGAGTCTTTCCTACAGCCTGTCGTAACTCAGATCGTTTTGTCCAGATACAAGGATTTTCTACACCCTGTCGTTGCTCAGATTGTATTGTACATAGAGAAGGCTTTCCCACACCCTGTCCTAACTCAGATTTTATTGTCCATAGACAAGGCTTTCCCACACCCTGTCCTAACTCAGATCGTATTTTCCACAGAAAACGCTTTCCCACACACTGTCCAAAACTCAGATCGTATTGTCCATAGACAAGGCTTTCCCACACCCTGTCCTAACTCAGATCGTATTTTCCACAGAAAACGCTTTCCCACACACTGTCCAAAACTCAGATCATATTGTCAATAGACAATGCTTACCCACACACTGTCGTAACTCAGATTGTATTGGCCATAGAGTAGGCTTTCCCACACCCTGTCATAACTCTGATTGAATTGTTCATAGGCGGGGTATTCCCACACCCTGTCCTAACTCAGATTGTAATGTCCAGAGACAACGCTTTCCCACAACCTGTCGTAACTCAGATTGTATTGTCCAGAGACAACTCTTTCACACACCCTGTCCGAACTCAGATTGTACTGTCCGTAGATGAGGCATTCCCACCCTCAGTACTAATTCAAATTGTATTGTCTAGAGACAAGGCTTTCCCACACCCTATCTTAACACAGAATGTATAGTCCTCAGACGAGGCTTTCCCACACCCTGTCGTAACTCAGATTGTATTGTCAATAGACGAGGCTTTCCCACACCCTGTCATTACTCAGATCGTATTGTCCATAGAAAAGGCTTTCCTACACCCTGTCTTAACTCAGATCGTATTGTACAAATGCAAGGCTTTCCCACACCCTGTCGTAACTCTGAGTGTATAGTCCATAGACAGGGCTTTCCTACACAATGTCCTAACACAGATTGTATTGTCCAGAGACAACACTTTCCCACACCCTCACCTAACTCACTTTGTATTGTCGGTAGACGAGGCATTCCCACATTAAGTACTAATTCAAATCGTAATGTCCAGAGACAAGCCTTTCCCACACACTGTCGTAACGCAGATCGTATTGTTCATAGACGAGGCTTTCCCACACTCTGTCGTAACTCAGATCGTATTGTCTAGAGACAAGGCTTTCCTATACCCTGTCGTAACACAAAATGTATTGTCCTTAGACGAGGCTTTCCCACACCCTGTCGTAACACAGAATGTATTGTCCTTAGATGAGGCTTTCCCGCACACTGTCGTAACTCAGATTTTATTGTCCATAGACGGGGTATTCCCACACCCTGTCCTAACTCAGATTGTAATATACAGAGACAAGGCTTTCCCACACCCTGTCCTAACTCAGATTGTATTGTCCGTAGACGAGGCATTCCCACATTTAGTACTAATTCAAATCGTAATGTCCAGAGACAAGCCTTTCCCACACACTGTCGTTACTCAGATCGTATTGTCCAGAGACGAGTCTTTCCTACAGCCTGTCGTAACTCAGATCGTTTTGTCCAGATACAAGGATTTTCTACACCCTGTCGTTGCTCAGATTGTATTGTACATAGAGAAGGCTTTCCCACACCCTGTCCTAACTCAGATTTTATTGTCCATAGACAAGGCTTTCCCACACAACGTCCTAACTCAGATTGTATTGTCCAGTGACAACGCTTTCACACACCCAGTCGAACTCAGATTGTGCTGTCCGTAGACGAGGCATTCCGACACTCAGAACTAATTCAAATTGTATTGTCCAGAGACAAGGCTTTCCCACACACTGTCCTAACTCAGATTGTATTGTCCATAGACGAGGCTTTCCCACACCCTGTCCTAACTCAGATCGTAATGTCCAGAGACAACACTTTCCCGCACACAGCCGTAACTCAGATCGTATTGTCTAGAGACAAGGCTTTCCCACACCCTGTCGTAATACAGTATGTATTGTCCTTAGACGAGGCTTTCCCACACCTTGTCGTGACTCAGATCGTATTGTCAATAGACGTGGCTTTCCCACATACTGTCGTATCTCAGATTGCATTTTCCATAGACGAGGCTTTCCCACACCCTGTCGTTACTCAGATCGTATTGTCCAGAGACGAGGCTTTCCTACACCCTGTCGTAACTCAGATCGTATTGTCCAGATACAAGGATTTTCTACAGCCTGTCGTAACTCAGATTGTATTGTACATAGAGAAGGCTTTCCCAAGCCATGTCCTAACTCAGATCGTATTGACCATAGACAAGGCTTTCCCACACCCTGTCCTAACTCAGATCGTAATGTCCAGAGACAACGCTTTCCCGCACACTGTCGTAACTCAGATCGTATTGTCTAGAGACAAGGCTTTCCCACACCCTGTCGTAACACAGAATGTATTGTCCTTAGACGAGGCTTTCCCACACTCTGTCCTAAGTCAGATCGTAATGTCCAGAGACAACGCTTTCCCACACCCTGTCGTTACTCAGATCGTGTTGTCCAGAGAAGAGGCTTTCTTACACCCTGTCGTAATTCAGATCGTAATGTCCAGATACAAGGATTTTCTACACCCTGTCGTAACTCAGATTGTATTGTACATAGAGAAGGCTTTCCCCCATCCTGTTTGAATTCAGATTTTATTGTCCATAGACAAGGCTTTCCCACACCCTGTTGTAACTCACATTTTATTGTCCATAGACAAGGCTTTCCCACACCCTGTCCTAACTCAGATCGTATTTTCCAGAGAAAAGGCTTTCCCACACACAGTCCAAACTCAGATCGTATTGTCGAGAGACAACACATTCCCACACACTGTCGTAACTCTGATTGTATTGTTCATAGACGGGGTATTCCCACACCCTGTCCTAACTCAGATTGTAATGTCCAGAGACAACGCTTTCCCGCACACTGTTGTAACTCAGATTTTATTGTCCATAGACGGGGTATTCCCACAACCTGTCCTAACTCAGATTGTAATGTCCAGAGACAACGCTTTCCCGCACACTGTTGTAACTCTGATTGTATTGTCCATAGACGAGGCTTTCCCACACCCTGTCGTAACGCTGATTGTATTGTTCATAGATGGGGTATTCCCACACCCTGTCCTAACTCAGGTTGTAATGTCCAGAGACAACGCTTTCCCACACTCTGTCGTAACTCAGATTTTATTGTCCATAGACGAGGTACTCCCACACCCTGTCCTAACTCAGATCGTATTGTCCATGGACGAGGCCTTCCCACACCCTCTCCTAACTCAGATTGTATTCTCCATAGTCGAGGCTTTCCCACACCCTGTCGTAACTCAGATTGTATTGCCCAGAGACAAGGCTTTCCCACACTCTGTCGTAACACATAATGTATTGTCCTTAGATGAGGCTTTCCCAGCCCTGTCGTTACTCAGATCGTATTGTCCATAGACAAGGCTTTCCCACAACCTGTGCCATCTCAGATCGTAATGTCCATTTACATGGCTTTCCCACAACCTGTCCTAACTCAGATTGTAATGTCCAGAGACAACGCTTTCCCGCACACTGTCGTAACTCAGATCGTATTGTCTAGAGACAAGGCTTTCCCACACCCTGTCGTAACACAGAATGTATTGTCCTTAGACAAGGCTTTCCCACACTCTGCCCTATCTCAGATTGCATTTTCCATAGACGAGGCTTTCCCACACCCTGTCATTACTCAGATAGTTTTGTCCAGAGAAGAGGCTTTCCTACACCCTGTCGTAACTCAGATTGTATTGTCCAGATACAAGGATTTTCTACACCCTGTCGTAACTCAGATTGTATTGTACATAGAGAAGGCTTTCCCACACCCTGTTGTAACTCACATTTTATTGTCCATAGACAAGGCTTTCCCACACCCTGTCCTAACTCAGATCGTATTTTCCAGAGAAAAGGCTTTCCCACACACAGTCCAAACTCAGATCATATTGTCAATAGACAATGCTTTCCCACACACTATCGTAACTCAGATTGTATTGGCCATAGACTAGGTTTTCTCACACCCTGTCCTAACTCAGATTCTATTGCCCATAGCTGTTGCTTTCCCAGAGCCTGTCCTAAATCAGATCGTATTGTCCATAGACGAGGCTTTCCCACACCCTGTTGTTACTCAGATCGTATTGTCCATAGACGAGGCTTTCCTACACCCTGTTGTAACTCAGATCATATTGTCCAGTCAACGCCTTCCCAAATACTGTCCTAACTCAGATTGTAATGACCAGAGACAATGCTTCCCCGCGCACTGTCGTAATTCAGATTTTATTGTCCATAGACGGGGTATTCCCACACCCTGTCCGAACTCGGATTGTAATGTCCAGAGACAACGCATTCCCACACACTGTCATAAATCAGATTGTATTGTCCATAGACGAGGCTTTCCCACACCCTGTCGCAACTCTGATTGTCTTGTCCATAGCCAGGGTATTCCCACACCCTATCCTAACTCAGATTGTATTGTCCGTAGACGAAGCATTCCCACATTTAGTACTAACTCAAATCGTAATGTCCAGAGACAAGCCTTTCCCACACACTGTCGTAACGCAGATCGTATTGTTCATAGACGAGGCTTTCCCACACACTGTCGTAACTCAGATCGTATTGTCTAGAGACAAGGCTTTCCCACACCGTCGTAACACAGAATGTATTGTCCTTAGACGAGGCTTTCCCACACCCTGTCCTAACTCAGATTGTATTGTCCATAGACTAGGCTTTCCCACAGACTGTCCTAACTCAGATTGTATTGCCCATAGCCGTTGCTTTCCCAGAGCCTGTCCTAAATCAGATCGTATTGTCCATAGACGAGGCTTTCCCACATACTGTCGTATCTTCGATTGCATTGTCCATAGACGAGGCTTTCCCACACCCTGTCGTTACTCAGATCGTATTGTCCATAGACGAGGCTTTCCTACACCCTGTTGTAACTCAGATCGTATTGTCCAGATACAAGGCTTTTCCACACCCTGTCGTAAATCAGATTGTATTGTACATAGAGAAGGCTTTCCCACACCCTGTTGTTCCTCAGATCGTATTGTCCAGAGACAGCGCCTTCCAAAATACTGTCCTAACTCAGATTGTAATGACCAGAGACAATGCTTCCCCGCACACTGTCGTAATTCAGATTTTATTGTCCATTGATGGGGTATTCCCGCACCCTGTACGAACTCAGATTGTAATGTCCAGATTGTATTGTACATAGAGAAGGCTTTCCCACACCCTGTTGTTCCTCAGATCGTATTGTCCAGAGACAGCGCCTTCCCAAATACTGTCCTAACTCAGATTGTAATGACCAGAGACAATGCTTCCCCGCACACTGTCGTAATTCAGATTTTATTGTCCATTGATGGGGTATTCCCGCACCCTGTACGAACTCAGATTGTAATGTCCAGAGACAACGCATTCCCACACACTGTCGTAACTCAGATCGTATTGTCAATAGACGAGGCTTTCCCACATACTGTCGTATCTCAGATTGCATTTTCCATAGACGAGGCTTTCCTACACCCTGTCGTAACTCAGATCGTATTGTCCAGATACAAGGATTTTCTACACACTGTCGTAACTCAGATTGTATTGTACATAGAGAAGGCTTTCCCACACCATGTCCTAACTCAGATCGTATTGACCATAGACAAGGCTTTCCCACACCCTGTTGTAACTCGGATTTTATTGTCCATAGACAAGGCTTTCCCACACCCTGTCCTAACTCAGATCGTATGTTCCAGAGAAAAGGCTTTCCCACACACTGTCCAAACTCAGATCGTATTGTCAATAGACAATGCTTTCCCACACACAGTCGTAACTCAGATTGTATTGGCCATAGACTAGGCTTTCCCACACCCTGTCATAACTCTGATTGAGATGTTCATAGACGGGGTATTCCCACACCCTGTCCTAACTCAGATTGTAATGTCCAGAGGCAACGCTTTCCCGCACACTGTCATAACTCAGATTTTATTGTCCATAGACGGGGTATTCCCACACCCTGTCCTAACTCAGATTGTAATGTACAGAGACAAGGCTTTCCCACACCCTGTCCTAACTCAGATTGTATTGTCCGTAGACGAGGGATTCCCACATTTAGTACTAATTCAAATCGTAATGTCCAGAGACAAGCCTTTCCCACACACTGTCGTAACGCAGATCGTATTGTTCATAGACGAGACTTTCCCACACTCTGTCGTAACACAGATCGTATTGTCTAGAGACAAGGCTTTCCTATACCCTGTCGTAACACAAAATGTATTGTCCTTAGATGAGGCTTTCCCGCACACTGTCGTAACTCAGATTGTATTGGCCATAGACTAGGCTTTCCCACACCCTATCGTAACTCTGATTGTATTGTTCATAGGCGGGGTATTCCCACACCCTGTCCTAACTCAGATTGTAATGTCCAGAGACAACGCTTTCCCGCACACTGTCGTAACTCAGATTGTATTGTCTAGAGACAAGGCTTTCCCACACCCTGTCGTAACACAGAATGTATTGTCCTTAGACGAGGCTTTCCCACACTCTGCCCTATCTCAGATTGCATTTTCCATAGACAAGGCTTTCCCACACCCTTTCGTTACTCAGATAGTGTTGTCCAGAGAAGAGGCTTTCCTACACCCTGTCGTAACTCAGATCGTATTGTCCAGATACAAGCATTTTCTACACCCTGTCGTAACTCAGATTGTATTGTACATAGAGAAGGCTTTCCCACACCGTGTTGTAACTCACATTTTATTGTCCATAGACAAGGCTTTCCCACACCCTGTCCTACCTCAGATCGTATTTTCCAGAGAAAAGGCTTTCCCACACACAGTCCAAACTCAGATCATATTGTCAATAGACAATGCTTTCCCACACACTGTCGTAACTCAGATTATATTGGCCATAGACTAGGCTTTCTCACACCCTGTCGTAACTCTGATTGTATTGTCCATAGGCGGGGTATTCCCACACCCTGTCCTAACTCAGATTGTAATGTCCAGTGACAATGCTTTCCCACACACTGTCGTAACTCAGATTTTATTGTCCATAGGCGAGGTATTCCCACACACAGTCCTAACTCAGATCGTATTGTCCATGGACGAGGCCTTCCCATACCCTCTCCTGACTCAGATCGTATTGTCCATAGTCGAGGCTTTCCCACATCCTGTCGTAACTCTGAGTGTATTGTCCATAGACAACGCTTTCACACACCCTGTCCTAAATCACGTTGTATTGTCCTTAGACGAGGCATTCCCACATTCAGTACTTATTCAAATCATATTGTCCAGACACAAGGCTTTCCCACACACTGTCGTAACGCAGATCGTATTGTTCATAGATGAAGCATTCCCACACACTGTCGTAACTCATGTCGTATTGTCTAGAGACAAGGCTGTCCTACACCCTGTCGTAACACAGAATGTATTGTCCTTAGACGCGGCTTTCCCAGACCCTGTCGTTACTCAGATCATCTTGTCCAGAGACGAGGCTTTCCCACACCCTGTGCTAACTCACATTTTATTGTCCGTAGACAAGGCTTTCCCACAACCTGTGCTAACTCAGATCGTAATGTCCATTTACATGGCTTTCCCACAACCTGTCCTAACTCAGATCGTATTGTCGATTGACAACGCTTTCCCACACACTGTTGTAACTCTGATTGTATTGTCCATAGACGAAGCTTTCCCACACCCTGTTGTACCTCTGATTGTCTTGTCCATAGACGGGGTATTCCCACACCCTGTCTTAACTCAGATTGTATTGCCCATAGCCGTTGCTTTCCCAGAGCCTGTCCTAAATCAGATCGTATTGTCCATAGACGAGGCTTTCCCACACCCTGTCGTTACTCAGATCGTATTGTCCATAGACGAGGCTTTCCTACACCCTGTTGTAACTCAGATCGTATTGTCCAGTCAACGCCTTCCCAAATACTGTCCTAACTCAGATTGTAATGACCAGAGACAATGCTTCCCCGCGCACTGTCGTAATTCAGATTTTATTGTCCATTGACGGGGTATTCCCACACCCTGTCCGAACTCAGATTGTAATGTCCAGAGACAACGCATTCCCACACACTGTCATAAATCAGATTGTATTGTCCATAGACGAGGCTTTCCCACACCCTGTCGCAACTCTGATTGTCTTGTCCATAGCCGGGGTATTCCCACACCCTGTCCTAACTCAGATTGTAATGTACAGAGACAAGGCTTTCCCACACCCTGTCCTAACTCAGATTGTATTGTCCGTAGACGAAGCATTCCCACATTTAGTACTAACTCAAATCGTAATGTCCAGAGACAAGCCTTTCCCACACACTGTCGTAACGCAGATCGTATTGTTCATAGATGAGGCTTTCCCACACACTGTCGTAACTCAGATCGTATTGTCTAGAGACAAGGCTTTCCCACACCCTGTCGTAACACAGAATGTATTGTCCTTAGACGAGGCTTTCCTGCACACTGTCGTAACTCAGATTTTATTGTCCATAGACGGGGTATTCCCACACCCTGTCCTAAGTCAGATTGTATTGTCCATAGACTAGGCTTTCCCACAGACTGTCCTAACTCAGATTGTATTGCCCATAGCCGTTGCTTTCCCAGAGCCTGTCCTAAATCAGATCGTATTGTCCATAGACGAGGCTTTCCCACATACTGTCGTATTTCGATTGCATTGTCCATAGACGAGGCTTTCCCACACCCTGTCGTTACTCAGATCGTATTGTCCATAGACGAGGCTTTCCTACACCCTGTTGTAACTCAGATCATATTGTCCAGATACAAGGCTTTTCCACACCCTGTCATAAATCAAATTGTATTGGACATAGAGAAGGCTTTCCAACACCCTGTAGTAACACAGAATGTATTGTCCTTAGACGAGGCTTTCCCACACCTTGTCGTAACTCAGATCGTATTGTCAATAGACGAGGCTTTCCCACATACTGTCGTATCTCAGATTGCATTTTCCATAGACGAGGCTTTCCTACACCCTGTCGTAACTCAGATCGTATTGTCCAGATACAAGGATTTTCTACACACTGTCGTAACTCAGATTGTATTGTACATAGAGAAGGCTTTCCCACACCATGTCCTAACTCAGATCGTATTGACCATAGACAAGGCTTTCCCACACCCTGTTGTAACTCAGATTTTATTGTCCATAGACAAGGCTTTCCCACACCCTGTCCTAACTCAGATCGTATGTTCCAGAGAAAAGGCTTTCCCACACACTGTCCAAACTCAGATCGTATTGTCAATAGACAATGCTTTCCCGCACACTGTCGTAACTCAGATTTTATTGTCCATAGACGGGGTATTCCCACACCCTGTCCTAACTCAGATTGTAATGTCCAGAGACAACGCTTTCCCAAACACTGTCGGAACTCAGATGTTATTGTCCATAGACAATGTATTCCCACACCCTGTCCTAACTCAGATCGTATTGTTCATGGACGAGGCCTTCCTACACCCTCTCCTAACTCAGATCGTATTGTCCATAGTCGAAGCTTTCCCTCAACCTGTCGTAACTCAAATTGTATTGTCCAGAGACAACTCTTTCACACACCCTGTCCGAACTCAGATTGTACTGTCCGTAGACGAGGCATTCCCACACCCTGTCATTACTCAGATCGTATTGTCCATAGAAGAGGCTTTCCCACACCCTGTCGTAACTCTGAGTGTATAGTCCATAGACAGGGCTTTCCTACACAAAGTCCTAACTCAGATTGTATTGTCCAGAGACAACGCTTTCCAACACCCTGTCCTAACTCACGTTGTATTGTCCGTAGACGAGGCATTCCCACGTTCAGTACTGATTCAAATTGTATTGTCCAGAGACAAGGCTTTCCCACACCCTGTTGTAACTCAGATCGTATTGTCCAGATACAAGGCTTTTCCACACCCTGTCGTAAATCAGATTGTATTGTACATAGAGAAGGCTTTCCCACACCGTGTTGTAACTCAGATCGTATTGTCCAGAGACAACGCCTTCCCAAATACTGTCCTAACTCAGATTGTAATGACCAGAGACAATGCTTTTTCGCACACAGTCGTAATTCAGATTTTATTGTCCATTGACGTGGTATTCCCACACCCTGTCCGAACTCAGATTGTAATGTCCAGAGACAACGCCTTCCCACACACTGTCGTAACTCAGATCGTATTGTTCATAGACAAGGCCTTCCCACACCCTGTCGTAACACAGAATGTATTGCCCTTAGACGAGGCTGTCCCACACCTTGTCGTAACTCAGATCGTATTGTCAATAGACGAGGCTTTCCCACATACTGTCGTATCTCAGATTGCATTTTCCATAGATGAGGCTTTCCCACACCCTGTCGTTACTCAGATCGTATTGTCCAGAGACGAGTCTTTCCTACAGCCTGTCGTAACTCAGATCGTTTTGTCCAGATACAAGGATTTTCTACACCCTGTCGTTGCTCAGATTGTATTGTACATAGAGAAGGCTTTCCCACACCCTGTCCTAACTCAGATTTTATTGTCCATAGACAAGGCTTTCCCACACCCTGTCCTAACTCAGATCGTATTTTCCACAGAAAACGCTTTCCCACACACTGTCCAAAACTCAGATCGTATTGTCCATAGACAAGGCTTTCCCACACCCTGTCCTAACTCAGATCGTATTTTCCACAGAAAACGCTTTCCCACACACTGTCCAAAACTCAGATCATATTGTCAATAGACAATGCTTACCCACACACTGTCGTAACTCAGATTGTATTGGCCATAGAGTAGGCTTTCCCACACCCTGTCATAACTCTGATTGAATTGTTCATAGGCGGGGTATTCCCACACCCTGTCCTAACTCAGATTGTAATGTCCAGAGACAACGCTTTCCCACAACCTGTCGTAACTCAGATTGTATTGTCCAGAGACAACTCTTTCACACACCCTGTCCGAACTCAGATTGTACTGTCCGTAGATGAGGCATTCCCACCCTCAGTACTAATTCAAATTGTATTGTCTAGAGACAAGGCTTTCCCACACCCTATCTTAACACAGAATGTATAGTCCTCAGACGAGGCTTTCCCACACCCTGTCGTAACTCAGATTGTATTGTCAATAGACGAGGCTTTCCCACACCCTGTCATTACTCAGATCGTATTGTCCATAGAAGAGGCTTTCCTACACCCTGTCTTAACTCAGATCGTATTGTACAAATGCAAGGCTTTCCCACACCCTGTCGTAACTCTGAGTGTATAGTCCATAGACAGGGCTTTCCTACACAATGTCCTAACACAGATTGTATTGTCCAGAGACAACGCTTTCCCACACCCTCACCTAACTCACTTTGTATTGTCGGTAGACGAGGCATTCCCGCATTAAGTACTAATTCAAATCGTAATGTCCAGAGACAAGCCTTTCCCACACACTGTCGTAACGCAGATCGTATTGTTCATAGACGAGGCTTTCCCACACTCTGTCGTAACTCAGATCGTATTGTCTAGAGACAAGGCTTTCCTATACCCTGTCGTAACACAAAATGTATTGTCCTTAGACGAGGCTTTCCCACACCCTGTCGTAACACAGAATGTATTGTCCTTAGATGAGGCTTTCCCGCACACTGTCGTAACTCAGATTTTATTGTCCATAGACGGGGTATTCCCACACCCTGTCCTAACTCAGATTGTAATATACAGAGACAAGGCTTTCCCACACCCTGTCCTAACTCAGATTGTATTGTCCGTAGACGAGGCATTCCCACATTTAGTACTAATTCAAATCGTAATGTCCAGAGACAAGCCTTTCCCACACACTGTCGTTACTCAGATCGTATTGTCCAGAGACGAGTCTTTCCTACAGCCTGTCGTAACTCAGATCGTTTTGTCCAGATACAAGGATTTTCTACACCCTGTCGTTGCTCAGATTGTATTGTACATAGAGAAGGCTTTCCCACACCCTGTCCTAACTCAGATTTTATTGTCCATAGACAAGGCTTTCCCACACCCTGTCCTAACTCAGATCGTATTTTCCACAGAAAACGCTTTCCCACACACTGTCCAAAACTCAGATCGTATTGTCCATAGACAAGGCTTTCCCACACCCTGTCCTAACTCAGATCGTATTTTCCACAGAAAACGCTTTCCCACACACTGTCCAAAACTCAGATCATATTGTCAATAGACAATGCTTACCCACACACTGTCGTAACTCAGATTGTATTGGCCATAGAGTAGGCTTTCCCACACCCTGTCATAACTCTGATTGAATTGTTCATAGGCGGGGTATTCCCACACCCTGTCCTAACTCAGATTGTAATGTCCAGAGACAACGCTTTCCCACAACCTGTCGTAACTCAGATTGTATTGTCCAGAGACAACTCTTTCACACACCCTGTCCGAACTCAGATTGTACTGTCCGTAGATGAGGCATTCCCACCCTCAGTACTAATTCAAATTGTATTGTCTAGAGACAAGGCTTTCCCACACCCTATCTTAACACAGAATGTATAGTCCTCAGACGAGGCTTTCCCACACCCTGTCGTAACTCAGATTGTATTGTCAATAGACGAGGCTTTCCCACACCCTGTCATTACTCAGATCGTATTGTCCATAGAAAAGGCTTTCCTACACCCTGTCTTAACTCAGATCGTATTGTACAAATGCAAGGCTTTCCCACACCCTGTCGTAACTCTGAGTGTATAGTCCATAGACAGGGCTTTCCTACACAATGTCCTAACACAGATTGTATTGTCCAGAGACAACACTTTCCCACACCCTCACCTAACTCACTTTGTATTGTCGGTAGACGAGGCATTCCCACATTAAGTACTAATTCAAATCGTAATGTCCAGAGACAAGCCTTTCCCACACACTGTCGTAACGCAGATCGTATTGTTCATAGACGAGGCTTTCCCACACTCTGTCGTAACTCAGATCGTATTGTCTAGAGACAAGGCTTTCCTATACCCTGTCGTAACACAAAATGTATTGTCCTTAGACGAGGCTTTCCCACACCCTGTCGTAACACAGAATGTATTGTCCTTAGATGAGGCTTTCCCGCACACTGTCGTAACTCAGATTTTATTGTCCATAGACGGGGTATTCCCACACCCTGTCCTAACTCAGATTGTAATATACAGAGACAAGGCTTTCCCACACCCTGTCCTAACTCAGATTGTATTGTCCGTAGACGAGGCATTCCCACATTTAGTACTAATTCAAATCGTAATGTCCAGAGACAAGCCTTTCCCACACACTGTCGTTACTCAGATCGTATTGTCCAGAGACGAGTCTTTCCTACAGCCTGTCGTAACTCAGATCGTTTTGTCCAGATACAAGGATTTTCTACACCCTGTCGTTGCTCAGATTGTATTGTACATAGAGAAGGCTTTCCCACACCCTGTCCTAACTCAGATTTTATTGTCCATAGACAAGGCTTTCCCACACCCTGTCCTAACTCAGATCGTATTTTCCACAGAAAACGCTTTCCCACACACTGTCCAAAACTCAGATCGTATTGTCCATAGACAAGGCTTTCCCACACCCTGTCCTAACTCAGATCGTATTTTCCACAGAAAACGCTTTCCCACACACTGTCCAAAACTCAGATCATATTGTCAATAGACAATGCTTACCCACACACTGTCGTAACTCAGATTGTATTGGCCATAGAGTAGGCTTTCCCACACCCTGTCATAACTCTGATTGAATTGTTCATAGGCGGGGTATTCCCACACCCTGTCCTAACTCAGATTGTAATGTCCAGAGACAACGCTTTCCCACAACCTGTCGTAACTCAGATTGTATTGTCCAGAGACAACTCTTTCACACACCCTGTCCGAACTCAGATTGTACTGTCCGTAGATGAGGCATTCCCACCCTCAGTACTAATTCAAATTGTATTGTCTAGAGACAAGGCTTTCCCACACCCTATCTTAACACAGAATGTATAGTCCTCAGACGAGGCTTTCCCACACCCTGTCGTAACTCAGATTGTATTGTCAATAGACGAGGCTTTCCCACACCCTGTCATTACTCAGATCGTATTGTCCATAGAAGAGGCTTTCCTACACCCTGTCTTAACTCAGATCGTATTGTACAAATGCAAGGCTTTCCCACACCCTGTCGTAACTCTGAGTGTATAGTCCATAGACAGGGCTTTCCTACACAATGTCCTAACACAGATTGTATTGTCCAGAGACAACGCTTTCCCACACCCTCACCTAACTCACTTTGTATTGTCGGTAGACGAGGCATTCCCACATTAAGTACTAATTCAAATCGTAATGTCCAGAGACAAGCCTTTCCCACACACTGTCGTAACGCAGATCGTATTGTTCATAGACGAGGCTTTCCCACACTCTGTCGTAACTCAGATCGTATTGTCTAGAGACAAGGCTTTCCTATACCCTGTCGTAACACAAAATGTATTGTCCTTAGACGAGGCTTTCCCACACCCTGTCGTAACACAGAATGTATTGTCCTTAGATGAGGCTTTCCCGCACACTGTCGTAACTCAGATTTTATTGTCCATAGACGGGGTATTCCCACACCCTGTCCTAACTCAGATTGTAATATACAGAGACAAGGCTTTCCCACACCCTGTCCTAACTCAGATTGTATTGTCCGTAGACGAGGCATTCCCACATTTAGTACTAATTCAAATCGTAATGTCCAGAGACAAGCCTTTCCCACACACTGTCGTAACGCAGATCGTATTGTTCATAGACGAGACTTTCCCACACTCTGTCGTAACACAGATCGTATTGTCTAGAGACAAGGCTTTCCTATACCCTGTCGTAACACAAAATGTATTGTCCTTAGATGAGGCTTTCCCGCACACTGTCGTAACTCAGATTGTATTGGCCATAGACTAGGCTTTCCCACACCCTATCGTAACTCTGATTGTATTGTTCATAGGCGGGGTATTCCCACACCCTGTCCTAACTCAGATTGTAATGTCCAGAGACAACGCTTTCCCGCACACTGTTGTAACTCAGATTTTATTGTCCATAGACGGGGTATTCCCACACCCTGTCCTAACTCAGATTGTAATGTCCAGAGACAACGCTTTCCCGCACACTGTTGTAACTCTGATTGTATTGTCCATAGACGAGGCTTTCCCACACCCTGTCGTAACTCTGATTGTATTGTTCATAGATCGGGTATTCCCACACCCTGTCCTAACTCAGGTTGTAATGTCCAGAGACAACGCTTTCCCACACCCTGTCCTATCTCAGATCGTATTGCCTAGAGACAAGGCTTTCCCACACCCTGTCGTAACACAGAATGTATTGTCCTTAGATGAGGCTTTCCCGCACACTGTCGAAACTCAGATTGTATTGGCCATAGACGGGGTATTCCCACACCCTCTCCTAACTCAGATCGTATTGCCCATAGTCGAGGCTTTCCCACAACCTGTCGTAACTCAGATTGTATTGTCCAGAGACAACTCTTTCACACACCCTGTCCAAAATCAGATTGTACTGTCCGTAGACGAGGCATTCCCACACTCAGTACTAATTCAAATTGTATTGTCTAGAGACAAGGCTTTCCAACACCCTCACCTAACTCACTTTGTATTGTCGGTAGACGAGGCATTCCCACATTAAGTACTAATTCAAATCGTAATGTCCAGAGACAAGCCTTTCCCACACACTGTCGTAACGCAGATCGTATTGTTCATAGACGAGGCTTTCCCACACTCTGTCGTAACTCAGATCGTATTGTCTAGAGACAAGGCTTTCCTATACCCTGTCGTAACACAAAATGTATTGTCCTTAGACGAGGCTTTCCCACACTCTGTCGTAACTCAGATCGTATTGTCTAGAGACAAGGCTTTCCTATACCCTGTCGTAACACAAAATGTATTGTCCTTAGACGAGGCTTTCCCACACCCTGTCGTAACACAGAATGTATTGTCCTTAGATGAGGCTTTCCCGCACACTGTCGTAACTCAGATTTTATTGTCCATAGACGGGGTATTCCCACACCCTGTCCTAACTCAGATTGTAATATACAGAGACAAGGCTTTCCCACACCCTGTCCTAACTCAGATTGTATTGTCCGTAGACGAGGCATTCCCACATTTAGTACTAATTCAAATCGTAATGTCCAGAGACAAGCCTTTCCCACACACTGTCGTAACGCAGATCGTATTGTTCATAGACGAGACTTTCCCACACTCTGTCGTAACACAGATCGTATTGTCTAGAGACAAGGCTTTCCTATACCCTGTCGTAACACAAAATGTATTGTCCTTAGATGAGGCTTTCCCGCACACTGTCGTAACTCAGATTGTATTGGCCATAGACTAGGCTTTCCCACACCCTATCGTAACTCTGATTGTATTGTTCATAGGCGGGGTATTCCCACACCCTGTCCTAACTCAGATTGTAATGTCCAGAGACAACGCTTTCCCGCACACTGTTGTAACTCAGATTTTATTGTCCATAGACGGGGTATTCCCACACCCTGTCCTAACTCAGATTGTAATGTCCAGAGACAACGCTTTCCCGCACACTGTTGTAACTCTGATTGTATTGTCCATAGACGAGGCTTTCCCACACCCTGTCGTAACTCTGATTGTATTGTTCATAGATGGGGTATTCCCACACCCTGTCCTAACTCAGGTTGTAATGTCCAGAGACAACGCTTTCCCACACCCTGTCCTACCTCAGATCGTATTGCCTAGAGACAAGGCTTTCCCACACCCTGTCGTAACACAGAATGTATTGTCCTTAGATGAGGCTTTCCCGCACACTGTCGAAACTCAGATTGTATTGGCCATAGACGGGGTATTCCCACACCCTCTCCTAACTCAGATCGTATTGCCCATAGTCGAGGCTTTCCCACAACCTGTCGTAACTCAGATTGTATTGTCCAGAGACAACTCTTTCACACACCCTGTCCAAAATCAGATTGTACTGTCCGTAGACGAGGCATTCCCACACTCAGTACTAATTCAAATTGTATTGTCTAGAGACAAGGCTTTCCCACACCCTGTCATAACACAGAATGTATTGTCAATAGACGAGGCTTTCCCACACCCTGTCATAACTCAGATTGTATTGTCAATAGACGAGGCTTTCCCACACCCTGTCATTACTCAGATCGTATTGTCCATAGAAGAGGCTTTCCTACACACTGTCGTAATTTAGATCGTATTGTACAAATGCAAGGCTTTTCCACACCCTGTCGTAACTCAGATTTTATTGTCCATAGACAAGACTTTCCCACAACCTGTGCTAACACAGATCGTAATGTCCATTTACATGGCTTTCCCACAACCTGTCCTAACTCAGATCGTATTTTCCAGAGAAAAGGCTTTCCCACACACTGTCGTAACTCAGATTGTATTGTCCATAGACGAGGCTTTCCCACACCCTGTCCTAACTCAGATTGTAATGTACAGAGACAAGGCTTTCCCACACCCTGTCCTAACTCAGATTGTATTGTCCGTAGACGAGGCATTCCCACATTTAGTACTAATTCAAATCGTAATATCCAGAGACAAGGTTTTCCCACAACCTGTCCTAACTCAGATTGTAATGTCCAGAGACAACGCTTTCCCACACACTGTCGTAACTCAGATTGTATTGGCCATAGACTAGGCTTTACCACAGCCTGTCGTAACTCAGATCGTTTTGTCCAGATACAAGGATTTTCTACACACTGTCGTAACTCAGATTGTATTGTACATAGAGAAGGCTTTCCCACACCATGTCCTAACTCAGATCGTATTGACCATAGACAAGGCTTTCCCACACCCTGTTGTAACTCAGATTTTATTGTCCATAGACAAGGCTTTCCCACACCCTGTCCTAACTCAGATTGTATTTTCCAGAGAAAACGCTTTCCCACACACTGTCCAAAACTCAGATCGTATTGTCAATAGACAATGCTTTCCCACACACAGTCGTAACTCAGATTGTATTGGCCATAGAGTAGGCTTTCCCACACCCTGTCATAACTCTGATTGAATTGTTCATAGGCGGGGTATTCCCACACCCTGTCCTAACTCAGATTGTAATGTCCAGAGACAACGCTTTCCCGCACACTGTCGTAACTCAGATGTTATTGTCCACAGACAAGGTATTCCCACACCCTGTCCTAACTTAGATCGTATTGTCCATGGGCGGGGTATTCCCACACCCTCTCCTAACTCAGATCGTATTGTCCATAGACGAGGCTTTCCCACAACCTGTCGTAACTCAGATTTTATTGTCCATAGACGGGGTATTCCCACACCCTGTCCTAACCCAGATTGTAATTTCCAGAGACAACGCTTTCCCACACCCTGTCCTAACTCAGATCGTATTGTCCATGGACGAGGCCTTCCTACACCCTCTCCTAACTCAGATCGTACTGTCCATAGTCGAGGCTTTCCCACACCCTGTCGTAACTCAGATCGTATTGACCATAGACAAGGCTTTCCCACACCCTGTTGTAACTCAGATTTTATTGTCCATAGACAAGGCTTTCCCACACCCTGTCCTAACTCAGATCGTATTTTCCAGAGAAAAGGCTTTCCCACACAATGTCCTAACTCAGATTGTATTGCCAATAGCCATGGCTTTCCCACAAACTGTCCTAACTCACATCGTATTGCCCATAGACCAGGGTGTCCAACACCCTCTCCTAACTCAGATCGTATTGTCCATAGACGCGTCTTTCCCACACACTGTCGTAACTCAGATTGTATTGGCCATAGACTAGGCTTTACCACAGCCTGTCGTAACTCAGATCGTTTTGTCCAGATACAAGGATTTTCTACACACTGTCGTAACTCAGATTGTATTGTACATAGAGAAGGCTTTCCCACACCATGTCCTAACTCAGATCGTATTGACCATAGACAAGGCTTTCCCACACCCTGTTGTAACTCAGATTTTATTGTCCAGAGACAAGGCTTTCCCACACCCTGTCCTAACTCAGATCGTATTTTCCAGAGAAAACGCTTTCCCACACACTGTCCAAAAATCAGATCGTATTGTCAATAGACAATGCTTTCCCACACACAGTCGTAACTCAGATTGTATTGGCCATAGAGTAGGCTTTCCCACACCCTGTCATAACTCTGATTGAATTGTTCATAGGCGGGGTATTCCCACACCCTGTCCTAACTCAGATTGTAATGTCCAGAGACAACGCTTTCCCGCACACTGTCGTAACTCAGATGTTATTGTCCACAGACAAGGTATTCCCACACCCTGTCCTAACTTAGATCGTATTGTCCATGGGCGGGGTATTCCCACACCCTCTCCTAACTCAGATCGTATTGTCCATAGACGAGGCTTTCCCACAACCTGTCGTAACTCAGATTTTATTGTCCATAGACGGGGTATTCCCACACCCTGTCCTAACCCAGATTGTAATTTCCAGAGACAACGCTTTCCCACACCCTGTCCTAACTCAGATCGTATTGTCCATGGACGAGGCCTTCCTACACCCTCTCCTAACTCAGATCGTACTGTCCATAGTCGAGGCTTTCCCACACCCTGTCGTAACTCAGATCGTATTGACCATAGACAAGGCTTTCCCACACCCTGTTGTAACTCAGATTTTATTGTCCATAGACAAGGCTTTCCCACACCCTGTCCTAACTCAGATCGTATTTTCCAGAGAAAAGGCTTTCCCACACAATGTCCTAACTCAGATTGTATTGCCAATAGCCATGGCTTTCCCACAGACTGTCCTAACTCACATCGTATTGCCCATAGACCAGGGTGTCCAACACCCTCTCCTAACTCAGATCGTATTGTCCATAGACGCGTCTTTCCCACACACTGTCGTAACTCAGATCGTATTGTCCATAGACGAGGCTTTCCCACACCCTGTCGTCACTCAGATTGTATTGTCCAGAGACAAGGCTTTCTCACACACTGTCGTAACTCAGATCGTATTGTCCATAGACGCGTCTTTCCCACACACTGTCGTAACTCAGATCGTATTGTCCATAGACAGGGCTTTCCCACGCAACGTCCTGACTCAGATTGTATTGTCCAGAGAAAAGGCTTTCCCACACCCTGTCGTAACTCACGTTGTATTGTCCTTAGACGAGGCATTCCCACATTCAGTACTAATTCAAATCATATTGTCCAGACACAAGGCTTTACCACACACTGTCGTAACGCAGATCGTATTGTTCATAGACGAAGCATTCCCACACATTGTCGTAACTCAAGTCGTATTGTCAAGAGACAAGGCTTTCCCACACCCTGTCTTACTCAGATTTTATTGTCCATAGGAAAGGCTTTCCCACACACTGTCCTATCTCAGATTGCATTTTCCATAGACGAGGCTTTCCCACACCCTGTCGTTACTCAGATCGTATTGTCCAGAGACGAGGCTTTCCTACACCCTGTCGTAACTCAGATCGTATTGTCCAGATACAAGGATTTTCTACACCCTGTCGTGACTCAGATTGTATTGTACATAGAGAAGGCTTTCCCACACCATGTCCTAACTCAGATCGTAGTGACCATAGACAAGGCTTTCCCACACCCTGTTGTAACTCAGATTTTATTGTCCATAGACAAGGCTTTCCCACACCCTGTCCTAACTCAGATCGTATTTTCCAGAGAAAAGGCTTTCCCACACACTGTCCAAACACAGATCGGATTGTCAATAGACAATGCTTTCCCACACACTGTCGTAACTCAGATTGTATTGGCCATAGACTAGGCTTTCCCACACCCTGTCATAACTCTGATTGAATTGTTCATAGGCGGGGTATTCCCACACCATGTCCTAACTCAGATTGTAATGTCCAGAGACAACGCTTTCCCGCACTCTGTCGTAACTCAGATTTTATTGTCCATAGACAGGGTATTCCCACACCCTGTCCTAACTCGGATTGTAATGTCCAGAGACAACGCTTTCCCAAACACTGTCGTAACTCAGATGTTATTGTCCATAGACAAGGTATTCCCACACCCTGTCCTAACTTAGAACGTATTGTCCATGGACGAGGCCTTCCCACACCCTCCTAACTCAGATCGTATTGTCCATAGTCGAGGCTTTCCCACACCCTGTCGTAACTCAGATTGTATTTTCCAGAGACAACTCTTTCACACACCCTGTCCGAACTCAGATTGTACTGTCCGTGGACGAGGCATTCCCATACTCAGTACTAATTCAAATTGTATTGTCTAGAGACAAGGGTTTCCCACACCCTATCTTAACACAGAATGTATAGTCCTCAGACGAGGCTTTCCTACACCCTGTCGTAACTCAGATTGCATTGTCAATAGAAGAGGCTTTTCAACACCCTGTCGTAACTCAGATCGTATTGTCCATAGACAGGGCTTTCCCACGCAACGTCCTGACTCAGATTGTATTGTCCAGAGAAAAGGCTTTCCCACACCCTGTCGTAACTCAGATTTTATTGGCCATTGACGGGGTATTCGCACACCCTGTCCGAACTCAGATTGTAATGTCCAGAGACAACGCTTTCCCACACACTGTCGTAAATCAGATCGGATTGTTCATAGACGAGGCTTTCGCACACACTGTCGTAACTCAGATCGTATTGCCCAGAGACAAGGCTTTCCCACACACTGTCGTAACTCTGATTGTATTGTCCATAGACAGGGCTTTCCCACACAACGTCCTAACTCAGATTGTATTGTCCAGAGACAACGCTTTCACACACCCTGTCCTAACTCACGTTGTATTGTCCTTAGACGAGGCATTCCCACATTCAGTACTAATTCAAATCATATTGTCCAGACACAAGGCTTTCCCACACACTGTCGTAACTCAGATGTTATTGTCCATAGACAAGGTATTCCCACACCCTGTCCTAACTTAGAACGTATTGTCCATGGACGAGGCCTTCCCACACCCTCCTAACTCAGATCGTATTGTCCATAGTCGAGGCTTTCCCACACCCTGTCGTAACTCAGATTGTATTTTCCAGAGACAACTCTTTCACACACCCTGTCCGAACTCAGATTGTACTGTCCGTGGACGAGGCATTCCCATACTCAGTACTAATTCAAATTGTATTGTCTAGAGACAAGGGTTTCCCACACCCTATCTTAACACAGAATGTATAGTCCTCAGACGAGGCTTTCCTACACCCTGTCGTAACTCAGATTGCATTGTCAATAGAAGAGGCTTTTCAACACCCTGTCGTAACTCAGATCGTATTGTCCATAGACAGGGCTTTCCCACGCAACGTCCTGACTCAGATTGTATTGTCCAGAGAAAAGGCTTTCCCACACCCTGTCGTAACTCAGATTTTATTGGCCATTGACGGGGTATTCGCACACCCTGTCCGAACTCAGATTGTAATGTCCAGAGACAACGCTTTCCCACACACTGTCGTAAATCAGATCGGATTGTTCATAGACGAGGCTTTCCCACACACTGTCGTAACTCAGATCGTATTGCCCAGAGACAAGGCTTTCCCACACACTGTCGTAACTCTGATTGTATTGTCCATAGACAGGGCTTTCCCACACAACGTCCTAACTCAGATTGTATTGTCCAGAGACAACGCTTTCACACACCCTGTCCTAACTCACGTTGTATTGTCCTTAGACGAGGCATTCCCACATTCAGTACTAATTCAAATCATATTGTCCAGACACAAGGCTTTCCCACACACTGTCGTAACGCAGATGGTATTGTTCATAGACGAAGCATTCCCACACATTGTCGTAACTCAAGTCGTATTGTCAAGAGACAAGGCTTTCCCACACCCTGTCTTACTCAGATTTTATTGTCCATAGGAAAGGCTTTCCCACACACTGTCCTATCTCAGATTGCATTTTCCATAGACGAGGCTTTCCCACACCCTGTCGTTACTCAGATCGTATTGTCCAGAGACGAGGCTTTCCTACACCCTGTCGTAACTCAGATCGTATTGTCCAGATACAAGGATTTTCTACACCCTGTCGTGACTCAGATTGTATTGTACATAGAGAAGGCTTTCCCACACCATGTCCTAACTCAGATCGTAGTGACCATAGACAAGGCTTTCCCACACCCTGTTGTAACTCAGATTTTATTGTCCATAGACAAGGCTTTCCCACACCCTGTCCTAACTCAGATCGTATTTTCCAGAGAAAAGGCTTTCCCACACACTGTCCAAACACAGATCGGATTGTCAATAGACAATGCTTTCCCACACACTGTCGTAACTCAGATTGTATTGGCCATAGACTAGGCTTTCCCACACCCTGTCATAACTCTGATTGAATTGTTCATAGGCGGGGTATTCCCACACCATGTCCTAACTCAGATTGTAATGTCCAGAGACAACGCTTTCCCGCACTCTGTCGTAACTCAGATTTTATTGTCCATAGACAGGGTATTCCCACACCCTGTCCTAACTCGGATTGTAATGTCCAGAGACAACGCTTTCCCAAACACTGTCGTAACTCAGATGTTATTGTCCATAGACAAGGTATTCCCACACCCTGTCCTAACTCAGATTGTAATGTCCAGAGGCAACGCTTTCCCACACACTGTCCCAACTCAGATCGTATTGTCCATGGACGAGGGCTTCCCACACCCTCTCCTAACTCAGATCGTATTGTCCATAGACGAGGCTTTCCCACACCCTGTCGTAACTCAGATTGCATTGCCCAGAGACAAGGCTTTCCCACACACTGTCGTAACTCTGAGCGTATTGTCCATAGACAGGGCTTTCCCACACAACGTCCTAACTCAGATTGTATTGTCCAGAGACAACGCTTTCACACACCCTGTCCTAACTCACGTTGTATTGTCCTTAGACGAGGCATTCCCACATTCAGTACTAATTCAAATCATATTGTCCAGACACAAGGCTTTCCCACACACTGTCGTAACGCAGATGGTATTGTTCATAGACGAAGCATTCCCACACCCTGTCGTTACTCAGATCGTATTTTCCAGAGACGAGGCTTTCCTACACCCTGTTGTAACTCAGATCGTATTGTCCAGATACAAGGATTTTCCACAACCTGTCCTAACTCAGATAGTATTGTCCATAGACAAGGCTTTCCTACACCCAGTCGTAACACAGATTGAATTGTCCATAGACGAGGCATTCCCACACCCTGTCCTAACTCAGATTTTATTGTCCATAGAGAGGGCTTTCCCACAACCTGTGCTAACTCAGATCGTAATGTCCATTGACATGGCTTTCCCACAACCTGTCCTAACTCAGATCGTATTTTCCAGAGAAAAGGCTTTCCCACACACTGTCCTAACTCAGATCGTATAGTCGAGAGACAAGGCTTTCCCACACACTGTCGTAACTCAGATTGTATTGTCCATAGACGAGGCTTTCCCACACCCTGTCGTAACTCTGATTTTCTTGTCCATAGACGGGGTATTCCCACACCCTGTCCTAACTCAGATCGTATTTTCCAGAGAAAAGGCTTTCCCACACACAGTCCTAACTCAGATTGTATTGTCCTTAGACGAGGCTTTCCTACACCCTGTCGTTACTCAGATCGTATTGTCCAGAGACGAGGCTTTCCCACAACCTGTGCTAACTCAGATTTTATTGTCCGTAGACAAGGCTTTCCCACAACCTGTGCTAACACAGATCGTAATGTCCATTTACATGGCTTTCCCACAACCTGTCCTAACTCAGATCGTCTTTTCCAGAGAAAAGGCTTTCCCACAGACAGTCCTAACTCACATCGTATTGCCCATAGACGAGGGTTTCCCACACACTCTTCTAACTCAGATCGTATGTTCCATAGACGCATCTTTCCCACACACTGTCGTAACTCAGATCGAATTGTCCATAGACGAGATTTTCCCACACCCTTTCCTAACTGAGATTGTAATGTCCAGAGACAACGCTTTACCACACACTGTCGTAACTCAGATTGTATTGTCCATTGACGAGGCATTCCCACACGCAGTACTAAATCAGATAGTATTGTTCATAGAAGAGGCTTTCCCACACCCTACCCTAACTCAGATCGTATTGTCCATAGACGCATCTTTCCCACACACTGTCGTAACTCAGATCTTATTGTCCATAGACGAGGCTTTCCCACACCCTGTCGTCACTCAGATTGTATTGTCCAGAGACAAGGCTTTCCCACACCCTGTCGTAACTCAGATCGTATTGTCCATAGACAGGGCTTTCCCACACAACGTCCTGACTCAGATTGTATTGTCCAGAGAAAAGGCTTTCCCACACCCTGGCTTAATTCAGATTGTATTGCCCATAGACAAGACTTTCCCACACCCTGTCTTAATCAGATTGTATTAACCAGAGAGAAGGCTTTCCTACGCCCTGTCTTAAATCAGATCTTATTTTCCATAGGCAAGGCATTCCCACACCCTGTCCTAAAAAAGATCATACTGCCCATAGACAAGGCTTTCACACACACTGTCCTAACTCAGACAGTGTTGTCCATAGACGAGATTTTCCCACACCCTGTCCTAACTCAGATTGTAATGTCCAGAGACAACGCTTTACCACACACTGTCGTAACTCAGATTGTATTGTCCATAGACGAGGCATTCCCACACTCAGTACTAAATCAGATAGTATTGTTCATAGAAGAGGCTTTCCCACACCCTATCCTAACTCAGATTGTAATGTCCAGAGACAACGCTTTACTACACACTGTTGTAACTCAGATTGTATTGTCCATAGACGGGGTATTCCCACACCCTGTCCTAACTCAGATTGTAATGTCCAGAGGCAACGCTTTCCCACACACTGTCCCAACTCAGATTGTATTGTCCATGGACGAGGGCTTCCCACACCCTCTCCTAACTCAGATCGTATTGTCCATAGACGAGGCTTTCCCACACCCTGTCGTAACTCAGATTGTATTGCCCAGAGACAAGGCTTTCCCACACACTGTCGTAACTCTGAGCGTATTGTCCATAGACAGGGCTTTCCCACACAACGTCCTAACTCAGATTGTATTGTCCAGAGACAACGCTTTCACACACCCTGTCCTAACTCACGTTGTATTGTCCTTAGACGAGGCATTCCCACATTCAGTACTAATTCAAATCATATTGTCCAGACACAAGGCTTTCCCACACACTGTCGTAACGCAGATGGTATTGTTCATAGACGAAGCATTCCCACACCCTGTCGTTACTCAGATCGTATTTTCCAGAGACGAGGCTTTCCTACACCCTGTTGTAACTCAGATCGTATTGTCCAGATACAAGGATTTTCCACAACCTGTCCTAACTCAGATAGTATTGTCCATAGACAAGGCTTTCCTACACCCAGTCGTAACACAGATTGAATTGTCCATAGACGAGGCATTCCCACACCCTGTCCTAACTCAGATTTTATTGTCCATAGAGAGGGCTTTCCCACAACCTGTGCTAACTCAGATCGTATTTTCCAGAGAAAAGGCTTTCCCACACACTGTCCTAACTCAGATCGTATAGTCGAGAGACAAGGCTTTCCCACACACTGTCGTAACTCAGATTGTATTGTCCATAGACGAGGCTTTCCCACACCCTATCCTAACTCAGATTGTATTGTCCAGAGAAAAGGCTTTCCCACACCCTGTCGTAACTCAGATTTTATTGGCCATTGACGGGGTATTCGCACACCCTGTCCGAACTCAGATTGTAATGTCCAGAGACAACGCTTTCCCACACACTGTCGTAAATCAGATCGGATTGTTCATAGACGAGGCTTTCCCACACAACGTCCTAACTCAGATTGTATTGTCCAGAGACAACGCTTTCACACACCCTGTCCTAACTCACGTTGTATTGTCCTTAGACGAGGCATTCCCACATTCAGTACTAATTCAAATCATATTGTCCAGACACAAGGCTTTACCACACACTGTCGTAACGCAGATCGTATTGTTCATAGACAAAGCATTCCCACACATTGTCGTAACTCAAGTCGTATTGTCAAGAGACAAGGCATTCCCACACCCTGTCTTACTCAGATTTTATTGTCCATAGGAAAGGCTTTCCCACTCACTGTCCTATCTCAGATTGCATTTTCCATAGACGAGGCTTTCGCACACCCTGTCGTTACTCAGATCGTATTGTCCAGAGACGAGGCTTTCCTACACCCTGTCGTAACTCAGATCGTATTGTCCAGATACAAGGATTTTCTACACCCTGTCGTGACTCAGATTGTATTGTACATAGAGAAGGCTTTCCCACACCATGTCCTAACTCAGATCGTAGTGACCATAGACAAGGCTTTCCCACACCCTGTTGTAACTCAGATTTTATTGTCCATAGACAAGGCTTTCCCACACCCTGTCCTAACTCAGATTGTATTTTCCAGAGAAAAGGCTTTCCCACACACTGTCCAAACACAGATCGGATTGTCAATAGACAATGCTTTCCCACACACTGTCGTAACTCAGATTGTATTGGCCATAGACTAGGCTTTCCCACACCCTGTCATAACTCTGATTGAATTGTTCATAGGCGGGGTATTCCCACTCCATGTCCTAACTCAGATTGTAATGTCCAGAGACAACGCTTTCCCGCACTCTGTCGTAACTCAGATTTTATTGTCCATAGACGGGGTATTCCCACACCCTGTCCTAACTCAGATTGTAATGTCCAGAGACAACGCTTTCCCGCACTCTGTCGTAACTCAGATTTTATTGTCCATAGACAGGGTATTCCCACACCCTGTCCTAACTCGGTTTGTAATGTCCAGAGACAACGCTTTCCCAAACACTGTCGTAACTCAGATGTTATTGTCCATAGACAAGGTATTCCCACACCCTGTCCTAACTTAGATCGTATTGTCCATGGACGAGGCCTTCCCACACCCTCCTAACTCAGATCGTATTGTCCATAGTCGAGGCTTTCCCACACCCTGTCGTAACTCAGATTGTATTTTCCAGAGACAACTCTTTCACACACCCTGTCCGAACTCAGATTGTACTGTCCGTGGACGAGGCATTCCCATACTCAGTACTAATTCAAATTGTATTGTCTAGAGACAAGGGTTTCCCACACCCTATCTTAACACAGAATGTATAGTCCTCAGACGAGGCTTTCCTACACCCTGTCGTAACTCAGATTGCATTGTCAATAGAAGAGGCTTTTCAACACCCTGTCGTAACTCAGATGTTATTGTCCACAGACAAGGTATTCCCACACCCTGTCCTAACTTAGATCGTATTGCCCATAGACCAGGGTGTCCAACACCCTCTCCTAACTCAGATCGTATTGTCCATAGACGCGTCTTTCCCACACACTGTCGTAACTCAGATCGTATTGTCCATAGACGAGGCTTTCCCACACCCTGTCGTCACTCAGATTGTATTGTCCAGAGACAAGGCTTTCTCACACACTGTCGTAACTCAGATCGTATTGTCCATAGACGCGTCTTTCCCACACACTGTCGTAACTCAGATCGTATTGTCCAGATACAAGGATTTTCTACACCCTGTCGTGACTCAGATTGTATTGTACATAGAGAAGGCTTTCCCACACCATGTCCTAACTCAGATCGTAGTGACCATAGACAAGGCTTTCCCACACCCTGTTGTAACTCAGATTTTATTGTCCATAGACAAGGCTTTCCCACACCCTGTCCTAACTCAGATTGTATTTTCCAGAGAAAAGGCTTTCCCACACACTGTCCAAACACAGATCGGATTGTCAATAGACAATGCTTTCCCACACACTGTCGTAACTCAGATTGTATTGGCCATAGACTAGGCTTTCCCACACCCTGTCATAACTCTGATTGAATTGTTCATAGGCGGGGTATTCCCACTCCATGTCCTAACTCAGATTGTAATGTCCAGAGACAACGCTTTCCCGCACTCTGTCGTAACTCAGATTTTATTGTCCATAGACGGGGTATTCCCACACCCTGTCCTAACTCAGATTGTAATGTCCAGAGACAACGCTTTCCCGCACTCTGTCGTAACTCAGATTTTATTGTCCATAGACAGGGTATTCCCACACCCTGTCCTAACTCGGATTGTAATGTCCAGAGACAACGCTTTCCCAAACACTGTCGTAACTCAGATGTTATTGTCCATAGACAAGGTATTCCCACACCCTGTCCTAACTTAGATCGTATTGTCCATGGACGAGGCCTTCCCACACCCTCCTAACTCAGATCGTATTGTCCATAGTCGAGGCTTTCCCACACCCTGTCGTAACTCAGATTGTATTTTCCAGAGACAACTCTTTCACACACCCTGTCCGAACTCAGATTGTACTGTCCGTGGACGAGGCATTCCCATACTCAGTACTAATTCAAATTGTATTGTCTAGAGACAAGGGTTTCCCACACCCTATCTTAACACAGAATGTATAGTCCTCAGACGAGGCTTTCCTACACCCTGTCGTAACTCAGATTGCATTGTCAATAGAAGAGGCTTTTCAACACCCTGTCGTAACTCAGATGTTATTGTCCACAGACAAGGTATTCCCACACCCTGTCCTAACTTAGATCGTATTGCCCATAGACCAGGGTGTCCAACACCCTCTCCTAACTCAGATCGTATTGTCCATAGACGCGTCTTTCCCACACACTGTCGTAACTCAGATCGTATTGTCCATAGACGAGGCTTTCCCACACCCTGTCGTCACTCAGATTGTATTGTCCAGAGACAAGGCTTTCTCACACACTGTCGTAACTCAGATCGTATTGTCCATAGACGCGTCTTTCCCACACACTGTCGTAACTCAGATCGTATTGTCCATAGACAGGGCTTTCCCACGCAACGTCCTGACTCAGATTGTATTGTCCAGAGAAAAGGCTTTCCCACACCCTGTCGTAACTCAGATTTTATTGGCCATTGACGGGGTATTCGCACACCCTGTCCGAACTCAGATTGTAATGTCCAGAGACAACGCTTTCCCACACACTGTCGTAAATCAGATCGGATTGTTCATAGACGAGGCTTTCCCACACACTGTCGTAACTCAGATCGTATTGCCCAGAGACAAGGCTTTCCCACACACTGTCGTAACTCTGATTGTATTGTCCATAGACAGGGCTTTCCCACACAACGTCCTAACTCAGATTGTATTGTCCAGAGACAACGCTTTCACACACCCTGTCCTAACTCACGTTGTATTGTCCTTAGACGAGGCATTCCCACATTCAGTACTAATTCAAATCATATTGTCCATACACAAGGCTTTACCACACACTGTCGTAACGCAGATCGTATTGTTCATAGACGAAGCATTCCCACACATTGTCGTAACTCAAGTCGTATTGTCAAGAGACAAGGCTTTCCCACACCCTGTCTTACTCAGATTTTATTGTCCATAGGAAAGGCTTTCCCACACACTGTCCTATCTCAGATTGCATTTTCCATAGACGAGGCTTTCCCACACCCTGTCGTTACTCAGATCGTATTGTCCAGAGACGAGGCTTTCCTACACCCTGTCGTAACTCAGATCGTATTGTCCAGATACAAGGATTTTCTACACCCTGTCGTGACTCAGATTGTATTGTACATAGAGAAGGCTTTCCCACACCATGTCCTAACTCAGATCGTAGTGACCATAGACAAGGCTTTCCCACACCCTGTTGTAACTCAGATTTTATTGTCCATAGACAAGGCTTTCCCACACCCTGTCCTAACTCAGATCGTATTTTCCAGAGAAAAGGCTTTCCCACACACTGTCCAAACACAGATCGGATTGTCAATAGACAATGCTTTCCCACACACTGTCGTAACTCAGATTGTATTGGCCATAGACTAGGCTTTCCCACACCCTGTCATAACTCTGATTGAATTGTTCATAGGCGGGGTATTCCCACACCATGTCCTAACTCAGATTGTAATGTCCAGAGACAACGCTTTCCCGCACTCTGTCGTAACTCAGATTTTATTGTCCATAGACAGGGTATTCCCACACCCTGTCCTAACTCGGATTGTAATGTCCAGAGACAACGCTTTCCCAAACACTGTCGTAACTCAGATGTTATTGTCCATAGACAAGGTATTCCCACACCCTGTCCTAACTTAGATCGTATTGTCCATGGACGAGGCCTTCCCACACCCTCCTAACTCAGATCGTATTGTCCATAGTCGAGGCTTTCCCACACCCTGTCGTAACTCAGATTGTATTTTCCAGAGACAACTCTTTCACACACCCTGTCCGAACTCAGATTGTACTGTCCGTGGACGAGGCATTCCCATACTCAGTACTAATTCAAATTGTATTGTCTAGAGACAAGGGTTTCCCACACCCTATCTTAACACAGAATGTATAGTCCTCAGACGAGGCTTTCCTACACCCTGTCGTAACTCAGATTGCATTGTCAATAGAAGAGGCTTTTCAACACCCTGTCGTAACTCAGATTTTATTGTCCATAGGCAAGGCATTTCCCACACCCTGTCCTAACTCAGATTGTATTGCCCATAGACGACGCTTTCCCACACCCTGTCGCAAATCTGATTGTCTTGTCCATAGACGGGGTATTCCAACACCCTGTCCTAACTCAGATCGTATTTTCCAGAGAAAAGGCTTTCCCACACACAGTCCAAACTCAGATCATATTGTCAATAGACAATGCTTTCCCACACACTGTCGTAACTCAGATTGTATTGGCCATAGACTAGGCTTTCCTACACCCTGTCGTAACTCAGATCGTATTGCCAGATGCAAGGATTTTCCACAACCTGTCCTAACTCAAATCGTATTGTCCATAGACAAGGCTTTCCTACACCCTGTCGTAACACAGATTGTATTGTCCATAGACGAGTCATTCCCACACCCTGTCCTAACTCACGTTGTATTGTCCTTAGACGAGGCATTCCCACATTCAGTACTAATTCAAATCATATTGTCCAGAGACAAGGCTTTCCCACACCCTGTCCTAACTCAGATCGTATTTTCCAGAGAAAAGGCTTTCCCACAGAATGTCCAATCTCAGATCGTATTGTCGAGAGACAAGGCTTTCCCACACACTGTCGTAACTCAGATTGCATTGGCCATAGACGAGGCTTTCCGACACCCTATCGTAACTCTGATTGTATTGTCCATAGGCGGGGTATTCCCACACCCTGTCCTAACTCAGATTGTAATGTCCAGAGACAGCGCTTTCCCGCACTCTGTCGTAACTCAGATTTTATTGTCCATAGACGGGGTATTCCCACACACAGTGCTAACTCAGACTGTATTGTACATAGTCGAGGCTTTCCCACACCCTGTCGTAACTCAGATTGTATTGCCCAGAGACATGGCTTTCCCACACACTGTCGTAACTCTGATTGTATTGTCCATAGACAGGGCTTTCCCACACAACGTCCTAACTCAGATTGTATTGTCCAGAGACAACGCTTTCACACACCCTGTCCTAACTCACGTTGTATTGTCCTTAGACGAGGCATTCCCACATTCAGTACTAATTCAAATCATATTGTCCAGACACAAGGCTTTACCACACACTGTCGTAACGCAGATCGTATTGTTCATAGACAAAGCATTCCCACACATTGTCGTAACTCAAGTCGTATTGTCAAGAGACAAGGCATTCCCACACCCTGTCTTACTCAGATTTTATTGTCCATAGGAAAGGCTTTCCCACTCACTGTCCTATCTCAGATTGCATTTTCCATAGACGAGGCTTTCGCACACCCTGTCGTTACTCAGATCGTATTGTCCAGAGACGAGGCTTTCCTACACCCTGTCGTAACTCAGATCGTATTGGCCATAGACTAGGCTTTCCCACACCCTGTCATAACTCTGATTGAATTGTTCATAGGCGGGGTATTCCCACACCATGTCCTAACTCAGATTGTAATGTCCAGAGACAACGCTTTCCCAAACACTGTCGTAACTCAGATGTTATTGTCCATAGACAAGGTATTCCCACACCCTGTCCTAACTTAGATCGTATTGTCCATGGACGAGGCCTTCCCACATTCAGTACTAATTCAAATCATATTGTCCAGACACAAGGCTTTCCCACACACTGTCGTAACGCAGATGGTATTGTTCATAGACGAAGCATTCCCACACCCTGTCATTACTCAGATCGTATTTTCCAGAGACGAGGCTTTCCTACACCCTGTCGTAACTCAGATCGTATTGTCCAGATACAAGGATTTTCCACAACCTGTCCTAACTCAGATTGTATTGTACATAGAGAAGGCTTTCCCACACCATGTCCTAACTCAGATCGTAGTGACCATAGACAAGGCTTTCCCACACCCTGTTGTAACTCAGATTTTATTGTCCATAGACAAGGCTTTCCCACACCCTGTCCTAACTCAGATTGTATTTTCCAGAGAAAAGGCTTTCCCACACACTGTCCAAACACAGATCGGATTGTCAATAGACAATGCTTTCCCACACACTGTCGTAACTCAGATTGTATTGGCCATAGACTAGGCTTTCCCACACCCTGTCATAACTCTGATTGAATTGTTCATAGGCGGGGTATTCCCACTCCATGTCCTAACTCAGATTGTAATGTCCAGAGACAACGCTTTCCCGCACTCTGTCGTAACTCAGATTTTATTGTCCATAGACGGGGTATTCCCACACCCTGTCCTAACTCAGATTGTAATGTCCAGAGACAACGCTTTCCCGCACTCTGTCGTAACTCAGATTTTATTGTCCATAGACAGGGTATTCCCACACCCTGTCCTAACTCGGATTGTAATGTCCAGAGACAACGCTTTCCCAAACACTGTCGTAACTCAGATGTTATTGTCCATAGACAAGGTATTCCCACACCCTGTCCTAACTTAGATCGTATTGTCCATGGACGAGGCCTTCCCTCACCCTCCTAACTCAGATCGTATTGTCCATAGTCGAGGCTTTCCCACACCCTGTCGTAACTCAGATTGTATTTTCCAGAGACAACTCTTTCACACACCCTGTCCGAACTCAGATTGTACTGTCCGTGGACGAGGCATTCCCATACTCAGTACTAATTCAAATTGTATTGTCTAGAGACAAGGGTTTCCCACACCCTATCTTAACACAGAATGTATAGTCCTCAGACGAGGCTTTCCTACACCCTGTCGTAACTCAGATTGCATTGTCAATAGAAGAGGCTTTTCAACACCCTGTCGTAACTCAGATGTTATTGTCCACAGACAAGGTATTCCCACACCCTGTCCTAACTTAGATCGTATTGCCCATAGACCAGGGTGTCCAACACCCTCTCCTAACTCAGATCGTATTGTCCATAGACGCGTCTTTCCCACACACTGTCGTAACTCAGATCGTATTGTCCATAGACGAGGCTTTCCCACACCCTGTCGTCACTCAGATTGTATTGTCCAGAGACAAGGCTTTCTCACACACTGTCGTAACTCAGATCGTATTGTCCATAGACGCGTCTTTCCCACACACTGTCGTAACTCAGATCGTATTGTCCATAGACAGGGCTTTCCCACGCAACGTCCTGACTCAGATTGTATTGTCCAGAGAAAAGGCTTTCCCACACCCTGTCGTAACTCAGATTTTATTGGCCATTGACGGGGTATTCGCACACCCTGTCCGAACTCAGATTGTAATGTCCAGAGACAACGCTTTCCCACACACTGTCGTAAATCAGATCGGATTGTTCATAGACGAGGCTTTCCCACACACTGTCGTAACTCAGATCGTATTGCCCAGAGACAAGGCTTTCCCACACACTGTCGTAACTCTGATTGTATTGTCCATAGACAGGGCTTTCCCACACAACGTCCTAACTCAGATTGTATTGTCCAGAGACAACGCTTTCACACACCCTGTCCTAACTCACGTTGTATTGTCCTTAGACGAGGCATTCCCACATTCAGTACTAATTCAAATCATATTGTCCATACACAAGGCTTTACCACACACTGTCGTAACGCAGATCGTATTGTTCATAGACGAAGCATTCCCACACATTGTCGTAACTCAAGTCGTATTGTCAAGAGACAAGGCTTTCCCACACCCTGTCTTACTCAGATTTTATTGTCCATAGGAAAGGCTTTCCCACACACTGTCCTATCTCAGATTGCATTTTCCATAGACGAGGCTTTCCCACACCCTGTCGTTACTCAGATCGTATTGTCCAGAGACGAGGCTTTCCTACACCCTGTCGTAACTCAGATCGTATTGTCCAGATACAAGGATTTTCTACACCCTGTCGTGACTCAGATTGTATTGTACATAGAGAAGGCTTTCCCACACCATGTCCTAACTCAGATCGTAGTGACCATAGACAAGGCTTTCCCACACCCTGTTGTAACTCAGATTTTATTGTCCATAGACAAGGCTTTCCCACACCCTGTCCTAACTCAGATCGTATTTTCCAGAGAAAAGGCTTTCCCACACACTGTCCAAACACAGATCGGATTGTCAATAGACAATGCTTTCCCACACACTGTCGTAACTCAGATTGTATTGGCCATAGACTAGGCTTTCCCACACCCTGTCATAACTCTGATTGAATTGTTCATAGGCGGGGTATTCCCACACCATGTCCTAACTCAGATTGTAATGTCCAGAGACAACGCTTTCCCGCACTCTGTCGTAACTCAGATTTTATTGTCCATAGACAGGGTATTCCCACACCCTGTCCTAACTCGGATTGTAATGTCCAGAGACAACGCTTTCCCAAACACTGTCGTAACTCAGATGTTATTGTCCATAGACAAGGTATTCCCACACCCTGTCCTAACTTAGATCGTATTGTCCATGGACGAGGCCTTCCCACACCCTCCTAACTCAGATCGTATTGTCCATAGTCGAGGCTTTCCCACACCCTGTCGTAACTCAGATTGTATTTTCCAGAGACAACTCTTTCACACACCCTGTCCGAACTCAGATTGTACTGTCCGTGGACGAGGCATTCCCATACTCAGTACTAATTCAAATTGTATTGTCTAGAGACAAGGGTTTCCCACACCCTATCTTAACACAGAATGTATAGTCCTCAGACGAGGCTTTCCTACACCCTGTCGTAACTCAGATTGCATTGTCAATAGAAGAGGCTTTTCAACACCCTGTCGTAACTCAGATTTTATTGTCCATAGGCAAGGCATTTCCCACACCCTGTCCTAACTCAGATTGTATTGCCCATAGACGACGCTTTCCCACACCCTGTCGCAAATCTGATTGTCTTGTCCATAGACGGGGTATTCCAACACCCTGTCCTAACTCAGATCGTATTTTCCAGAGAAAAGGCTTTCCCACACACAGTCCAAACTCAGATCATATTGTCAATAGACAATGCTTTCCCACACACTGTCGTAACTCAGATTGTATTGGCCATAGACTAGGCTTTCCTACACCCTGTCGTAACTCAGATCGTATTGCCAGATACAAGGATTTTCCACAACCTGTCCTAACTCAAATCGTATTGTCCATAGACAAGGCTTTCCTACACCCTGTCGTAACACAGATTGTATTGTCCATAGACGAGTCATTCCCACACCCTGTCCTAACTCATGTTGTATTGTCCTTAGACGAGGCATTCCCACATTCAGTACTAATTCAAATCATATTGTCCAGAGACAAGGCTTTCCCACACCCTGTCCTAACTCAGATCGTATTTTCCAGAGAAAAGGCTTTCCCACAGAATGTCCAATCTCAGATCGTATTGTCGAGAGACAAGGCTTTCCCACACACTGTCGTAACTCAGATTGCATTGGCCATAGACGAGGCTTTCCGACACCCTATCGTAACTCTGATTGTATTGTCCATAGGCGGGGTATTCCCACACCCTGTCCTAACTCAGATTGTAATGTCCAGAGACAGCGCTTTCCCGCACTCTGTCGTAACTCAGATTTTATTGTCCATAGACGGGGTATTCCCACACACAGTGCTAACTCAGACTGTATTGTACATAGTCGAGGCTTTCCCACACCCTGTCGTAACTCAGATTGTATTGCCCAGAGACATGGCTTTCCCACACACTGTCGTAACTCTGATTGTATTGTCCATAGACAGGGCTTTCCCACACAACGTCCTAACTCAGATTGTATTGTCCAGAGACAACGCTTTCACACACCCTGTCCTAACTCACGTTGTATTGTCCTTAGACGAGGCATTCCCACATTCAGTACTAATTCAAATCATATTGTCCAGACACAAGGCTTTACCACACACTGTCGTAACGCAGATCGTATTGTTCATAGACAAAGCATTCCCACACATTGTCGTAACTCAAGTCGTATTGTCAAGAGACAAGGCATTCCCACACCCTGTCTTACTCAGATTTTATTGTCCATAGGAAAGGCTTTCCCACTCACTGTCCTATCTCAGATTGCATTTTCCATAGACGAGGCTTTCGCACACCCTGTCGTTACTCAGATCGTATTGTCCAGAGACGAGGCTTTCCTACACCCTGTCGTAACTCAGATCGTATTGGCCATAGACTAGGCTTTCCCACACCCTGTCATAACTCTGATTGAATTGTTCATAGGCGGGGTATTCCCACACCATGTCCTAACTCAGATTGTAATGTCCAGAGACAACGCTTTCCCAAACACTGTCGTAACTCAGATGTTATTGTCCATAGACAAGGTATTCCCACACCCTGTCCTAACTTAGATCGTATTGTCCATGGACGAGGCCTTCCCACATTCAGTACTAATTCAAATCATATTGTCCAGACACAAGGCTTTCCCACACACTGTCGTAACGCAGATGGTATTGTTCATAGACGAAGCATTCCCACACCCTGTCATTACTCAGATCGTATTTTCCAGAGACGAGGCTTTCCTACACCCTGTCGTAACTCAGATCGTATTGTCCAGATACAAGGATTTTCCACAACCTGTCCTAACTCAGATAGTATTGTCCATAGACAAGGCTTTCCTACACCCAGTCGTAACACAGATTGAATTGTCCATAGACGAGGCATTCCCACACCCTGTCCTAACTCAGATTTTATTGTCCATAGAGAGGGCTTTCCCACAACCTGTGCTAACTCAGATCGTAATGTCCATTGACATGGCTTTCCCACAACCTGTCCTAACTCAGATCGTATTTTCCAGAGAAAAGGCTTTCCCACACACTGTCCTAACTCAGATCGTATTGTCGAGAGACAATGCTTTCCCACACACTGTCGTAACTCAGATTGCATTGTCCATAGACGAGGCTTTCCTACACCCTGTCGTAACTCAGATCGTATTGCCAGATACAAGGATTTTCCACAACCTGTCCTAACTCAAATCGTATTGTCCATAGACAAGGCTTTCCTACACCCTGTCGTAACACAGATTGTATTGTCCATAGACGAGGCATTCCCACACCCTGTCCTAACTCATGTTGTATTGTCCTTAGACGAGGCATTCCCACATTCAGTACTAATTCAAATCATATTGTCCAGAGACAAGGCTTTCCCACACCCTGTCCTAACTCAGATCGTATTTTCCAGAGAAAAGGCTTTCCCACAGAATGTCCAAACTCAGATCGTATTGTCGAGAGACAAGGCTTTCCCACACACTGTCGTAACTCAGATTGCATTGGCCATAGACGAGGCTTTCCGACACCCTATCGTAACTCTGATTGTCTTGTCCATAGGCGGGGTATTCCCACACCCTGTCCTAACTCAGATTGTAATGTCCAGAGACAACGCTTTCCCGCACTCTGTCGTAACTCAGATTTTATTGTCCATAGACGGGGTATTCCCACACCTTGTCCTAACGTAGATCGTATTTTCCATGGACGAGGCCTTCCCACACCCTCTCCTAACTCAGATCGTATTGTCCATAGTCGAGGCTTTCCCACAACCTGTCGTAACTCAGATTGTATTTTCCAGAGACAACTCTTTCACACACCCTGTCCGAACTCAGATTGTACTGTCCGTGGACGAGGCATTCCCACACTCAGTACTAATTCAAATTGTATTGTCTAGAGACAAGGGTTTCCTACACCCTATCTTAACACAGAATGTATAGTCCTCAGACGAGGCTTTCCTACACCCTGTCGTAACTCAGATTTTATTGTCCATAGGCAAGGCTTTCCAACACCCTGTCGTAACTCTGAGTGTATAGTCCATAGACAAGGCTTTCCCACACTCTGTCCTAACTCAGATTGTATTGCCCATAGACGACGCTTTCCCACACCCTGTCGCAACTCTGATTGTCTTGTCCATAGACGGGGTATTCCAACACCCTGTCCTAACTCAGATCGTAGTGACCATAGACAAGGCTTTCCCACACCTTGTTGTAACTCAGATTTTATTGTCCATAGACAAGGCTTTCCCACACCCTGTCCTAACTCAGATCGTATTTTCCAGAGAAAAGTTTTTCCCACACACAGTCCAAACTCAGATCATATTGTCAATAGACAATGCTTTCCCACACCCTGTCCTAACTCAGATCGTATTTTCCAGAGAAAAGGCTTTCCCACACCCTGTCGTAATTCAGATTGTATTTTCCAGAGAAAAGGCTTTCCCACACAATGTCCAAACTCAGATCGTATTGTCGAGAGAAAAGGCATTCCCACACACTGTCGTAACTCAGATTGCATTGGCCATAGACGAGGCTTTCCCACACCCTATCGTAACTCTGATTGTATTGTCCATAGGCGGGGTATTCCCACACCCTGTCCTAACTCAGATTGTAATGTCCAGAGACAATGCTTTCCAGCACACTGTCGTTACTCAGATTTTATTGTCCATAGACGGGGTATTCCCACACCCTGTCCTAACTCAGATTGTAATGTCCAGAGACAACGCTTTCCCACACACTGTCGTAACTCAGATTTTATTGTCCATAGACGGGGTATTCCCACACCCTGTCCTAACTCAGATTGTAATGTCCAGAGGCAACGCTTTCCCACACACTGTCCCAACTCAGATCGTATTGTCCATGGACGAGGGCTTCCCACACCCTCTCCTAACTCAGATCGTATTGTCCATAGACGAGGCTTTCCCACACCCTGTCGTAACTCAGATTGCATTGCCCAGAGACAAGGCTTTCCCACACACTGTCGTAACTCTGAGCGTATTGTCCATAGACAGGGCTTTCCCACACAACGTCCTAACTCAGATTGTATTGTCCAGAGACAACGCTTTCACACACCCTGTCCTAACTCACGTTGTATTGTCCTTAGACGAGGCATTCCCACATTCAGTACTAATTCAAATCATATTGTCCAGACACAAGGCTTTCCCACACACTGTCGTAACGCAGATGGTATTGTTCATAGACGAAGCATTCCCACACCCTGTCGTTACTCAGATCGTATTTTCCAGAGACGAGGCTTTCCTACACCCTGTTGTAACTCAGATCGTATTGTCCAGATACAAGGATTTTCCACAACCTGTCCTAACTCAGATAGTATTGTCCATAGACAAGGCTTTCCTACACCCAGTCGTAACACAGATTGAATTGTCCATAGACGAGGCATTCCCACACCCTGTCCTAACTCAGATTTTATTGTCCATAGAGAGGGCTTTCCCACAACCTGTGCTAACTCAGATCGTAATGTCCATTGACATGGCTTTCCCACAACCTGTCCTAACTCAGATCGTATTTTCCAGAGAAAAGGCTTTCCCACACACTGTCCTAACTCAGATCGTATAGTCGAGAGACAAGGCTTTCCCACACACTGTCGTAACTCAGATTGTATTGTCCATAGACGAGGCTTTCCCACACCCTGTCGTAACTCTGATTTTCTTGTCCATAGACGGGGTATTCCCACACCCTGTCCTAACTCAGATCGTATTTTCCAGAGAAAAGGCTTTCCCACACACAGTCCTAACTCAGATTGTATTGTCCTTAGACGAGGCTTTCCTACACCCTGTCGTTACTCAGATCGTATTGTCCAGAGACGAGGCTTTCCCACAACCTGTGCTAACTCAGATTTTATTGTCCGTAGACAAGGCTTTCCCACAACCTGTGCTAACACAGATCGTAATGTCCATTTACATGGCTTTCCCACAACCTGTCCTAACTCAGATCGTCTTTTCCAGAGAAAAGGCTTTCCCACAGACAGTCCTAACTCACATCGTATTGCCCATAGACGAGGGTTTCCCACACACTCTTCTAACTCAGATCGTATGTTCCATAGACGCATCTTTCCCACACACTGTCGTAACTCAGATCGAATTGTCCATAGACGAGATTTTCCCACACCCTTTCCTAACTGAGATTGTAATGTCCAGAGACAACGCTTTACCACACACTGTCGTAACTCAGATTGTATTGTCCATTGACGAGGCATTCCCACACGCAGTACTAAATCAGATAGTATTGTTCATAGAAGAGGCTTTCCCACACCCTACCCTAACTCAGATCGTATTGTCCATAGACGCATCTTTCCCACACACTGTCGTAACTCAGATCTTATTGTCCATAGACGAGGCTTTCCCACACCCTGTCGTCACTCAGATTGTATTGTCCAGAGACAAGGCTTTCCCACACCCTGTCGTAACTCAGATCGTATTGTCCATAGACAGGGCTTTCCCACACAACGTCCTGACTCAGATTGTATTGTCCAGAGAAAAGGCTTTCCCACACCCTGGCTTAATTCAGATTGTATTGCCCATAGACAAGACTTTCCCACACCCTGTCTTAATCAGATTGTATTAACCAGAGAGAAGGCTTTCCTACGCCCTGTCTTAAATCAGATCTTATTTTCCATAGGCAAGGCATTCCCACACCCTGTCCTAAAAAAGATCATACTGCCCATAGACAAGGCTTTCACACACACTGTCCTAACTCAGACAGTGTTGTCCATAGACGAGATTTTCCCACACCCTGTCCTAACTCAGATTGTAATGTCCAGAGACAACGCTTTACCACACACTGTCGTAACTCAGATTGTATTGTCCATAGACGAGGCATTCCCACACTCAGTACTAAATCAGATAGTATTGTTCATAGAAGAGGCTTTCCCACACCCTATCCTAACTCAGATTGTAATGTCCAGAGACAACGCTTTACTACACACTGTTGTAACTCAGATGTTATTGTCCATAGACAAGGTATTCCCACACCCTGTCCTAACTCAGATTGTAATGTCCAGAGGCAACGCTTTCCCACACACTGTCCCAACTCAGATCGTATTGTCCATGGACGAGGGCTTCCCACACCCTCTCCTAACTCAGATCGTATTGTCCATAGACGAGGCTTTCCCACACCCTGTCGTAACTCAGATTGCATTGCCCAGAGACAAGGCTTTCCCACACACTGTCGTAACTCTGAGCGTATTGTCCATAGACAGGGCTTTCCCACACAACGTCCTAACTCAGATTGTATTGTCCAGAGACAACGCTTTCACACACCCTGTCCTAACTCACGTTGTATTGTCCTTAGACGAGGCATTCCCACATTCAGTACTAATTCAAATCATATTGTCCAGACACAAGGCTTTCCCACACACTGTCGTAACGCAGATGGTATTGTTCATAGACGAAGCATTCCCACACCCTGTCGTTACTCAGATCGTATTTTCCAGAGACGAGGCTTTCCTACACCCTGTTGTAACTCAGATCGTATTGTCCAGATACAAGGATTTTCCACAACCTGTCCTAACTCAGATAGTATTGTCCATAGACAAGGCTTTCCTACACCCAGTCGTAACACAGATTGAATTGTCCATAGACGAGGCATTCCCACACCCTGTCCTAACTCAGATTTTATTGTCCATAGAGAGGGCTTTCCCACAACCTGTGCTAACTCAGATCGTAATGTCCATTGACATGGCTTTCCCACAACCTGTCCTAACTCAGATCGTATTTTCCAGAGAAAAGGCTTTCCCACACACTGTCCTAACTCAGATTGTACTGTCCGTAGACGAGGCATTCCCACACTCAGTACTAATTCAAATTGTATTGTCTAGAGACAAGGCTTTCCCACACCCTGTCATAACACAGAATGTATTGTCAATAGACGAGGCTTTCCCACACCCTGTCATAACTCAGATTGTATTGTCAATAGACGAGGCTTTCCCACACCCTGTCATTACTCAGATCGTATTGTCCATAGAAGAGGCTTTCCTACACACTGTCGTAATTTAGATCGTATTGTACAAATGCAAGGCTTTTCCACACCCTGTCGTAACTCAGATTTTATTGTCCATAGACAAGACTTTCCCACAACCTGTGCTAACACAGATCGTAATGTCCATTTACATGGCTTTCCCACAACCTGTCCTAACTCAGATCGTCTTTTCCAGAGAAAAGGCTTTCCCACAGACAGTCCTAACTCACATCGTATTGCCCATAGACGAGGGTTTCCCACACACTCTTCTAACTCAGATCGTATGTTCCATAGACGCATCTTTCCCACACACTGTCGTAACTCAGATCGAATTGTCCATAGACGAGATTTTCCCACACCCTTTCCTAACTGAGATTGTAATGTCCAGAGACAACGCTTTACCACACACTGTCGTAACTCAGATTGTATTGTCCATTGACGAGGCATTCCCACACGCAGTACTAAATCAGATAGTATTGTTCATAGAAGAGGCTTTCCCACACCCTACCCTAACTCAGATCGTATTGTCCATAGACGCATCTTTCCCACACACTGTCGTAACTCAGATCTTATTGTCCATAGACGAGGCTTTCCCACACCCTGTCGTCACTCAGATTGTATTGTCCAGAGACAAGGCTTTCCCACACCCTGTCGTAACTCAGATCGTATTGTCCATAGACAGGGCTTTCCCACACAACGTCCTGACTCAGATTGTATTGTCCAGAGAAAAGGCTTTCCCACACCCTGGCTTAATTCAGATTGTATTGCCCATAGACAAGACTTTCCCACACCCTGTCTTAATCAGATTGTATTAACCAGAGAGAAGGCTTTCCTACGCCCTGTCTTAAATCAGATCTTATTTTCCATAGGCAAGGCATTCCCACACCCTGTCCTAAAAAAGATCATACTGCCCATAGACAAGGCTTTCACACACACTGTCCTAACTCAGACAGTGTTGTCCATAGACGAGATTTTCCCACACCCTGTCCTAACTCAGATTGTAATGTCCAGAGACAACGCTTTACCACACACTGTCGTAACTCAGATTGTATTGTCCATGGACGAGGGCTTCCCACACCCTCTCCTAACTCAGATCGTATTGTCCATAGACGAGGCTTTCCCACACCCTGTCGTAACTCAGATTGTATTGCCCAGAGACAAGGCTTTCCCACACACTGTCGTAACTCTGAGCGTATTGTCCATAGACAGGGCTTTCCCACACAACGTCCTAACTCAGATTGTATTGTCCAGAGACAACGCTTTCACACACCCTGTCCTAACTCACGTTGTATTGTCCTTAGACGAGGCATTCCCACATTCAGTACTAATTCAAATCATATTGTCCAGACACAAGGCTTTCCCACACACTGTCGTAACGCAGATGGTATTGTTCATAGACGAAGCATTCCCACACCCTGTCGTTACTCAGATCGTATTTTCCAGAGACGAGGCTTTCCTACACCCTGTTGTAACTCAGATCGTATTGTCCAGATACAAGGATTTTCCACAACCTGTCCTAACTCAGATAGTATTGTCCATAGACAAGGCTTTCCTACACCCAGTCGTAACACAGATTGAATTGTCCATAGACGAGGCATTCCCACACCCTGTCCTAACTCAGATTTTATTGTCCATAGAGAGGGCTTTCCCACAACCTGTGCTAACTCAGATCGTATTTTCCAGAGAAAAGGCTTTCCCACACACTGTCCTAACTCAGATCGTATAGTCGAGAGACAAGGCTTTCCCACACACTGTCGTAACTCAGATTGTATTGTCCATAGACGAGGCTTTCCCACACCCTATCCTAACTCAGATTGTAATGTCCAGAGACAACGCTTTACTACACACTGTTGTAACTCAGATTGTATTGTCCATAGACGGGGTATTCCCACACCCTGTCCTAACTCAGATTGTAATGTCCAGAGGCAACGCTTTCCCACACACTGTCCCAACTCAGATTGTATTGTCCATGGACGAGGGCTTCCCACACCCTCTCCTAACTCAGATCGTATTGTCCATAGACGAGGCTTTCCCACACCCTTTCCTAACTGAGATTGTAATGTCCAGAGACAACGCTTTACCACACACTGTCGTAACTCTGAGCGTATTGTCCATAGACAGGGCTTTCCCACACAACGTCCTAACTCAGATTGTATTGTCCAGAGACAACGCTTTCACACACCCTGTCCTAACTCACGTTGTATTGTCCTTAGACGAGGCATTCCCACATTCAGTACTAATTCAAATCATATTGTCCAGACACAAGGCTTTCCCACACACTGTCGTAACGCAGATGGTATTGTTCATAGACGAAGCATTCCCACACCCTGTCGCTACTCAGATCGTATTTTCCAGAGACGAGGCTTTCCTACACCCTGTTGTAACTCAGATCGTATTGTCCAGATACAAGGATTTTCCACAACCTGTCCTAACTCAGATAGTATTGTCCATAGACAAGGCTTTCCTACACCCAGTCGTAACACAGATTGAATTGTCCATAGACGAGGCATTCCCACACCCTGTCCTAACTCAGATTTTATTGTCCATAGAGAGGGCTTTCCCACAACCTGTGCTAACTCAGATCGTAATGTCCATTGACATGGCTTTCCCACAACCTGTCCTAACTCAGATCGTATTTTCCAGAGAAAAGGCTTTCCCACACACTGTCCTAACTCAGATCGTATAGTCGAGAGACAAGGCTTTCCCACACACTGTCGTAACTCAGATTGTATTGTCCATAGACGAGGCTTTCCCACACCCTGTCGTAACTCTGATTTTCTTGTCCATAGACGGGGTATTCCCACACCCTGTCCTAACTCAGATCGTATTTTCCAGAGAAAAGGCTTTCCCACACACAGTCCTAACTCAGATTGTATTGTCCTTAGACGAGGCTTTCCTACACCCTGTCGTTACTCAGATCGTATTGTCCAGAGACGAGGCTTTC